>NC_045610.1:52904430-53556021 GCF_009762305.2 Zalophus californianus | reverse complement strand
TTGCCAATTTTGCCTCCTAAGAAATGGTTTGCCATTTGTACAGCATCCAGCATTAGAACAAGGTGAAATTCCCCGATCCAGCCTTACGTAACGTTCCCCTTGCTTTTCTCTCCTGCTCCCTTTCCGTCACTTTTACCTGCTGACTCTCCCTGAGCGTGAGCAGGAGCATGCTGACCTTTCTGCTTCTTCCAGCCCCACCTCTGTTTCCATCTCAGGGCTGTGTCCTTCCTCTTTTCTCTGATGACATGCCCAAAAG
Source organism: Zalophus californianus (assembly GCF_009762305.2). Taxonomy (NCBI): domain Eukaryota; kingdom Metazoa; phylum Chordata; class Mammalia; order Carnivora; family Otariidae; genus Zalophus; species Zalophus californianus. The sequence goes on along the minus strand of NC_045610.1, from coordinate 53,555,765 downwards.
TCACGTAAGGGGGCATCTCTTAACGGTTCCCGCAGAACACCGCCCCCATCCGCACCCCATTCACCCTCTAACCCATTCCTTTGTTTGCCTTTCTTCATAGTATTTACCATTATATAAATTGCATTGTTTATTTTTACTGTTTGTTTCTTCCACTAGAATATAAATTTGAGGACGATGGGGACTTTGTCATATTAAACATATTTTTACCTGCTAGAAAAATACTTGACAAAGGTAGTCATTCAATAACTTCTCGAATAATGAAGGGAAAATTAATTTTAGTTTAACCACATTCTTAAGTGGTTCTGAAGTGGATATTCTCACTTTAAATCCTCCATGTTAATTTTGTGAGAAACTTGTATACCCTTTTATGGGTTGTATTCCAGTGCTTGTCTCACCTTATCTATTGGGTTTTTAGTGACTTTCTTATTGATTTCTGTGATTTTTATGTATAATAAAGATAGGATTCAAGAGTAGCATTTGTTATACATTTACTGAAACTTGTTTTAATATGTTATCATTAATTATGCTTACATATGGACAAATTTGAGGAAAATATTTTCCTTTTTTATTTATTCCATTGTGTTTGATTTAGCAAGACATTTTATCACCACAGGTTTGATTAGTCTTTTCTTTAATTTTTTTCCAGTGTTTTACATTATTTTCTAATATTTAATTTTTAATCCTCTTTGAATTTATTTTGATATATAGCATGGAGCAGATATCAAACTAGGTATTTCCCCCAAATAACTGAAGCAGTTGTCCAAAACTTTTCATTCTGCTTTTCTTCTCTTCCTCTATGATTTTCATTTGTTTTGTTGTTTTGATATCATATTTACCATAGATTAACATTTTATCTGTGAACATTATATATATATATATATATATGTATGTGTGTGTGTATATATACACACACAGTCTGTTCCTTGTTGATTTGTTCAGTTCTCCTAATCTTTCTGATCAGGCTTAGATATTAATTTTATACTATTTTAATTACTGAAATAATGTAATATATTTTAAACCTGGAGGAATCTGTATTTTAAATCTTCACATTAAAAACAATTATTTTCTATTTCTACCCTTTTTTTTTTTTGGTTAGTTTTTTTTGAGGATTTTATTTATTTGACAGAAAGAGGGAGAGAGAGAGCACAAGCAGGGGGAGTGGCAGGCAGAGGGAAAAGCAAGCTCCCCACTGAGCAGAGAGCCTGGTCTGGGGGATGTAGGGCTCTATCCCAGGACCCTGGGATCACGATCTGAGCCAAAGGCAGATGCTTAACCTACTGAGCCAGCCAGGTGCCCCTAGGTTTTGTTTTTCTTATGCTCCCTAGACTTTATTCTAAAATTCATTAAAATTTTATTTAAAGTATTTTAAAACCAATTATCATACTATTTTTAATACGACTGTCATTCAGAACCTTGATTATGTGTCATTATACAATGATTAGATTATAATAGATATACTTTAGTTTCAGAAATATATTATCTACATAAAATTATAGTACAGCATGTATTGTTAACATTATTCCTAGATAATTTAAGGGTTTTTTTAGTACTATTATGAATTAAATATTTTATCCATTCTGCTTAATGATTATTGATCGAGATTTACATAAATTATCCATATGAGTTACTAATTATTTCTAATATATTTTCAGTAGATCCTCTTGGAATTCCTTTTTTTTTTTAAGATTTTATTTATTTGACATAGAGAGAGAGCATAAGCAGGGGGGAGCGGGAGAGGGAGAAGCAGGCTCCCTGCTGAGCATGGAGCCCGATGCAGGGTTCAATCCCAGGGCCCTGGCTGGGATCATGACGTGAGCTGAAGGCAGACACTTAACCAACTGAGCTACCTAGGTGCCCCTCTTTTTTTTTTTTTCTTTTAAAGATTTATTTATTAGAGAGAGAGCTGGGGGAGGATCAGAGGGAAGGGAAGAGGGAGAGAATCTTCAAGCAGAGTCCCCACTGAACACAGAGCCTGATGTGGAGCCCTCTTGGATTTCTAATAAAACCAACACCTCATCTGAAAATAATGATTTCTTTCTTTCTTTCCTTCTTTCTTTCTTTCTTTCTTTCTTTCTTTCTTTCTTTCTTTCTTTCTTTCTTTCTTTCTTTCTTTCTTTCTTTCTTTCTTTCTTTTTTTCTTTCCTTCCTTCCTTCCTTCCTTCCTTCCTTCCTTCCTTCCTTCCTCCCTTCCTTCCTCCCTCCCTCCCTCTCTTCCTTCCTTTCTTTCTTTTTTCCTTTTTTGTAATATGTATTGCTTGCATTTATATTTCACGTCATATTTCTTTGCCCAGTAATTCCAAAATAAGGTGAAATGATACTGGTTGGCTCTTTGAATTTACTTGTCCTGCTGACTCAATGCTCTTTACTGACTTGAGATAGAAATTCTTTATCATATTAAATAGTATTTTTACATTTTTGTTTTTAAGAGTTTTCATCTGGAATAGGTATTAAATGTGATCAAATACCTTTGCATCTTCTGTTTGGATAATCATGGGGCTTGTGGTTGTTGATATTTGACCAATTATTGGGATGCATTATCTTAGTAAGTTTCATAATGTTAAACAATGCTTTCATTCTTTGGTTATGTTTTTCACTCTTGAACTAGTTGTTTTGGCATGATATATAAATAAATTGAGTATAAATACAGATGTAGAGAGAGTGAAATATGTAACCATGTTAATTCCTTTGACTACCCAAAGCCATATGTATATTCAAAGGCAGACTAGAGCAGAGGTTAAACAACTAGCTGGTAAATTTGATCAATATTGACAAATAATCTTGGCCATTCAGCCCCAACATCTGGTATTTTTTTAAGAGCATGCTTTGGCCTAAGTTCTTAAGCTAATTACTTGAACTTACCTTGTGTTGATATACCCTTAGGGTTGACATTAAGACAATCAAAGGCTACTAGCGAGATCTGGAAGGTAATTATTTCCTTATTCACTACATTGTCTACTGAACAAAAGTGAGATTTGAGCATCTTTAAAAGAACTAAAAATCTTTAAGGACATCATGTTATGACCACTGATGTATCTTGAAAGAATTGTCATGGAGCATTTATATGTGACTGAGTTTTCAAGTATGGTATAATGTGAATAATATCAACTCTTTTGTTTTTATAATTTTGATTAACTATTTTGACTAATTACAATAAATTAATTTTAAACTAATTAAAATTAAATTAAAATATAAAAATAAAGAAGAAAATAAAAATCACCTCTAATCCCCAACCTGAAGATAACTAGTCTCTATTTTTTTTTCCTTCTTTCCTTCTATTGAGATCACACAGTATATAAAGTTCTGGTACTTTAGATTTTTTTCATTTAACATTTCACTTAATATTTAATAATTAACCCACGTTTTAAAAATTATTTAATACTTTATGGTAAAGATGGTCCATAATTTGTTTATTTATACCTGGTGTTAGATACTTAAATATTTCATAATAGTTTTTTATTATTAATAAGCTATGAGGAACACCTTGATATGCAGATTATTGTCCAGAGTTAGACCATTTCTGTTTAATAGATTACTAGACACACCAGTACATTTTTAAGAGGATAAAGTATCTTCGAATGATGAAAATATTTAAACTTTAGAGAAACATTTACCTTAAGCAAATCATCTGCCCACTCTAATGCTTCCCTGTCACTGTTTTAAGACCTATGGTATTTTATATAAAAAGAAATAGACACCAACAAATTTTAATGAATTTGAATGCCTCTTGACTATATGTATACATTCTGTTAACTGTATGTATGAGTTAGATAGAGAATATGTATTGGTAAACCAAAAATAAAATGAATATTGCTTGTATTACTTTAGGCCAGAATTTAAGTTTTTATTAAGGAGTCATCAATTATGGTTAATATAGTAGAAAATATTTCCCACATCTCTCACTCAGACACACACACACACACACACACACACACACTTGCACACACACGCGCACACAAAAAGCCTATCCAGAATATAACTAGAATCTTTAGTAAACTTCCCAATTGTCAAAACTGAAAGATGGTATAGTTACAAATATGGACATTAAGTATCTACAGTGAGTAATTGAATTTAGCAGGGTCATTGGATATAATGTCACTACAAAAAAAATTGCATACACCAGCAACACAATAAACATTTTAATTTTAAGAAGTAACATTGATACTAGCATCAAAAAACACACTGACCACTTACGAATAAATTTAATGAAAATGAGGAAATATTACACAAAAATTATAAAGCATTATTAGAGAAAATTAAAGAATATCTAAACACATTAATGATAAAATTACAATAAAAAGACGTCAACTTTTTTCAAAGTGATTTGTAGATTCAATACAGACCCATTAAAAATCCCAGTACATTTTGATGGTGGGAACTGACAGGATGATTGATTCTAAAATTTATGTGGATATGAAGAAGCTCAGGAATGGTCCTAAAAATCTTGAAAAGGTACAAGCTGGAGATTATGCACTATGGAGCATCAAAACTTAATTTAAAATTACAGGACTTAAAAGAGTGTGGAATTGATAGAAGGAAAAATAAGCTGCTAGTTCAGTGAACAGAGAGTGAGAAGTAGATCCATCCGTGGGTAAACACTTGATTTTTGACAAAGGTGGCACTGCAGATCAGTAAGTAGTGTTTGGTCAGTGGACGATGCATATGGAAAAGAAAAAATATATATTGCATCCTTCTTTGATTACTGGCAGAAGAAAATGAGAAAACTATACTATAACTATGTACTTAAGAAAGACTTCTTTTGTGTAAAAGAAATAAAAAACATTATTAACCATAAATGAAAAGGTATATTAATGACATTCACATTAGGATCTTCTGTTCATAAAAAGGCAATAGTAAACCACAGATTGGGAGAATGTATTTACAACATATAAAACTTACAGAATGTTTGGTTACATAATGTATGAAGAATTTCTAAAAGTCAGTAGATAAAAGAAAGTCAACACAATACAAATATAAGCAAGGGACTTGAATAGTTGCTTTAAAAAGGTAGGTACCCCAATTGTCAGTGAACACAGGAAAAGATTTCAGTCTCATTGTTCATCAGGAAATGCAAATTAAAACCACAGTGTGACACCGCTGTACAACCACAAGAATGGCTTAAGTTAAGAATGGAATAAATTACGAATGAGATTTTATGAAGATGTTGAACAACTGTAACTCTTAATCTACTGTTGGGAGTTAAACCAGTACAATAACTTTGGGAAACTGTTGTTATCTACTATAATTGAACATGTGTTTGCCATAGGACTCATTTCAATCCTAGATATATACCTAGTAGAAATGCCTACACATGTGTAGCAAAGATATGCACAGGAATGTTGATAGCACCACTGTTCAGAAACAACCTAAATGGTAAATGGATCAATACCTGGTAATATGTTCATACGGTGCAATACTATATACTATATAATTGTTAACAAAATACCGCTACCCAAAAATGGTGGATCTCACAAATAGAATGTAGAATGAAAGAAATCAGATGCAAAAAGTACAGACTATATGTTTCCATGCATGCAAAATTCAAAAACAGGCAAAATATAAATAGGTAGAAGTCAGGAAAGTTATCTTTTGGAGGGGGGATGGGATTATAATGGTGGCTTCTGGATGACTGGTAATAATCTTACTCATCATTAGTTGCTATTCATTTTCTGAAAATTTATCACTGTATACTTAAAATTGGTGTACTTCTCTCAATGTAACTTATACTTCAACTTTAAAAAGTATTTTTTATAAACTCAAACATGTAGAAACCTCTGTGGTAGGTCCTGTAGAGGGTATGAAAATGTGAGTAGCACATGTACTGGCTTTTCAGGAACTTACAGAGCATTGAGACAGGCAAATGCATGATGAACAATATTCAGGGTAGAAAGGAGAAACTATGCAATAAAATCAAAGAGGAGGGAAAATAGTCCCAAAAAGAAGCTCAGGTAGATAGATAGATAGATGAATAGATAGAAAGGAATATTATTTAGCCCTGAGAGAGAAGGAAATCCTGGCATTTGTACAACATGGATGGACTTTGAGGACATTGTGCTAAATGAGATAAGTCAGACAGAGGAAGACAAACACTGTCTGATCTCGCTTATATGTGGAGGCTAAAAAAGCCGAGCTCATAAAAACAGAGTAAAATGGTGGTTACCAGGGACTAGAATGTGGGGGAATGGGATATGAACTTTCAGTAAGTAGTAAGTAAGTCCTAGAGATCTAATGCACAATATACTTAATATAGACAACAATATTGTATTATAATTATCAAACTTGCTAAAAGAGTAGATCTTAATTATTCCAACTACAAAAAAATAAATAATTATGTGACATGGTAAAAGTGCTAACAACTGCTTTCATGGCAATCATATTACAATATATACTGTATCAAATCAACATGTGTATATATGTCAGATATATTTCAATTTAAGAAAAGAAACTCAGATTACTCTTCATAGAAGCAGCAGCTTTTGAGCTGAATTTAGAGACAGGTATGCATTTTATAGATGAAGGAATGAAGAGGAACATTCCTTTCAAAGGAAATAGTAGGAACAAATAATATATTAAAGGCATAGAAATTTTCAGCATATTTGAGAATGTTGGAATGTCTGCTGTTCACTCAAGATAGAATTCATATCAGTCTAGACAGAGGAAACGGGAAAGTAGTTTGGGTGTAGATCCCGTCAAGTCCAGGATGTAACCATAGAAAATTTACCAGCAGCTTTCCATGACTGTGAAGAAAGTCTGAGCCCTGAGGCAGAAGCCCGTCTCAGAGGTCACTGGGCTTTCACCCACACAAAAAAGAAAAAAATTTCCATAGCTAATGCTAGTGGTTAAGCCTGTGGATTCGAGGGTCCAGTAGTTCTAGTTTTAACTACCTACTGATATCACTAAAGCAGAAGTATATGGACAGTCCAGTCAATCAACAAAATTGAATGATTAGATATACCTATCTGCATTTTTTTAAACATGCAACTTAATGTAATGATAATTGACAGAAAGAAATTATTTTGCCTCTACTGTCAAGCTTCATGTTTCCATCTAGGCAATTCTATTTTACAGTGGTATTTTCGTTTTTATTTAGATATCAAATTACCCATGAAAAAGAGAAATGTGTATCCCAGAATCTCATGAATTGAGCAACTTGAAGAAAATTTGATTTCTATCATCACACTTTTTCTCAAGGGAAAATTCTTGCAAATAATATATTTGTGGTACTTTTACAAAGTGTGTTTCCCTGGGCAGTAGGAGTTTCTGTGAAAGCAGTTTATATGGAAGACAAGCATTTATAGAAAGTTAAGTCATGTTGCCAAAGAGAAAATGTTTATCTGGTGAGGGTTGCTTACAGACCTTCCAGTATATATTTAATATTTTTAATAATAAATATTTTCCTGTTTAATACATAAATATTTAATATATTTTAATAATAATACTGCAAACAATGAGATCTCCAGGTGTAAGTTGCTGTAGATGATCCTGTTGGGTGCCTTTGAGATTGTGCACAAAACCAGGGGTTCACAGTCTTGATTACAAACTGGTGTTTTCCAGGGGAAATTATAAGCAACAATAACAATAAAACTCCAAAATAGATTTCTTAGGTCTCACCCTCAGAGATTTCAGTGGTCTTGGGGCAGCATGGGGATGGGGATTTTTAGCTCCCCGGGTGGTCCTAATGCATAGCCAGGATCTGGAGGCAGTGTACTAATCCATGAGATAAATAATTGCTTCAGTGATGGGTGCTCTGAAAAAGCTAACGCAGCTTTTCTAGAGTCACTGATGCAAGGCGGCACAAGAGTTCTCAAGAGTTGTGGCCACTTCACTTCTCTTTAGTCACACCTGGACACCTGCAGCTTGTCTTGGTGATTGGTGCTTGCTCTCTGTGGGCAGGTCAGGTGAGGAGGAAGACGAATGGGCTGTTGGAACTTGCCCTTCTCTTTCTCTTTCTTTCGTAAAGCTGAGAGGTAGGACATCTTAGGTGTGTCTCTCTGCTCTAATTTGAGCAGGTTTCTTTCAGGAATAATGGCTTGCTAAGTGCCTTTTGCTAGGGGCATCAGGCGCACCGTGGTAGCTTGTATAAAAAAGCTTCTGAGCCATTGGGTCAGTTACGGGTAACAGGAAATGTGGACAACAGTAATCTAGGCTCAGGGCACAGAAGATGTTCATGTACATAGAGTGCTGACCTAAGACTTTGGCACCTGCTCCAGGTCCTGGGCTTACAGGATTGCCATGGCCTTACAGGAAATGCGCAGCTTCTCTCTTATGCCATCTGTGACCAATTGTTGACCTCTGTCTTATAAAACAAATGGATAAAGCCTCTATGGAGATAAACATTGAGGTTCTGAAAAGCAAGAGATCCGGATTAAGAACCCAAGCTCAGACAGTCCTGGGGTTAACCAAAGCTTTTGCTGACCTTGGTGGGATCTCTGTCTTGGGGAGAGTTGTCATGGTTTTCCAAAGAGGTCCAGCACAAAAGCCTCCACACATTTAATTTTGTTTTCAAACAGCTAAGATTTAGTGTTAAGTAAAAGACGATTGGTGTGTCCAAGTCCATGAGTAACAAAGCTTGACTTGCCCTAGGAAGTCTGCAGAATGATCTGGGGCTTTAGGGGTATAAATCTGACTTTAATTAACTTATAAGGCCTTATTGTCAGCCTTTATTCAGCCCAAAGGCCCACTGATTTTCTTCTTTGATTTTCTGTACTGAAAGGTTGGCCCAAGTCAGATACTTTCCATGGGAGTATAATTATGTATTGCAAATGGTTTTCGAAAATCATCAGGTCCAAAGATTCCATTGTCTTGCAAAATTTGTGTGGAATAAAATCATATTTATTATTAATGCCATTGCTACCTCCTTTTCCTTTCAAACCCTGGGATCCCGACTCTACCCCCACATGTCACTTTGCTGAAATGGCACACACGCAAAATCTACCTGCAAAAATGACGTTTTTACATCGCTTGATTGACCCAAGGAAATCACCACCACCACAACAAATCCTATGAGGGTAGGGAAGAAGGAAATGTTTAATTCATTTAATTTGGTCAGGCTCCTCATTTTCATTAAGCCTGCCTGATTTTTTTTTTAGTAGTTGATTTTATGGCATAGCTTATATGCTTTGCTTGTATAACTTTAGCAGTTACTAAAATTGACACAACTTTTATCTGATGGAACTGAAAAATATGAAGTTTAATTAAAATTGAAAACAAGAATAGGGTGTTTGGGGTTTTTAGTTGGGGAATAGCATTGGGGTTTCTTATTAGAGATTTCCTGTCAGACTCTTAGAAAGTGGTACATAGCTGAGATGGCCACAGGGCCTAGGTGTTAGAACTGAGGCATCTTGATTCGTAGAGAGACTGAGGGAACAGCCTGGGCTTGAGACATAACCCTTCTGAAATGAAATGTGTGACAGTGAGCAATATATTTCACCTTTTTGAGTCCAGTTTCTTTTTTGTAAAGTAAGATAATAATACCTACTTGACAGGATTGTTGAAAAACTTGATGTAGCCAACTTTTTATTAAGCATTGTGATGGTCAGGCACTATTTATTCCCTGTGCCCTATAATAATTAACATATTAATCCTCAAAAAACCCTGTGAGGTGGGTTAGTCTTGTTAACCGTATTTTATAGACAGGGAAACTGGGGTACAAGAAGATAAAACAAAATTGAATGACCTAGCATTTTGTGGCAGAACCAGGATCCAAATCTATGTCTCTGGTTCTGGAGACCTCAGTATACTTATGAGCAGTGGTAGACAATTAATATGCAGTCAGACTTGCTCACCCATACTGGTTTACCTCAGACTTCAATACTTATTTGCCCCTCTTATTACACACACACACACACACACACACACACACACACACACACACACACACACACACGTACACATATCCTTTCTGATTAAAAAAAAAGAAATCTTGGCTTCAAAGTATATTTGCTTTAAGCTAGATGAATAAGAAAAAACATATTCTGGCAACTTGCCTTTCCTTTTATATTGCAAATTTACAAAATAAAAGGAATCCAACTGAACTGCTTAGTTTCCCATTTCTTACTGATCTGCAGGTCCTGGCTGGCTAGAAGCTTTCTGAATGACTGTGTTTCCATTCAGTGTGGTCTCATAGCATGCAGAAGAATTTCAGAGATTTTCAATTGGAACGGTGGTGGCAGGGCAACCGCACATTCTTAAAGTATTGCAAATGAACTTTTGCCCCTTTAATCATGGGACAAACACAAAGGTCTTGATGGACTCTCCTCCTTTGCCCCCTGCTCTGCTGTGCTGTGTCCTGCTTTGTTGCTGTGCTGGTTCTTTGTAGACATTTCCCATCATGTTGTAACCTCTAAGACCTTGCAGAGATTGACACATCTTCACGAATATGCTAAACAGATCTACAGCAATGGTTTTCAAACAAGGAAGACTCCCACCTGCCCCTTCTCCTCCAACTATGGACATTTAACAATGTCTGGAGTTGCTTTGGGTTGTCACAACTTCAGATTGTGCTGCTAAACATCCCACAGTCTGCAAGACAACCTCTCACAATAAAGGATGATCCAGGCTAAAACGTCATTAGTTCCACTATTATGGAACCTTGATTTAAAATACCTATACCTTCTGTGCTATGGTGAGCGCTGTGAATTGTGTAAGTCTGTTGAATCACAGACCTGTACTTCTGAAACAAATAATGCGACATATGTTAAGAAAAAAGAAAAAGAAGAAGATAGCAGGAGGGGAAGAATGAAGGGGAGTAAGTCGGAGGGGGAGACGAACCATGAGAGACAATGGACTCTGAAAAACAAACTGAGGGTTCTAGAGGGGAGGAGGGTAGGGGGATGGGTTAGCCTGGTGATGGGTATTAAAGAGGGCACGTTCTGCGTGGAGCACTGGGTGTTATGCACAAACAATGAATCATGGAACACTACATCAAAAACTAATGATGTAATGTATGGTGATTAACATAACAATAAAAAATAAAAAAAGTACCTATACCTTCTTTGAAAGTCACTTCTTGGGAAAGGACCACTGAATTAGAGTAGGTATCTCTACAAGCATCTCTTATAGTGCACACTTGGGGAATGCAAATAAAAATCACAATCTGATACCATTGCACATGTAGTGAAAGAGGTATAATGAAAAGCAAAGTAAATACTGAGACTGAACAGCTCTGTAGCCAACTGAACTTTCATATTAATTTGGTGGGAAAGTAAATGGATAAAATTACTTTGAAAAATTATTTAGTGTTATACAGTAAAGGTGAACATAGGCATACCTTATGACCCAGCAATTCCATTTCTATATGTAAATATGAATATATATATAATAGATAGATAGATAGATGTATATCCATCAGAAACAGGTACGTACACTCACCAAAAGTATGCACTAGAATTTTCATTGCAGCACTATCTAAGTTGTCAAAAATTGGAAACAACCCAAATGCCCTTCAGTTGTAGAATGGGTAAATGAATTGTTGTATATTCATATGATTGTGCACTGTAGAATACAAAGGGGGCGAAAGGACTTACAAGTCACACAGTGATATGGTTGAATTTCATAAATTAATGTTGACTGAAAGAAGGCAGGCGTGCACACACACACACACACACAGAAAAAACATAGTATATGAAAAGTACAAAATAGAACTAATCCATGCTATTAGAAGTCAGGATCATCTTGGTTGAGGGGTAGTGACTGGAAAGAAGCATGAGGAGGACCTTAGGCGTCTGGTCATCTTCTGTTTCTCAGTCCTTATGTTTTTGCACAGGTGTGTTCACTTTGTGAAAAGTCACAACACTGCATATTTTTGATATGTGCATTCTTCTGTATGTATATAACTCTTCAATAAAATTTTTAAAGTGTGCAGCTGGTACTCTAGAAAGTAAGACAGGCTCTGGATTTTTCTACTAATGTTTTCCCTTACATTTTAATGTGGATTGGTCCAAAAGCACCTTAAAATACCAAGGTTGTATCATTGAGGGAAATAAGGGGGGCTGGAGTGGAAGCCTACCCTCCAGGTGGCCTGGTTGAGCAGGAGACAGCCTGGGGCACAGATGGAAGAATTCACTTCAGAGCAATTACAAATGAGTAATCAAATGTTAATCATATTTAAGAAACACACTCGTATTGGTCAGCCCTGAGTCAAGGGGGACCGGGATGCCTGGTCTCTAGAGAAGCTTGCAGCTCCACTGGATAGGATTGAGGAGCTTTTAGGCAGAGGATTGCAAAGAAGGCAAGTGTCAAAAAGTCTGCTTTGCAATGACACATAGCTCGTGCCATGATTTTGTTGTTGCCTGACCTTATCATCTCTCTTTCCCTTTCTCTTCACAGCCAAGGAGACAATGGCCATGCTTTGAATGCAGGCTCAAATCTTTTAAATTTTATTTTGTGAATCCTTAGCAGTCAAATGGCATTGAGTTTCTGTTAGCTGGTTTTGTTGTTGTTATTGTTTGTTTGTTTTGTGTGGTTTGCTATGTGATGCTAGAAAATTATTTTTTTCTCTGCTTCAATTTTCTTATCTCTATAAAAAGGCTGAAGATAACATTGTGAAAGGTAAAATGCTCTATTTTCACCTGATATTATTATACTAATTAACATTGAATTCTAACAACTCAAGAAAACTTATTCAATGTAAAACCATGGGATCCCAAGGGAAACTTCCCAGAGTCCCCTCTTGACGGCTCTTCCCTGGAAAAGCATTTTCTTTCAACTCTTTATGCTTACTCCCCTTCATGGAGCCCTGCTATCGGAGGGCTTCCTTGGGAGTTCTTAGAGATGGGTAGTTCTGGAGGGGGGGCACCTTACCTAGAAGCCATGAGGGCACACAGTGTACAGTTTGTAACATTGTACAGTGTTAGTACTGGCGGCTGGATAGAGGTGGTCATTTTAGCCCTAGAGAAAGGTTCCCCTGTTGAAGGCCAGTGTAGGCAAATAACATTTTAAATGTTGTACAGTGTATGGAAATTTCTATTACTACAAACATTTAGTTTGGTTCTGTGCCTGTTCAACATATTGCACATTTCTAAATTAACCATCTCCTAAATGGAGTACAGTCATGATTCAGGTTCGCATTTTTCCTATGGGTGGAAGACTCAAGGTAGATGCTGTACACTCACTTTTCCACAGCCGCATGGATGGATCTAAATCCTAAACATTGATTTCTTGTGCTAAGCCAAGAGGTGAGCCACTGAATGGGAGTGAGGAACTTGAGCTATTTGTTTAGAATATCTAGCTTGCCAAACTCTGACCCTTCTAGAACCAGGGGCTCTAGCAATTTTTCCCCCACTGCCAGTTCTCATTTCCTTAATTTGTGAAACTAATCTTCTGGCAGGAAGAACTGGGATGGGTAATTAATTCACATTACATTTGCTTTGGTGTCTTTATGTAAAGTACAGCCTTCTTATAATAATCCACTTCTTTGAAGCATTTATCATTTCAGTTTTCTGATTAAAAAATTAATGTTTATTTAGAAAACTGAGAGCAAAAAGCATAAGTCAGAACATAAAATATTTTCAACAAGTTGATGAATATGTGGGTGTTATTAATACTATTCTGTCTACTTTTACGACTTGCTAGAAAACTTTCATTATAAAAATGACCCATAAATTTATTATCCAGATTTCATCACTATGAACATTTTTGTGTGATTCCATAAAATCTTTTTCATGGCAGTGTTTTATTTTCTACATGCTAGTACATTCCCTGAATGCTTGTTTCAACTACCTGATAAAACTTGACAATGCTTGTGTCTGACCTGCTGGCCCTTAAGAAGAAGGGAATAATCCCAACTTTCGTTAGGGATAGGCTTTAAATCCCAAAATGAAAATAAATTAAAAAATGCCTAGAATACTAAAGTGTTGCAGTGTCGTAACCATCTGGTATTCAGATAACCAGTAACCCAGGGCCTGGTATTCAGTAATAAGTGCAACCTCAGTAAATGAGCAGAATTCAGCAATGACATGTTATCATAAAGTCCTTTGACCTCATATATTAGGAATTCCAGAGTGAATCCACATCAGCCTGAGTTGAGACATAAGTTTGCTTTTCTTCCTGAGTAGCTTTTGAACCTTGAGTTTACATCATGGATGTAGCTATTGATTCTCTCACTGCTCTTTTCGTGAACGGAAGGCTGACCATTTCTGGGGGAAGTTTATGTCCTTATCAACTTGTTTGCTTCCTTGCCAAGCCAAGATCTCGTTCAGGAACCATACCTGAATCACTGAAAAAGCGAAAAAGGAAACACTTTAATCAGGATTGCTAATTGAACCTCAGGAGACTACAGAAACCATAATGGTTTTTTGTTTTTTTGCCTTTGGTTTTTGTTTTTTTTCCTGCTAACTGGATAGAAAACTTTGCCTTATGAGAGCCATTACTCAAAAGATGAAGGAAATGCTGATGATGTGGAATTATGCACTGAGTTGGTAAATTTTCTTGTAGTATCTCTTGAGGGTTAGAACAATGTGGTGATTGTGTAATGTAATACAATTGGAAGGACAGTGCATTTGCTGCTGCATTAACAAGTAGATTTGAGATTTGGAAATTTCAGTTGGGCATGAGTATCACACAGCTTACTTCTTCCACAGTTCATGCATGCACAAAGAACATACCTTTCTTCTTTGGCATCAAGGTGATTCCACCTAAAGGAGTAAGTGGTGTTTTGATTATTAAAGGAATAGGCACGGGGCAGTGTATAAGAGAATAAATTCCATCTTTGGCTCCCCTACCTTCCTTCGAAGAGCCCAGTTGGCCTCCAGGGCCCTTCCCATTCAGGCGTGCCCTTGCTAGGAAAACCGTCCTTTACTGCTGCTTCCTTAACTCTAACCTGACTCTCACACATTGGGGAACATGGGCTAGTTATTAAATTGCCACCCATTTTCCTTCTCTGATGGCCTGGGTAAGAATTCTCATTTGCTAGTTCCTAGATGACCTCTGACAAATTACTGAGCTCAGTTTTCTCTTCTGTAAAATGGGGTTAATAATAATACATACTTCAGTGCATCATTATAACGAATAAATTAGTTAATACCTGTGTTAGTACTCAGAAAAGTGTCTGGCATGTAAAAACTAATTGGTATGTTTAGTTCCTATAAAGTTTTTCATTTCCTTGGGGAAGAAATCCTCTTACAGGCTTGATGCAGTTTAGTTTTATGGATTAAACATTGGTCAGCAGTACCTTCTGGCTCTTCTGTTAATCCAAACCAGATACCAGATGCCCAGGCTTCCAGTCCTGTACTGGATAAAACACCATCAAAACACAAGATACTCAAACTGGAAGGAAACAAGTTAATGTAATATTTTCATTTTATAATGACCTGTTTTCAGGTTCATTCTTTAGGCATTATGTTCCTTATTCCTCCACATAAGTCTGATGCCAGTACTTTGAGACATTAAAGCAAGCCATTGAGAAAGTCATTTGAAAGCATTTGAAACATACTGTATAGGGCACAACCTATTCTGTTTTGTGTAGTTAGAAGGAGGCAGTGCCGACACAACACAGAAGTAGATTTTACTCTACTTTAGGTCTTCGAATTTACAATTTGGGGTTTGAACTCTCCCTTATAGCCCACATTCTAGACATGTAGTGGGAAGTCAGAGGTCATGACCAAAAAATATGTTCAGTGCCATTCACGTGGGAGAATATCTAACAAACATACACACACACACACACACACACACACTTTATGTGTGATTGTGAGTCCAGATAATTTTCTCTCTGAGAGGAACCTCCCTGGTGGTCTGTTTGCATGCAGTGCCACCTCTGTGCTTCTCTCCTAGAGATTCGCCACTGGAATGTTGAGAAAATAGTATAAGCTCCTGATTCCCTCCTGAGATGATTGCCTGGAGGATCATGGAGGTAAAAAATGAAAACCATTTTCCCTTATTTAAAATGTGTGCTGAAAATACCATTCAATCCTTTCCCTTTCCAGGAGTCATACAGAGATGTGAGAGATTTGGTACACTCATCATTATAGAAAAATTTACCAGTGAACAGTGTATTGACCCAAATTCTGAGGAGGAAAGGTGCTCAAATATTTACCCAGAGCACTTCACTGAAAGGGTGCCCGACGGGTGGTTGGAGGTGGCCACCGGCAGGCTCTTGGCACCAACCACATTTCCTCTGTTCTAAGGAACCATTCATTCACCTGGTGCTTCCCCACACCCACTGCCTTCTCCCTTTCCAGTGAGCTCCCTTTAGGAAGATATTTTATGAACTGTGTGCATGAATAGTTTTGTGCCTACAGCAAGAGTGTTGTTTTCCTAAAATCAAGAATTAGAATAGGAAGTTCAGGAGCCTGGATTGTCAGCCTCAGGAGAGCAGCTGCGCAGACACTGTCCTGGGAAGACACTGTCTATGATATGTCATCGGATCTGGAGACAGATGCCTCTTTATGACATACAATACTGTTCTTGGCCTCTCATCCTTCACTCTCTTTCTTTTTGAATTTCTCTTCCCCGTAAATACCTAAAAATGTTAGTGCAAATAGAATCACAGGTACCCCAATTTTAGTCCTAACGCTAGATATGAACTTGGTCAAGTCATGACTGCCTTGTTATCTCTGTTTCCTATTCTAACCCAAATTAGTATAGTCTTATGAGACTGGAGAGATTGGTGCCGCTATAGGAATAGAGCATGTATCAGTGTATGTATTTTATATACTGAAGTGAGTCCATTTTTAAAGAGTGTTACTATTCATGCATAGACTGAGCTGACAAGCCCAAAGGGAAAGCACTACTTACAGTCTGCCCAAGCCATTAGGATAATTTTCAGATAAAGTCCTCACTGTTTTTCTAAGAATTAAAAATAAAATTTTAATTTCTTAAAATTAAAAATACTATAAGCTAATGAAAGTCAGAAAGTAGCTGGGAATCCATGACAAAGCTATATAGAGGAAGATTTTAGTTGTTTGTTTTTAATAAAAATTTGATTTGTGCTGGTAATTCTTTCCTCTATTAGTCCATGTCTTGTTTGAACCTATTTTTAAGATCCCCAAAAGGAGAACACCATATAGAACATGGAGGTGATTTACCATTGCTGATCTGCCTCCAGATTCTAAGGCAGAAACTTAAAACCAGCTTAGCTTTAATGCCACTCGAAGGCCCTGTAGGTGTCATTGGTAAGACATTGGTGAGATATTAATAAGGGGACATGGGCAAAGGGAGAACAGAGTGCATTATCAGCACAAGGAAAACAGGTAAAAGAACCTGTGGAATGGGCAAGACAGGTCCCCCACCTCAACCCCAGGAAGAGTTTACTTCCGGAGACATCATTGGCATAGTTTATAGGAGAATTGGGGCCTCTAGGTCCTGCTGAATTAAAGAAGGACAGACTGTAAATCTTCTGAGTTTCTAGAGTTTACTCAATAATGCAAACAAAAATAAACCAGTGTCCGTACACGTGGTTCAAGCACGCCTAGAAAGGCAATGGAGCCAGTAATCCCTTGTCACTATTAATTAAGTATATCCTCTAACAGCCTTGAGTCAGGCTGTTAATCTTCACACCTTCCTTTGGGGTCCCTGGGCAGCCGCTTTGGAGGTCTAATGAATCTCTGACCAATTTGGGCCATGGTCTAGTCACAAAAACAACAGCCAGAGGTGTAATAAGATATTCTGTGAAGAATGCATGTTCAATATTATTAGATCAGTTCTGCTGTTGGATAACTGATATCACAGCTTATATAAAGGTGGTAAATCTACAGATGGCATTCCAGCTCATGTAGAGAAGGAGAAGTCAAATGTTACCGAAACAGGGTAACTTTATGTGGTCAGACCATCATGAAATCACCAAAATCAGACAGGAAGAAACACTATCTTCCTATATTCCAATTTAACTTGGATCATTTTTTTTGGGGGGGGGGTCACTTTTTAAAAAGAGTTTTGATTTAGTGACCAGTTTAGTAATTCCATATTGAGCCACGTATGTTTTAGGTGAGAAAGACTACATTTCAGTCAAGCCAGGGTTCCTCTACCAGCCTTGCCCTTGAGTTAATAAACCACTTATGGTCTTCCATATTTTCAAGATGATGAGGGGTGTTCTTTAGTTGTCCTTGATCCATGTGGGCATCTATTGAGAAGAAGATCATTTTAACTAGTCCTCAGTGACCATCTACTCTATTAGCTGCTGAATATTATCTTCCAGGTTGTGAGGCAATGATAAAGTGCCTTCCAGATTCTTGACACACAGCAGGGGCCTCAACAAGAGGCATAGGATTAGGCACAGTGATCAGGAAAGGATGAGTGTGATGGATGCTGTATGATCGTCTTTGAGGATGGGACTCCTAGAAATAATTAGGACAATGTCATACGGACAGTATGGGACGTGTGGGTAGAAATCAGTAAAATATGAGACTGTGATGTTATTATGACCCATTTCAAGCCCCAAACTCTTGTATCCTTAGGAAGTATGGGTTACCGTAATATTCAGAAAATAAACACATTTAACTGTAAACTGGTCTCCCTCTCTCTCAGCTTCTCTGCTTAATTGACAGACCCTGCTATATTTATTTTGGGTGAACCACTGCACTATGGGGGGAGTAGTAAAGGCCCAGATGACATTTAAGGAGGACATTTTAACTCTTTGGGAGAAACATGCTTCTAATTTCTATGAGCATCTGTAGCCAAGGAATAGAAATCTGTTTTCATCTCATTTTATCTTATTTATTTATTTGGGAGAGAGAGAGAGAGAGAGAGAAAATGAGCAGGGGGAGGGGCAGAGGGAGAGGGAGAAGCAGACTCACCACCGAGCAGGAGCAGGAAAAGGGCCCCCACTGAGCAGGGAACCTGATGTGGGACTCGATCCCAGGACCCTGAGATCAGGACCTGAGCCGAAGGCAGACATTTAACCAACTGAGCCACGCAGGCGCTCCGAGGAATACAAATTTCTATTACATATGATCATGACCAACAACAAGGAAGCTGTGAAGCACAGCTTTTTCTCCCTGTGCAACAGTCAGTGGACACCAAGGAAAGCTTAGACACAAGAAGCATAGTGACCCCACTGTAGTAGGAACACATTTATTGAAATGTGACTGGATGACGAAAAAAAAACACAAAGATATATGTTCCCATTCTTAGATGGGAAACCCATACTCCAAAGAGGAGAAGGAATTCCACGAGCGTCTTGAGTGAATCCAGTCTGCCAAGCCCTCCTGGTGGCTCCAGTTTTTCTATTAGGTTACCCTGCGCCCCTCCCACTTGTAACCTACTGCAAGAGTGCTCACAATCCTGTAGCATCCATGCACATTGACATGTGGCTTTCCACTTCCTCCCACAAAAAGGGTAGTAGAATGTACTTAAACATACCCTGATTTGGAGTTCAATCATGTACCTTGTCTTGGCCTATAGAGGAAGGGGGTGCATGACTGGACACCTTACCTGAATTGATTCCTTAAGATACCTGGTTTCCATCTTCTCTTTCCCGGCTCTGCCACAGTGGAGGGAAGAACTGTCTTTGCTACCCCCTGGTTCAGCTAGAGCAGATTCACTTCCGCTGGGTACAGTTTATATGAACTGAGCTAAAATACTCCATAGCTGCGTGACAAATGGCACTAGAAAACCAGTACCTCTCTAATGATTATTTATATAGACAGAATGAACAATTTGCATAATCCTAAAGAATATATTTTCAAATGTCATTAAAAAAGACTGTGTAATTAGTCAATTAGGGAAATATGTACATTTTATATTTTCTGAAGGAGGGAAAATGTTCAAAGGTATTGTCTGGCCTTTAGCCTTTATTTTTTCTATCTTATAACAGCCTTATTGAGATATAATTTAAATACCATAACCTGTTTTATTGTGTACAATTCAGAAATTTTAGTATCTTTACAGTGTTGCACAACTATCACTGCAATCTAATTTTAGAACATTTTCAGCCCCCTAAGAAGAAAGCTTGTGTGCATTTAGAGTCTCTCTGTACCCCTGCCCCTCGGCAACTACAGATCTTCCTGTCTCCAAATATTTGCTTTTTGGACATAAAAAGGGGATCATATATGTATTCCCTTGTGTCTAGTCTTCATCTTTTTAGAAAGGTAGAAAATGGGGGTGCCTGGGTGGTTCAGTTGGTTAAGCGTCTGCCTTCGGCTCAGGTCGTGATCCTGGGATCCTGGGTTCGAGCCCCACGTAGCTCCATCCCTGCTCCGCAGGGAGCCTGCTTTTTCCTCTCTCTCTCTCTGCCAAAAAAAAAAAAAAAAGATAAATAAATCTTAGAAAAAAAGAAAGAAAAGGTGGAAAATGCCTGTGCTCTACTCTAGGATTTTGATGGATTCCTGTCTCACATTTAGGTCTTTCATCCATTTTGAATTAATTTTTGCATATGGTGTAAGAAAGTGGTCCACTTTCATTCTTCTGCATGTTGCTGACCAATTTTCCCAGCACCATTTGTTGACGACACTATCTTTTTTCCACTGGACAGTCTTTCCTGTTTGTCGAAGATTAGTTGACCATATATTTGAGGGTCCATTTCTGGGTTCTCTCTTCTGTTCCATTGATCTATATGTCTGTTTTTTTTAAATTTATTATTGTTATGTTAATCACCATACATTACATCATTAGTTTTTGATGTAGTGTTCCATGATTATTGTTTGTGCATAACACCCAGTGTTCCATGCAGAACGTGCCCTCTTTAATACCCATCACCAGGCTAACCCATCCCCCCACCCCCTCCCCTCGAGAACCCTCAGTTTGTTTTTCAGAGTCCATCGCCTCTCATGGTTCGTCTCCCCCTCCGACTTACTCCCCTTCATTCTTCCCCTCCTGCTATCTTCTTCTTTTTCTTTTTTCTTAACATATCTTGCATTATTTGTTTCAGAGGTACAGATCTGTGATTCAACAGTCTTGCACAATTCACAGCGCTCACCATAGCACATACCCTCCCCTGGTCTATCACCTAGCAACCCCATCCCTCCGAGCCCCCCCGCCACTCCAGCAACCCTCAGTTTGTTTCCTGGGATTAAGAATTCCTCATATCAGGCGCCTGGGTGGCTCAGTTGGTTGGGCTACTGCCTTCGTCTCAGATCATGATCCTGGAGTCCCAGGATCGAGTCCTGCATCGGGCTCCATGGTCAGCAGGGAGTGTGCTTCTCCCTCTGACCCTCTTCCCTTTGGTGCTCTCTATCTCTCATTCTCTCTCTCTCAAAAAATAAATAAAATCTTAAAAAAAAAAAGAATTCCTCATATCAGTGAGGTCATATGATACCTGTTTTTCTGATTGACTTATTTTACTCAGCATAACACCCTCTAGTTCTATCCACGTCATTGCAAATGCCAAGATCTCATTCCTTTTGATGACTGCATAATATTCCATTGTATATATATACCACCTCTTCTTTATCCATTCATCTGTTGACGGACATCTTGGCTGTTTCCACAGTTTGGCTATTGTGGACATTGCCGCTATAAACATTGGGGTGCACGTACCCCTTCGGATCCCTACATTTGTATCTTTGGGGTAAATACCCAGTAGTGCAATTGCTGGATCGTAGGGTAGCTCTATTTTCAACTGTTTGAGGAACCTCCATACTGTTTTCCAGAGTGGCTGCACCAGCTTGCATTCCCACCAACAGTGTAGGAGGGTTCCCCTTTCTCCGCATCCCCGCCAACATCTGTCGTTTCCTGACTTGTTAATTTTAGCCATTCTGACTGGTGTGACGTGGTATCTCATTGAGGTTTTGATTTGGATTTCCCTGATGCCAAGCGATGTTGAGCACTTTTTCACGTGTCTGTTGGCCATTTGGATGTCTTCTTTGGAAAAATGTCTGTTCATGTCTTCTGCCCATTTCTTGATTGGATTATTTGTTCTTTGGTGTTGAGTTTGATAAGGTCTTTATAGATTTTGGATACTAGCCCTTTATCTGATATGTCATTTGCAAATATGTTCTCCCATTCTGTCGGTTGTCTTTTGGTTTTGTAGACTGTTTCTTTTGCTGTGCAAAAGCTTTTTATCTTGATGAAGTCCCAAGAGTTCACTTTTGCCCTTGCTTCCCTTGCCTTTGGTAATGTGTTTAGGAAGACGTTGCTGCAGCTGAGGTCGAAGAGGTTGCTGCCTGTGTTCTCCTTTAGGATTTTGATGGACTCCTGTCTCACATTGAGGTCTTTCAACCATTTGGAGTCTGTTTTTGTGTGTGGTGTAAGGAAATGGTCCAGTTTCATTCTGCTGCATGTGGCTGTCCAATTATCCCAACACCATTTGTTGAAGAGACTGTCTTTTTTCCATTGGACATTCTTTCCTGCTTTGTCAAAGATCAGTTGACCATACAGTTGAGGGTCCATTTCTGGGCTCTCGATTTCTGTTCCATTGATCTATGTGTCTGTTTTTGTGCCATCTTTGTAACAGAGCTGAAAGTCTGGAATTGTGATGCTGCCAGCTTTGCTTTTCTTTTTCAACATTCCTCTGGCTATTTGGGGTCTTTTCTGGTTCCATACAAATTGTAGGATTATTTGTTCCATTTCTTTGAAAAAAGTGGATGGTATTTTGTTGGGGATTGCATTGAATGTGTAGATTGCTCTAGGTACCATTGACATCTTCACAATATTTGTTCTTCCAATCCATGAGCATGGAACGTTTTTCCATGTCTTTGTGTCTTCCTCAATTTCGTTCATGAGTATTTTATAGTTTTCTGAGTGCAGATCCTTTGCCTCTTTGGGTAGATTTATTCCTAGGTGTCTTATGATTTTGGGTGCAATTGTAAATGGGATTGACTCCTTAATTTCTCTTTCTTCTGTCTTATTGGTGTATAGGAATGCCACTGATTTCTGTGCATTGATTTTAATATCCTGCCACTTTACTGAATTCCTGTATGAGTTCTAGCAGTTTTGGAGTGGAGTCTTTTGGGTTGTCCACATAAAGTATCATATCATCTGCAAAGAGTGAGAGTTTGACTTCTTCTTTGCTGATTTGGATGCCTTTTATTTCTTTTTGTTGTCTGATTGGTGTGGCTAGGACTTCTAATACTATGTTGAATAGCAGTGGTGAGAGTGGACATTCCTGCCATGCTCCTGACCTTAGGGTGAAAGCTCTCAGTTTTTCCCCATTGAGAATGATATTCACTGTGGGTTTCTCATAGAGAGCTTTTATGATATTGAGGTATGTACCCTCTGTCCCTACACCCTGAAGAGTTTTGATCAAGAAAGGATGCTGTACTTTGTCAAATGCTTTTTCTGCATCTATTGAGAGGATCATATGATTCTTGTTCTCTCTTTTGTTAATGTATTGTATCACGTTGATTGATTTGCAGATGTTGAACCAACCTTGCAGCCGAGGGATAAATCCCACTTGGTCGTGGTGATTAATCCTTTTAATGTACTGTTGGATCCTATTGGCTAGTATTTTGGTGAGAATTTTTGCATCCATGTTCATCGAGGATATTAGTCTGTAATTCTCCTTTTTGATGGGGTCTTTGTCTGGTTTTGGGATCAAGGTAATGGTGGCCTCATAAAACAAGTTTGGAAGTTTTCCTTCCATTTCTATTTTTTGGAACAGTTTCAGAAGAATAGGTATTAATTCTTCTTTAAATGTTTGGTAGAATTCCCCTGGGAAGCCATCTGTCCCTGGGCTTTTGTTTGTTGGGAGATTTTTGATGACTGCTTCAATTTCCTTAGTGTTTATAGGTCTGTGCAGGTTTTCTATTTCTTCCTGGTTCAGTTTTGGTAGTTGATACATCTCCGAATGCATCCATTTCTTCCAGGTTATCTAATTTGCTGGCATAGAGTTGCTCATAATATGTTCTTATAATTGTTTGTATTTCTTTGGTGTTGGTTGTGATCTCTCCTCTTTCATTCATGATTTTGCTGATTTGGGTCATTTCTCTTTTCTTTTTGAGAAGTCTGGCCAGGGGTTCATTAGTCTTGTTAATTCTTTCAGAGAACCAGCTCCTAGTTTCGTTGATCTGTTCCACTGTTCTTTTTGTTTCTAGTTCATTGATTTCTGCTCTGATCTTTATTATTTCTCTTCTCCTGCTGGGTTTAGACTTTATTTGCTGTTGTTTCTCCACCTCCTTTAGGTGTAGAGTTAGATTGTGTATTTGAGACCTTTCTTGTTTCTTGAGAAAGGCTTGTATTGCTATATCCTTTCCTCTCAGGACTGCCTTTGCTGTATCCCAAAGATTTTGAACAGTTGTGTTTTCATTTTCATTGGTTTCCATGAATTATTTTAATTCTTCTTTAATTTCCTGGTTGACCCATTCGTTCTTTAGTAGGATGCTCATTAGCCTCCATGTATTTGAGTTCTTCCTGACTTTCTCTTGTGATTGAATTCTAGTTTCAAAGCATTGTGGTCTGAAATTATGCAGGGAATAATCCCAATCTTTTGGTACCGGTTGAGACCTGATTTGTGACCTAGGATGTGATCAATTCTGGAGAATGTTCCATGGGCACTAGAGAAGAATGTGTATTCCGTTGCTTTGGGATGGAATGTTCTGAATAGGTCTGTGAAGACCATTTGGTCCAGTGTGTCATTTAAAGTCTTTATTTCCTTGTTGATCTTTTGCTTAGATGATCTGTCCATTTCAGTGAGTGGGGTGTTAAAGTCCCCCACTATTATTGTATTGTTGTCAATGTGTTTCTTTGCTTTTGTTATTAATTGCCTTATATAATTGGCTGCTCCCATGTTAGGGGCATAGATATTTACAATTGTTAGATCTTCTTGTTGGAGAGACCCTTTAAGTAGGATATAGCATCCTTCCTCCTCTCTTATTACAGTCTTTGGTTTAAAATCTAATTTGTCTGATGTAAGGATGGCCACCCCAGCTTTCTTTTGGTGTCCATTAGCATGGTAAATGGTTTTCCACCCCCTCACTTTCAATCTGGGAGTGTCTTTGGGTCTAAAATGAGTCTCTTGCAGACAGCATATCGATGGGTCTTGTTTTTTAATCCAGTCTGATAGCCTGTGTCTTTTGATCGGGGCATTGAGCCCATTGACATTCAGGGTAACTATTGAAAGATAATGAATTTAGTGCCATTGTATTGCCTGTAAGGTGACTGTTACTGTATATTGTCTGTGTTCCTTTCTGGCTATGTTGTTTTTAGGCTCTCTCTTTGCTTAGAGGATCCCTTTCAATATTTCTTGTAGGGCTGGTTTCGTGTTTGCACATTCCTTTAGTTTTTGTTTGTCTTGGAAGCTTTTTATCTCTCCTTCTATATTCAATGACAGCGTAGCTGGATATAGTATTCTTGGCTGCATATTTTTCTCTTTTAGTGATCTGAAGATATCATGCCAGTCCTTTCTGGCCTGCCAGGTCTGTGTGGATAGGTCTGTGGCCAATCTAATGTTTCTACCATTATAGGTTACATATCTCTTCTCCTGAGCTGTTTTCAGGATTTTCTCTTTGCCTCTGAGACTCATAAGTTTTACTATTAGATGTCGGGGTGTTGACCTATTTTTATTGATTTTGAGAGGGGTTCTCTGTGCCTCCTGGATTTTGATGCCTGTTTCCTTCCCTAAATTAGGGAAGTTCTCTCCTATAATTTGCTCCAATATACCCTTTGCCCCTCTCTGTTCTTCTTCTGGTATCCCAATTATTCTAATGTTGTTTCGTCTTATGGTATCGCTTATCTCTCGAATTCTGCCTTCGTGATCTAGTCGTTGTTTATCTCTCTTTTTCTCAGCTTCTTTATTTTCCATCATTTGGTCTTCTATATCACTGATTCTCTCTTCTTCCTCATTTATCCTAGCAGTTAGCGCCCCCATTTTTGATTGCACGTCATTAATAGCCTTTTTGATTTTGACTTGGTTAGATTTTAATTCTTTTATTTCTCCAGAAAGGGTTTCTCTAATAACTTCCATGCTTTTTTCAATCCCAGCTAGTATCTTTAGAATTATGATTCTGAACTCTAGGTCCAACATCGTACTAATGTCCGTATTGAGTAGGTCCCTGGCAGTCGGTACTACCTCTTGTTCTTTTTGTTGAGGTTATTTTTTCTGTCTTGTCATTTTGTCTAGAGGAGAATAGATGAATGAGAGAACAAAATGCTAACAGGGTAACAATGTCCCCAGAAAATATACTTTAAAGAAATCAGAAAAGACCTGAAGCCAGGGAAAAAGAAAGGGAAAGAAAGAAAAAAAAAAAAAGATAAAGATAAAAACAAACAAAAACAGAACAGAACAAAACAAAAAAAGAGATTATGATCAAATATGATCAGCTGGTACATAGATCAGTGCCACACACTAGAGTTTGGGTGTATTTTGGTCTGGTAGAAGAAAGTGCCTCCCAAAATTTTAAAGAAAGAAAAACTTATATATATACAACAATAAGGGTTGTTATGATGAAGGGATGGAATATGACTGTAAAGATGAAAATCATTAAAAATTTTATAAAAGGAATTGATAAGATAAGAAGTGGTTTGAAAAATGAACGGAGAGAATTTACAAAAAAAGGGGATAGAATATGATCAGGCAGGAAATTAGAAGAAAGCCATACACTAGAGATTTACGGTATATTTTGTTAGAAGAAACTATCTCAAAGTTTTAAAGAGGGAAAAACTTATATATATATGCCAAAAATAAGGGTAACTACTATAAAGGGATAGAATATGACTAAAAATGAAAAACAAAAATGTTTTTTAGTAAAGGGATTGATAAGATGTTGGTTGAAAAAGGGAAAAAGAAAAATTCAAAAAGAAAGACAGTTAAAAAAATTAACTTTGAAAGACTAAAAAATCATGGTAAAAAAGCCATGGATTCTATGTGCAGTATTCCCTACCTCTGGAGTTCTGTAGTTCTCATTGATTGGTAAACTTAGTCTTGGCTGGCTGCTCGTGCTGATCTCCTGGGGGAGGGGCCTGTTGCGTGGTTCCTAAATGTCTTTGCCGGAGGCGGAATTGCCCCGCCCTTTCCGGGTCCGGGCTAAGTAATCTGCTGGGGTTTGCTCTTGGGACCTTTTGTTCCCTGCAAGCTTTCGGTACAGCTTTGGAGGAGGAGAGTGAAAATGGTGGCCTCCCAATCTCTGCCCGGGGGAGCCGAGAAATCGGGGCCCCGCTCCTCAGTGCGCCCCCAGCGAAAAGCAATTAATCACTCCCATCTCCCCGGTCTCTGGCCGCACTCCGTGCTCACCCGGCCTGTGACCGAGCGTTTCTATTTCTGGCACCTGACCCCGTGTGGAGTCTCCAAACCCAGCAGATCCCTGCGGTGTGCTCCCGCGTTGCTCCTCCCAGGGGAGGAAGGTGAGTCTCCCCGGCTCTGCTGCTTGTTGGGTCCCTGCTGGAGGAGCAGTGGCCCGACTGGGCTGCGGATCACAGTTTATGGCAACCCCGAGCCGAGAGCCTGCACCTCGGCTCTGTCTCTGCAGCCGGCTTCCCCGCTCCGATACCTGGGAGCTCTGCCGCACTCAGGCACCCCCGGTCTTTCTGTGACCCCGAGGGTCCTGAGACCACACTGTCCCGCGAGGGTTCCACCCCCTGCTCAGCCACTGGAGCAACGTCCCTCAGTGGAGCCAACTTCTTTAAAAGTTCCGATTTTGTGCTCCGCTGCTCTATTATTTGCCAGAAGTGGCCACCGGAGGCCCCTGCCCCACCATGTATCCTCCTGAATATCGCCTCGGATTCACTTCTCCGCACGTCCTACCTTCCAGAAAGTGGTCGCTTTTCTGTTTAGAGAGTTGTTGCTATTCTTTTCTTCAGTCTCCTGTTGAGTTCGTAGGGATTCAGAATGGTTTGATCCTTATCCACCTGAATTCCTGAGACCAGATGAAATCCAGATCTCGTACTCCTCTGCCATCTTGCTCCGCCCCCCAATCCATATGTCTGTTTTAAGTGCCAGTACCATACTGTCTTGATGATTACAACTTTGTAATACCAATACAGCTTAAAGTCCGGAATTGTGATGCCTTCTGCTTTGGTTTTCTTTTCAACATTACTTTGGCTCTTTGGGGTCTTTTCTGGTTCCCTACAATTTTTAGACTTGTGTTCCAGTTTTTTGAAAAAGGCTGTCGTTATTTTGATAGGGATTGCATTGAATGTGTAGATTGCTTTGGGTAGTATAGACATTTTAACAATGTTTGTTCTTTCATTCTGTGAACGTGGAATGTTTTTCCATTTCTTTGTGTCTTCCTCAGTTTCTTTCATAAGTGTTGTATAGTTTTCAGAGTACAGATCTTTTACTTCTTTGGTTAGGTTTATTCCTAGGTATCTTAGGATTTTGGGTGCAATTGTAAATAGGATAGATTCCTTGATTTCTCTTTTTACTACTTCATGATTGGTGAATAGAAATGCAACAGACTTTTGTGCATTGATTTTTTTATCCTGCAGTCTTGCTGAATTCCTGTATCAGTTGTAGCCATTTTTTTTGGTGAAGACTTTTGGGTTTTCTACATTGAGTATCATGTCATCTGCGGAGAGTGAAAGTTTGACTTCTTCCTTGCCGATTTGGATGCCTTTTATTTCTTTTTGTTGTCTCTTTGCTGAGGCTAGGATTCCAGTACTATGTTGAACAACAGTGGTGAGAGTGGACATCCCTGTTGTGTTCCTGACCTCAGGGGAAAAGCTCTCAGTTTTTCCCCATTGAGGATGATATTACCTGTGGGTCTTTCATTCATGATGTTGGGGTATGTTCCATCTATTCCTCCTTTCTTGAGGGTATTTATCAAGAAACGATGCTGTATTTTGTCAGATGCTTTTTCTGCATCTATTGAAAGGATCGTATGGTTCTTATCCTTTCTTTTATTAACTTGGTGTGTCATGTTGATTGATTTGTGACTATTGAACTACCCCTTCAGCACAGCAAAGGAAACAATCAACAAAACTAAAAGGCAACTTACAGAATAGGAGAGGATATTTGCAAAAGACATAGCAGATAAAGGGCTAGTATCGAAAATCTATAAAGAACTTATCAAACTCAACACCCAAAAACCAAAAAATCCAGTCAAGAAATGGGCAGAAGACATGAACATTTCTCTAAAGACATACAAATGGCTAACAAACACATGAAAAAATGGTCAATGTCACTCATCATCAGGGAAAAACAAATCAAAACCACAGTGAGATACCACCTCACACTGCTCAGAATGGCTGAAATTAACAACTTAGGAAACAAGAGATATTGGTGAGGATTCAGAGAAAAGGGAACCATCCTACACTGTTGGTGGGAATGCAAACTGGTGCAGCCACTCTGGAAAACAGTATGGAGGTTCCTCAAAAAGTTAAAAATAGAACTACCCTACAACCCAGCAATTACACTCCTAGGTATTTATCCAAAGGATACAGACATAGTGATTCGAAGGGGCACATACACCCCAGTGTTTATAGCAGCAATGTACATAATAACCAAAATATGGAAGGAGTCCTGACATCTATTGATTGATGAATGGGTAAAGATGTGGTATACACACACACACACACACACACACACACACACACACTGGAATATTACTCAACCATCAAAAAGAATGAAATCTTGCCATTTGCAATGAGATGGATGGAACTGGCATGTAGTATGCTAAGTGGAAAAGTCAGGCAGAGAAAGACAAATACCATATTATTTCACTCATATGTGGAATTTAAGAAACAATACATGAACATAGGTGAAGGGAAGGAAAAATAAAATAAGATAAAAACAGAGGGAGGGAAACCATAAGAGACTCTTAACTGAAGGGAACAAACTAAGCATTGCTGGAGGGGAGCTAGGTGGGGGGATGGGGTAACTGGGTGATGGGCATTAAGGAGGGCACTTATTATAATGAGCACTAGATGTTATATGCAACTGATGAATCACTAAATTCTGCCCCTGAAACTAATACAATATATGTTAACTAACTTGAATTTAAAGAAAATCTTTAAAAAAAAGTTAGAATCACTATGACGTAAAGAGATTTGATATTTTGAAACCTAACAAAAGCTATATAGGATCATGCATAGGGGTTATTTTCAAAAAGAGGTGAACTTAGTGTTATCCGAAAAATTTAGCATGGATTAAGGGTTCTGTTGCTTTATTTACAACTCACTGAACCATTCATGACACAAAGAAGATTGAACAAAATCCATACAAATTAACATCATACAGAGCTGCATCAAGATGCAGTTCACAGGTTCACCAAACATACAGCAAATCATCTTTCTAAGGAGGGCCAGTTTCTGGGTCCTGGGCAATAAAGGGAGTATGGTCATCTGAATATGAAGTAAGCTGGGAAAGACAAAAATAGTGTTTGTGCAAAAATACCTTGGTAGATACTTCCAAACTCATTCTGAATCAGGCTCATATCTCTCATAGCTTCTGTCTAGAGAAGAATATGATGTTTGCTGTCATGAATAGTTTAGGAAAACCTGTGTTCGCAGAAACACCTAGACTGGGACCCAATCAATATAGATGGGTTTAAATTACCTCACCTTAACTTAAAAGACCCCATTCAAATCATTGGAAAAAAATCAGCCATTCCTGTTTTTATGTAACGTGAATATGATTTGATCACCAAATTAAATAATACACGGCAAGGTTACAGGTAATTTGACTGGCTTGAAATGTGCGGACATCTTTCTAGAGAGGTCCTGAGTGTCTTCCCAAATACACATTGTTATTCCTGAAGAATATTTTAAAAATAAACAGTTAAGGCATTTCTGATAAAATGTGCCTTCAGTTAGATAAAATAGCCCTTTGAAGTTAGGAAAAAGAGTCAAAAGGAACAGAATAATTCATCGCACTATGATAATGTCATAAATTCAGGAAAAATGAAGGGGGGGAAATCAGAGGGAGAGGCGAACCGTGAGAGACTATGGACTCTGAGAAACAAACTGAGGGTTTTAGAGGGGAGGGGGCAGGGGAGTGGGTTAGCCCGGTGATGGGTATTAAGGAGGGCATGTATTGCATGGAGCACTGGGTGTTAATAAGCAAACAATGAATCATGGAACACTACATCAAAAACTAGTGATGTACTGTATGGTGACTAACGTAACATAATAAAATACAAAAATTAAAAAAAACAAATTCATATGGAATTGGGAGCCTATATGAAATTAAGTGGCAAAAGAATAATTTGTAGCATTCAATAGCATATTCAAACTCTACTCATTAAGTAGCCTGTTTAATAGTAGCTAGGACTGTCTCCAGATGGTGTCAAGTATCTAAGGTCCTGGTAGATATGACCCCTGTAATGACAGACCAAGAGCTTTTCCTTCATTGCTGTGTACCAGTGAAACATGCTGATGAAAGATGCACGTGGAGCTATTTGGCCCATCTGCCCTAATATTTCTTTTCCGAGTTCCCTGGTTCAAACTCAAGAGGTTCATCCCTGACCTATCCAGTGTTAAGTTTGAGTACGCAAATACTACATTCATTACAGTGCATGTATCAGCATGTTTACATAATATTGAACAGATAAAGGAACCATTGGCAGAAAGTATACATTTATACTTGCAATGAAAGAGTGAAGAAAGTAATTTTTTCTTCCTACGACACATATGGTTCCACTTTCATGGTTCTGTCTGTCTCCTGGGTTAATGACATCCCACCATATGCCCAAGAGCAAGGAGTGATGGAACGGACATGCTGCTCAAACAGACTGAAACAAGCTGAATCGTGTGTCCTCGGCCATAAAATGCCATTCAAGTGACCCCATAAGTTGACATCTGCCCACGTATTGTGGACATTTGGGGCCAAGTTGCCCATTTGTTTCTTTCTGGTCAAAATGTAAATATTATACGTGAAAACATTTGCAAGTACAGTCGTCTTTCTTTTTTAGAGACTGGAGAGAGGGTAGATCAGGTGGGTAGCAGTTGCAGCCTTACTTTGTGATACTTTCAACGTGTCTTGATAAATTACATGCATCACCTCAAAACAATGAAGTCCCTGAAAATGACATGAAAACTAGTATGCAATTTTTTTTTTTTCTCAAACTACAAAACAACCCTTTGGAAACATAATATAATTTGAGCATGTCAGTAAGCCATTCAGTCAGTGTTTCTGAATCCTGGTTGATCCCAGCTTTTATTTGGTTGAATCTCTCTACCTTGTGATAGCTACTGTTATTCCACAGGGCACTTGGAATATGATGAGTTTGGAGAGAAGTATAGAGATATGCAGTCTCTGCTTCTTTCTTTCAGTAGAATTATTTACAAAAAAAAAAAAAATCTGTCGAAGCGATGTCACTGGCGTTTTCCTTTATATTTATTCAAATGTAGCTATTTTCTCATTGACAAGTAGCAAGATAATTATACTAAAAAATCCAGAGTTCAAACACTCCTGCTCCTTGCGACCTTTGGTTTTGATTTAAAAGAGAAATCCTGCAATTGATACACACAATTTCTGTGCTAAACTTAATTTGCCTTTCTCAGTGCCTTTATATGTTTATGCCTTTAGCACCCTATGTTCACAGAAGAAAATGTGGTATTAAGTGACAGGAAGTAAGGATATTGAAAGGAAAAAGAAACTTGCAAGAAAAATGTGAGTTTCCTCTTCCCCTCTACAACTTCATGAGACCATACTGGTTTTTATTTGGGGAATTAATTATGTTGTGACAGATCTGCTTTTTACTGTTTCTCTGTGGAGAAAACACAATTTTAGAGGAAGATGGCTGGTAATGTGTGATTGTAATGCTATGTTCTGAGCATCCTATTGGTGTATTGAATCAGAATCCACATTATAGGACAGCTGATCCAAGTGTAGGCTCTGGTTATTTATGTAAAGACTAGTTTAAATAGACACAGAAATGATTGGACAATTCAGCTGAAATTGTTTTGCTGTTGAGTGTATCTGACAGAGCTAAACATTGAATAACAAGTAATGAAAGAGAAAGCTAAAGTTAATAGTTATTTATTTTTTTAACTTCCCTGATTATAGACTTTTATGGCTTTCTATTGCAATTAGAATAATATCTGAGTCTTTGCCATGATTTACAAGGTCCTATATAATCTGGCTCCTGACCACTTCTCTGACACCATTTCCTTCCTAGATCCCCTTGCTCATTTCCAGACAGCCACATGGATTTCCTTACAGTAATTTGCCTGAGCTAAGCCCATTCCAACTTAGGGCTTTGCACATGCTTGTCTTTTGCTTCCAGTGTTCTGCAGGGCTTGCTCCCTCTCTCCCCTCCCTCAGTCCTTGATTTAGATACCACCTTCTCAAATAAGCTTTTTCTTTTGGAGGGAGAGGGAGAGAGTATCTTAAGTAGGCTCCACACCCAGCGTGCAGCCCAACGTGGGGCTCGATCTCACAACCCTGAGATCATGACCTGAGCCAAAATCAAGAGGCAGTCGCTTAACCCACTGAGCTACCCAGGCGCCCCTCAAATAGGCTTTTCTTAAGGACCTAGCAACAGTAGCGACCTACTTGCCCAACTACCCTTTGTCTTCTTAATTTGTTTCTCTTTAAACTGTTTCTTTATAGCACTTATCATTTCCTGACATGTATTATACCCTTATTTGCATATTCTGTCTTCTTTCCCCACTAAGAAGAAAGACATTATTATTAAGGTATTTTTAAAACTATATTTATTCCTTAATTTGAAAGAAAATGCTTATTAAACATGCAAGGCATTATACTAGTACTTTGACTCATCCTCAAATTAACCTTTGAAGGTAGATTCTATTATTATCAGCATTTTATGAAAGAAGAAATCAATAAGAAGAGAGCCAGGTGATAATGAGAAGAAGTTGGTAAAGAGGGAGGATTTTAAAATACAAGTAACAAGGGTAATAATTTAGGCAAGAGTGGGGGATTTGAAACAGGGTTAGTAGGCACTGACATTCCACAGCAAGAGGGAAGGGGCCTCCCTTTCACAGTAACAGGAAAGGAGGAGAAAGTATTAGGTGTGGTTGCAGTTTGTTTGGTTATAAGGCATACCAGACTTCTTCCCTAGGAGAAGGTAATGTTTCCGAGTCAGAGAATTCTCCGAGTCGGAGAAAATATTTGAGGAACACAGAGAAGGTTTATAAAAGACTGCAAGGGAGGAAGAGGGACAGCAGGCTAGGGAAACAGACTGCTAGCAGCACTGAGCATCCACCCAAGACTGGAGATTAAATTTTCAAGGGACTCAGTCTGTACATATGTGCAGTTAATTCGAGTAGTTCTTGGCAGCCCAGATGTTGACTTTTGGATTCATCTAGAAATGGGGTTTCCATGCTGCGTGAAGCAAAGGAAAATGGGGAAAGGGAGTTGAGGATCCTGGTCAGTGGTAAAGGGTCTCAAGTAGAAGGAAAGGAAAAGAAAGGTCGAAGGATGCTGATAAGTTAGAGGAATCAGAGGGGTAAGAACTAAAGCACTACTGTCCAGTGAAACTTTCTTTAATGACAGCAATGTCCTAGATATGTTGTTGTCCAGTATGACAACTGCTAGTGTTGTGTGGCTATTTGCACTTGAAATCTGACTAGTGAGACTGAAAAACTGAATTTTTAGTTCTATTTATTTTTAATGAATTTAAATCTATTAAATCTATTAAATGAATTAAATATATAGTGTACACAGAGTGGCTGCCATCTGGGACGGCTTAAGACTAGAAATCCTCATGAAGATGAAGAACTAGGGGCACCTGGGTGGCTCAGTTGGTTAAGTGACTGCCTTTGGCTCAGGTCATGATCCCAGAGTCCTGGGATCGAGTCCCACATAGGGCTCCCCCTTCTCTGTGGGGAGCCTGCTTCTCCCTCTGCCTCTGCCTGCCACTCCCCCTGCTTGTGCTCACTCTGTCTTTCGCTCTCTCTCTATGTCAAATAAATAAATAAAATCTTTAAAAAAAAAAAAGATGAAGAACTAGTATATGAGAACAAATTAGTGGAGAGGCAGAAAAATGGGAAACTGTTCAGAAAGTGATGCATAAACACTGTTGTTACCTGCCCAAACATCCATTCCCCTCCTCTTTTTTAAGGACTTCACTTTTTATTTCGCTATCTACACCTCCCTCATGCAGCCTGTACATGATAGGTAGAGCTAATTCTGCCCCCAGTTCTGGGGTTTAGAAATATATCTTAGACTTCTGCTAATCAGTTCACAGTAATCTAATCATGAACCAATGTTCCTAGTTCTGGGGTGAACATGGAACCCAGTGGTTATCAGTGAGAGTGAAGAAGACCTTTTCTGGAAATTTCAGGGAAGGGACTTTCTGTCTCCTCCTCTGTGGTGTAGCACACAGCCTGTAGCCCAGAACTATACATAATTTGCCACCATGAGGATACTGAGGAATTCAGGAGGCAGTGATGGAAAGAAACTGGGTCCAATAAAACCATGTCAAGTCACGGAATCAATCTGGCTCTAAGGTCTGTCCTCTGTAGGGGAATTTCTAGTTCACAAACCAATAAGTCCCCTTTAGCTTAAGCCAGTTTTTGTTACCTGTAGTATCCAGAGACTTAACTGATATGAGCAGTGTGCCTTAATTTACAATTTCAAAGATGTGAGAGATCCGGAGTTGAATTATTGATTGTGGTATGGAGTGATGGTGGAGTAGAGCTGAAGGTCAATGGAGATCAAGGGATCAAGCATTTGAGAAGCCAGAATATTGAAGGCTGCTCTTGCCATCAATGATGACAGCAGAATTTAGGGTGAAGCAGAACCATGAATTAGGTGACAGATCCGTAGAGAAGTAAGCATTGACTGCTCAATGAGCATTGCAATGAAGTGATGGTGGGCATTGCTTAAAGGTGTCCACTTCACTCCCCTTTCCTTAATGTGTGTTTTCAAAATGATTTAAGACAGCCTTAAAATATATATATATACACACACATATTATATGTATATATATATATATACACACACACACACAGCTTTTAATATGTATATATATATGAAGATATGTATATATATGTATATATATGAAGATATGTATATATATATTATATATATATATATATATAGCAGTGTAAAAGAAATAAAGAGAATCACACTGAAAATGGAAGTAAAAGAATATAAGGCATTTAAGGCTTAAAAAGATAAGACAAAGCCGGGGTGAGGTCAGTGCACAAAATACGCAATAGAACATCCAGCACTTTTGCTGGAGCTAAGCCACAGTTTGACTCTGAGTTTTCTATTCATTCATGGTCTAGCCTCTCGTTTTTATCTCTATATATGCAGCTTTTATAAAGTCAGGCAGCCATATCTGTTAAACTCTCCTTTAATTATTAGTTTATGTTATGTGCCCAAGGTCACAGAGCTAGTAATAGAGCCCAGTTCTTGAAGAAAAAAGCTCCAAATTTCTAACCCTGCAAGGCTTCCCACTAGACCACATTGCATCTCCAACGCAGAGTTATTTCGTGGTAGACATCCTTTTTCCTGGACTGCAGGGGCACAGGAAAACCAAAGAGCTACTGGGGTATTTTTGTTCGTGACTCTGAACCCTGGTGACTGAGGATGGAAAAGAGTCTGACAGACAGACCAGGCCCCTGATGGACCATGTCTGGACAGCCCGACCTAGGGGAGGAAGTACTCCAGCTGCTGATCTCCTGGGAGGAGCTGTGCTAAGGTAGCAAATGCTGTACACGTCAGGATTGAGGTGGTTTGGCCGAGGCGTGGGGGGGAATGCAGTGCGCCAGCCCCCACCAGCCCTGGCAAGTTTGTGCCCTCGGTGGCTTGAAAGATAAACATCTGGCCACATCCTGTCTATGAGCAGTCTCTTTGCCCACTGCCTCAGTTCACCTCCCTTCCCCTCCTCAGCCTATCACAAGCCCTAAAATCCTTGCAAAATTCAACTCCCATTTTATCCAAGAACTCAGTGTCTGTGTGAGGAAAACATCTCACTGCAGACTGCTTAAAATGCCAGGAATCAAAGCCACCATTTTCCTTCCGATCTATTCATGGATGTACTCTTCCACACAAAGCAGGGGAGTTCTGTGATGGGGGGCTTCAGTGTAGATGCTGGGTTCCTGAGGTGCGTCCAAGGTTGTTTCAAGGAAGATGGAGAAAAAACACAGTGTGCACTGTTTCCTCCTGGTCATATACATCCTCATTAGGGACTCTTTGATGGAAAAATTATGGTGATTCAGTGCAATGGTAGCCTCCCACATTTCTTTAGACAGCTATTTTTAAACTTCACTGGGTTCCAATTCATTTGGTGCAAGTGAAGTACCCGTCCCACAGATGAATGCCTATGTGCTCACACCACATCACTTCACATGACATTTCAGAAGGATGTCACAAGCCCCTTGAGAAACTCACACTTGGATCACCAAAGGAAGAATT
Organism: Zalophus californianus; assembly: GCF_009762305.2. NCBI lineage: Eukaryota > Metazoa > Chordata > Mammalia > Carnivora > Otariidae > Zalophus > Zalophus californianus. The sequence continues at coordinate 53,518,693 of NC_045610.1, read as the reverse complement.
TTAGTTCTATGTGGCCGTTTTGGACAGCTTGGGCAGCATCAGCTAGAGGTTCTAAAAATAAATTGTTGGAAAAGGCACTAACCTTCTAAGTGTCCAGAGACTTAGGTTCATGTCCCACTTCCACCGCTTAGAAGCTGTGTGACTTTGGGCTCTCTATCAGTTTCCTTGGTGTAAAATGTGGATAGTTATATCTGCCCTGCCCATCTAATAGAACGTGAGGATCAAATGAGAAATATATGAGATTTTCTATATAATCTAGAAAGAACGAGATTTGTATAACAGGAAACAGGATCTGACCTAATTGATTTGTGAAGTTCCTCATTGTCATACATTTCTTGTCCTTGTGGTATCCCAGTCTCTTCAGGGCCGGTGTTGAATGCTGACCCCCTGCCGGGTGAGCGTCTGGTAAATGTGCCAAGCTCTAGATCCCAGCTTGCCAATGTCTACCATCTTTCTTCCATGCGTCCCGAGTTTGTTGCTAGACTCTTGTTCTAAAAAGGGACCGTTTGGAGATAAAAATCAGAGATGTTTTGTTAATGATTAGATAACGAATTAGGTTCAGCATTAACAATTGATTTTCTATAAAGGTGTGTATCAGTGCTAAGTGCAATATTTGTGACTTTGTCCATCTCCTCCTTCCCAACATAAACACACAAATGCATACAGTGCAATAATATGGATCTTCTTGAACCAGGCAAGGCAGCAGACATTTTTATCCCTCCTTTAAGTCACTGCACATAGGTATGGGCCTGGGTCACAGACACAAAGCTGCTCTGCTCATCATATAGAACTTTACAGTTAATGTACATTGTTCTATAACCTCCTACAGAAGAATCTCATCCCCACCATCTCATTAGGACCATATTTAAAAATGGGGGAGGTTACTTGATATATTAAAAAAATAAAATCATGTATAATAATTATTCTTACTATTGAGTAGGAATGGCAATGCTTTACATCTGTACCTTGCACAGAAAGCCCTTTATATCCATTATTCTGTACGTTGCCACGTCAAATACGACAGGATATGTTGGAAGGCCTGATGGGCTTATAGTGGGTGAACAGAAGCCAGACTGATGGAAAGGGCAGAGGGAGGCAAAGGCTCCATCTACTTCTGTTAGAGATGAGGTGTTGTGACCCCACAAGTCAACGGGCCAAGGCCCCTCCATCCCCAAGATGAGAGCTGCCTTCAGAGGGAGTCAGTGATTTATGTGATCCTTAGTGCAGGGATGAAAAGTGACAGGAGTTGCTCAGGGATTTCACGTCTAGACAGGGCGGTGTCCAAGGAAGCCGGTGCTCTCCTCCAATTAATCTGAGAATGCTTTGGCAAATTTTGTTCTTTTTTTACTTTGGGAGGAAATGAGGAGTTTGTTTTTGCCTCTGACAAAACCCATAACATTTAAGATATTGTTGAACGAGCAGGCCTGGATTATTTTTAGTTCCCATCTTGAGCCTGTGGCTCACCTCTTATTTCCATCCTACTGAGGAAGAGCTGAAGAGGCATAATGTAAGAAAAGGAGTGAAAACAGCAGCACATTAGATACTCCTCACAGTGTGATCTCGCTGAAAGCTCACCAGACCTCTCTGACGGATGCCCTTGCGTGCCCTGAAGACGTCCACTCCTGGCCTGTGGCCAGCAGGGGCATGAAGACAGAAGAATTGCTGCTTTCTCAGTTTTTCTCAGGGGCTATGCCTTGTGCCCTATACTATACAGGCATTCACTCTTATTAGTCACTTTAGCAATTTTATTGAATCTTTATTAAATCTTTAACAGCCATTACTGGAGAAGCCAAGTTTTGAGAGCAAAAGAACTTTTTTTTTTTTTTTTTCCATGCATGGGGGGGCGGGGGAAGTATCTTATGCAGTAAAAGTGAAGAAATCTGAGGAGTCTCATTTAAGTGTTTTCCTCCTTTCCTCTGGAGCCCCCATCTCTTCCTCCATGGGCAGCAGTAATACCATGATGATGGGGCCAAAAATATTTAAAAACATTTTAAAGTTACCACCGAAAGGAGAAAACGGTACATTTACACTCATCTTTCTCCACTTAATGGCATTACCAGAGATGCCTTGTCCCCCTTGGGCCATAAATTGAGACATCACTCAACAGTTGTCCTGGCAGATTTCCCCCAAAAAGGCCACTTATGTAGTGACTAATCTCATCGGAGGCTAATTTACTGAACATTTAAAGCCATTGGGTTGAGGGAGATTAGGAGACTATGAACCTGGGATATGATCCATCATGTCCCCAAACTGAGGACTCAGGTCTGGCTCATCCTTGCATCCTCTCCAAGGCCATTTTTCCTCTCCCATCAGACTTCAGAAATCACGGCCTGGTTGGGTAAAGCCACCATATTAGGAGCTTTAGGCTAAGACTTGCAAAAGCCCTGGTCTTTCTGGTCTGGAATGGACATTAACTTTTCCCTGGGCAGCTTTAGTAAGAGCACTGGGGTACGCTTGAGGTCAGAGAGGAAATGAAGATTATAAGTGTAATGTAATATTCATTTCCCCAAATTTGGATAACCCAGTGACTTAAATCAGGGAGACCTTAATTCTAAACTGTATATGGAGCCTCCTCATATTTCAGAGCTCACCTCCTGAGCCACCTCTTTCCCCTATGTACTTTCTGCTCCTGGAAAGGAGCTTGGTTATAGGGAAAGCTCCTAACATTCATGTTCCTCTGGAAGTCGATGTCATAAAGTAAGGGGCCTGACCCTCTTTGGAAGAGGGGAGCCGATGATGGGACTTTCTGGAGAGCTGTGCACATTACTCCTATCTTCTCCCATACCAAGTAATGATGTAGAGCATTCTGCCATATATTTTCTCCCTACCTGCATGTGCCAGGAAGTTCTCAACCCCACCGCAGTGCTGTTTTTGGTCAGATGGCAGCTATACAGTAATCCAATTATGATTTTGTCAGGTATATCCTTATTTGATGATTACATACATAACAGCTTTTTATCTGTTGTAGAACTCTTGGAAATACTCTAGGACGGGGGGTTGGATATCCACTCACAACCTCAGACTTAAAGTGATGTAAAGTAAAAGAAACTCAGTTAAAGAGAGCATCCCCTCGTAACCGTGCCTTACACCTGAGATGCATTAACAATATTGATTGAGATTCAGCTGACTAGAGCATTAGTAAATCAACATCACAGGATGACTCAGCAAATCTTTGACACCATTTCTTTGGGAATGGACTGCTTTTTCATTTTTTTTTGCCACAGGATATTCAGTTTGAGTTGAGGGAGAGTGCAATATCTGTGAGTGATTCTGGCTATAGAGAAGGGAGAAAAGTGGGGTGTGGGGGAGAGAGAACAGCTAATGTGCCAGAGTGTTTATGAGAGTAAAGTCACGTACTCGAGTGTTCTGCTGCCAAGAAGAAGTAAAACATGCAGATGCCTTTATGCAGAAGTGACCACATTATGCAAGACAACAGAACAACACTCCTGTGCTGGTATTAAAAGGTTCTTTGAATATGAAGTTCCTGTAAAATGACTAATCGCAAATGAAGACAATTCTTAAGTGGTTCTGGTGTGAGCCTTGTAGCCTCTGCTTACCTACCTTGATTAAAATTTTTTAATCCAGTTTTTCTAAAGGTATTTCCAAAGGCTAAGAAACTTCATCACAAAGTTTTCATTCCTATGTAGAATTAAAAGAGATTTATAATGATGACAAAGTTAAAGTTAATATTATATCCCCAAACATGAGAGCCCATAGAATGAGACAAATACCTGCATGGTGGGCAGTGGGAAGAAGGAAGTGTTTTTACCCATCTGAAACAATTTTATTTCATTTAGGAAAAGCAGTTGTGAAAGATGTGCTAATGAGTAAATTCCTATGAAGCTTAGAGTTTACAAAAGAGATACAAACCTCTACAAAGAATGATAGGGCATGACAGAGAAGTTCATCTGCTGTGAGAGCACAGGCAAGAGAAAGCTCAGAGCATGGTTTAGTGACATTCTATTTTAATTCCAGTCATCGTCACAATTGTCACCCAAAATTAATTCCAAATGCCAACAAATAAAATACTTACTGATTGTTGACACTGAAGCTAATTCTGCCAGCCCTGTGATTGATCGATCGATCATGAGGCTGTTCAGAGCATGGGTTCTGTTAGGTTTTAGTTTGGCTTCTAACTTCCTAACTGTGTGACCACAAACTATTTATTTTACCTCTTGTTGTCTCAATGTCCCCATCTGTAAAATGGGGATGATGACAGTACCTATTCTACAGGGCTGTTCAGAGGATTATGAGGGTTTATATAGGAAAGGGCTTAGGACAAACAGATGTTCAGTGGGCTAGTTATTATTGCAGTATGATCAGCTCAATAGAATGTATAATGAATAATTTTCTACTTTGGATATACAAGACAACAGCACAACAACCAAACCCAGTAAAACTTGATTAAGCTTCTAAAGGTTGATTCAGAATGTTAGCAGATATGAAAAGGGTCTAGTGCATATACATTGATGAAATATGAATCTTCTGTAACGTATGAGCCCCAGAAAGCCAGGGAAATACCAATGTGGGATTTGCCCTTGTCTAAAGGATAGGCCAGTAGCTAAATTATTAAAAAAAGGACCCTTCTCACCCTTCCCTCTTCCTTCCCAACCCTTTCCTTTTTTTCCCTCCGTGTTTTCTAATTGAGGAAGTGCTTTCAAGGGACTCTAGTTATCTAACAGACATGCAAACAAGAAGTTGCCATGCAGAGTGAGAAAAACCATGTGTTCTAGGGGGCCGTGACAGCAGGAGTAGAGTAAAGGCTGTTTGGGCAGGACTTGCAATGGGGTGGGGGTGATGTTTGTGCGGAAGTTCAGAAGGGCTGTGTTCAGAAGCACTGAACGTTCTGTGAAAACAGTGCAGAAAAGATTGATTAGAATAGCCACACCTGTCGAATGTGCTGATATCGATTCAAACATCAAGCTCTGTTCTTGTATGAAAATATGACTTTATCATATCACCCTGGACAAGGGGAAAAAAAAAAAGGAAGAGATCCCAACCATCCTAGATAAGTAGGATTGAAGTGATTGCACAGTGTCATTCTCACATTTTAATTCAAAGAGAAATGATGTGAGAGAATATTCCTTGAGAATTTCAAGGCAAACTGGAATGCAGCATATTCCTCTGTTTCATCTACTATCAATTTCGTAACTTCATCTTTGTATTTTATCTGCATAAAGGCTTTTATTTTTTAAAGGGTTATGGTCCCTGTTGGAGATTTATAAGCTGGAAAGAGTTAGGTCCTCTCCAAAACAGACATGAAGAGTTGAAGTATTGAGGGTAGGATTGAGTTTAAGTGCTTTTAGTGTTTATTTGAGTAAAACACGTCCACTTTTCGTGCGTTTACCTAATGGCATTTCAGAGAAAGAGTGGAAAGTTTATAGCAGAGAGAAATCTTACTTATTGAGGGATTTGTGTGACAGGCAGTCACTGAATCAGACAAAATAAATTAACAAAAATTTAATTAGCTTGTATCATTCTTGTCAAAACTGACAACTAAAACATGGAGAAAAGATCATGTTTTCTCCAGAGAGTGGGTTTTTTTTTTTTTTTCATCTGAAGAGAAATTTTGACATCTACAACTGTTATAGAGCTCTGTCCACCAACTCAGCAGTTACCACAACTTCCATATTCTTTCTTGTGGGTGCAGTGAGCCCACCGGAGAATATCAGCAAGATGATGCCAAAGCAAGTCATTACAACCTATCAATCACTGGACTTGGGAATTTTGTCCATCCTTGGGACCACTCAGGGCAACTGTTCCCTCCCCTTCACTCTTCCCTGTCACATTGCTGCTATAGTACCTGCAGACTTCGGGGCTGCCTACAGGAAGTGGGACTGTGAAAGCGCAGAGTGAGTTTCAGAAACAAAGTTTTTATGTCTGTAGGAACTACTGCAGCTATGGCACCACCAGCTGCTCTGAGCCTCACCAAACCCTTACAAGGAAGAGCCTATCTATGGCCCAACAACTCGACTTACCCCTTCTCCCAGAGCACCTGCCTCTACTTCTCTACTTGTCCTCGCATAAAACACCCCCTTTCTCTCTTGGGTCCCTTGCTTCCAAGCAAACAGAGGTAGACAGAGACCTGCTTATAGTGGGGGCAGTTACCTCTCTGCCCAGAGTGAAGATGATGTCCTAGATCCTGTAGTTGGAATTTTAAAAATGCATTTTCTTATAGGAAAATCACACATTTCTATACCCTTTCAGTCTTACGGTCTGGAAGTCATTCTTTGAAACAGAGTGAAGCAAGAAGTTAAAATGTTTGTTCCCGTAAAAACAAACTGATATAGAAGAAGACATGCTAGAATATTTTTCCAAACTCCTGAGTACAGGATGCAGACATAGGATGAGCCATTTGGCTTCAAAAAAATCATGGCGGTAATAATTAGCATTTGCAAATTGCTTGCATAGTATTAGGCATTTCTAAGTGTTTTACATATAGCAGTCTTCGGGCGTAAATCGTATGGTCCTCATTTCATAGATGAGGGAACAGGGGTTTAGAGCTCTTCAATAACTTTCCCAAAGTCACACAGTTAGAAAGTAGATACTTCTAATTCCTATCCTACCTTCCTCCCTGTTCTTGAGTTGATCATATATGATATAATTTAGATACAGAGGTGAGGCACTTAGGAAGAACTTCTCTGCTTGGATTTCTCCATCTTCTATAGGAAAAATGAATTTTTTATAATCACTCCATAATCAGTGGTTCTCTACTGGGGGTGTGTTTGTCGACCCTACCCCCTGCCGTCAGGGGACATTTGGCAAGGTCTGGAGAACTTTGGGTTGTCACAAATGCATCAGGGATGCTACTGACATCTACTGGGTAGAGGCCGTGTATGCTGTTTAACATTCTTCAATGCACAGAACAGTCTTCCACACAAGGAATTATCTGGTCCAAATATCAACAGCAATGAGATTTTGAAACCCTGATGTAAGTGAAAGTTACACAGTATTCAACATATAAAACCTAGAAAAAACATTCAGGTTCTAAATGAATTGCTTATTATTATATCCTTGTGTATTTTCTTGATTATACTAAATTCGTCCCTTACTTTATGTGTTTTCTAATCGTATATGCAGTTTAGCACCAGCATTCCTGTTAGTAAGCTTTGCCTCCCAAGAGATACGATCAACCCCTCAGGGAAAGGCCCAAACATTCTATTTGCTTGTGTCCATCATGAGTCCAACAGAGTCTCAGAAGGTCCATAATCAGCACTTCTGGTTGGCAGCAAAACTTATTTCCAATCAGAGGTAAAGCAGTCATGCTTTATAAACTGTCAAGGGGATTTTGGAAACCTTGCCTTTCAGCAAATACTGAGCAGAAAGGCATCTCATTTATATGATGGGGATGAGGGTAAGACGTGTGATTGGGGGGGGTGCGTGTGACATTCTTAGCAGAAGTCCTAGAAACATGGAAAGTATTCTATTTAATAAATTTATCAATTTTATACACAGGCGTAATAATTTCCAGCCTAAGAATATACCTAGAATATGTATTTTCTCTAACAAAATGACACATGCTCTCTCCCACTTTTTCTTCTCTCCCTATTTTCTTTCTCTTTCTTCCCTTTATGGAGAAATATTGAGCGAACATTTACATAGCAATTAGGACTTCATGGCAAAACTTTCAAAGCTGTGCTGGGCAGAGAGTCAAAACCTACATTTGGTGGCGAGGTTTTAAGTGCCCACAATGAACAGGAGTCTGTATAGTTTTCCTGTCCCTCACTGGGTGGCTTTAATGCCATTTCTAGAAACAAAAGGATGAATATGTGGGATATGCTGGGAGAACCTGCCTGGGAGGAGGATTTTGCTCTCAGATTTTATTAGAATTTCCATTATTTTTGGTCAGTCAGCATTTCCATTATTTAGAGACACCCCCACGTGGGTGGTGATTATATGGAAAACAGTAGCAAATGCCAAATAAATTCAAAACTCCGGGTATATTTCTAGACAGTGATCGCTGCTTCAGGGGTTTCCTTTCTCCACTTTAATCTGAATTTTCATGCTGAGCAAGAGAGGTGGCCTTTCTATTTCTGTTTTTATTTTTGTTGATGGCTTGGTTCTCTTGCCCACCTGCATGTGTTTTATTTACCTTATGGATTAGCCATGGAGAACGTTCAGTCCTAGGCGGTTACATATCTCCATGTGTGTATCTATGTATGTATCTGACCTCATCACCTAAAATTTATATGTCCTAGAAATGCAAATTGATTTTGAAGCATTCCCAGGTAGCCAGTCCCCAGACAAAACTTTGAAAAGAGTAAAGTTTCTTCTTCTTTTTTTTTTTTTTTTTTTAAGATTTTATTTAAGAGAGAGAGAGAAGGAGCAGGGGGAGAGGGAAAGGGAGAGGGAGAAGCAGACTCCTGCAGGGAGCATAATCAGTCCTGGGACTCCTGGATCATGACCTGAGCCAAAGGCAGATGCTTAACCAACTGAGCCACCCAGGCGCCCCATGAAGAGAGTAAAGTTTCCGAATTCCTTTTTCATGCTTGCCATTTCACCCCAGAAGCCCTTGAGGCTGTTGTGATCTTGAGCTACAAAGCACCGTCTATCCAAACTTCTCAATTAATAGCTGAGGAAACTGAGGTCTGGATCTGTCCAAGGTTAGCAAGAAACCCACCGTAGGACTCACATCAAATTCTTCCCTGGCTCCTCTCAGAGCTGTTACAATAGTGGAGTGATGACTGTTTCTTAGGGACCCATTTGCAAATGTGCATTCTTTAGGTAGGAGGTCCTTCCAAGTCCAAGATACTGGGACTCTGGTAAATTATTTCTGGCCCCCTTCCCCCACTGCAGAGTTCTCACTCCACAGCAGCTTTTGGCTGGCTGAAAACCAGCAGCCAATAGGAATTCACTCGTCATTACAAATCCCTGAAAACGTATCATTGATTCACCTAACAGTTACTCTGTTTTGCCAGGCACTAGTGATTAATCAATGGATAAAACAGACTGGACCCCTGGACCTCATGGAGTTTACCTTTTTTAGCTCGCTTTAAAGGATAACTACTTAAGCTGTCAAATCCGGAGTCCACGTGACTGACTCTATCATGGTGGGATTTTTACCTTTTAAAAAATCCTCACAGTAGTTTATGTGAATGTATACATGTGTTCTTAGTCAAGTGGTTCCACATATAATAGTTGACTTCTGGTTAATTGAGGTTTTACAATAATATAAGGAGAGGTGACTGGAATATTAGTATATTGTAAAGAAAAATTTGGAAATCTTTTAATTTCATTTTTAAAAAAGATCTTGTGATGGTATAAAAGAGAAATGATACTGTGACAACTCAGTATTTGAGTAAAAGAACAATCTCTGAAGAGGGGAGGGAAGAGTGGAATGTGTGGGTAGGGGGAGAGGGCTGTGTGAACATTGCCATCAACACATTAATTCACTTTACACTGGCTTTCAAGGACAAGCTCCGGAATCCTGTTCAAAAGCTGACAGCCACCAAATATGAGAGGAAATGTACTCTCAGCCTAGCAGGGTTAAGTTGGCTTTTTATACCTTTAAGTTGACAGGTTTAGTCAAAGACTAAATATCAAGACTGGATGAAAGAGAGAGATAGAGACAGAGATGAGCGAGAATGAGAGAGAGAGCAAGAGCAAGAAAGAGGTCTATTTTCAGGTGGCTGTTGAATTTCAAGAGATAGGAAAGTTTAACTACCAGATGGTACAAAAACTGCGAACATGTCTGACAGCCAGCAAAAGTTGAGTGTTGGAAGTGGGTCTGTTTTCTTCTCCTTTCTATCAGCCATCACAGACAGCGTGAAGATAGCCAAAGGTCCAAGAAATATGACCACTCCCAACCTCTTGTCTAATAAGCAAACTTCTTTGCCTCTTCACTTCCCTCCCTCCCTCCCTCCCTCCTTCCTCCCTCCCTCCATCCCAGCCTCCCTCTCATCTCCTCTCCCCTCCTCTCCCCTCCCCTCCTCGCCTCTCCTCTTAAAATGTAACTGGTCTTGGTTTAGGCATCTCCATCTTCAAGGAAAGGATCAGGGCGTCTGTTACAAATGAACTTAATGTTTGTGGACCACAGAGAAACAGACATACTTTAGCCTCAGATTTGATTGTAGGGAAATAGATGTTTTCTGTTTTGTTTCAGATTTTCTGCTGCTCTCAAGAATATGTCTCATTGATGTGTTTCATCTACATCTATTTTTTATTTAAAGTGAACAAAATTTCAGCTTTGAACTTTTTGAAGAATCTGTAGCTCATAATTAGTAGGCCACATTGTGTCCTATAAACTAGCTGTTTTATCACGTATCTGAGGAGGAAAATAAAGATGGAGGGGGAAGGGGGTAAAGAGAATGAATATAATCCACCCACATCCTACACAATGTGGAAGCCACACACCCCACTGTAAAACTCAGTGGAATGTTAATCTCTCTGATAAGGCCTTTATAAATTCTAAAATGGACCAAGGTCTCTTTAATAACAAAAGTATCTCAAAATGCCCTTAACACCATGTATCTAGTACTTGATGCAACATAGTTGCCGTTGTGAGCCCCTGTTCTCTCAAGGCTGTTTCTGCAGGAACAAAGTGTACCCCATTCAGAAGTAACCCATCTCAAGGCATTCTGGAACTTGCAGGCAGATGTTGCTTTTCACTGTCTAGTACATTTTTAAATAACTCAAGAATAGTGTATTATGTATACCCAGATATTTACTGTTTTTGTGCATTTCATTCTTGTTGTTTTACTCCCCCCGCCCCCCGCAAGACTACTAGCCCCCTTTTTTAGCCACTTTTTTGGTAGAGTTTACCCTCAGGGAGGGTAAATGCCTGATAAAATTTGTCCACTTGGGATATTTGAAGATATATCCTTGTAAGAACAAGGATCCAGGTGAATCAGGTTTACTTCACTTGGTAGAAATACAATCTTCTGATTACAGTCATTTTTATTATGTTTATTCAAACTTGCTTATTTGCTTGCTTTTTTTCCCAGATTAAAATAAATGTGCAAGGATCTATTTCTAGACCCCTGCCTGGCATTTAATAAATATTTGCTAAACGAGTGAATATATGATATATAAAATAGCCTTAATTTTTGGTGACAGTAGGTAATTTACCCAAAGTTTATTATCCCAGCCACTTTTTATTTTTGGTAATAGTGTCTGTAGGACCAGGGAAATGGAGAAGAACCCTTATCCTACCATTTTTCACTCAGGTAGCTCATTTGCTAGATAATAAAGAATAAGTTTTAAGACCTAGCAAACAAGTCAAAGGAACATTTATTAATGTTTTTGACAATTTGCCAGATTTTTTAACCACATTTTCCTTCTTTTATCAATAAAATAATTATATAAAATATGTATAAGCAATTGAAAATTTAGAAAGTAATTATCAAGTTAAATATTTGAATAGTTTTGTATAATTGGAGTTAATTCAAATATGGCTGTCAGAGTTCTGAATATAATAAATAACACTCTGGGGGGAAAACACATTTAAAACTTAATTATAGAACTGGCTTATGTTCACTTTTTAAACATTTAAGTTGCTTCACTAAAACAGAACAGTTGCTTTAATTTTCACAGGAAATGGTCACTAGACTATTACGAACATTTCAAATTTTTATAAATCACATCTCTTTATTTTCCTTTGATTTCAAGGATTGATGGTCAGTTTATATGTCACCTTTGAATTACGTGATGTGATGGTTAGTTTTATATAGTCTCCAATGATTCAACTGCACATTATCCCAGGTGTTGTGAAGGTATTTTGTAGATATGTAATCATATCTATAATCCGTAAACAGCTGACTTTAAGTAAGAGAGATTATCCTAGATAATCTGAGTGGACCTGATTCAATCAATTGAAAGTCCTCTAGAACAGAACTGACATTTTCTTTTAACTCTAAGTTTCTCTATTCTTAATAGTCAAAGATACATAATACTTTTTTTTTTTTTAATTTCTTAAAAGGCACTTAGGTTAAAAGGAACCCTAGAGTTAATTCTGTAGCAACATGAGTAATTTCCACCTTAATTATTTGTATTCTAAGCTTAGGTTTTCATCTACTACAACTGTATTAGTTATCCCTTTCTGCACAGCTTATTGCCCCCAAACTTAGTCACTGAAAACAACACACATTTGTTATCTCACAATTTCTGTGGGCCAGCAATCAGGCATGGATAGCTGGGTTCTGTGCTTTGGGTTCATGGGTTGTAATTCAACTGTCAGCAAGGGCTGTGGTCTCATCTCAAGGCTAAACTGGGGAATGGCCCACTTCTAAGCTCCCAGTTTGTTGGCAGGATTCACTTCCTCATTAGTTGTTGGACAGAGGTCCTCAGTTCCTTGCTGGCTTTTTTGATAGAGTCTGGCCTCCGTTCTATGCCAGGTGGGCCTAGCAGCTTGCCTTATCGAAGTCATCAAGAGAGGAAGTCTGCATCCTTTTGTAACATACTTACAGAGGTGACATCCCAACCCTCTGCCATAGTCTGTTCATTAGAAGCAAGTTAGTAGGTCTAGCCTTCACTGAAGGGGGGAGGATTATAAAGGGTGTAAATCTCAGAAGGTGGGGATTATTAGGAGCCATCTTAGAAGACTGCCCACCACATCAAGTTTTCTAAAAATAAGGCACACTCAAATACTAAATATTGCAGGAAGCACCAGGATCTGCAATGGCAGCAAAGAGAAGCCAGTCTCTGGGAAGGGAAAGATATCAGTCCAGGACATGAACTTTCAGTTTCCCCAGATGCTTATATCTTTAGCTGTGGTAAGAAAAACAGAGATCTCAAAATGTGTGCCCAAGTTTCTCAGCCCTCTCCACATTCCTCTGTCATTCTTAAAGACCCAAACAATAAAAATAACCCAACATCTGCGGTTGAAACCAGAGCCAGATGACTATATACTTAAATGATTGTACCCACATTAGGCAAGCATATCAGCAATGCAAAGTAAGAGATGAGAGAATGGGGATCAAGGAGTTGGAAATCTGGATAAATATACAGTAACTCTAACTAATTACTAAAGCCAAGTAGTGTGTGTTGGCTAAGGAGAAAGTGTTACGGTGATGAGGAGGAAACCAACCAGATGGGGTCTGGATATGTTTGCTCCAGGCCCATGGATGTTGCCAAAGCACTATTTCAAAAGGTGCCAACATCAGAGAATTCCTCAGGGGAAATTCTTGTGCTGGGAAGAAGGCTGTCTTATTGTTTGTGAAAAACGCCTTCATATTTCAGGTCACAACACAGCAATTCTGATGAAACTGGTTTGCAGAATGTAATCCTTGTCAGCCCACTTCCTTCTTGGAATTATAGAGTCTCAAAGTTACAAGGAAATCTAAATATCATGTAGTTCAACTTCTAACCTAGTGCAGATTCTTTTCTCCCATGTTGATTAAAGGTCATCTGTATCTTCTTGAGTCCTGTAGTGGTAGGGAAGTCATAAAGTCATGAGACAGTCTTTTCAGTATTAGACTCTATCCAGCTGATGCAATATTTTTGTTTCATGTTGAGTTGAAATTTGGCCCTCCTGTCAGTTTTGTTACTTGGTTCTAGCTTGGCTCTCAAAGACAGTATAAAACCAGACTATTCCCTATTTGATGTCATGGACTGGCAATACCAAAAATTGTTCTATCAATTTTTTACTCGCCCTCTATAACCTGCCTGTCTCTTATGATATGCTGTATTTTCCTCAGTGATGCTTTGTATGTTACAGCTTGCCACAATGCTCCCTTCTCTCCATAGGATGTACCTTTTAATAAGCTCTAATTTGTTAAGATGCATCTTAAAATATGAGCACCTGATTTGGAAAATCACTCCTGAATAAGAAAATCATTAGGGAACTCTTTTCTGAGTTGTAAACAATAACGTAAATAGTAATGTTAGGATTTGGGCAGTAAGTATTGTTGGCTCATTTGAATTTCTGAACAGTGAAAATTCTCCCTAAATTTATCTTCCTTCCTTCCTTCCTTCCTTCCTTCCTTCCTTCCTTCCTTCTTTCCTTCTTTCCTTCCTTCCTCCCTGCCTCCCTCCCTCCCTCCTTCCCTCCCTTCTTTCCTTCCTTCTCTCTCTCTCTCTTTCTTTCAACAAGACTATGAAGTAGGAAAATGAGACAAGAGAATACATTTTTATTTTCTACTATATGTTGGACTGCTTTCTGGTGCTTCATATGCATTATCTTATTTTTACCTTCTTAAACTCTGGAAATAATTATGATTTCTGTCCTACAGATGAGGAAACTGAGACTCAGAGAATTTAAGTAGTTTGCTTGTGTTTACATAGCTACTAAATAAATGTTAGACCTTGGATTGATACCAGTTGAATCCAATTCATGCTTTCTCCCAATAAACAAAGCTAGAAATCTTCACACTTATCATGTTGAGTCTTAAGGGGTTCCAGAGGTGATCTATTTAAAGCCTAGTTATATAACAGATAAAAGAATTTATGTTATCTCTTAAGATCTAGTTTTTCTAAACTGACCTAACCTAATGTGAGGACAAGGGCTGGCAACCAGCTTCCTTCCATCATATCATCGTTTCATGATTTCATCATATCATGATTGTGTAATTAATTAAAAGAAAAAGCTACTTTGGATTTATCTCCGTGTGACTTCCTCTTTCAGGTTTTGATTCATCATTCTGTGTCAGTGAGCTTAGATTAAATCTTCGGGTCAGTTATGTTGTTAAATGCCCTCTCCAGATTTGTGTCATCAGCAAAGTAAATAATTTAATAAAAAATATGTATACTGTTGTAGCAAATAAGTAAATTATATATTATATTATTATATATTATATACAAGTTGTTATATATTTATTTTATATTACAATACAATTTATTATTTATATTTGTTATATATTATAGCATGTTATGTTTTTACATATAATATTATATTTATAATATTATATATAATATAATTGTATATGTGTGTATATAAGTACATATATATATACACACACATATATATATATTTGCCATGGGAACATAATATACACATGCACACACATACATGCACACACATAGTATTTATTTATTTAGTCTAAATCAGTAATGAAGCCATCGAAAAGCCGGAACCAGGAGAAGAGCCCTGTGACTGAGTAGTAGATAATTACTTACAGAGTGGTAAAAAGCTCTTAATCAGCATTCTTAAGATACAACTTTTCACCCAGGTTTGACTACTTTGCATTAATCAGCTCCTGCTGCCCTATCTATGACTATCTAAAAAAACAATGGCTAAGACTTTGCCAGAGCCAGTAGAAATTATGTAAGCATTGTTTCTTCAGACCACACCAGCCTAGGGATATTAATTGGGTCACATTTACATAAAAATCATGTATGCCCTCCTACACACTCTGTGACCTGTGGTCCCCTGCAAAGCCCTGTGCAGATATCCAGCAAATTTTGATTCTTTCCAGGAATCCTTAGGGGGTGATCTCACTGGCTTTCAGGCATGAATGATCGTAGCTGCTTCAAGTTAGGTCACCCTGTTGCTCCTTTCCTGACCCAGATACTTAAAGATATGTGCTGCCCAGGCATCTGGGGCTGGCTGAGCTGCAAGAGAGCTCAACCCATCAACATGGCCCCTGTGCCCACAGACACTTCTGCACTTCTTCCTGAAGCTAGTTTAAGGTTCAAAAGCCACCTCAGAGAAACTACTTCTCTATAGTGCTGGTTTCTCTTTATTGGCTTCTCTAATACAAAGTATTAGTACTGCTCAAGACTGCCCTGAAGTTCAAGGTACTGCTGATGGACAGGCTGTATACACATATCCAAATTCATCTGTTATGTCTGAGTGTCCCGGTACACAGCCAACACACTGTGCTCGGTCCTGAGGTTGGAAGACTTCAGTCTTACCTCTCTGTGTTACTCCGCACGTGGGTTTCAGTGTAGCAGTTATGTTTCTAAAATTTCTCAAGCACTTTCTAAAAGGAGCTTTTTCAAGTGAGGTCTCTCTTTAAGCCCTCAGAGTTGCATATAGAAAAAACTATAACCAGTTAACAAATGACATTAGGAGTTGAAAATTGACCTCCTTCGTAAGACTCCAAACGTGACTCAGAATCTTCCATTAAGAAAAAGTTTTTTTTCCTCAGAAGATGCCTGTCAGCAGAGCCTCCTTTGCCCATGAACAATATCTACTCACTGAATAAAAAAACAGATGCTTCCAAATGTGATACTAATATTTCATTTAATAATGGAAAGGGGAGTTTTCATTGGAACAATTTCCATCTCAACTGATATTATTATAAATTCATTTCAGCTAGAGGTCTTGGAATGGAGGTGGGGAGGCTCATGTGAGAGGCCACTTGGGCTGGGCAGGTTAGCATCCTAGCATGATATCATGGCCAGCCAGAGACAAACGAGAGAGGGGCCAGCAGTAGAACTTACTGTGGAGGGCCATGATGAAAAATACTTCTACATTTCTCTGTCTCTCTCTCTCTCACTCTTCTTTTTTTTTTTTTTGCATTGTGATTTTCTTATGGCAGACTAAAGCTTTCTCAGTTTTCTGTTATATGGAGCAGCCTTGTGTTAGCTGTGCTCTGGAAAGCCACAGTGTGGGGAGGCACCCACAGAGTGGCAGCTGCAGCTGCGTGGGACAGTGTAGAAACGGCCATTGGCTGGGAAGTCCAGGACAAAAGTCTGGAGTCAGGTAGAAAACAACCATCAGGACATAGAAGCAGCTTTTAGGGACCCTCTGCAGTTGTTTCTAAGGCACTGCACACATGGAGGTATAGGATGGGGTCCCCGATTTTTGTTATATATTTGTGACTCTGGAAGGCAAAAAACTTAGTGAAAGTTGAGTTATAAAAATTTTCCATTATTTACCAGTTTCAAGATACTATCAAAATCGCAAATCCGTTTAGTCGAGCATGGTAATAACTGAATTGGCTCTCTGTCCCAACATTTCTCTCATGCTGGCTGATTCACCTCTACCCGTATTTCATGCATTTATAATGATGTCACATCTATTTCCAAAGGAGATGTAAAAGGTGTATAATTAAAAGCATGTATACAATAGAATCATAAAATTAAAGAGCCAATTAAGGACTAGCAGTGGGAAATAGAGCCATCTCCCAAATGAAGAAATTATTGCTCCTGAGCTTAAATTTCATCACCTTGTCAGATAAAGCAAAAAGGAGAAGCATTACATAGCATGTACTAGTTACACATGAGATAACTGTCTAGGAGGGAGATGCTGCTTTGTAGCACTAAATCAGTGAAGGAGTTGTCATAGTAGAAATTACATGGTATTGAATAATGAGGTGGGCAAATTGATAGATCTATGATAGATAGAAAGATGTATATATATGTACCTATATCTACATCCACTATGTATATATATGCATGTATATAGGTATATATGCAGTTAGCTATATTGAATTTCACTACATTATGTAAAAATAAAATTATAGGAGGCCACTTTTGTAAGATCTGAAAGAACATGGAATAACAAGTTGGTTTTTTATTACCTGATTTGATACAGAGGCTCATGGAATCTACAATCTAGAGAGAGACATATCTCCTATATTAGGTGTTCAAGAGGGCTTTTAAACTGAGATTTCTGAACCTCACTCCAGATACATTGAATCTGGTTCTCTGGGGGCAGCCGATTCTAGAATGAAGTCCCTGAAGAGTTCTTGCTTGACTCTGATGTGTGAGTAGGAAGGAGACTGGGGTTATTACTGTTATTATTATTACTCTCAAGTATCAGTTGCCTCTACCTAAATTTTAATAATTTAATAATTCTTCATAAAATAGCCCCTCCTACTGTATTTTCCTCCACTAGGTACCCAATAGGTATTGATTGATTTACTAAATGCCCCATTAAAGCGTCTTTAGATAATATAAATGTAGAAGGGAATATAAGACGGACTGAGGCCAATTTCCTCCTCCTCCACCACCACCACCAAAATAATAATAATAATAATAGTAACCCAAGAAAATGCCTTTCGTGTATATTCACTGTGTGACCTAAATGTCCTTTTATCTCCTCTTCATTTGAGCAGGTCGCTTTAGACGTTAGATATTTAGGCTGCTAGCTGGCCCTGTGCTTACCAAATCTTCAAGTTGATTCACGGCTTTTCATTGAGTTGGTTTCAGATTATGGATATTGTGACTTTATTACCTTTCCAAAGCTTTTACATTCATCATTCTGAGTGCAGCCCAGGTGTCAGCAAGATCAGACAATGTTTGTGGCTTCAGCTAAGGTTAAAGAGAGGCAAAGATTCTTACAGGTGATGATGCCAGAGAATGAATCAATAGTCAAATTTAACCCAAGTTCCAGCTTGTTAATACAGTGCATGGTTCAGCTGCACTTTATTCCCCAAGAGATTTTTCAGAGTAAGCTCATTAGTCCAGGTGCCCCATATTGCTGCTGTGCAATTTCAAAATGTATTTAGTTCGAAAGATAGGTTTTGTTCTTGAAGAGGTCAAAGGGATTTGTAAAGTCTTTGTAACTTTGGATAACCCAGAGTACAAGTGAGAGGGGTCAGCTGAGGTGCCTTCCCAACAAATTTAAGTGCATACTCTAGAATCAGAATATCATCCCTTTAGCAGCCTCATATCGAATTTTCAGATCAAACACTGGTTCTAAAATGGATATATTGTCCAGCCTTTGTTTGGATGATTTACCTGTGAATCAACCTAGGCCCTGGAAAGGGTGTACTGTGATAAGCAGAACTGTTTTATATGGTTATTCATGTCTGAGGCCTCCAGTGGGCAAAGACACATGTCTGAATTAGTTTGACACAATATGCCGAACATTAGTCCAGAATTCACTAAAGTAGAGCTTGATTTCCCTGTAGAAGGGACTTAGGAAGTAATTACTTTGTAGAAAGACTTAAAATAGGAAAACCCTTTTGTACATAAGAATTAGAATTCTAAGTTTGGATGAAATAACTAAATATTTGTTTATGGAAGGTCTCCTTTGACCCAGACATGATGGTAGTAGTAAGAATAAAATAAATATAACCCTGTCCCTCCTGGAGATTTAATCTAACAAATAAACATACAGTTGACCCTTGAACTATGGAGGGGATGGGGATGCTGACCCTCACACAGTCAAAAATCCATATATAACTTTTGACTCCCTTAAAACTTAGCTAGTAATAGCTAGCTGTTGACTGGAAACCTGACCAATAGTGTAAACAATCGACGAACACATATTTTGTATGTTGCATGTATTATATGCTGTATTCTTACAATAAGTAAGCTAGAGGAAAGAAAATATTATTAAGAAAATTATAAGGAAGAGAAAATACATCTACCAGATTGATGGATAGATAGATAGGCAGACAGATAGGAAGTTAGATAGATACTGTACTGTATTTATTGGAAAAATCTGTGTCTGAGTGGATATGCATAGTTCAAACCTGTGTTGTTCAAGAGTCAACTGTTATGAAACAAGGCCATTTAATGTAGTTTGAAAATGTTGTAGTAAGGGGATTTTAAGATGCTAAATTAATATCACATAAAAAGGGCATCCAAATCAGACTTGAGAGGTGATCCAAGGTTTAGGCTGAACATTAGAGCTTTGAGTTGGAATTCACCTGGTAAAGTACAGGATTGGGGGAAGTGAGGCTGCATGGAAAAGGTAATGGAAGTGTGAAGAGTATTTACAGATGCTGAAAGGTAAGAAAACCATGGGGTCAGAGAACCTGTAAGAACCTAAAGAAATCAACCCCTGGTTGGATTTGGAGATAAGGGTGAAAGGGAGGAAAGGCTATTCAGTGACAGTGCTGAGTTTCTGGTTTGGATAAATCGGTGGTATTTTGAAGTACACGTTTGACATCCAAGTGGAGATGTTCAATAATTTCTTGGCTATATAGTTCTTAATCTTGGGGGAGAGATGAAGGCTAACTCTAATCCACAGATACGGAGTAATAACTGCCACCGTGAGAGTTGGAGCTCCTCGTTGGATGACATTGTGTAGAGCAAGAAGAAGAAAAGACAGATGGGAATTCAGATTAATAGCAGAATAAAAAGAAAAGGCAGAGGAAGTAAAGGAGGTAAAAGGATTGCTGTTTGCTAGAACTTGAGGTTTCTAAGCAGAGGGTGACTTCTGATAAAGTTAGGGTTATTCAAAATTATCTACCGTTGTACAAAGTGTTTTCCTTTCATGGCCATCCTTGGCCCGGGATCTCTCTCCTCTCCTTTGTTTTCTTTTGACCTCCTTCCTACCTCTTCTTTTCTCTTTATATACTCTTTTCATATATATTTAGCATTTGTCTAGTACAATTAAAATTGAAGTGTGGACGGATCTTGGAAAAATGGACAGTTGTACTGTATTGTCATATTATATGGACATGGTTACTTTAAAAACAGTAAGAGCTAGGGGCACCTGGGTGGCTCAGTCGTTAGACGTCTGCCTCCAGCTCAGGTCATGGTCCCAGGGTCCTGGGATCGAGCCCCGCGTCGGGCTCCCAGCTCCGCGGGAAGCCTGCTTCTCCCTCTCCCACTCCCCCTGCTTGTGTTCCCTCTCTCGCTGTGTCTTTCTCTGTCAGATAAATAAATAAAATCTTAAAAAAAAAAAAAACAGTAAGAGCTAATAATCAGCCTTCTTACTACCTCTGATTTTATAAATTCATGGATTCCTTAGTATATGCTTTCTGCAAATAAAATCTATCACAGAGAGATGGGTCAGTTAATTAGATTATATAACTAACCATGTCAGTTCTTTTCTAAAGCAAATCCAATGATAAGGTTTTATTGCCAGGTATCTCTGTATTCTAGATATTTTCTACTTGTCCCTCAGATTCACTCTACATTTTCTTGTTAATGCCCTTTGTCTTGAGAGGCCTACTTTTATGGACTATAGCAACTAGACAGTCCCTTGCCCCTTGCGTCCAGTTGGGTTTGGCCAATGGGAGGTGCTCACAAGAGACGTCAGGGTGGGATGAAGCAAGGCAGTTAATTCACCAGCTCTCTTCCTGCTGGCCACAAGTTTTCGGTGGCTGTATTTCTCAACCTGAGAATATAGTTCCTGCCACATCCTTCTCTTCTATAGCCATGGGTCTCCTCTCATGTACAGTACATGTGCAACCCATGTTCCTCTGTCTTAGCAAATGGTAATGGATTTTTTATCTTAACTTGCTGTGAGGTACTTATCATTCCCTTTTGCTTTCCATTAGTTCTTTGTAAATAGTGTCTTCGTTAAGCTCTTCTCAGCTATCCCATTTAAGTGTTGAATTTATTTGCTTCTGGTACTCTGATGGACAGAATCTGTACTGGACTGTAGGTTATTTAAGGATAAGATCTCTACCTTATATATTTTTATCTTTATTTCTTCAGTGCCTTAAAAAGGACTAGTACCTTAAAAGAGCCCGTAGGAAGTATTTTAAAAGGTTTATTGGAAGAATGAATATATGGATGAATGCTACTTCTAGAATGAGTTAAGCAGAAATAACACAAAGTTAAGTGGCAAAGCAACTTATAAATAACACACCTTGAAAATGTGGTCTGACCCCAATCTACTTGGCACTTAGACAAAAGAATCCAAAGTGATGGCTGTGTCTCCTTTTAAAGAAAATTCAGATAAAACACCTAGGTTGCAATAGCACTAAATTCAAAACTAGGCTCTACATATTGAAGTACACACAGAAAAGTTAGATGAAAAAGCACAGAGATTCGGGAGGCCATGTTTGAAAGGAATGTAAGCCACAGGGCTCCTTCCTTGAGAAGTTAACTCCCCGATTTGAGATTAGCTCCTGTGGTTTGGCTGGTTACATGGTAGATGTTTAGCAAGCAATAACAGACATTTCCCTTTTTTCCCCAGGCAACACCGTGCCCAAACCAAAAAAGCATTGTTCTATCTATAAAACAAAATAAAACATAACAAAATGGCACAAGCCCACAATGGAGCATACTGGAGCAGTATTTTCCAATGAGAATCTTAAGGATTAAGCAGCAGTATGGCCAGATTCGTGTTTCCTTCTCAGGACCTTCTTGCCGTACACAGAGCGAAATGTCAACACATAATGAGCTGGTTGACTAAAGGAGGCTTCTGTGCAGTATGGGAGGTAGACGGGAGAGCCGGATCGAGGTGCCAACGGGACTGACCTTTTCCATCTGTGTTGTGAGAAAAGCTGCAGAGAGTGGCTGGGCTACTGTCTAAAAGCCAAGGGCAATGCTGAATGGGCAGAGGACTTCAGGGAATAGAGGGGATGTACGTAAGTATTTATATGGTGGCCTGCTGCCTTTTTATAATGTTTCCACTGTTCCCGTGCTTGCTCCAGCGGCCGTTGCCACCATTCATGGCACTGCTGGGTCACCGCCACTGTCAACAGTGCTTTCGTGACCACCACCACAGTCACGGCTAACAGTAAGGGCAGGTATCCTGGCCGTGTTCCTGCTGTGCTGCTCCACGGGGAAGTGTGCAGTGTGACAGTGGATCCTGCCGCAGATTAAAATGCATACCACAGGCCACACTCTCACATCGTGGGACCAGAGTTTAGCAGGCTCTGTGCTCATCAACAGTCGCAAAGGCCAACTTGCAGCCCTCAGTTCTCCACTAGAATACTGTACGATTTTGAGCCACTTATGAAGCAGGCACAAAAATAGTTTTTAAGTTAGCTTTTTGCCTGTAGTATAAGCAAAAGTTCAGAGATTTTGAAGGGGGAGAAATATTATTTTATATTAGCTAATATTTATATTAATAAATAATATGTTGATATTACTAAAATATTATTTATATTAGTAGTTATTAATAAAATAAAATATTACACAGAAGAAATGAAAGTCATGAAAACATATATACACACACAACACATATGCTCACACACACATAATATTTACAAGACCTTAATAACTTTATAATTCAATCTACTTTCTTCTTTGACACTTTATTGAGGTATAATTTTTATAAAATAAAATTCATCCATATAAATACATGCAGTCGTGAAACCAGCACCAAAATCAAGTTTTAGAACACTTCTGTCCGTTCCCAACATTTCCCTCATGTCCTCTTATGGTCAGTCTCTGCCACCCACACTGACTGCAGGAAGTCACTGATTTGCTTTCTGCCACTACTGTTTTGTCTCTTCTTGAATTTCATATATATGGAACCAGACAATAAATGGTCTTTTACCGTTTTAATTTGTCTATTAAATTTTCACCTGTGTTTCTTCTTGTTATTATTTTATTTTTTTTCCAAAGATTTTATTTATTTATTTGACAGAGAGACACAGCGAGAGAGGGAACACAGGCAGGGGGAGTGGGGGAGGGAGAAGCAGGCTCCCCGCGGAGCAGGGAGCCCGATGCGGGGCTCGATCCCAGGACCCTGGGATCACGACCGGAGCCGAAGGCAGACACTTAACGACTGAGCCACCCAGGCGTACCTTCTTGTTATTATTTTAATAATTGCTTTATGGTATTCAGTATATCTGTCTTTGACTTGTGGCAATATATTTGATTCCAGTAAAGAATGGGAACTCTATATTAGAATAGCTCACCCAACCCAACTTTATGCTATTGTTTTCACATATAACACATCCCTAAACATTATAAACCCAACAGTAGAGTGTTTGTTTTATTTTTAAAATTAATTTTTGTTTCAGACAATTATATGTCTTTTAAAAAAATCAGAGAAGCAAAGATTAGTGTATATATTCACCAATATAATTTTTTTACATATGTATTTACCATCTCTTGTGCATCTGGGATATGATCTGTTATCATTTTTCTTCAGCCTGAAGGATTTCCTTTAGCATATCTTGTAGCACAGAGTTGCTAGCAATAAACTCCTTCCATTTTTATTTGGACATGCCTTTATTTTAAAATTTTTTGAAAAGGTCTATGTATTTATTTGAGAGGGAGCGAGAGAGCGGGAGAGAGCAGGATCTGGGAGGAGAGGGAGAGGCAGGGACCCTGATGCGGGGCTTGATCCCAGGACCCCGGGATCATGCCCCGAGCCAAAGGCAGATGTGGCTCGATCCCAGGACCCCGGGACCACGACCAGAGCCGAAGACCGATGTTCAACGGTTTAACCGACTGAGCCACCCAGGCGCCCCTAGTGGGTTCTTTCTTATGCTATCTCAAATACGCTGGTTAGCCTATCAAGTTAATTCAAATTTTCAGTTATTGCATTTTTAGGCTCTAGAATTGCCATTTGATCTTTTTTAAAAAATTATTTTTTTTGAGTATAGTTGACACACAACATTATACTAATTTCAGGTGTACAACATAGTAATTTGACAAGTTTATATGTTACTGCTGTGCTCCCTGGAAGTATAGTTACTCTCTGTCACTGTACAATGCTGTTATAACATCATGACTCTATTCCTTAGGCTGGGCCTATTATTCCCACGACTCATTCATGCCATAACTGAAAGCCTGTACCTCCCACTCCCCTTCACCCATTTTGCCCATCCTCCCACCCCCTCCTTTCTGGCAACCACCCATTTGTTCTCTGTTTATAGGTCTGATTATGCTCTTTGTTTATTCATTTGGTTTTTTGGATTCCACATATGAGTAAAGTCATACCATATTTGTCTTTCTCAGTCTGACTTATGTCACTTAGCATAATACCTTCTAGGTCCATCTATGTTGTCACAAGTGGCACGATCTCATCCTTTTTATGTCTGTGTAATATTCTATATATATGTAACGTATATATTCTATATTCTATATATATGTATATGTAGAATAACATCTTTATCCATTTGTCTGTCAGTGGACACTTAGGTTACTTCCATATCTTGGCTCTAGTAAATAATGCTGCAATAAACATAGGGGTACATTTATTTTTTCAAATTAATGTTTTTGGAGTTTTTTGGGGAGTAAATACCCAGTAGTAGAATTATTGGATCATATTGTAATTCAATTTTTAATTTTTTGAGGAAACCCAATACTATTTTCCACAGTGGCTGCACCAATATACATTTCCACGAATAGTGCACAGGTGATCCTTTTTCTCCACACTTGTTATATCTTGTCTTTCTGATTTTGGGCATTCTTACATGTATAAAGTGATATCTCATTGTGGTTTTGATTTGCCTTTCCCTGAAGGTTAGTGATATTGAGCATCTTGATTGGCCATCTGTATGTCTTCTTTGGAAAAATGTCTATTCAGTTCCTCTGCCCAATTTTTAAACAGATTGGGTTTTTGTTTGTTTTTTTTTTTGGTGTTGAGTTGTATAAATTCTTTATGTATTTTGGATATTAACCCCTTATTGGATATATCATTTGCAAATATCTTCTCCATTAAGTAGGTTGCCTTTTTGTTTTGTTGATGGTTTCCTTCATTGTGAAAAAGCTTTTTATTTTGATGTAGTCCTAATAGTTTATTTTTTATTTTGTTTCCCTTGCCTTAGGATACATATTTAGAAACATGTTGCTATGGCTGATGTCAGAGAAGTTATTGCCTCTGTTCCATTCCGGGATTTTTATGGATCCTTTTCTTTTAATAATTTTCACTTCTCTATTAGGATTTCTACTTGTTCATTTTTTTCTTATTATATTTCTGTTTAATTCTTTGAACATATTTCTTTTTTTTGAATATATTTCTAATAGCTGCTTTGAAGTTTTTGCTAAATCCAACATCTGGGCCATGAAGCATGTTTCACTTGACTTTTTTTTTTTTTTTTTGGTGAGAACATTCAAGTTCTACTCTCAGTAAATTTCAGTTATGCAATACAGTTTGATCATCTACAGTCACCATGTTTTTCATTAGCTGCTCAGGCCTTCTTCATCTTATAGCTGAAAGTTTATACCCTTTTATGAAACGTTCCCTATTTTCCCACCTCTTAGTACTGGCAACCACTTTTCCATTCTCTGTTTCTCTGAGTTTGACTTTTTCTGTAGATGCCATATAAACATGATATTGTGCACTATTTGTCTTTCTCTGTCTGGCTTATTTCACTTAGCATAATACCCTCAAGTTCCATCCATATTTTCACAAGTGGCAAGGTTTTCCTCCTCATGGTTGAATAATATTCCACACATACATATGTGTATACACACACACACACACACACACAAACACACATATGCATATCTTGTCATATCTTCTTTATTCACTCATTTGTTGACAGACCCTTAGATTGTGTTCATGTCTTAGCCGTGCTAAATAATATTGTAATGAACATGAGGGTGCAGATATCTCTTTGATATCTTGTTTTCGTTTCCTTTGAATATATACCCAGAAGGGAAATCGTGGATCACACAGTAGTTCTATTTTAATGTTTTGAGGAAGCGCCATATAGTTTTCCAGAGTACCTACACCATTTCATATAACCACCAACAGTGCACAAATGTTCCTTTTTCTTCACTCCTCCCCAAAGGTGTGGGTCTAGTAATTTTTGCCTTAAAAGTAGGCATTTTAAATAATGCATTATAATGATTCTGGGTTCTAAGTTTCCTTCTCAGAGTTAGTTTTTGTGTTTTCGTAAGCTATTAACATGCATGGACACAAGGTGAAAGATCTGTTTTCTTTGTGGTGTGCAATTGCTAAAGGCTATGCTGTTTGGTTTTTGTTTTTTATCCTTAATTCTCTAGGAGTCTCCCCTACATCTGTTCACTCGAGTGGTCAGCCAATAGTTTGTGCAGAGACTGTACTCAAACTCCTCAAGCCGCCAAGATTTCCACCTTTTGCCACCCAAGCTGTGTGTGGGGGTTGAGGAACTCATTCAAAGGCGTAACAAGTTTACAAGTCTCCCCAGGCTTTTGATTTTTGCCAGATTCTCTAGTGTCTTCCACATGCATATGCAGTTTAGCAGTCAGCCAGAGAGTGAATTATATCAGCCTTTCTATGGTTCTCTTGCTTCCACAATTTCCTCATTAAATTTCTACTTGCTTTACCACCTACCCAAAACCAAGTTCACCACCTCTGGCCAGTAGAATTTTACTGCTGGAACTTGGGAGCAGAGAAATCCTCTAGGCAAGAAGCCCAAAAGCTCATTGTTTTTTCTCACAATGCAGTAGTAGTTTTTCATGAACAAGTACTCCTCAAGTTCTTGCTTGCCATTGGATGTTTTCCAGGGCTCTGAAGAGGTTGATTTTTAATATTTTCCCCAATCTTTTTTTTTTGGTTTTGTTTTATTTTTCTGCATAGGGAAGTTGAATGACCTCATGCATCCATTAATAAATGGAGAATGACCTATTTTGCATATTTTTTGTGAACACACTCCATTATCTGAGTTCTTTGACATCTCTATGACTCACATATACCAGGACTGAAAGCATTCACAAATTGAACCGAGCCCAGTGAGTCTTTGGAACTTACATGGTGCAGTAGACTGAATGGTGTCCCTGTCAAATTCATATGTTGAAGCTCCAACCCCTAACGTGACTGTAATTGAAAATGGGGCTTTTAGGACACAGTGAAGGTTAAATGATGCCGTAAGGGTAGAGTGCTAAAACAGTAGGATAGGTGGCCTTATGAAAAGAAGAAGAGAGAGCTTTTTCTCAACCACACCTGCCAAGGAAAGGCCATGTGAGTGCACAGTAAGAGGATGGCCATCTGTTAAATAGGAAGAGCACTCTCACCAGAGCCAACCATGCTGGCACCCTGAGCTCAGACTTCCGGCCTCTAGAACTATGAGAAAATACGTTTCTGTTGTTCAAACTACTCAGGCTATGGCATTTTGTGATGGCAGCCTGAGGTGATTAATATACATGGAGTTCTCCTTCAGGTAACTATTGCAGTTCCATGAAGTTTCAGAAGTTTTCCTATACCCCTCCTTTTTTTTTAACCAATAGAAATATTGAGATTTAGGGAAATAATGTGTTCACCTAAATACAAATAAGCTGACAGTGACAGAGCCACTGGCCTAACGGGAGCAACTTCATCACTAGCAAGAAAGCTACCAGCATTTTTTTATAGCTGTCAAACTTTCGATCAGATCTTCTGCATCTGGTGACTCATCTTTCCTTCGAGTATCAGATCTATCACCCTGATCCTGCAGTCTTGCATGGTAGCAATCTGCTGAGACTGAAGAGATGCTAGCCCTTCAGCTGAGCAAGCCCCAGACGACTGACCCATAGTCTTCACTGCTCTTGTCCCTGACCATCTTCACTCATTGAAATAATGTTTTCCCTTGTTATGTTGTAATATCTGGAATTTGTTGTCATAGTAGGCCAGCATTTATTTTTGTCTTCGTTCTGAACATAAGGCTATCTTCAGCTAAAATGAATGAATTTCCACAGACATCCTTATGCATTTCTTTTCCTCTAGTGAGAGTTGAGGTAACTGGATTAAGGGGTTAACACATAAGTTCATTGAATTTACTCAAAATTTTTAGACAACTAAAGATTTCTGCCCTCAGTGCTATCCATTTGCTACCAAACTCCAAAACTAAAAAATCTAAAAAGATGATAAATGTAGCCACCAAGGAGAAATCAAGACATTTTTCCCACTTACAAAGCTCTTTTAACTGTCAATTTTACTAATTTCTAGTTTCTAATCAACTCATTTCTCTCTGTGCCTTACTCACCCTAGACTTTCATTTACCTCTATCAATTCAGTTTATCTCTTTAATATAATCAACTTTCCTCTATTCCTGGAATGATTCTCAAGACCAAAGTCTCCTTCGTCACTGGCACTACACATTGTGTAACATCAGGGAAATTGAGTCATGGATGTGTTTTCAAGATAAATCAACAATCTCCATTTGCAAATCAGGCCTGTTTCATTTCCTGAAGCATTTAATCTTAAAAACCTGTGGAGTGGGATTTTCCCCTGTGATCTAGATGATGCTATCTTATTATATTCTACAAATACACTGAGTACTATAATATATATACATATATATACACACACACACACACACATACACACACACACACAACACACACACATATATATATTTTCTGATTCTTCCCTGGAGCATCTAAAACCAAAAGATTAACATAACAAGATTATCATCTTCTGGGTTATTTTCTCAACTAGTATTCCTCATTTTCCCACAGGACAGGTCTGTCAGTGTTCTTACCCCTGAGTTCCTCAGCATGAGTCAATCCTGTGGTAAAATGTTCCCATTAATACTATAACTTCAGGCATTAGAGAGAAAGCCCAACTTCAGGGGTTATTTCCCGGATAGCAGATTATTAAGAGCTGTCAATTACATAGATGACTCTGTACACTGCCTGACACATGGCAGTCACCAAGCAATTATTCGAGTATTTGTTAAATAAATAAATAGACTTCTTATTCACATTGTTGTTTACAATAGTAAAAAACACAGAACAACTTGAATTGCTAATATTGGGGTATTTTAAATTAAGTATGTTACAGTGCATTCATTCAATGAAATGATATTTGAATGTTAAACATGATGATTCATCTAGATGTTAATTTACTATGCAGTGCTTCCTGATTCTCCCCCCGTCTTCCCGGTGATGGTGGTTTTGTCTCTTACACCACTCTCCTCCTGTCCCCTAAGCATAATTAATTCCTGAAATTCTGCCACTGGTGTGAACGGGAGGTGGGGTGGGGGTTGGGCAGAGGCAGAGGGAGAGAATCTTAAGCAGGCTCCACATCCAGCGCAGAGCCTGACTCGGGGCTCAGTCTCATGACCCTGAGATCATGACCTCAGTCGAAATCAAGAGTCAGATGCTTAACTAACTGAGCCACCCAGGTGCCTCCCACCCCCACTGGCTCTTTTTAAATCTCAATTTGTTTCCCGTGGTGGTCCCCTGTATACACATAATTTTAGCTCTCCCCTGTAGACTATACAAAACGGTAAGTCATGAGTAGTTGAAAAGGGAGTGAAGACCTTCAATTACAGATAGGATTTGGACAAGTAAAAGTAGAGAAAAGACTATCCTAAGCAGAAGAGAAAGTAAAAGAAGGATCACGACTATTTTAAGGACAGGTATCACCCTTAAGTATCAGGGATGAAATATGAAACCGGGTGGGACTTTACTCTGCAAAGACCATAAAACTCAGTTTTATAGATAATCTGAGGCTCACAGATGGGTTTTCTCTATGGGGAACAAGATAAGTGAGTTACGCCTGAAGAAGATTACTATGACAACACAAGGAAATTTTGGCTGGGGAGAGACGGGAAATGAAAGTGGATAAAAGAGCAAGTGATACTTACAAGTGGGAATTAGTGAGAGTTTGTTAGGACGTAACAGTAGGTGTGGAGAAAGAGGAACCCATGCTCTAGCTCAGTAGTTGGCTAAGTATGGTCCCTTGGACCAAATCTGCCTGTTGCCTGATTTCGTGATAAAGTTTTTTTGGAACCGCAGCCGCACTTGTTCATTTACATATTGTTTGTGGCTACTTTTGTGCTATCGTAGCAGGGTTGAGTGTTTTGACAGACACTGTGTGGCCCACAAAGACCAAATTATTTACTGTCTGGCACTTTACCAAAAAATGTTTGCCAACACTTGTTTTAACTCAGAGCTGCTAGCATTGACATACCCTAAAATTTGACAGAACATAGAGGATGGGACAGAGGAAGGTCAAAAACAAGTGGGAAGCTTCATTTCTGTATGAAGTTCTGTATGACTGGAAGGGCAGTGGTGTCAGAGGCCCTTATGAAGCTGGGAAGAGAAAGACTCTGAAGAATGAGTAGCTGTTTGTATCTTTGGCTAAAAGTTCCCAGAAAATAATGGAGAATTAAAAATCTTACTATCTCATCTCCCAAGTATAAGCAATTGTTTCCAATATTTTAAGCATCAAAGAGAATTCCAGAGTTATATTAGGGTCAAACGAGGGGCCTTTTCTGGGTGGTCTAAACATCTCCAAGGCTGTTCCTGGTTACCTTCCATGCTTCACTGACACCTTTTTCCTAAAGTTTGGTTCTCCAGTTGCTCCTTGATTCTTGAAGTAATTTTTAACAAGAAGATTTTAGACCATATTGTCAATTTCAAAACAGATTTTTGCAGATTATTATCGTAACTCATCAGGATTTTCAGAACCACTATCAATCTATTAGCATTGTGCACAGAAATTTTCATCATAGAGCAACATTTTCAGCTCAACAGTATTACTTCCATATTCATATTGGAGATAATGCAAAACCACAGAGGAAAATTTAATTTCTTGTCTTGACCATCTTAGCTGTAAAAATGTTTAATAAAAGCTGATAGCTTCACTAGGTTTAAATTCATTGTCCTATTGAATAATGAATTATTAATTATATTTTAAATATATACAAACCTTAAGTAAATGTGACCATTTTTTATAACCTATTTTGGATGAAGACAGAAGTGACATAAACAGAAAATTAAGTGGGCATATGTGCCATGTAGTCTCTCCACAAGAGTCTTTTATTTTTCTCACCTGAATATTCAAGGATATTTGTTTCTATGTGAAATCATTAACACTGGTGTCTCTTGTTCTGTACAGTTCTACCCAGAAGTTGCTTTAATCTCAAATACATGCATGGAATTCTTTAAAACATTAGACCCTAAAAGGAGAAGGGGAAGAAGAAGGGGAAGGAGGAAGGAGGGAGGAAGGAGAAGAGAGACATAACCTGCACGTGGGGTGAGGACTCACCTCTGTCCCTGCGTTTCTGGGTAGCTTTCTACCTCACCCCTCAGCCCCTGGAAGGGGAGAGAGCCAGAGGCTGCCTCAGGCCTCCAGACTTCTACATTCTTGGCTCTGCTGGGGCAGGCCAGCTCCCACCTTGAGCTCCTGGAACTTTGGCCAGAGGTGCATGAGCCTCACTACTGTGACCTTTTGCTTCTCTGAGTGCTCAGGCAGCTCTAGAATCACCTGCTTTCAGTCCTGATCACCCGGTGCAGCTCCTGGATGTCAGAAGCCAGGAGCAGACCCTGTTCAAAGCTTCCTCTTGGATGAAAGCTGGGGAAATGATATTTGCCTCTCATGAAGGAGAGGAAGTGGCCTCCAGCTTAATCACCAAGCCCAGAGATACCCCAGGCACCCACCCGCCTCTAGCCCCAGCACCTCACAAGGACCCATGGCCAGGGCCCAACAGAGCCCCTAGGTTCAGGACACTGTTGGTATTGGGGAAGGAAGACAGGCTCAGGTCTGAGCTGGGGAGCTCAAGAAAGGGACAGAGCTGCCCTCAGGAGCCACCATCCTCTTCCAGGAGACCAGGAAAAGTGAGGTGACACCTCTACTCTTGGAGCTCAGTGTGTGGCCCATAGAAGGGGCTCAAAATTTTTTTAATGAAGATACAAAGCACAAATGAAATACGATCTATACCTGCAAAGCTTAAAGAAAATGAAAAGTAAATGAGAACTGGGGACTTCTGGGTGAATCTTTTTTAATTTAAGTTACATTTGAATGTTACTATGCTTCTCTCAAATAAAAATTGAAGATACTTTGCATTAAAAAAGGGGGTGGGGAGAGGTGTGTGTGTGTGTGTGTGTGTGTGTGTGTGTGTGTGTGTGTGTATGTGGTGTGTATGGTAGCAATAGGAAGGGAAAAAGAAAACAAATACAAGGAGAGAAAAATAATAGGGAGGCTTAGTGTCTTCCATGGTGGATTCCCTTTCTAGGATTCTTTATGAGCTAGTAGGTATGACTTGTTTCCAAGCTCTTAATGGAAGAAGGGAACAGATGCAGAAAACTTAACAACTATAGCTCCAGAACACTCCACTGAGTTGGGATGATTTGGTGACTTTTTGAATTTGCATTTCTAGCCCTTTGTT
Organism: Zalophus californianus; assembly: GCF_009762305.2. NCBI lineage: Eukaryota > Metazoa > Chordata > Mammalia > Carnivora > Otariidae > Zalophus > Zalophus californianus. The sequence goes on along the minus strand of NC_045610.1, from coordinate 53,486,198 downwards.
ATTACAAAAATATTTTTTGTGTATTTGGGCATTATTTAGACTACCAAAAAAATTTAGCTCTACCCAGCAGGTAAAACATCTCTGAGAGAATAATGTTAAATTAAATAAACAGCGTCTAATGAGATCTGTTATTACCTGCTCTTTGGTCATGCTTGGGCACGCAGTCTGAAGGCTTGTGTTTCTAAGTGCTATCATAAATCTTTCAGCCTATTTTGCGCCTTAAAATTCTAACTAATATCTCTCCTCTAATGTGGAAATCTGTACCCTCATTTAAATCTTTAAATCTCATTTAAAGCTCCAATGTTGAAGTCTTTTGTCTTCATTAAATCTTATCTTTGAAAAGATAAGAAAGTTTGCATTACACAGATCATTTTTAAAGGAAAAAAAACCACTTGCTTGAAAATGAGAGAGTATTAAGGATAGAATTCTGCTAGAGGAATAAATACTTGAATCTGTTGAATCCTTCCATTTTCCTTGATTTTTATTAACATCATTCTCGTCAGTACGACCCTCAGGAGTCTCTGTCCAGAGCTTCTGGCACTCAACTCTGTGCTGGGTGAAGAAAGAGAAGATAGAATTCCAACACATGGCTAAGAGTCTAAATTAATCCTCCTTGATTGCACATTGCTTATAAAGATGTTACCTCACAGGTAGTTATTTATGTAATATTTCTGTAAAAAGACTTTCTGTAAAAGAAAGTCTCATAAGAGAAAAAAATATTTATAAATTGATAGATAATAGCTTGCTTCCATGAATATATGGCGTCAACTCTTGCCTCTGCACATATCTCATACCCTGTTTTATAATTACCTTATTACACAGTTTTATTTCCTAGTTATCTCTAGGGAGATATGGGATCTATAAGAAGAGCATAGGCTAGAGTCCAGTAGAACTGAGGTTGGATCCTGACGTTGATATTTATTAGATATGCAATACCTGAGCTTAGATGCCCATAGGAATTTCAAACTTATTATATTCAAATCTGCGCTGAGATCTGTTTTCCCTTAGGATCTATTCCTTCTTTCATATTTCTCATCTCCAGCAGCCCCTGACTCAAATCAGAACCTTGTAAATCATGATAGACTTTCCCTTTCTTAGTCTGCCATGATTTTTTCTCAAGTGTAACCTGTCAGTTTTCCCAGTGGCATGCTTTTCCATTACTTCTGTCTTAGTTTTGACCCGATTCAAAGCCCCATAGACAGCCTTCTCACTGGCTGGTCTCTGTGACTCCAGTTTAACCATTGATCTATCCTTTGTAATGTTGCTCTTGTGACCTCTCTAAAATACCAGTCTGACCATGCTGTGCCCCTCGGTAAACTCCTCAATGCCTCCTTGCTGCACACAGGTCAAACGCCAAGTTCTCAGCATGGCCCTCATGTCTCTGATATGGCTCTTGCCTGCCCTCATCCCTGCACATTAGTTTCCAGCCACTTGTATTTTCGGAATGGGCTGAGATCTTTTATGCCTGAACCTTTCTCATACTTCCTCCTCTACTGGGAGTCCCCTCTGCAATTTTTTGGAAGTAAACCAGAAGCCCACAAACAAAAATGAAGCAAACAACAACACAACTTTGACTATTTAGATTTACCGTTGAGTCTTCAGGAAGATTTTCTTGCCCTGTCTGCACTAACCCTCTCTGCACTGTGTGTATATATATATATATATATATATATATATATATATGTATTTGTATATATGTGTGTGTGTGTATCTGTATATATGGTTAAGAAATAATTACCATAGAAAGCAGTGGTCTCCCACTTTTTCCTGAAATCCTTATTCTTGGGTTCAGAAGGCTATTTATTTTTATTTATCTTTCTCCTGTCTTCTTGGTGCCTAAACTTCCTTCTTACATATTGTTCAGTCCTGGATTTCCCTTATGGCTTGATCCTATCTCACAGACTCTGTAATATAGCTACCACCATTTTAGCTCTGAAAGCAGTCATATGCTGTTTCTTTGTTCAAAAAAAAAAAAAAAATGTCAGCTCTTTTAGGTAGGTCTATAGCCCACATTTGCTCCTTATTTACGTGTAGTTGGTTGTGGTATAACAATGTTTAAACTCTTGAATCTCACTGTTTCTGTACTCTCACCATACATCCCACCACTCTTAATTATCTTTTATGGGGGAAAATAAGCACTGTACACTTGTCTCATATAAACATTTTGCAAAACAAATTCCTTTGTGAAACATGGTAATTATTTGACAGGGTTGAGCACCGCAGCGCAATTTCTGTATCCTGTCTTATTCCCGGTGTGGGCATTATACCTGTGGGTCCCGTGCCACCTCTGTGAGAAAGATGCTGCTGATTCACAAGGTCCCTGTGTTTTGAGTAGGTTATATTTGGGAGGAAATGAATTAGACCAATTATGCATGCTTGCTCATACTGTAATGACAACCAAGTATATGCTAGTTGAGTGGGACTCCGGTGGTGGGGCGTGATCACCGAACATGAATCACGCTGCTCTCAAGGGGTTACAGTCAGGGCACGGAACCTACAGAGGATTCTTACCTAAATTAAAACCCAATCCCAGTCCCTGTTTCCCAATCAATACATCTCCACGAGCTCCTTGGTGTGCTGGCGGCATACTATTGATTCTCTTACCACTAATCATTTTTGACCTTGGACAAAAGGGGAAAGATGGTAGCCGTCACAGTGTAGAAAAGGAGGCTGTCTATAGTATGGAACAGGATCAAGAATTGTGTGGACCACTTCCTGTTAAGTAAGAGTGGGAAACACCTCTGGGGATACTAGTCATCTCTTCCCTCCTCTGTTATCCTGGTGGGTTTCATAAACTCCGTCACAGACCACTTGTTATTTGACAGTGCAACTTAAAGCAAGGATTCTGGCAGGTTTTTAAAAGCATGGTATGGTACGGTGCTGTTTTACGGAATCAGTGTTGCCAGACACATGAGGTAAGCCGTTACTGCTTAGCGACTTCCAAGAGTTTCTCAATGATCTACATAGAATTCACATGCAACAGAAAAGCATGAATCTAGGAACAAGAATCTTCTTGTCAGTATTAAGTCAACAGTGTAATGTCTCTCTGGCCTCGTTACACTTTTAATACACCTGAAGCTGTGTTGTGGCTCAACAAACTATCAGTGAGCCTTCACCACACCTAGGTGTATTGGTTAATTTTTCATCTTGAGAATCATGAATGACAAATTATCCCTGGGACAAGAACATGGGTTATCATTGTCGCCATCATAATTAGAAATAAGAAGGCCAAGAACATTCACAGGCACTAAGTGTTATGCGCTGAGCTAAATATGCAGTTATCACTGGCTCTTGAATATAATTGTAATATGTCATCAGACCTCTTACAATGACACATCATGTGACAACAGTTTTCCTTTTGGCTTGTCAGAGTCAAGTTTGTGGTGAAGTCTTCCAATTTTCCTGAGAAAGAATGAAGCGTACCATCCTGAGGATGACTTCTGTCTTTGAGAGCAATTCCACTGGCTAAAGTAGGCTTTCCTAGTCCCTGATTTAATCCTGTGTTCCTTTGAGCATCACTGGTTGATACTAAGAGCCTGGAGTTCCGAGCTATGTTAAGAAGTAAAACCCCATGTCTGGTCTTAAGCAGAGAGCTCTCTCTACATGGTTCCTGCCCTCTGCCCAGCCTGTGAAGCATTCCATCTGCCTATGTCTGTGAGGAGGCACACAGCCTCTGGGGCTGAACCAGTGGGGTCAAATAATGTTCTCACCATTTAGTGTAATTAACTCCAACCACCCGTCTGTTGCAAGCCCCAGTGCAGCCAACACAAGCAAGAGTAGGCCAAGAAGAAATTTCTCCTCATTATTAAACCTAAATCTAAGCACTTGTCTGTCTGTAAAAACAGAGCAAAGGGAGGAAAACTGAAACCAGTGCACGGGGTCTGAGGTTTCAATAAATGTCAGGGAGCGTCAAGTCTGTTTAGATTGCAGATTATTGCTGGCTGACGGTCTTACCATTTTACAACTAGAGATTGCTGTCATGGGGGTGACGTGGTAGAGGGGAGCCTCTCACATCACAGCCAGAGGGGAACAGAAGTTACCAAATACCATAACAATCATAAAACATTACAAGAGGGACTTTAGCATTTGTTAAATTTAGTCTTTCCTTAATGCACATCTCAAGAAACATCAGCCCACAACACTTCACTCTTCCTATTGGGTTTGATGAAGTGTTGGATTTGCCAAAGACTGAGGCCTCATTTCTCTGGTTTAACCATTCTAAACTCCCCTTCATCCCTCTCCTCTGCTCAGATGCTTTGAACATCTGAGAGTGATAAAGATGCCTAAATGTTTCAAGGTGAATTAATACCTTACTACATATCCTGGAGAAACACACACCAATAATTTGAGTGGTGGTTAAGACTGTTTTTCAAATGGATTAAGTGAGTGGGCAATTACTGATTAAAATAAACCCAAGGCATGAGCGTTCCAGCCCTGAACATGGATGAACATTGGTCAGCTGCTTTCCATTGGTGGAAAGGCCTTTCTCATTGTGAAACATATACATGCTTCTTGGTGTTTCTACTGAAGTTTACTAATATTTTTTATTCACTTTTCTTCTGACCCACACTTAATGAAGATCTACTGTGTGCCAAGTACTGAGTTAGATACGCTGAAAACCAAGAAAGTGGTGGTCCCCCTTCTCCCTGAGCTCAGAGTCAAGTGTGCTTATTTTAACCAAGGTTCTTTTGGTTTCAAATAACTGAAAAATCCCTCAAGTTAACTGAAGGCCAAGGGGAGAAAATTGTTCTAAGGTACAGTGGGATCTATAGATCCAAGAGAGAAAATATAGCAGGACCACATAAAAGCTTGGAAGTAGGCACTAAGAAGCTGTTAGAAATAAGATTACCTTCTCCAAATCTCTAGTTGCACTGCCTCTTCTTTCTCTTGCAGGTGGGCTTTATTCTTCTTCTGTTTCCTAGGATTTATCTTTCTTTTCTTAACTCTGGATATAATTAAATAAGGTCTTCTCAGGCAAGCTTCCCATTTCAATTAACTAGTTTTCATAAATCCCAACTCAGACTTTATGGAAGAAAGAATTGGATTTGTCCAGCTTGGGTCAGGTGTATATCCTTGGCAATTAAACTTGAGTATAAGATGCAAAGTCTGAAATGTGTGGCTTAATTCCAAGCATGTGAGGTAAGCTGAGTCTGTTGATACAGTTGATTGATCTGATTTCTATATTGATACATTTAAAGTGCCGTAAGAATGAGGTTACAAATAAGGGATGTCATAGAACTGTTCTGTGAGATTTTGAGGACGACAGAGTCAGTGAACTAGTCAATATCTGAGAAAGGAAAAATAATTATGGTCTCTGTCTCATGTTCGCATGAACTGTGATGCTCTCTCTTGATATTAACATGACTACTTTACATATTTTATTATCTTCCATAAGGATCTAGGTTATGCCGGGAGCAGCCAGAAATCACCTGCCCCATAGCATTGCAGCCCATTCACAGGTGGCCTTGAAATAGAGTAGAGGAGGGAATTCCTGCCAGTGAAATTATGAGCCTTTTATCTTCCTGTCCACATTTTCTGGGAGGCTTGTTGATCTGAACTCAAAATTTACTCCATTTCCTGGGGAACAGCCAACAGTATGACCAAATGACAAGTACCAGACTGCCTTAGTTGGGGATCTCAGAAGCAGAACTTAAGTCAAGGTTTTGAGTGAAAGTATTTTATTTGGGGGATGACAGAAAATACCCACAGGAGATTGAGGAAGACAGACAAAGAAGGGAATGCAGCCAAGAAAGAGTGTGTTACCACGCCAGTTACAACTGTGGATAAATGGAGATTAACTCACAGAGGGAAATTAGGGATCAGTGTAGAGCCTATGACTTAGAGTCATCCTATGAGAAGAGTGAGGTCACTAGAGAAATGATAGACAAACTCCAATCAATTTTATTGATTGAGGGCTCTTCCCAGGGTTTTGTTTTTAAATACGCAGGCAACTCCAGTTGGCCGTGCTGGCAGCAGAGCACCCCCTGAAGCAATAGAGAGCCTTTGGGCAGCGGAGCGCAGGTGCTGGTGGTCGCACTGCAGTGGAAAGTGTGAGGTGTTGGTGGGCACTGGAATAATTGACGACAGGCTGACCCTTGCTTGCGCCACTCTTGTCACTGGTGCGCCATGTCAGTTTCATTCTGTCTTATGTCAGTGCTTCGAGGCGATGGCCAGATGCAATTTATTAAATCATTAAATAAAATACTTCAAACAGGAGGGGTCGCAGGGTAAACCACATTCAGCTCCAGTTGGTCTCAAGGCTGCACTTGACCTTTATTTTCTTCCTTCTCTTGTACACATTTCATATGTTCCTCCTTCTTGCCCTGCATTTCTGCCGGTTGCCCACCCAGTAGAACCTCAGAACTTCTTCCCTAAATATCAGAGCCCTTGGTTACCAGGCTCCTGTCAGGCTGCAGTTGTTGAACTTCCTGCAGTCACACATTTAGTCTCATCCCCAGGCGTAGAAGTACCAAGAAGCCTTCAGTTCCCTGAGTTCTACACATATTTTTGACCCCATTTTATAACATTAGTTCTTTGTGATAATTAGGGTCAATTACTCCTACCAGTTGGGTGGCAAAACATACTCTAGCTATAAGAGAAAGGCCCGTAAGGAAGAAAAAAAAAAGAAAGCAGGATTTGGTCACTGGAAGCTGGTAGTGTGCCCTGAAATAATAAGGACACCAGGATGTGAGCAGGACATGGACAGGATCTGCTACACAGGCATAGAGAAACACTTCGTGATATTTTGCTAAATGAACAAACATATGGACATTAGAGATGATTTGTGACAAGGAGTTTGGGGAAAAGTGTTTGTAGATGGGCTTCTCAGTAATGATGCAATATTGAAAATTACACTGAATATGAATACTCATCAGAAGATTCCAATAAAGGGACCCTTATTTAAAGATGGCACATCACTCATGCTGCTATGGAAAAAGAACTCAGGAAGGGGCAACATTGTTAACTGAAGTGATTGACTGGCTGTCAAGGGAAAATGTGTCTGGGACGAATGTGGATGGCACTCGGGAGTCTGGGGCGAGTCCTTGCACCACTGAGGGAGGCCACAGAGCATCAGAATTAAGAGCACTGGCAGGCTCCAGGCTTTTCATAACCAAGTCCTACCCTTCTGCAAGTCAGGACAAGCTAGGCTCTGCTGTGGTTAGGAACCCCAAACTTCCAGCCTTTAAAGCAATATATTTCTCAATATGTCACAATCCATGCAGGTCTTTAGAGTTTTCTTTATGATATGAATTTTTCTGGGAACAGCTGTCCGTTTCCTTCACCTTACTTCCACTTCTACCCATCAAAATTCCACTTAACTTCCAAATTCTCAGTGAAATTTTACTCTTTCATGGAACATTCTGCTCTCCCCCGTCCCATTACAGGAAGCGATCACTCCTTTCTCTTAACTCTGCGAACTTTGTTTTGTATGTATTACCTATTAAGTTCTTTGGTTGCTGATTTTTACTCTGCCCCCTCTGCTTAAGGATAGGGACGTACCTTAGACATCATCTTATCAGTCACAGAGAAAAAACACATAATAGATATCAAGTATTTGTAGTAAGGAGTACAGTTTTAATGGCAATCTCATATAACTTTTGCCTAAAGAATCCTTACTTTTAATGTGTTGGGTAGTAATTTTCTACTAGAGGCTGTATAAGTCTTACACTAAACCAGTGGTAAGGCAGAAGGAACACCTGTGTGTATGTGTGTAATGGCACTTTTTCAGAGTAGTGTTGGTGCCTATCAACAGCAGGGACTATTTCCACCTCTGCCGCTTCATTTGCCAACAGTGCTACATGTCAGAGCATGTGTTAATCCATATGATTTGTCCCCTGAGCCTATATATCTGCTTTTGTGCCTATCAGAATTAAAAAAAAAATGGCGAGCCTCAATTTTCTTGTTTCTCATGGTACCATTTTTCGTCCTGAAATGCGATGCATCTGTGCATTTCAGTAATATTGTGCTGACTCTTGCAATGTTGAGTGTTTGACAGCTATAGCCCATGATTAAAGACAGAACCAACATGGAGTTAGCTGTGCAAACATTTCTGCAGGACCCAAGGGAAGGTTGTGATCCGGGATGTTCTAATTTTCTAGTTGTGTTTTGTGTTGTGTTGTTTTGAAAGGGATTGAAATATTTCATTGCTGTCCTCTTGGCGTTCGAGTTCAGAGCTGATTTCATCTCTGTAGTCATCCTGGCTTCATTCAACAGCTAACATAGATAGAGCAACCGCTGCAGTTTGTTTGTTTAATTTTTGGTTCCCTAGTTTTATTCAAGAACTCATACAAAATATTCCTGCTAAATGAATTTTAATCCTCATCTGCTCCTCTTCCTCATCCTGGTTAATCTGGAGATAACACAAGTCCCAACTCAATGGTTACAACCCAGTCTCCACCAAGATTCCCAGGTTTGCCATTCACGTGGATTCCCTCTTGAAGAAACCGCTCAAAATTGGCAGCATCCATGATTGCATCTTCTACAGCGTGGGTGTGGTCAAGGGTGAACTTCAGAACTTGCCTCTTTTTTTTTTTTTTCTTTTTTTGCCCCCCTTCGCTGCAAGTTTTTTCATGGGCCCCATTGGAGGCAGAAAGGGCAATCATTGCAGTTTTATAATTTGTTGGGGGAGTCCCCATTGCTTTAGCACAAAAGGAACACAGGAGCACAAGAAAATCAACACGGCACACACGTACCCATGGATATTGGATATGCTGTCACCCATGAGTGGGCTTGCACGATGTGGACATACTTAAACACAGCATTTTGTTTGAAAGTGTATTCAGTTCTGTTATTCCACCCTGTAGTGTGTCAAATTTTTTGGAAGCAAAACCTCTGATGCTCTCCTACCTTCATAGCATGCTCTTTGCTTTATAAACAAAAAAAGACAAGGGGGAAGTTATATGTTGGAGTGGAAATATGTCTATATGTCCTAACACGCACATAAAGTGGCAAATTTTAAAGCTATAACTAAGAATTCCACACCAGTAATCTTCCAAGAAGGCCCCTCTGTTTTCCCCCTATGGCAAGGAAAAGCAGCCAAGTTTCTCTTTTTCAGTATCTTGAAATGGGCTCAATTTTGATCCAGTGGTATGCAACTCTGATGCTTGTGGAATATTGCTTAACTTGCCAAGCAATCAAGTGTAGCGAGTTTCTTGTACAGCATGGGGGCAGACCTTTTTGGAGGCCTTATGTCAGGAGGGTGACTACTTAGTCTCTTTACCAACTCTTCTCTCTTTCTTTTTACCTCTTATACTTGGATGTCTGAATGTCCACCAGGTAATAAATTCCTTCTTTTTCCTGACCAGAAACATTAATGCACCGATTTTTTTTTCCAAACAAGGAAATTTAAAGGTTTTAGCAAAATAAAATGTCTCTGATCCTATTTTATTTGCGGCAGGTCCATGAGAGAGGGAACAAAAAGGTGAAATGAAACCAGGAAGAAAAGGAGAAACTGACATTTATTGAGCAACTACTATGTCATACACGGTGACATGACAAGCACTTTACATAAGTCATATCTTTATACTTCGAACTTCTCATGAAGTTTCTGTTTATTTTGTAGATGAGCAAGCCACACTCAGAAAAATTAAGCAAATTGGCCAAATGGCAAATTGGAATTCAACAGTTATTTCATTGCCTCTCACCCTCTGCCACCCCACTCTATGAACGTTATGATCTGTTTCAAACACCATATTTTATCGGTACAAAAATATTCAGCTGACATACAAAATAACTAGACAAATGATTGGCATGATGAAGAAAATAGCTTGTGAATTGAATCCTTTACTCCTCAACCAGTGGCTCTTGCATTACATATACACATTCAAGGCTTGGCTGGACATTCGAGAGTTATCTCCCCACTGCTGACTTGTAGCCTTTTCTCCTATAGTGTCCCTCCAATGGCAGTTCCAGTGCCAAAGCCAATCCAACAAGTTTTCAAGGGATGCCGAGGCTTTTCGCTTCAACAAGTGTTTATTGAGTTATTTATCAGGCAGAGTCCTGGCAGGAAAGAGAGCTCATCGCAGATGGTACAAATGAAAAGATTTTAATGAAGGATCAGCTTAATGATATATGGGCAGGGTTTCAAGTAAAAATCTAGAGAGGATGCAGTACCCAGAGATTAGGAGCAGCAGAAAGCCATTACACCACCACAGTGGAAGGAATTAAGAAAGATTGCATTTAGGGTCCTGGCAGGAGCTTTCTAGTTGTGCAGAGATGCAGCTCCTGCTGGAGATGAAGAACCAAAACAGTTTGAGTCAGGAAGGAATACCACAGCCCCTCTCTCTTCCCTTCCTGCACCATCTTCATAATGCTTTCTATTGGCTGAAGCACCCAGAAGCCCTCTAATGATGGATGCAGCTCACAGGACTTTACCTCCCAGGGCAGAGTAGAGCACAGAGGGCTGAAAATGGATCTAGGGTGAGTTGGGGATGAAGAATTACTTGTCCAGTGCCCCCCAAGTGTCTGGCTCTGACCTAAGCACTAGGGGTGGAGGAGTGAACACAATAGACAAGATTCTGCACTTGGGGGTATGTTCTAGTGCAGGATGGAGACAAAACAGAAAAAAAAGATGGATGTGGGGGAGAGCCATAGTATGTCCCATAGTGATAAGCACCAAGGAGTAAATAATGAAGCAGGAAAGGGATTTTGAAATGTGTGGAGGGTAGAGTTTTAGATACAGGTGGCCAGAAGTACTCCTTTCCACCCCTAAAAGATGACATTATCATAAAGATAATGCCGGGAAAGGAGCATCACAGGCAGTGGGAGCAGCAAGTGCGGGGGAGTCCCTGAGGAAGACGGGAGGCTGGCCTGGTACCACGTAGCTGCAGACAAGTGAGTGAGGAAAGAGGCAGGTGAGATGAAGTCAGAGCTTGACTCAGAAGGTCTCCTTGACTCATGGCTTCTCTCGGCATCTAATGGCTTCCCTTTTGTGTTTCGTCTATGACCAGACGCTGTACAGAGGAGGAGGTGAAATGCTGATTGCAGAGAAAAAGAAGCTGAGAGATGCAGGGTGATTCATCCATCACCATCTAGTACGGGCCAGTTTCTCTTGTCCTAGGCCAATTAATAGCACGCCCTCCATGTATAGATTGGTTTTTGTTGAGTATGATGCATATTCCTGTTACAATGAACTTTGGTCAGTGTATTAGAACTCATGATAGACCATAGCAACCAATGCATGAGAAGGGACTTCAGAAGGGACTGTGGCATTATTTAAGCTTTTCCAGGAGAAGCCATGAAATTGGAGAGCACTTGACTTCACTTATCCTGTACCCTGGGCCTTCTAGGTCTTCTCTACCCTCTGAAATAACTGCAAATTATAAATATATTAAATGTATGTACGAGCTCCTCATGACTGGCCACCATCACCTGTCACTTAGATATTATGTATTTGTGTGTGTGTATTCTATATGCATATGTGTACATACATTCATGTGTATATCTGTATAATCTATCTCCATTTAGAGATACACATAAAGAGAGCTACATATCTATTATATAGAGATAGACACCTCTTTAGCTTTAGCTATGTAAATGTCCTTCCCAAACTTTTTTTTTCCTGACAGATTCCTGTTTGACCGTCAAGATTTCACAGCTCAGGTATCACTTCCTCTGTGAAACTTTCCCAGATAAATGCAGGAATCTTGGCCAGACTCTTCATGATCTCACAGCTCTCAGTTCAGACATATGTTAGAGAACTGTTGATGCTGACGTATGGTTTATCTCTTTACAAGTCAATGATCCCAACTGGATTGTGAGCTTCTTATGGCCAAAGATGTCTTATATACTCTTCTGTGTTCCTGTCTGAACAGGGATATGATACAATGAAGTTGCTTAGAGCAGACATTTTAAAGATGATAGCTAGCTAGCTAGCTAGATAGATAGATAAAATGAGCAAGCATTATTTAGAATATCTGTCTATCTTATATCTCATTACATGTATATGTTAAATACATAGGGCTGATGTTAAACATGAGTTTGCAGGACTGGTATCCTCAACAGTTCACTGTTAAGAGGATATGCCATTAGATCACAGTGCTGTGAAACTGGTTCTAGGTTTTAACTTACTAATTACGGAAGACAGATACCTTGAACATAGATAATTTGTTGCTGCCCATGAAGCAATCACAGAATACTCCAGCTTCCCTCAAATCCAGTGGCCTTGCTGAACCTGTCATCTGGGAGGTCTTTGTGATTTTATCTTATCTCTATTTGAGAGTCATAAAGATGAGTAACTAAAATGTGGTTAATAAACCCCAGCTGGGCATTTTCTAGGTGAATAAACACACCATTTTTTCTACTGTTTTTTCATGTGGAAATGATGAATAGGACTTACAACTCTTGTTTTCATTATAAGTAGAAAAGTAGAAATAATATCAAGTTATGATACTTGAGGTTGTTATAAAGTACTTTAGAGACACCCTGAAAGTTTCAAATAATTATAGCTCCAGTAAAATTTTTATGGCTGCCTGTGGATTTTCATGATCAAAGAAAAAGTAAACAGAGAACGCTTTTAGGCTGAAAGATATTCAGACCCTTATGATTTTTTTGTTGGCCCTCCCTCTATTCTTAAAAGAGTGATTAATAGTTTCACAGTGTAAAAGCACCCATATTTGAGATTAGGTAATTGAATGAAATTGATTCCTGAATCTAACCTTCATGCACCCCAGGCATGCTGTATCATATATTATATTGGTGATTAAAAATACAATGAGCTAGATACAAGGGAAGGTCTTCAAAAACTTCTAGTTTCCCATTTCATTCCAATTTATTCCATAGATTTCAGCTCTATGTTTTTTCTTTTGCTAAAAAGTACATTATTAGTACAAGTACTGGAATTTGAAAAGAGCTATAGATTAGATTTTAGTACTGTTAATATTAGTATCCTGATTTTAATAATTGTACTGTAGCAATACAATAGAATGTCCTTGGTTTTAGGAAATGAGTGTATATGAGTCAAGAGGCAACATGTCTTTTCAAAAAAAGATGATGTGTGTATATACCTACATACATAGTTATACATATACATGTGCATATGATGTGTGTACATGCATATACACATATATACATGTCCGTGGTTATATATACATCCACACACATACATGTGAATAGATAAATGCACACGTTTATGCGTGCATACATATATGGGTCTATGAAACACATAGATGTTGGATATAGATATGTGAAAAAAATATTTCATGCATATATAGACAGTATACGTGTATGTACACCTGAATGCACATACATATGCATATTTTACCCATTTGTCTTATCAGTAAAACATGCTTTATATTTTTTGTTTTATGTAAAAATATTTACACGTAGGGAATCTAAGTGAGGAATGTACAAGAACCCTTTGCACTGTGTTGAAACCTTTTGATATGTCTGAAATCACTTCAAAATTAAAAAATCAGAGCATTTTAAAGCATGCTGAAAGTGCTTCATTCTACCAAGTGTTCTGGAATCAGGGGGAAGATTGAATCCACATATGGGGATTTAGCTTTGTGCTAGGGAAAATTGTGTTTTTGAGACTTCAGTTGCATTTCTAGTTCCAGTCAGCAATTCTAGGAAGGGCGTGTAAGGAAGAAGAGTGAAAGAAGCTTATGCAACCCAAAGTAAGGAAAAAATATATAGGTTATATACACATAATTCTGATCTAGAGTGGATCCTCTCGTATTTTCTAATTGAGATAAAATTCACATAACCGTTTTAAAACGTATAATGCAACGGTGTGTGCAAATGGTGCACATTTGCAATGTTGCACGCCCACCACAATGTCAGGTTCCAAAACAGTTTCACCTCCCAACACCCCTCACCAAACAAAACAAAACAAAACAAAAACAAAAACAAACACCCACCCACCCACCCACCCACACACACACACACACACAAACCATTCCCTGTTAAATGGTAACTTCTCAGTCCCTGGCTATCACCAATCTGTTTTCTGTCTCTATGCATTAACCTGTTCTGGATATTTCACATAAATGGACGCTATGGCCTTTTTATCCAGCTTGTTTCACTTAGTATAATGTTTGTGAAGTTCATCCATGTTGTACATGTATCAGTACTCTGTTCCTTTCTATGGCTGGGTAATACTCTATTGCATGTAGATACCACATTTGGTTTATTTATTTATCCATTGGCAGGTATCTGGATTGTTTACACCTTTGGTTATTGTGAATTGTGCTGCTATGAACACTTGTGTACAAATATGTGTTTGAGAACAAATTTTCAACTCTTTGATATCTATACCTAAGAATGGAGTTGCTGGGTCTATGGAAATTCTTTGTGTAACTTTTTGAGGAAGTGCTAAACTGTTTTCCCACTGATTTTTGAAATTAGGAGAAGGCATATGAACTCATGATGCAGAGATAATCTCTGAATTTAAGCAAGTGTTTTGTACATCCAGTCATTGTTTAAGGGCATGTCTCATACAAACACCGTGAACAGGACCTGGACGTTTCACTTCAACTTGAACTAAGCCCTCAAGGACTCCTTATTTTGGTATCAGGCAATTTGGGGCAAAATGAGAAATTTCTTAAGAGAGTAGAGATAAGGGAACATGGAATTACGTTGCTGTTTTTAAAGGACGCAGTAGAGAAAAACAAAGAAAAATGAGTACTCAATCCAGAGTAGAGTATGAGGGGGCGCCTGGGTGGCTCAGTCGGTTAAGCGTCTGCCTTCGGCTCAGGGCATGATCTCAGGGTCCTGGGATCGAGCCCTGTGTCTGGCTCCCTACTCAGGGGGGCATCTGCTTCTCCCTCTCCCTCTGCCCTTCCCCCTCGGCTCACACTCTCTCTCTCTCCCTTTCTCTCTCTCAAATAAATAAATAAAATCTTAAATAAAAAAGGAGTAGAGTATGAGGGTTCTATGTATGATCTACAGTGTTTTCCAAATTTGCAAACATGTTTGCTTTCTGAGTCATTTTAAGAGCCCCATAGGGAAATCAATAGAGGCATCTTTTTAAAAAAGATTTAATTATAATTTTTATAGAAGTACAGTTAAATGTATAGTGTTATATTGATTTCATATACAAAAAATAATGATCCAAAAATTCTATATATTACTCAGTGTTCATCACAATAAGTGTACTCCTAATCCTCTTTACCTATTTCACCCATCTCCCCACCTACCTCCCTTCTGGAAACCACCGATTTGTTCTCTGTATTTAAGAGTCTTTTTTTGTTTGTCTCTGTTTGTTCTGTTTTTTAAATTCCACATAGGAGTTAAAATCATATGGTATTTATCTTTCTTTGTCTGATTTATTTCATTTAGCATTTTACCCTCTAGGTTCATTCATGTTGTTGCAAATGTCAAGATTTCATTCTTTTTATGGCTGAGTAATAATTCATTGTGTGTGTGTGTGTGTGTGTGTGTGTGTGTGTGTATAACATCTTTATTCACTCATCTATTGATGGACACTTGGGTTGCTCCCTTGTCTATTGTAAATAATGCTGCAAAAAAAAAAAACCCATAAAGGTACATATATGTTTTTGAATTAGTATTTTTATTTTCTTTGGATAAATACTCAGTAGTAGGACTACTGGATCATATGGTAATTCTGTTTTTATTATTTATTTTTCCAAAGAAGACACACAGATGGTCGACAGACACATGAAAAGATGTTCAACATCACTTATCATCAGGGAAATGCAAATCAAAACCACAATGAGATATCCCTTCACACCTGTCAGAATGGCTAAAATCAAAAAGAGAAAAAGTAACAAGTATTGGTGAGGATATGGAGAAAAAAGAACCCTAGCACTGTTGGTGGGCATGCAAACTGGTGCAGCCACTGTGGAAAACAGTACGGAGGTTCCTCAATAAGCACATCTTAATCACACTTCATGTGTCTCTCAGTTTGGTCTATTTTCTGTTGCTTTAGAGTTGGCCCCAAGTTGTATTTGGTTGCTCTCTTAATGTTGCCCCCGCCCCCAGTCCATCTCACCTTCTCCTTCTGACCTCTAAAAGAACAAAAGATAAATATTTTCTCCCTGAGGAGATACAAAAGTATGTCCTACGTGCTTGAGCAACAGCCTTCTTAATCTTCATTTTAGTCTTTTGCTGATTGCACTGAACTCCCCCACTTCTTTTTTTTTTAAAGATTTTTTATTTATTTATTTGACACACAGAGAGAGATAGCGAGAGCAGGAACACAAGCAGGGGGAGTGGGAGAGGGAGAAGCAGGCTTCCTGCGGAGCAGGGAGCCCGATGCGGGACTCCATCCCAGGACCCTGGGATCATGACCTGAGCTGAAGGCAGACGCTTAACGACTGAGCCACCCAGGCGCCCTGAACTCCCCCACTTCTAACCATAGGGTGGTCCTAGGATTCATCCCTGAGCCTCATCTCTATCTACTTGCACTCCCTAGAAGTCATTAAGTTTCATGGCTTTAAGTGCATCCCATACACAGACAACTTACAAGTTTTTATCTCCAGCCAGGACTTCTCTAAACTCCGGAGTTCTCTGCCTGCACACAAGACTCCTGTACTTAGGGGTCCAACTGACACTTAAAACTTAATGTAACACTGTGATTTCCTTTCCCACCTCTGCTTCTGCTTCTGTCTTCCCTGTCTCAGTTGGTGGACACTTGCCTCTTAGAGTCTAAGCCAAGTATTATGTCTTCTTCTCACTCCCCACATTTAATCTGCTAGCAAATCCTATTGGCTCTATCTTCCAAATATATTCAGATTCCAGCACTTCTCACTATCGCACTATCTTTGTCCAAGCCACCATCATTTCTTACCCAGATTAGTTCAATATCTTTCTAACAGGTCACCCTACTTGGTTATTTTTTCAGATTTCTGATCACCTCTCATCTTATCAGTGAAGTCTTCCCAAACAACTCTATTTAAAATAGCACCCCAGCAATCCCTAATCCCATTCCCCACTTGTTCTTCTATAAACTTCACACCATTAGACAAATATAACAGCATACTTTGTACATTTCATCGCTCCCTACTTAGAGTGTGAGCTTCAAAAGAGTAGAGATTTTTGCCTGTTTTTTCTTTCTTTCCTTTTTTTTTTTTTTTTTTTACTTTTATATCTAGAGCTGCCCAGCACATGATAAAGGCTTAAAGTATTTTTAGTTGTATGAATGAATGGCACTGTGTCTAGAATACTTGCAAAGTCGTCTTTGTGATAAACAATATTCACCTGAAATTAAATTAGTATGGTTAAGAAACCAGTCATGTTTTGTGTATTTAAAAATATTTTAGAGCCAGAAGATCCTCAAAAAACAGGAGACCTTTGTATATGAAACATTTTCAGAGCCAAAAGATAACTTCCTAAGAGGCTTACTTAGAGGGTGCCGACTCAAGTTCATCTGTGGCCTTCAGCAGTACAATTATAAACACACTTCTAAACATCTAGTGAAATATCCCTGGACTTGGTGCCTGTAGTTTGGCAACGTCATTGTGTCTTTGTGACACACCAGTGATGTGACAACTGGGCAAGTTGCTTAGTCCACTTTGAGCTTAAGCTGTAAATTGGTGATGGTAGTAATAAGGAACTCATGAGGTACTGGTGAGTGTCAGCTGAGATTTCAGACATGTGTTGTAAAATCTTAAACATGCTACAAGTATAAGAAGCCTGACTATTCTCAGGGTAAGAAAAGACATATAAAAATTATTATTAAGTTCAATTCCATAATTCACTTACCACAGAAGTTTTCCTTACTATCAGATTTATTCAAAACTTGATTGAAGGAATTGTTCTTGCCTGTTTGAGAGAATCCTTTAGGCAGCCTGAATTCCAAACTTTATTCCACTTTCTCTAACTGGGCGTGGCTTTTCAGCTACTAGTCAGATGAAGGCTACTCTCCTCTTCTGGCCAGACTTACTCTTCCACTGGTTTTTAAAAATCAGTCTGGCAAATGCCCAACAGGTGGCTAAAGCAAAACCCATATAGGATGGAATGAAGTTTTCAGAATATTGATATTGATCTAGGCCTCAGATCTGCTTGGGGACTTAAGTGTGAAGGTCCACACTGACCAAGTGGGCTGTATTTCCTTCTCTGTCTTCATTGTCACCATCCCCTGCCCATCACTGATTATCATCTTAGTGCCAAGAATTCTAGTCAGCAGTTGACGTATGCTATTCCTTTTATGCTTTACCGAAGCTCTGTGAGATAAATATTATTACCCTCATTTTATACAGGAAGAGATTGGAACTTAGGGGGGTAACATTATTTTTCTTTTTCTTTTCTTCTTTTTTTCTTTTTTTTAACATTATTTTTCAATAAGGAGATGACTGAACCAGACTATAGATTCAAATCTGACTTCAAAGCTCATGGTTTTTGTTATCACACAAGTCTCTTACTTTTATTTATTTTTCTTACAAGTCTCTCTCTCTCTCTTTTTTAAGATTTTATTTATTTATCTGTTAGAAAGGGAGAGAAAGAGAGAGCACACAAGCAAGGGAAGCAGGAGGCCTCCCACTGAGCAGGGAGCCTGATGCGGGGCTCGATTCCAGGACCCCGGGATCATGACCTGAGCCAAAGGCAGACGCTTAACCGACTGAGCCACCCAGGCGAACCTACAAGTTTCTTCTAATAGCCAAACACCTTCATTTTGTAAGCCCACATTGGTACTAGCGTTCCCCTGAAGGCGGAGAGTCTCAAAATGGCCAGGGGGGTGGGGGGAGAAAAAAAACAACAGAAAGTAACACATTACAAAGATTAAGACTTGGGAGAAGAGGTATTTCTTACATTCTTATCACAAAATTTTCTTTGGACATAGGCCTACTCTTCCCTGGTCTTGCCTGATTTTGTTAAGGCTTTGGCAGATGAGTGTGATCATTGCCCTGGCCTCCTGTGGGTTAGAGTTTAGTTGGAGTATTACTTATAAGTTCTTGTTACTGTTGACTCTTAAAGTGTCTACCAAATGTATTGTCTAAAAATAAAAAGTATTCTCAGATCCCTAAATACTCAATAAGTAGATTTGATGGATATATCCTTCTTTGTGTTTCTTTCAGACTCTTGGTAAAACCCTACTGGGCTATTTGCTCCTTTTACACATGCTGTTCAGCACCAAATTAAAAGAATGTGAAGCCTATATATATATATATATCATGGCCCAGCTTCTAGCTCGCCTCTGGCCTTGCTGGTTCTTATTAATGATTCATTTCTTTTGACAGGAGCGGCAACATTTCAGGACTTCTTGGGTGGAAGAAAGTTGGCAGAGAGAAAGTCCACAGTGAGTAGTTAAACATTATATGAATTAATAACCCCCATCAATAGTTTAATGGATGAAATGCATTGATTGCTTTGAGAATTATGCTGAGGTCTACAGTAATAAGCAGAAATGTCTGATTTGACATCTTTTTTTTTTTATATGTCTGCAACGTAATCTACTACCAATTACACAACAACCCCACCGAAGGAGTGCTGAGTGGTCCCACTACAGTAGTAATATGTTATAAAAGCTCAGGTTTCAGGACAATTAGCTTCTGGCTGCAGTTTATTACCCCATTTGAGATTTAAAACATTTTTTTTCCATTGCATTCCAACAATGCTTATGTGTCTGGGGCTAACACTTTAAAACAATAATGGAATGGCAAATATCTGTCTGGCTGGAGTTTGTTCAAGAAGAAGGATGCGTAGTAGCATTAAAAAAAATCAAGACAGTGTGGACAAAACAAACGCAACTTCCTTAATTTTTCAAAGTGACCAGGATTATGTTTACCGAGGAAAAAAAAAAGCCTTTCATTAGTAGAAGATTCAAGAAATCTTTTGGAGAATATGATCATTCCTGCTTATTTCAAGACAATTTCCACATGATGAAAAAGTAGTCCATTGATAATTCATATTCATCTATATGTTTGGTGATCATCACCAGATTTCTGGTGTAAGATATATGAATCTCTCTTTGAATTGGCTGGTATTACAAAAAACTTGGCAATCAGGAATTTTTCAGATGATGATGTTGATGATGATGACGACAGTGGACTTTATTGAGGGTCTGTTCTGTGTGCTAAAACTTTATCGGGATGATCTTATTTAATTATCCTAAGTATCTCTTGAGTTAGGTACTATTATTTTCCCCATTTTACAGATGAGGAAATTGAGGCTTACAGTCAAGTAATTGGATGGTTTTAGGGCTAACAGAAATAAGTTTGTAGACTGGTGCTTTTGAAAACTAATCTAGGGCTTGAAACACTATGTATGCCATACTACCTGATGATGGTGGTAGTGGTGGTGGTGGTGGTGGTGGTGGTGGTGGTGGTGGTGGTGGTGGTGGTGGTGGTGGAGGTTGTGATGAAGATGATGAAGGCAATAATAAGAGACCTGGGGAACCTTCTTGTCAATCTCTTGTACATTTTTTTATATAACTCTTTCCTCCAGGAATCTGAGCCATTTTCTTTCCTGTTTTCCTTCTCCTAATGTCCATTTTGAATTATTTTATCCCAATCTAGTGTTTTTCCCCCTATCTCTCACACTGCGTGATCTGTTACTTCCTGTGGTTATTAAGGAATTGAGTCGGATGGGATGAAATGGGGATGTGACCCCTATCTCAGTAATTGCCTATGAAGACAGCTCAGTACAGGCCCCCACTTTTAGTGATGATGAGGGTGTCACTGATACTGGATTCCAAGAGCTTATTTTTACCTATAGTCAATCTACAGTATTCGTTTTTGATACCTTTTTCACCTCAGGATTTTAAACTTCTAATGTTGGATGTAACCAAGTCTAGAGAGCAACCCACATGAGTGTGATGTTTCTGCATCTAAAGCTGTGTGTTCAAACATGAATTTTGATATCAGGCATGTATTGATATACACCTTTTTTTTTTATCCCTTGGAATAAAGAATGCTGTCTATGAATTAAAATATTAGTATTTAGGGGTGCCTGGGTGGCTCAGTCAGTTAAGAGCATTACTTCAGTGCAGGTCATAATCTCAGTGTCTCTTGAGCCCCACATCGTGCTCTGTCTCTCTCAAATAAATAAACAAAATCTTTAAAAGATATGTTAATATTTAGAAAATTACAAAGAGAACCTATGCAAAAATGAATCGGGCACGGTAAATAAAATACGTGAATTAGCAAGTAAGCAATACTATTGTGTTGACCTAGAGGATATAGTGCATTATTAACTGTCTCCTGATATCAGCTCAGGTCAGGGTATTTCTCACCACGGTGTGTTGCATGTAATGCGTTAGGCCCAGGAAGGGTGATGCATCTCCTTCAGACAGATGGCTCTTCTTTGTTCTTACTCTCCTGAGGCTCTTCATAGCTCCTGGCATGTTGGCTTCCCACCCTGGAGTGGCTGGCAAAGGAGCTAATTGTTTCTCTCCATTCTCTCTGCTGAGGTTGGCTTTGGTTCTGTTCTTGGAGCGTTTTTTTATATGGGTCCATTACCTCCATGATGTCAGATGGGCTGACATTGGTGTCTTCTGCCTGGGATGCCATTCCCCAGCTCATCTATTTGGAAAATGCCTACTTATTCTTCAGAGGCTGCTTCAGCTTCATCTGTTCCTTGTGGCTTCCTTGCTTCTTTTCTTTTGCATTTTTCCCAGGTAGAATTGCTTTCTCATTTGTGTTGCCCTAACACTAAATGTATCACATTGCACTATAAATGCTTGTTTTGTCTTTCTCTGCTATGAGACTGTACTTAGGGGAGACTCTGGCTTATTCATTCCTTTTTTGTATCTGCAGCGCACAGCAGAATGTAAGGTACGTATGAGGTTTAGGGTAAGTGTTTCTTGTCCTGCACTGAGGTTCTATGTCTCTGATTGTGCTCCTCCATCCAAAGTTATTAAATATTATAATATTTGTAATTTACATACAATGCAGTAGATAATGATCCGGGAGCCATAATGTTGCAATATCTGTCATTGTTTTTTAACTACTTGGTTATCAATTTTATTATCTGTAAACTCAGAGGAATTGAAATTGAATTGAATTCATTTGCTTTTCATTCATTCAGAAGTTTATTCATTAATTCATTCAAGATAAATTGATCAAGTATCTGTTTACCCTAGACATTGGACTAGGTAACTTCCTAAGCATAAAATGCCACTTTTTTTTTTAGTTTAAAATACTGCATATTGGGGCGCCTGGGTGGCTCAGTCGTTGAGCGTCTGCCTTCAGCTCCGGTCATGATCCCAGCATCCTGGGATCGAGCCCGACATCAGGCTCCCTCCTCCGCGGGAAGCCTGCTTCTCCCTCTCCCACTCCCGCTGCTTGTGTTCCCTCTCTCGCTGTGTCTCTGTCAAATAAATAAATAAAATCTTAAAAAAAAAATACTGCATATTTCAGTTAGAATACAAAAAAGTTTGGATCTGTGTAGACACTAGAGTTAAATTGACAACACTGCTTTTATAAGCTGTGCTACTAAGAATACAATTAGACACAGTTTTGAATATAATTCATACCAAGATAATCACATTTTCTTTCTGAATCTCATTAATGCTTCCAGCTATACTATTTGTATCAACTCATCTTAAAATATCAGTTCCCCCAGTGATCACAGAGTAGGGTTTCTGGGTTACATCATAGTGTTTGTTTTGCCTTCTTAACTCAGCCAGAATATTGACCTAATGTATATTTTATAAATTTAAGCAGGTGTGGAAAGTCTTTGGGCTGAAGAAAATCTATGCATTTATTCAACAGATATTTACTGAGTGCCTAATATGTGCATAGAGTTATTTACTGAGTGTCTAATATGTGCCTGGTGTTAAAATATATGCCCAGGATATGAAGGTCAAGAAAAGGGGCCTCTGTCTTTGAGAGGTTTATAGACCTGGGGGGAGAAGCATAGATGTAAACACATTATGATGGAAGAATATTCAGGTTTTAGCCGAGAGGAGGAAATGTGCTCAGGTTTGGCTGAGGGCAGGGTGGGGACAACAGACTTGGCAGAAAAAAGTCTTCACAGACTTTCTTGGGTTCTAGTCTTGGTTCTTCATATCAATAGATGGTACTTGAGGTGAGTGTCAAGACATATGTATGCCCCCAGGCTGACAGTGCTGGGAGGAGGGAGAAGATTCGAAGAACAGGAAGTAGGTAGGATGAGCAGTAGTAACCGATGAATGTGAAATAATATATTATATTTAGGCAAGTAGGTAATATGTCATCATGATTAGAGAGAAAGAGACAAGCTGGATTGCAGGGATGCCTAAAGCTGTAGAGTAAACATGGGTAGGACTTTGTAGTCTCTTGGCTAAGATGGAAGAATACCAACTTTATCCTGTACGTAGAGGGAAATCCAAGAGGGACTTACGCAGTAGAGGAAGGGGGTCATTTTTAAAAAAACTACTAGAAATGTAAATGTGATTAAAAAATTTGCTGAATTTTAAAATATGAATTTGGAAGCTTAGACATACTCGCTTTCTTCTGTAAGCATTTTTGCTAAATTATTATTTTTTTAATGAATGGGAATTATTTATAATGCTCAAATGAGGTCACACTATGGAGATGAAATTGGGAATGGGAACTTTCATTCTATCAAAGTCTCCTTTACATACCTAGGATTAGGCCTTTATTAAATTATTGAATTCTACTTTTTACCTCTGGAGAAATAGAGATCCAGTATTCAAAGGTCACCTTTTAATGGAGGTTAAAATAAAGGCTTGGATTTTGCTCCTCAGACTTCAGTTTATGGATCTGAGGAGGAAAAAGAAAACGGAGAAACAAACTGCGTAGATTTAGACATTTTTAGTGAGGAAAATAAATATTGTTAGCTATATTCGCTACAAGTGAAAATATATCAGTTGCCGATTTTTTAAATGCCAAAACCACGGCATTTGATCTAGTACAAATTAGTTTTTTGCCTAGCAATTATTCAAGGGTTATTGATAAATCAGTAATAAATAGAAAACACCAAAACTAAGGCCTTCTGAACTAACAATGTCTACTCTGTTGGCCATTTATTGAGAGATTGTATATAAAAAAATACTTGGAAAAATTCTAATCTTTCTTCAGGAGAAAAAACAAAAATAAAATGTCATCATTTTGCCTTTCATTGGAACAATGTAGTGACTCCCTAATCGGTTTGTGACCTCAAATCTTTCCCTATTCTAATCTACCCATGCTGTGTTAGTTACAGAGCTCATCAATATGAAATCATACAAAGCTCATTTTTAATCTTGGTTCTGCAAGTTTCACTCTGTGATTCTCTGTTTTGCTAACTGCAAGACTGAAATAACAATACCTATTTCAAAAGAATGAGAGGTACTGTAAGGATTAAATGGAAATTCTTAGGTATGGGGACTTGTGCTTTGTAGGTCTACACATATTTATTGAGTAAAACAATGGCACACTTTGGGTAATGCCTAACTTTTCAACTAAGTTTATTTTTTATAGTTCTAAGCTAATTGCACTCAATTAGATAGATCCAGGTATAAAAACGATTTCATTTCTAATATCTGGATTGTGAAAATCCTCCAATTGTTGTATATGGAACACTATGAATGGAAATATTTTCAGGACATCCTGAAGCTCTAATGCTTAATATTTACACATGATTGCTTGTGGACAATTTGACTGTTTCCAAAGAGGAAGGCCAAGACCTATTCAGAAGTAGAAGAAAGCACTCCAAAGAAGGGATCACCTCAGTGGCTGTGAAGGTAAACTGACCTTGTTTTTAATGGATTGCAATGAATTTCTGCCTTTTACAAAACAGTATGCAATTGTTATTAAGAAGCCAAATGGGTAAAGAAAAAGGGATTGTATACCATTGGGAACTGGGGAAATCAATGAAAACAAAATCTTGAAAGTTGATAACTGGTAGTTCTAGTATTTTACTGCTGGGCCCAACTAGATTCAGTAATGAACCTGGTGAATCTTGAGCTAGTGAAAAGACAAGAGTACCTGAGCAGCCACCCACCAGTATGTCAGAGAGCAGCAGGGACTGGGGTCTTTGGATTTCCCAGTGCCTTCTTCTAAGTTTTTTTTATTATTAACAGAGAGAAGAAGCAGAAACACATCACTTTAAAGTAGTGTTTCTCAAACTTATTGCCTAGACCCCTTTACACTCTTAAAAACCAATGAGACCAAAGAGCTTTTTGTTTATTTGGGTAATATCTATTAATATTTACCATTATTAGAAATTAAAAATGAGAAATCTCAAAAAATTATTAGTGTATTTGTAATAGCAATGAGAAATAGTTACATGTCAGATGAAGCAACATATTTTAATGAAAAAGAACTATATCTTCCTCCCCCAAATAAAAAGATCACATTGTTTTACATTTTTGGAAATCTCTTTAATGTCTTGCTTAAAAGAAGACAGCTGAATTCTCATATATGCTTCTGAATCATTCTGTTTCAAAAATTTTTTTTAAAGATTTTATTTATTTATTTATTTATTTGAGTGATAGAGAGCACGAATGGGGGCAGGAGCAGAGGGAGAGGGGCAAGCAGACTCCATGCTGAGGGCAGAGCCCAATGTGGGGCTCCATCTCATGACCCTGAGGTCATGACCTGAGCAGAAACCAAGAGTCGGACGCTCAACTAACTTAGCCACCTAGGTGCTTCCATTCTGTTTCTATGTTTTGTTTTGGTTGAATTACAGGAAGAAAATCTGGCCACATAAATATGTGTATCTGGAAAGAGAAGAATAATTTAATAACCTTGTCAGATAATTATGGATATTTTTTCTTTGATATTATACCAAAACTCTAGAAAAGGTACTGTCTTAAAGTTCAGTTGCAATGTAAATTATGAGATACTATCAGTGAATGTTTTTGTGCTCTAATAGATATCTACAAACAACATTGAGTGGATCTTCTAGCCCTACAGGAGTTTTTGATATTGTGCATTGGTTATATAGGGAATATTAATTCTCTAAGTTATTGGCTAACTAATTTATGTGGATCCTCTAAACATTGACACACTTCATTATATTGAACAATCACATCTGTTACTGCCATCACAAATCACATCAGAAAAGTTTTGAAATATTGGGACACTGTCATGCTCATGGTGATGGAAACAATTTTTCCAAAATGCTAATTTTTGCTGGAAAGCTTACATTTTATCATTAATGACAAACACTACCTGCTGTTTTTCTGGAAATGACAGGTTTATTTCACTGATTGATTATAAGAAAAATTTTCAGAAACTTAACATGAGATCTACACTCTTAACAGATTTTTTAAAAGTATAATATGATATTGATATCTATAGGCACAGTGTTGTACAGCAGATCTCTAGAACTTATTCATCTTGCATAACTGAAATTTTGTAATGTTGATTAGGAACTCCCTATTTCCCCCTTCCTAGCCCCTGGAAACCACCATTCTCTTCTTTGCTTCTTTGATTTTGGCTATTTTAGATAGTGGAATCACACAATATTTGTCCTTCTGTGACTACTTTATTACACTTAGTATAATGTGCTTAAGGTTCATCCATGTTGTCACATATTGCAGTATTTACCCCTTTTTTTTTAATGTTGAGTAATATTCTATCATATGTATATACCACATTGTCTTTATTCAGTCATCCAACAAACAATTAGGTTATTTTCACATCTTGGCTATTGTGAATAGCACTGCAATGAACATGGGATTGCTAATACCTCTTTGAGATCCCAATTTTAATTCTTTTGTATAAATATCCAGAAATAGGATGCTGGATCATATATCGGTTCTATCTTTAATTTTTTGAGAAACTTCTATATTGTTTTTCTTAGTGGTTGCACCATTTTGCATTCCCAACAAAAGTATACCAGAATTCCAGTTTCTCCATATCCTCACCAACATTTGCTATCTTTTGGTTTTTGTTTGTTTATTATTTTGATAATAGCCATCCTGCAGATGTGGGATAGAATTAGTCCATTTTCTTACACCATACATGAAAATCAATACAAAGTGGATTGAGGACTTAAAACTGTAAAACTCCTAGAGGGAAACCTATGGGAAGAATTTCATGACATTGGTGTTATTTCATAGATATGACAACCAAAAGGACAGGCAACAAAAGCAAAATAGACAAGTGGGACTACATCAGACTAAAAAGCTTCTACAGGGGCACCTGGGTGGCTCAGTCATAGGCGTCTGCCTTCAGCTCAGGTCATGATCCCAGGGTCCTGGGATCGAGCCCCACCTTGGGCTCCTTGCTCAGTGGGAAGCCTGCTTCTCCCTCTCCCACTCCCCCTGCTTGTGTTCCCTCTCTCACTATGTCTCTCTCTCTCAAATAAATAAATAAAATATTTAAAAAAAAAAAGCTTCTACATAGAAAAGGAAATAATCAATGGAGTGAAAAGGCAACCTACAGAATGGAAAAAACCACATATCTAATAAGTGGTTAGTTTCCAAAATATGTAAGGAGCTCTTACAACTCAATAGCAAAAAAACCAAAACACAAACAAAGAAAAACCACAAACCAAAAAACAAACCAAACCCCCCTCCCAAAAAACAGCAACAAGAACAACAATAAAATTAATAATCCAATTTAAAAAATGAGCTAGGGAAGGGCACCTGGGTGGCTCAGTCAGTTGGGCGTCTGACTTGGTTTCAGCTCAGGTCATGAGCTCAGGGTCTTGGGCTGGAGCCTTGCATCGGGTTCCACGCTCAGCGGGGAGTCTGCTTGGGATACTTTCTCTCTCTCTCTCCCTCTGCCCCTTCCCTCCCCCCCAGCTCTTTCTCTCTCCCTCAAATAAATAAATGAATCTTTAAAAAAAAATGAGCTAGGGACTTTAATAGACATCTCTCAAAAAAGATACGTACATGGCCAACAGGTATATGAAAAAATGCACAATATCATGAATCATCAGGGAAATACAAATCAAAACCATGATATATTGTTTCATTCATTTCTGAAAAATTATCCACCAGATACCCAAATCTGAATAATTATATTTTTAGACTTTCAAGTAAAGTAGTGTTTATAAAAAATAATGACTAGTTCAGCTTATAACTCAGAATTATACAAGGGTATTTTTTTTTCTCTGTAGACAGTAGACGTGCTTTAGGCCTACCTCCCATTTCATCACACAAATGACTAAAAATACATGTATGAAAAATTCTAGATTTAATAAAATGAATAACTTTATTACTTCATCATGATTTCTTAAGTGAAACTGGCTCTATATATATATATGTATGAAACTGGCTCTTTTATGTATATGTGTGTGTGTGTGTATTTTATGAATATATATATATTCATATATATATTTTATGAATCCAAGGCAATGAAAAATGCAATAACAAATATGGTTTGATGGCATTGTCTTGATTAATAGTAAGGTGCCAGCCTTGCTTTAGCACTATCAAAACAAATGTCAGCATAGGGGAAAAGGCTAATCATGTCTTTATATTATCATAAAAAACAGTTTTGCTTTCTCAGACAACTTGAAATGGTCTTAGGGACTCCTAGGACATTGTGCATCTCAGTTTGAGAGCTGCTGTTCTAATTCGCAAAGCCATTTCACAAAATTGTATTATTTCTTCTTTACATCTGGTCGTTTAATAGGCGAGGTTGGAATACTGGCAGAGTTAAGGGATATTTTCAGCACATAGTACATTTTAGGAACTTAAAAATTTTTGTAACAGGAATGGGTAAACTAGAAATACCTACAATGCAGGTCTCCTGACATCTGATTCTGTGTTCCTTTTACTGAAGATTTAACCTTTAGATTAGAGTAGTTATATGGAATAGAGAGCACCCAATGGAAGGTAGAGGTGAAGGAGGAATACCTAAATCTCTAATCTTCACACTATACCAGAACTCTAAATCAATCTGTATGTCATTGATTGGTAATAGTTACCTTAATTATACTACAAAACTTCCTGGGGTGATTTTAATTCATTGGCTTCAATCTATGTAGACCATGCTCTCTGAGATACCAATTTCTTTACTACTCCAGCCTAGCCTCCCACTTAACTCCCTGTGCGAACACAGGCAACTGTCCTGAGAGAAGAGTTCTTTAAGTGAAGAAGTGTAACTCCTCAAAGAAAACAGGGGACAAGCATAAGACAGCAGGCCAAGGGGCAGGCTCAAATAAAACTGGCTTAGGAGAAATACTCTAAGTATCACAGAGATGTTTTCCCTCTTCCTGGGAGGTAGCTGTTCACATGAACACAAAACAATGCTTGCCAATGGTTGCCTTCAGAGGGAAGTCCAAGGACTACAAAATAAATTAACTTCTACTGCTAGTTCAGACAAATCAGAACCATAGAAAAATTCAGACTGGTAGGGTGAATTAGCATATACTTGTTCTATGAACACATGGAAAACTTAAGTTTCCAGGGAGGTGCTTTTGGCACCTTTATGAAAGCCACATTAACTCAGGGAAAAGCTGATAGTGACTAACAATTCCTACAAAAGGCTATTTTTAGAAGCAAACCTGCTGAAATCATAATGGTCAGTCAAGAGAAGGACTGGCCCAATGACCTAATTACCACTCAGTGGGGAAACTAAAACCAGCCCTGGAAAATTGCATCAATATTATGGCCTTTAATGGGCACCATTTTTAAAAATACCCATGGCTATCCTAAAAATTTTCCCTTTCTTTATGAGTAACCACATACTGAGAGCCAGTTTTATTTTGAAAAAAAAAAAAAATCTTCAAATTTCATGACAATCCCACCAAAAGCTCTGGTCCTAAAAGGTTAACTAGGTAATTAATCAAATGAGCAATTGTGCTCCTCTTTCTGGTACATCACCTGGGCTCAGATGCCTAAGAACATCTCATTAATTAATTTAGTGCCAAGTAGGTGAATACCTTCATATTTGAAGATCAGAGCATTCTTAGAAATGCATTTCTGTACACAGCTGCATCTAAATGCATTAGTAATTGCCTCTGCTCTTGATAGATGCCTTTATTCTATTTGTATTTTTTTGATAGATGCCTTTAAATTTCTTTTCTTTGCTGCAACAAACATGCTACTGAAAGAGTGAGAAATTACCAAATGGACTTGCCTCAGTTTTAGTGTGCATCTGTGGCCATAGTTCCAGAGCCTCAGAGGGAAAGTCATCTAATTAAAGGAGATGTAAATCTGGAAAGCACATGAATTGGCAATGAAAAGTAATTAATCCATTTATTCATTCAATCAACAGTTACATAGTAAAGGCCTACTGCCTTGTACATATTGCAAAGGATACACAATGAATAAAACAAGAGAAGGCTTCGGCTCTCCAAGAGTTCAGGGACCAGAGTCTTCCAAAAAAATTCTTGTTAACTAGATTTGACTAATTCAGTATATTCCAGCTATGAAGTATTTGGTTAAAACATACAGATAACAAAGAAAATGTTTTAAGAAAGTTTTAATTTCCAGAATAATAGCCTAATAAGTTCAATCATTGTAGCCAACAGCTGAATTGTTGGTGTAAATAAATCATTCAACTGAAATTTTAACTTGGAATCTTCAAACAAGTTTTCCTGGCTTCTCTTCATCTTGTGCCCAGAGCCCCTCACTGAGGTACAGCTTTCATCAAGACCTGAGCCTTTCTTCATGTTGAGAAAGTACAGTGTTTTTGCCTCCCTCTCTCCCATGGCTGATTAGAACACATTGGAGCTTCTCAGACACCCTTACACTCCCTTCCACCTGTTTGTTTTAAACTGGGCTCTACAGCTGTTCCCACGTGCTTCCCCTTTCGGCTCTGCACCATCATTCTGATATGCTTCTCGTTCACCGACTATCTCACTCTCCCACCAGCCCCAGAATCCCTTTTGTTCGAAGATACATTTGTCTGGGCCTAAAGGCAACGTGCGCAGTTTCAGAGCATATAGTTTGAAGTATAAAGATTCTTTCAGAGTTTTTATCAAAGTCCTTATTGTTGTGGTCTGTTTGCACAAGCCATCATGGCCTTCTAATTCCTCAGCTATCTGCCTGCAGGTGCAACAAACTTTTCTATGGGCCTTTTTGAATTCTAGAGGCCTAGCTAAAGGTTCCGTTTAAAGTCCTATCTTTTTATTCATGGCACTTCTGGAAAGTTAGCAATAAAGCAGACAATTTCTATGAATTAAGTACCTCCAGATCCAGTGTTTTCATCTTTAATGTCTAAATTTCAAAAGTGCTTTAATTTTACCCCAGCTGTTTTGTTCCCTTTCGTCTCATAAATATGTCAAACTTGCCAGGTTTTGCCTAGCTATCCTTTGTGATGAAACTGAAAAGCGGTTACTTGTTAAATACTATTTTTCCCTCCTGATGTAGGTTACACAAATCCTCATGAGGGTGCATCAGAGTTTATTGGGTCTTGGGCCCCAACCGCACACTTTTATATAGAAAATTGAAAACTTTCTGTTGTTCATCAAAGCCCTGGATAACGTTCATGTTGCCTTTTGGTGAGATTCACCAGGGACTGACGCAGTCCTAAAGCTGTCTCTACATTAATCAAGACTAGAATTGTATGATCTGAAACACTTTCCTACTCATATAATATTTGTTCCTTTTTACTCCAGATAAGAGTTTAGTGCAATAAAAAAAAGATGAGATCACCCCTCTTCACACCTGCTATCACTAGATTTCAGCCTCAGCTCTCTGAAAGACACTATTTTTAATTCCTTTTAAAGGTCAAAACACATGCGCCAGAAACAATTCTGAATGGCCAATGAGACTGAATTCTTACTCCCTGGATAACACACTCTTGTAGAGGTCAGCAGTAAACATGCAATCAAATAATTATTAAGGTAATTTCAGATGATGATCATTTTTAGGAGAAAAATGAAACCAGGTAATGGAGTTGAGAGTGAGCAGTAGGAAATATGGATATGGGGAGGTGAAAGCTTCAGCTCGAAGGACAAGATGAGAAAGCTTCTCTGAGGGGCTGACATTGGAGCTGAGAGAGCATCGATGATAAATGGGTGCCAGATGTGAAAAATTGGAGGGAGGAGCCTTCCAGGGAGAAAGATGGCAAAATGCAAAGTGGTGAAGCTAGAAAAAAAGTGGCAAGAAAACAAAGTGGCTGAACAGCAGTGAAAGAAGTGGAAAGCTTTTGGGGGAAGAGGTGGGAGAGGGCATGTAAGTTTTCTAGACCATGGTAAAGACGTGGGATGTTTTGGCCATTACAATGAGCAACTATTGATCCTTGAGACACACGTGAAATCCCGTGAAATTTCTCTCTATGCAGTCCTCAGTGTTTGGCTTATAAATTACCTTCCCTTGGTAACTGAATATCAGAAGTAGCTCCAGTTCCACAATATATCTGCTGGTTATGAGTCATGCTGTTTCTCCCTAGTTTTCAGTGTCTAGCTTGGGTTCCTGGCAGCTACTGGGCAAGTCTGGTAATGCCGGCCTACAACCCATATGTTCCATTTTTAATTTTATATAAAGCAACATCAAATAACTGAAATTTTTAGCAAACTTAGAAATTAGTTTCTAATATAACAGGTCTTAGGAACTTGCCTTTTTGTTTCTCATTTTCATAGCACACAAAATAGTTTAGTGAAGATTTCTTATTTAAGAAAATTGAGGATAAACTTTTATGATATCCAGTTGCTGCAAAGCTGGTGGTATGTTCTCCCTGAGGAAAAGTCTGAGAAATAGAGTTCCTTATATCTTTTGGCATTGAAGAGATTATAGTCTATCTGCGAATATCAGTGGTACATTGCTTTAGTGAAAAGCTACTTTCTTGACTGTAATGGACATTATGCTTCCTGCCTAGGACTCTTCAAATGGGAAATCATGAGATTCCTAGCTAAGTTCACCTGCTGACCATAATCATCAAACATTTATTGAGCACTGGATTCTATGTAGAATACTGCTGGGCATTGGACAAGGAAGATGATCACATTCATCTGCAATAGTGTGTAATTCCTAAAATGTAGTTGAAATGTCAAGAACACAAGGAGGGCATGAGTTACTTTTCCTTTAGCCTTCAATTCACTTAACTCTTGATGAGCAGGTACAAATTATCAAAGCATCTTCTTTTTCTTCTACAATGCTCTGCTAAACTCCATATCCCTAAAAGTCATCTCTCAGAATCTATGAATAACTAAGATAGGATTTTTGTTTATCTGTTTAGTTCCGTTTGGGTCTCATCTGAATTCTGCCTCTTAAAATTTGTTTGGCTAAAAAGGCAATAGCCCCGGGGGTACCATGACATCTACTGTCAAAACCAGCTTCTTGAATTTGCAGCTCACATTTCTTGCTAAATATGAAGAGACCTTCAATCCAACCTTTTAAAATGTGTTGAGCCTACTTTAAGGAGGTTGTCCCGCTATGTATCTGTCCTCATCCAGTATTTTCTCTCTCAAATTTGATACTGATATCCCAAAGGGAAAAAAAAGTCAATGCCATCTATGCTTACCTCTATAACCTTGAAAGGATAGTTCCCATAAACTTTCTTAGGTGCAATTATAACCGCTAAATTTAAGAAAAACAACAAAAATCACTTCTAGTTTATATTATGTTAAACCAATGGCTCTCAACTGCAAGTGAGTTTGCTCCCTAGGGGGTATTTTGCAACTAGAGACATTTTTGATTGTCACAGCTCAGGGTAGGGGGGGCACTACTTGTATCTAGTGGGTAGAGACTAGAGTGGCTGTTAAACTTTTACAATGTACATGACAGTCGTCTACAACAAAGCATTACCCAGGCAGAATGTTATTACTGCCCAGGTTGAGAATCATTCTTAGGAAACTCTCAACCAATTTGCCTTTTATTTATCAATAGTCACAAGGCTTCAGTGTAGAATATATACTTGTCATTTGCTGAAATAGTGAAATTTTGCTAAATGATTTGTTAGGTATTTGTTAGGATTTTAAATATAATATTTTTTGATACTTAAGTCATTCCATGGTATCGCTGGTTGCATTTCCAGTGATATAATTTTGTTATGCAATAAAAATCATGGTGTTTATTCCAAGACTGCTAAAAGTCCTTTGCCAAGTTAATGAAGAAGGCTAGTCTGAATATGTTTGGAAGGTTTAAAGATGTGTTCTAATTAGAACTAAGTTGTGTGTAAACACACACTCATACTCACACATATATATCCAAGTGCCATGTTTCCATCAATAATTTTGCATTAAATACCTTGTAAGGTATTTACAACCTATATGTTTGTCGGAGGAACCAGATCAATTATTGAAATCTATAGGGTGAATCACAAAACTACATAATACTTAAGTTCAAATATTTTCCTAGTACTATTTTCCATTTGAAATCAAATAAACAAACAAAAAAGCTTTTATAGGGATGCCTGGGTGGCTCAGTTGGTTAAACGTCTGCCTTTGGCTCAGGTCATGATCCCAGAGTCCTGGGATCAAGCCCCGCACCGGCTCCCTGCTCCGCAGAAAGCCTGCTTCTCCCTCTCCCACTCCCTCTGCTTGTGTTTCCTCTCTCGCTGTGTCTCTCTCTGTCAAATAAATAAATAAAATCTTAAAAATAAGCTTTTATAAATTCGGTTTATCCCAAGCTCATTTGTAATTGTCATCACGAGAGAAAGAGGAAGAGAAGAGTCATCAACTTGAAACATATTTTCCCAGGCTTTGCTAATTGGATTATTTTCCACTGCTTGTTTTTAGTAAATAAATCAATTTTGAACATAAACTATCAAGAAGGATTTAAATATCAAAATGTTTATGATATGAATGAGTTTGGGGGTTGGCTTTTGAGAAGGGTTGGTTTACTTTAAATGGTATAGTTTCACTTTACAAGTCTTCCAACCAAAGAGACCAAAGGAATTCTGACAGGGGTGCAAACTTCCTGAGAAATCACCAGAATTCCACAGATGATATTGATGATTTCTACCTTAGGAGAGTATGACCTGCATCCTATAAACAAACTCTATAGCCAGGCCAATGGTTAGGCCACAAGAAATAGAGCATAATGATACAGATATGGTGGCATTCAAGACTTGGTATTTATAAGCCATTTCCCCTGGGGCAGCTTCCAACCCCCTATGTGGATTTATTTTCCCAGTGATTATCTCTTCTTCCCTCAATGCATTCTTTGTGCTTGCTGGACTGGTTTGAAGTGTGAAGGTGAATGCACTGGGTGTGTATGTGGGAAGAAGTCCACACCACTACCTAGAGGCTGTTAATCATTCTCATTGTTATTTTAACATTGAGAATATATTTTATCTCTGGGACCAGAACCTACACACAGGAATCAGGTAACCACCTTTTCAAGATTGGACTATACAACATTATTATTTTATGTAATCAGACTTGTTCATGTCTTACAAGGATACAAGATCAGCTCTTTGAATTCTCCTGTGCAATTTCTATAGGTGACATAGATTTGTATAACAAGTCTTTAAATATTGGTTACTTGATTAAATTCACCCCTTGTTATAAGATGCACATTTATTGCCAGCACAAAAGTGGTTTGATCTTTTGGCCTCAATAACACCGAAGGGAATAACAAGTGATCGTGGCCTTAATGTTGTGATAGGGTTTTTTTCTCTATTATTTCTCTATCTTTCATCCAAAGACACACACACATGTATATATATATATATATATACACGTGTGTGTGTTTTTGGTGAGATATCTGAAATCAATCTTATTTGATACCAAATTTATTTCAACATAAACAACGGTAAATTATGTCACTGTTTTACCAACTATCCATGAGGTGGAGAGCTGGACCTGATTGCCGACTCTCAGTGCTTGGTCATATATGCTTTGTACATATGATATGTATGATATGCATATTCCTTTCAGGTCAAATTTACTTTTACTTTCAATCTGTTTCTGGGAGTAGAGATACCTTCTTATCTCTTAGGTCCAAATACCTTAACTACTACTTTATTTGATCCCATTCAGTACTGACTGCTTCCTTAAACTTCACATACCATCAAGCCTCTAGTAGGAAAAAAATTAACACTGAATATTTGTATCCCAGTCCAAGGGGAGGTTAGGAGACAACTGAATGAATGGGTGAGCAGGAGAGCTTGCTTACTGATAAATGGTGGCTTCTTGGCTAAATTATTTCACTAGAATTATTAGATGTTTTACTTTAGAAACATAAAATTATATTACTAAAGAAACCATTGAAAATGTATAGATATGGATAAAATCCGTAAAAATTAGAATCTTTCATACCATAAAAAATGTAAACAGAAAATATCTAATATGATATCACAAACCCAGAAAACAGGTCTTTATCCCATTTCTCAACGCCATTGGCTAGATTCATTCAGGGACAAGACAATTACCCTGATATACCAAGCCTGCTGGCAAGCATCTGCAAACAATGCATTAGTACTGGACAAAGTTAAACTGTTTCTAAACAAAAAACTGAAAATTTACAGTGGAGTGCTAAAACAGTGTTTTTAGATTTTCCTGAAAGCTTGTACTACTCCTGGTAAGGAAAACTTGGTATGTATGACAAAAAGGAAAATCCTGGAGAAAATTCAGCCTGTGTCACTGTGTGTGTGTGAGTGAGTGTGTGTGTGTGTGTTTGGGGTGCTTTTAATACCTCCTTCTAAGACACATGTATCTTGAATTTAACCACAGTTGAGTTTATTAACAAAATAATTTAGTGGAGCCCTTGCATGTTTCTTTTCTCCTTACTGTTGTTCTCTGATACATGAAGATAAGGGGTGTTCGACAAAATGTACCAAATGCTACTGAATTGGATCCAGAGTCTTTCGATAGGGATTAGAGTTTGTGGAGGTGTCATTGTAACTGCGGGTAGGGCCTTCAAGGGGGCATCCTATTGTCTATGGAAAGAGTAATTGATGAACCATCTAGTGCTGTTGGGATACATGATTTATAAAGGGAAGCCTGACATTCTAATGGTATCACTAAGCAGTGGCAGGAGACAAAAGAATGAGTGAGCTGCTCTTTATTGGGAGAACATGGTGTCATAGGCCTTTCAGAAGAGTGATCAGACCTCAGGAAATGTTCTGCCTCCTGCGTGGGACCTGGATACGGTCTGGAAGTTTGACCTTCTATGCTGCCCTTTCAAATACTAGCTAGAAAATTGTAGCAAGCTATTTGTTGTCTACCTTAGAATGTGTACCTTAGAATTTTGAGAAAAAAATGGGCAGATAGAAAGATTGAAAGCAGTGATGGGCTCATGCATAAAAGAAATGGCCAACCAAACTCGGTTGTTTGGTAGCTTACAAACATACATGATGACAAATGTGAGCACTAGACTCATGTTAGCTCTATTTTCCAAGTCCTTTATAGGACAGAAGCCACAAGACCACATTTTACCATCTACTTAGCATTAGTTTGGCAAAGCAACCTCAGACATAGAATTTAAGAATGTGTTCTCCTGGACCATAGCATTACAATTGTTTTGCTAGCAAAAGGATAAAATAAATGTCTATTCAAGGTAATTACTGTCCAACTTACGATTTTTTGTTGTTGTTGTTTAGCTTGTAATAAACCCATAAACCCAGCTCAGTTTATTGTAGTGGGATATAAAATAGTCCCTATATAATATTATAAATCCTGCAAAGAATTAAACATCTGCCCTTTTTTTTCCCCTGGCAATGTGCACTTTAACTCAAAACGTCTGTAGTCAGTGACCAAGAGTAAATACATTGGGAAAATGAAAGTCCTCCAGTTCAACCTTAGTTTTACTTTGGGACTTATGTAATATTTATGTGTATTTCCAGGTGACAATGAAAAGTATAAGGACCTTAGGAGATGAAATAACATATTCCCTGGGCTAGGAACCTGTTATTGGAAGAACTGGAGCAGTGGGGCGAACGGCTGGAGATGATGGGAGTGTGGCACCAATCCATGAGAGCAACTTCTTGCTGAATTCCTCCTGGTGCTCACTTTAATCAGAGCAGGCTGTCATGGCCTTGGATGGTGAACAGCTCATTCCAGTGTGCCTGGGACTTCCCCAGTTCTAATACTGAAAGTCCTGTGACTCAACAACTCCCCCAACCCTGGGCAAACCAGGATATTGTTCACTCCAGCCCTGCAGAAAACAGCCAGCTTCTCAGGAAGCAAAATGCTTTACAAGAACCCCTGCCGGGGGCGCCTGGGTGGCTCAGTTGGTTAAGCGTCTGCCTTCGGCTCAGGTCATGATCTCAGGGTCCTGGGATCGGGCCCGGCTCTCTGCACAACAGGGAGCCTGCTTCTCCCTCTGCCTGCTTGTGTGCTCTCTCTCTATCAAATAAATAAATAAAATCTTAAAAAAAAAAAAAAAAAGAGGAACCCCTGCCTCTCTTCATCAGAGTCTCTGTGAAGCCAAGATAAGCAGAATGCACTCCTCACTTTCAGGATACCAGAATTTCTTTGGTACCTGGACTTAGTTATTTTGGTCTTTGCCTCTCAAATATTCTTTCCTTGGTCCTAAAGACAATCTCCTAATCTCAGGTCAGGTTAACGTTTTGACGTACACTTTTGAAGTATCCTCCGTAAGTCACTTACTGTGTTAAGCTTAAGTGGGGCAAGGTTCTATGTTATCTACTCATCCTACTGACAAAGGGCACTTTTGTACTCAGTAGATGACATGGATATTCTCACACCTTTCAGAGCCTCTCTTTGCTTTGATAGAGCAATATCCATGGGAGGGGGAGAAAACTGACAAAGATCATCTGCAGGATAATAACTTTTATTTCAGGTGTAGCACATAGTTTTTATTATGTAAGTGTATTACATTTGCTTGGAACAAAATCTACCATCAGGAACTGGGACAACCCCCAACCCTAAGCATCTTACCTAGAAGGGAAGACTTGGGGAGGTTACCAGAGGCCAAGTGCAACGTGCCGTTCCTAAGTCAGCCTACTGTTGAGGTATCCATGCAATCCGGGGTTACCGCATGATCCACTGTGTACCAATTATGCCATTCATATGCTTCATTTACTATACACACATCAGAACTGGAGTTTATCTCAAGGGCAAAACCCAAATCAGGCCACCAAAGCCACAAATCACGTAAGCCTGCAGTAAACACCCACAGAGAACAGTGCCGCATGCACTATGTGTCTAGGGATGTGTACGTGTACATTGAAAGCTAAAACGAGGGTACAGAGTGAAGATAAGGGAAGACCCCAGACTGTCATCATCCAGGGCACAACATTTGACAGATACAATTAGAAACCAGAAATGCAGCTCACCCATTCACCCAGGAATTTTTTGGCAAAACTTGAAAGATACCGGTATTATGTCCTCACAATGTCAGCTTTGAGTTTTGAGCCTTTTTGATGAACTGTTTTACTCTGTCCTTCTGTCAGAGCACCAGTGCCTTCAACTGGCCTGCCTTACTCATTTCCTGATAAGTCATCAGGTTCTTTATTTGTGTTAAGTTTCAAATGACTGAAGACACATAAAGTTATATTCCTCACACATACCAAAACCTGCAAAGAAAAGGAAAGAGTTTGGTAAAGTGGGGTTTCAAACAATCAGTTAGATGAGGCAGGATTTATTTGGTCGTGGAGATCTCCAGCACTTAAAATCAAATCTCTGAGTCACTGCCCAATCCGTACACTGTCTCATCCTGAAGAAGATGCTCCACCTGAGGAAGCTATTGAAATGCTTCAAAGAGTGTCCCTTTTAACTTGAGTCCAATACCCTTTGTTCTCTGAGTGAAGGGGATGCACATAAGGTATTGACTGCAATTATCTTTATAGGATACCAACAATGTCTCAGGGACAGTTTTGATTCTGTCAAAGGAAGGAGAAATTTGAGACAGAACATGGGGAAGATATCAATCTTAATCATAATGATTTGATCTTTCTTTGTACAAGTAAGCACTCTGGATTCAATAACAAAATTGCCTGGATAAAAAAATATTTTGCTCAAAAATTTAAAAAGTTGTACATAAACGGATTGGTACTGGTATCACTAAAATGCAATAAATTCTATACAATTTCCTAGTTCCATGT
Source organism: Zalophus californianus (assembly GCF_009762305.2). Lineage (NCBI taxonomy): Eukaryota > Metazoa > Chordata > Mammalia > Carnivora > Otariidae > Zalophus > Zalophus californianus. The sequence goes on along the minus strand of NC_045610.1, from coordinate 53,446,515 downwards.
AATTCACTGACATAAAACAAATTGGTTAGGGGAAATTTGTGTGTGGATGTGTGTGCATGTGTGTTTTCCTAACAGCAACCACTCTTAACTGTTTCTCAGATCAATCCTAATGTGTATACTAGACCTATATAATATGTAATCAATGAGTGACACCCAAAAGATTAGAATAATGAGAATCAGGTGCCTCTTTGTAATAAAGCTATATGTTGTTACAGGTTTTAGAAGATTGTGCCACAAAATTTTTTGTCTGTTAGCTGGAATTTATTGAGTGCTTGCTTGTGACAGGCATTGTGCTAAATGCTTCACATAAATGGTCTTATTTTATTCTTTAAAAAAACTATATATTAGAGCTGTATCAGTATTCTTTTTAAAATAAATAATAAAACAGATTTAGAAAGGACATTTCCTCAAGTTGTTATTATATTAGTTATAGTAAGTATAAATATTCAATGATTTAAGGAACATCTATATTTCTAATGAGTGTCTGAGTTTAAAAAATAAGATGCAGTCTTTAATCTATATGTAAAGCAGTCATATGAAAACTGAATTCATCCCAGAAAATTAGGACGCTCTGCATTAAAATTAAAATTTAAAAAGGTGTAGTAACCAAATAGGGATACAATTTTTAACATTATTTTATGAGCGAGACAAAGCACACCTCTTTTAAGTAAAATAACATTTTTAAGTTACTCTTCCAGTTGACTTAAGAGTACAAAGGTCAGCTTTTGACAACTGAAGAATGGAAGTCCATTTAACGTACATCATGTCTAATTGCAAAATTGTGCCAACAGAAAAATGGATACACATAGTAGGCACTTTATAAGTATTAGGCAGTGAGGCTAATCAGTTGATAATCGCTCTAAATTCTTTGCAACTAAATTTTAAACCACTTGAGTTCGGCCGTTGCATAGAACTTCAACTTTACCTGTGCCTCTGGCGGATAGCTGAGAACACAAGAGGAAGAGAGTTATCGCGCCCTCTAGGGGTACCTTGTAGAAAAACCTCCCAAAGCACAACTGAACAAGTCGTACTGCTCATTCCCGACCCAGCATGAAGGGGTAAGAGAGGAGTCCACCTGCGTCTTGTGTGTGCCTCCACTGGCTCATTCTTGGAACTGCTCCTTCAGATCTTATGGTCATTCTAATTATTTTATTATTGAAAGGGCAAGTTTACAGCATGCTCTAAATTTCAATTACACAGTTATTTCTTTAGCCTTCACATTCCAAAATAACTATTAGTGGTTAGATTTCTACCTTGGAGGGCAGGATCCATACAGTGTCCTCCTCCAGCCTGCTTCTGAAACTGTGTGGTGCCTGAAGCAGCCCCTTAAAGTAACATCACGTGTTTTCCTTATAAAACTTGCTGAGAATCAGGCTATTTTTGGAAAATAAACAAGTTCTTAGGGAAGGATAAGGGGTAGGAGAAATTCATGACTGCAGCAACATAAATCCAAAAACAGTTACCAATTGCTGAAAATAAAGCAGAGAGCCAGGTACTGAGAATAAAAGGATGCATGGGGGTTGGTTAACACTTACTGCACGGGGTACCCAGTAAGTTGTAGACTAAGCAAATTGTATGTAGTAGCTTGTTTAGCTACTTACTATACCCCTAAGGGATAGTTCTTGTTATCCTTATTTTTCAAGGAATGTGATAGCCATTTTGCAAAGATAACATGTTCAGGGTCACACAGTCAGAAATTGGCAGAGAAAAATTAGATCTTCTATCTTCCATTTCTGATGCTGTCTCCAGTTACCATTACTTCGGTCTTCTATGAATGTACAACTTAATTTGTTATGTTTAAGGAGAATAGAATGATGTAAAAGAGAAGAGAGCTCACGGTAAAGTTGATGGCACCATCTAATTAAAGCTGTGATAAAATGAAATATAGAAGGGAGTAAGAGCTGTCTGCGTGCTGGGGGGTCAGAGGAGATTTCAAGGAGAAGAGAGAATTACAATTACCATTAAAGACCTTTTAGAGGAGCCAGGGAGGGTTAGAGGAAATTGGAAGATTTCAGGGAGAAGAGGAGGTGAAACAGTATGAGCTAATGGACATGTTAGCATTTTTCATGTAATATTGCAAAGGAGTTCATCAGACTGCTGTTCTCTGTCTATGCTGTAAGGTAATTTGAAATCTGGTTGGAGGGAAAAGGTCAGATTTGCAAAAGCAGTAGCAAGAAAGACTTTTAAACTTAAGTAATATTGAAAGAAAAGCATCTCAAACAAGGCACTGCAGTTGTGAACTCTTGACTAAATAAAGTTGTGAGGATTCTGAGAAATGGAAGAAACTAGGTGTTGAAAGAGTAGCTGAAGCACAAAAATATTACTGAGTGGGTTTTAGTCAAATTTGGCCCATTCCCCAATTTTACTTAAGACTATGTTTTCTTGGGGGAGCCTGGGCGGTTCATTCAGTGGAGCATCTAACTCTTGATTTTGGCTCAGGTCATGGTCTCAGGGTCGTGAGATCGAGCCCTGCATCCGTCTCCGCACTCAGCAGGAGTCTGCTTCTCTCCCTCTACCCCTCCTCCCACTCTTGCTCTCTCTCTCTAAAATAAAATAAATAAATCTTAAAAAGGAGTATGTTTTCTTGAATGTATAATTTCACATTTATCCTCACGATTGTTTTTCACCTCTCTGGAAAGATGAGACAAGTATAAATTAGGGAAGAACATCTTACAAGACGTTGGTGCCATAGTGTGTGTCATGATAACAAACTCAGGGAGAGGAGGCAGACTTCAGACTAGCCATGCATATTAATAGAAGGTATACATCAGGCTTGTTTAGTTATGTCATGTCCAAGCCACACACATGCATGATTTAAAGCAAACTAGGGAAGTAGTTTGAAGTTATCCACCTCCAACTGGAAAAGATTTAAAAGCTCACTTGTACATTCTTGCCAAATTTTAGCTGTCCTTCATGCATGCATGTAAAACCAATATTGTCAGTTGCTAGAGGCAAAGTGCATATGATAGGCTTGAGGAAAAAAAAAGTCTAAATATGGAGCATAATATATAGTAATAAAATATGTCAAACAGATTCATCCCTAGAAATGGTGGAAAAACAGTCTTGGGTTAATATCTGTGTCAGTGGATAGGCAAACACCCTAACTCCAGATAAGCAAATTTCTACTTGTCCCACAGGAAGAAGAAAAATGTCCTTTCCAAGCACAGTACAGAAAAGGAAACAGAAAGACTTGGGTTGATTTTTTTTTGAAACTGTGAGGATAGTGACACAATAACTTTGACCTTGGAATTTACATGTCTAGATATCTGAAAGTTTATATAATGAAATTCCCTCTCTCCATTCTTCAAAACTTAGTTTTCTTTCATTACCGGTTTTGGAGCCTTGGATTCCTTCAGATAATGTTCTGAATTCTCCTCTTTGTATTGTCCATAACGATTGCCAAACAGAAAAATCAAGTTTCAGGCTTGATACATGTTAAAGAATTCACTTTCAACATCTTGATGTGAGCCAGAGGTCTGCCTAACAGCAACAAAGATGAATGCAGAAGGAAATTTAGACTGACAAATACCAGTCCCACCTGTGTTGGTTAATAAGCAAGACTCCAGCCCAGCCAGTAATCCTCTGGTAACTGTCATTTCCATGTATCCAATCAGTTGCCTGGGAATTATCCCAATAAAAAGAATACAGTGTGTCATTTATCAGGCAGCCAATTAAAGGGCCTCTGTAGCTCTAGGATCGCTGGAAGCCAGTTCTCACAAAGGAAGCAGGATGGGGCCAAGTCAGTATGGCCTTGAGGGAATTCAAGAAAGTAAGTTGTAGCTGATTCATAGAGGGACCAGATTTACAAAATATTAGAAGGAGTTGGTAGTAGTTCAGTATGTCTCCTTGACAAGAATTTATGGAGGACACCAGGGCGTGGAATGACAGACAATAATGGCTTTGGCTGACCTTACTAAAATGGGACTCTTCCTTTTCATAGCTATGAGATAGTTTTCAGAACATTTCCCTTGATCTCTGAGGCCCATTTACCATTAAAATCTTGAATATGTGAAATAAAAACAAATAAATAAGCAAAAATTAAGTAAGGACAAAAACTCCATGAGTTTATTGGGCATCTTTGACTCTCTCCTTAACTGAAAGTCAGCAGGATGAACAAGAGTTGATGGGGACCTTCTATTCTCATTTTTGGAAAATGGAAACAATTCTGTTTCCTCAAAACCCTTCTAAAACACAGGTTTTCACCCCCACAGTTACCTTGGCTAATGAAAGTTCTCTATAACAATGTTTTTAACCCGAAGGTAGTTAAATACTGTAGTCCTACTTCAGCCAGTTAGCGAATCTGCAACATTGAGTCAGTACCTAGACATGTCAGGCAGAAACAGGTAAATGTATTTCATGGATTCTAGGATGTATGTGTTTTTCTTTTCTTTTCTTTTTTTACATTTTAGTATCTCTGAATTTGGGACAAGTCTATATAGACTTATGCATTAAATTGATTATAAAACATTGTGCAATAAATTAATTGTTGGCATTTAACATTTTTTAGTCCAATGTAAATTAGTGGTATGTCTTGCAATCAATGACATCTGAGATTGGATGAAATACAGGAATGGATTTTAAGTAAATTGAGTGAAGGGATTCCATCTGCCCACCAGGAAAATAAAATCTACCTGTTTAAAATATAACCCCAATAGGTGAGTATATATAATGAATACATTAGGCTTAGAGTATCACAGTGAAGAAGCTGGAGACTCTGATTAGGGAATCAGCATAAAGTTCTTATATTCTTAGAAGAGTATTTTGAATGATTAAAAAAAATGTGCATCTGGAGATCTATGTCTTGGTTTTTATAAGATAGACCTCAAAAGCCAGCGTTATGTAGGAATCAACCTAAAGTTAATTGTTCAGTGAGCCCAGTCATTCATTTTCTGATTATCTTATTTAAGCCAGTCTTAGTATTGAGATAACTTTAGTTAAAAGCACTTGAGGTTCATCTAATCCGTTGCATGGTATTGATTGCCTGTGAATTATTTCAACAGTTAAATGCTTTCGGAGGCACTTGGTGGCTTAAATATTCAAAACAACTTCACTTGTGGAAAAGATCTTATTTATAATAGAGGATAGTCAAATAAATGAGCATTTTTTTTTTTTTTTGGTATCTACTGTAAGATTTTACCCTTAAAATATGTCCTGCTAGCGTTCAATTGAAATCATGAATGTGGACACTGGAATTTATTAGATATAAGCTGGGATTCTGAGTTCAGCTTGCAAGTGCAGTGTTTGCCAACTGTGTGATCTTGGACTCTTACTTCTCTTCTCTGAGATCCAGTTTCTGTTTTTTTTTTTTAATGGAGATAGTAACACTTAACTGCATCAAGTTTAGTTTCAAACAAATAAGATTCTATCATGAATTGCTTAGAAAGGGGCCTAATACACAATACACGCTCAATAAATGGCAGCTATAATAATACTTTTTATTACAGTGAGCACTCTACTATAGGACAACACTAACAAGTCTAATTCAGTTAAAGAAGTGGTTTCCCATTTCTTCTGCCCAGAACAAATTAAAGCCTGAGCATTCTAACTCTGTCCTGAGACAGTGTCTAACGTGACTTGGCAAACCACAGATGGGTTCCAATTTTATTAGCTGTACAGGAAATTTCTGATTGATTTAACCTCCAAAAGACAATACCGTGTAATTAACATGTAACAAATGTCAACTCTTGTTATTGCTGGAACCGACAAGCCCTCCAGATCTCTGTCCTCCTGCCTTTTCTATGCATCAATGCGGTTTTTTTTCCTCTTTCTTTCTTTCTTTCTTTTCACTTTCCCATAGCGCCTCGTTGCACCCAGCTCTCTTTGAGTGATGTTAGGAACAATTTCAGTTGCAGTTCTTCCTGAAAGTCAGTTATTTTGAAACATAAAGAGACATAAAGAGATAAACACCACCTACCTGCTCTGTTTTGGGTGGCACAGAGCCAGAAGTGATGCAACTGGTGTGAAGCTTTATCAATAGGAGGTGTTTTTTTTTTTTTTGAGGATTCTTTGTATTTGCATATCTTAGTAATTAAGAGATTGTTTTTTCCCCCCAGAAGCAATTTGTCCAAATCCTTGAAAGGTAGCATTGACAGGGGGAAACACACACACATAAAACAAAACAAAACAAAACAAAACAAAAAGACCCTCTCCTCTTTAAAATTAGGATATGATGACAGTACAGTGCCAAAATATACTGTGCTTCTTGTTGAGAGTCCTGGTTGTTAGTTCTTGAATCTACCAATAAGGCCTTGGGCCAATATCCTTTCTTCTCAAAGCTTCAAATTCATCTTCTTTTTTTTAAAAAAAAGATTTTATTTATTTATTTGACAGAAACACAGCGAGAGAGAGAACACAAGCAGGGGGAGTGGGAGAGGGAGAAGCAGACTCCCCACTGAGCAGGGAGCCCGATGTGGGGCTCAATCCCAGGACCTTGGGATTCTGACCTGAGCCCAAGGCAGACGCTTAACGACTGAGCCACCCAGGCGCCCCTCAAATTCATCTTCTTCACAAAGATTTCCAGAGGTCCCTTTTAGTTTTTATATTTTATGACTCCACACGTATTAAGAAATACACATCACTGAATGACAATGCAAATTTTTAGCAAGGTTACCAATGAGGAGAAGTCAGACTAACTCAGGCATGCATTACCCTTTCCCTATAAAGATGCTGCTTTTGATCTGTGGTATGTGGGATATATGTTTCAAGCTTTTGCATTAATAAAAATACTGGCTAGTAACCACCTAGTAAGTAACTGGCTGGAGTTATAGCTGGAAAGAATTTCCTCTCTCATAAGCAAACCTGATTGTTTTTATCAGCACGAAACAGAGGGCTTGGCCACGTTAACACTGAATTCTAGTTGATTGGCCCAAACGTTGAGTGACGATGACAAATATAACAAAAAGGAAACAAAACTATTTCTTTTTAATTATGATTGTTTAGTGATTTTAGTCTCTGTTCCTCACTCTACTGTTACCCAGACTCACTGACCTAGCCCCCCACTAACCACACACACACACACACACACACACACACACCTCATTTTTCCTTTTGTGTTTAGAGATTAGTTTTCATTCATTTTCTCGCTCTGTAGATGTTTATTGAGGACTTGGCAAAACTTTCAGCAAGGAACTGGAACAAATACTAATGGTTAAGATGAAGAGAGTCCTTCTCAAAGAGCTTACATTTAAGAAGGAAAAATAGGCAACACATATGAATAGCTAGGGTATAAAGTAAAGAAGAGAGATTACACAGTGATATGAAAATATTCATATATTGTATATTCATATAAATATATACATTCATATATCCACAAAGTCAAGGAAGGGGAAATTATGTAAGTGGTTTTAGGAAAGACTTCATGGAGAAGGTGGCATTTACAGAGGCTCCTGAAGGTTGGGAGATTTGGAGCATGAAAAAGGGGTGGAGGAAAGAGTCCATCAGGTTAGAATCTATATGCAGAAACCATGACATCGTGAACAAAGAACCTTCCTTATGACTGGAGCCAAGGATTTTCACAAGAGCATAGTGGGGACTAAGTCTGGAGGGATATGTGGTAGTCAGACCATGGAGGACATGCATGGCAGGATAGAGAGTTGGGAATGTACCAGGTAGGCTCTACCTGGGGAATTAGAAATACATCAAGCAGACTCTGCGGGTATCTGCTTGGCTGGCTGCATCTTGCATGCACATCTCAGGTCAAATGCTGCTTTCCTCAGCGAGACCTTCTCTGGCCACTTTGATTAAAGCAGGCACTTACACTCCTTAGTTCCTTTATGTATTATATTTCTCTGTTTTGTTTTGTTAATAAGACCAATTACAATCTAGGACTGCCTTGCTTAAGTGTCAACGTATTTATTGTCTGCCAACACCTTCTAGAATACGGAATTACAAGAGCAGAGGTACCTCATCATCCTTGGTCACTGCTGTTCCCCAAGACAGCACATAGTGGGTGCTCCTCAAAGAATTGTCCAATGGGTGATTGAATGAACTTGAATATGTCTGGTAAATTCCCAGTTTACAGATATCCTCAGCCTATAGACATAGAGTTTTTCTTTTCTTTGCAGAATCTGGTGAAGGGAATGAAAATGTTTTTAATAATAAAACTCAGCTTCTGCCAGCCTGAATTAGCAGCATCCCCAACTACCGTAAGGATCTCTGTATTTACAGCGACGCCTCTTCCAGATGTTGGTGCATGTTTTTTCTTTCCAAGTACAACTCAAACTTCTCATGTGTTCCAAAACCACATGGAAGTGGGACGTTAAATCTGGGGGTGGGCATGTCTGTGTAATTTCCTTCATTTCTATAAGGTTTTGGTGGCTTTTTTTCTCCCTTAGGCCACAGATTAGCTTAACAATTGCAAATCAGCTTCAGATAGCATGTTTGAGCAGGCGAGGCTTGGTGAAAGTCTCTTTGTTTTACATCCTAGACTGTTCACTCAGCTTCTAGCTACCCTCCTTTCTTTGGATCAGTAAAAATCAATATATATAATATATATGTCTGTTCCTATATGTATAGTTGCTCATCTCTTCTTTCAAATTGTCCCAGGGACCAGAGAACATGATGCTCCCTTCCTTTATACTCCTGACCAATATTGGCCTCTGTGTGTGTGTGCATGTGTGTGTGCGTGTGTGTGTGTGTGTGTGTGTGTGTGCGCGCGCGCGCACGCGCGCGCACTTTAATACAAATTCCCAAAGGAGGGAGAAAAAGAAGTGTAGTATAAATAAGCAAACAACCAACTGACTTAACAAATCCTTATTTAGCTGGCCTCTGGTTTTATTTTTGAGAACCACTTTCCTTGTTTTGATTTGAAATGATGCCACCAAAACATATTACAGAAACATTGCGCTTTGCAAAACAGAACAAGTCAAATGAGCCTCCCCAAGTGTAAACAGAAATCTTGTTGGATGAACTGTTTTTAAGTATCCAAATTAAACCAAATGGCGTCCTTTAAAAGTGCATGTGTTTCCTTTAAGTGCTAAAACTATATTCTGTTCCTGCAATTCTTTTTTATCCCAAATGTTCCAGTTAGGCTGTGGTTTTTAAGACGTCCTGACTATAAATGGTTTTCATGCATTCGGCAAACACGATTCTGGAGTCCCCCACAATCACAACCAGCATCTGTGTGTTATACGTGCTTCAGCATCCCCAGGGAACGAAGGTTGGTAACACATAGCTTGGCAGAAACCAGTTGGGTGCCGCTGTGTGAGGAAAGATGGGCAAGTTCCTTGCATCTGTTTGCCTGTAATTAAATCAAGTCTGTGTTTTCCTACCCTGAGTACACTTGACTTAAGTGCCTGCATCACGCCTTCTGTCACACATTGTGACTTTTCACTTCTTTGTAAACTATTACTAGTGATGGCAGCACATTTCAAGGTTAGGTTCACTGGGCTGAGCATTACTTTCTCATTCACCCCTGAGAAGGTACGTTAGGAGTAATGAGTCCAGGCATGAAATTTGGGGGCAAAAAAAAAAAAAAAAAAAAAAAGCCCAATTTTTTTTTTCTGGATTGATCCAAAATGGAGATAAGGTGTTCATTTTCAGCATGTTATCAAATCCGATTGTGTCTTGAGAGTCAGAGGAATAGGAAATTAATCTTTTACAAAAGTCCATTATATCAGCAGTCTCTGCTTGTTTACTTCATACTTGGAAAATATGTTCATTTGCCTACTAGACATGATACTGACCCTCAACATGAAGTGGTGAGTTGGAAAATGTCACTTTTCTTCCTATTCTTCCTGCTCTTCCGCTCCCCTCCACCAACACACATACAACAAGCACAGAGTCCTTAGCAGAGTGTTTTTTTAAGCAGAGCTTGGTATATGGAGACCTACAGAGGTGGTCAGTGGAATTTACATGGCTTTTCACTGAGATATATTTAGTTTTGCCTAATCTTGTCTCCCACCATTTGAAGCTAATTGAATGTTGAACAGAAAGGTCAGAAAAGTGAGAAACATAATTTCCGGCTGCTTTGTAGATACTTTCCAGTGAGTTAGTTTGTCCCTCTTATTTGTCTTTTGGAGACAATAGAAAAGACAGATGAGAAGACTACCAGGTAAATGAATGTAATTACTTTAACAAATTTAACAAGTTACACATCCCCTAAGTGTCCTCACCTTCAACTCAGTTCCTTTGAAAGTTTATATAATTATTCATAAGCATTTTGGACTTTTTTTTTTTTCAGAATTGTTTTTAGAGCCTGAAGCACATTCCTTAAATGTTTAAATATTTGAGGGCAGATTTGACTTTGGCCACAGCCGATTACTCTTCATAATGTCAGCCAGAGAATCCCATTTGGACCCCAGAACTACACTTGCCAACTATAAAGTAATGGGACCAATACTTCTACATATATAATAAAACATTTTTAAAGTCTAAGGGGATTGTGAATGTAGACATGTGAATGTCTATGTTTTTTGTCTTTTTTTTTTTTTTTTCCAACTGGCATCACTCACATAAATACAGAGCTTCTCGACATGATTAATTTGGGAGCAGAATATGCATCAGTTGGGTACATATCAGCTCAAGTCAGCTATACAAAGATCCAGTTTATTTTGGGGTGAAAATCACTCATTTTAGTACAGTGTCTTCGTATTCCTAAAAAATGCCTTTGGGGATAATGATAGATATGGTGAAAGGAAAGTAGAACACAAAGAAGAAAATAAGAGAAAATGGAGGGGAAGAAAGAAGACAGAGTTTTGATAGTATGATGCTGGAAAGGGATGGTTAAAGGATCAGGAACAACCCTTTGGGTATTACTCAGTAGCATCACTCCCAAGCAGTCCTTCCATGATTTGGGGAATGGTTTGTGTGATGATTAATTTTATATGTCAACTTGACTGAGCCATGGGGGGCCCAGATATTTGGTAAAACATTATTCTGGGTATTTCTGTGAGGGTGTTTTTGGATGAGTTTAACATTTAAATTGATAGGCCAAATAAAGCAGATTGCCCTCCCTAATGTGGGTGGGTCTCATCCAATCAGTTGAAGGCCTGAATAGAACAATAAGGCTGACCTTCCCCTGAATAAGAGGGAACTCTTCCTCCCTGACTGTCTTTAAACTGGGACATCAGTTTTCCCTGCCTTCAGACTCAAGCTGAGACATGTTTTCCTCTTGGGTTTTGAGTCTACTGGCCTTCAGATTACAACACACGCTATTCTGGTTCTTAGGCATTCCTACTTGGATGGAGCTAAACCACGAGCTTTCCTGGGGCTTCTGCTTCCAGACTGCAGATCTTGGGTAAGGTCAGCTTCCCTAATCATGTGAGCCAATTCCTTATAATAAAATTCTCTTCTCTCTCTGTCTCTGTCTCTCCATCTGGCTCTCTCTTCATTGATACAGAGATAGAGATAGAATATAGATCCTGTTGGTTCTGTTTCTCTAAAGAACTCTGACTAATGCAGTTTGGCTACTCATAATGACCTTGTAGTCTGGAGTTCTGCTGACCTTGCCCTTCATAAATCTGCATCACCATATAAATGAATCTTGACAGATGAGAAACTCTAATCTCAATCAAAAGGAGCTGAGGGGGGGAGCAGGGGCAAAGACTAGTACTGGCAACAGCTTATTGTGGCTGCAAGTCTGTGCCCTGAGGCTCCAGGGATTAGCACAATCAGCAGGTGGCTGGGGAAGGACATCTGAACCGGAAGAATCCTCTCCTTCCTCACTCTCACCCCCTGCACCTCTATTCTGTTGGGGAGCATTACACATTTTTTAACTCTAACTGTGGAAGCGAATGCAGCTGCTCTTTGTAATTGTTTGTGAAACTGAGTTAAAGGGAGGTTGTTCTGGCACTGCAGGTGCAATCATTAGACGCATCTATGCTGTGTAATTAACCTCATTTCCATGTGAATGTCCCTGGTTTATGCGCTGCTTAGAGAACTCACGCCATGATCATTACACTTACAGTCAATCCAATTAGACAAAGGTTCCCACACTTAGAGAAGGATCAGGACAAACCACAAGGGTAGGCCTCTCTCAAGAAGGTCTCTAGTTAAATGTCTCAAAATAAACAACTGTGGCCTAATTAATTGTATGGCAGGCCAAAGGAACACACCAAGGAGCTACTTATGTGTCTGGATCCCAATCCTAGGGAGCTGCTTAATAGAATCTCCCTTTGTCCACACTTTCAGTGGCTTAGAGATGTGTACAAATGGGGGAAGGAGGGTTGGTGGCTACCCTCCACCCTCTGTCTTATCACCAACCCCGGTTGCCCAATAAGATATCTAATGGCTTCATTTTGATTTATTTTACCTCCTTTATGTTCTCAGAAGAGTTAGGAAAAAAAAAAAAAATCCATAGGACTTCTCAAAGAAAGTCCGGCTGGCGAGGTTTTCCACAATTTTTTATCAGAGCTACAGCTAGAGGGTGCCACTGAAGGATATTTTCCCTGGATGTCCCAGATTTATTGACTTCCTTTTCTTCTAAAGCTCTCTAATGCTGCAGATCTGACACTCTTTTTTTATTTTAAACATTTGTTATAACATATGTGTTATGCATGTCCATCCTTTCTCTGTAAGTTCGTAGTTAGTTCCTTGAACATACCTTAGAATTCTGTTATCTCCCCAGAGATGCCTAGCACCATGCTAGCAACTGCAGGGCAGCCAGTAAATGGCTTGCGGGCTAACCGATTAAATGAAAAGAATCACATTTTGTCAGGTAATCACAGGAATCTACACAGGCTTTTTATATCACAGAACACATCCGGAACTGCTTGAAGGTCAGAAAAGGCAGACTGAAACTAAAGGAAGTTAGGAATGAGAGCAAAAAGATACATAATGAACTATAGCCCTTGGAAGAATCGAAGTTCATGATACTTTTGTGCTGAACTTTAGATGGAATCTGGCTCCTGAAAGTATAGTGTGTGGACTAACAGCAGCAGCATCACCAGGAGTTTGTTAGAAGGTCAGAATCTCAGGCCCCCTCCCAAACCTACTGCGTGAAAATCGACGTTTTACAAAGGCCCCAGCTGCTTGTTATGCACTTTTGAGACAGAGAAGCACTTGGCCTTAGAGCCATAGAGAGCTGTCAGTTCAAGGCTAAGTGGCTCCCAGGAGAGCTACCGGACTGTCCACCGCTCCTCCCAGCTCCTGTTAATTGTCTCTTCCTTAGCCCCATCTTCTGCCATCGTCTACAGCTTTGTTTCTTCTTTTTTTTTTTTTTTTTAAATCTGAGATCATATTTTAGATTAATAAATTTGGCATCTCCTCCTCTCTGTTACTTTCCTGTGTCTGTACCTTCTTTTTTTTTTTTTAAGATTCTATTTATTTATTATTTGAGAGAACAAGTGGGAGTAGGGGCAGAGGGAGAAGCAGACTCCCCGTGGAGCAGGGAGATCGATGCCGGGATCCTGACGCAGGACTCGATCCCAGGACCCTGGGATCATGACCTGAGCCGAAGGCAGATGCATCACCAACTGAGCCACCCAGGCGCCCATGTCTGTACCTTCTTAAGGGTGCTTCTGAGTCACACTTAGGGGTCACCTCGAGGAAGCGTCTCCCAAGACTTCAGGCTGGTTTGCTGCAAATTGGGTTTCTTTTGCACTTAATCGTACTTACCAGATACTCTGAGTATTGACTTATTTATTTTTAAAAGATTTTATTTATTTATTTGAGAGAGAGAATGAGATAGAGAGAGAGAGCATGAGAGGGGGGAGGGTCAGAGGGAGAAGCAGACTCCCCGCGGAGCAGGGAGCCAGATGCGGGACTCGATCCCGGGACTCCAGGACCATGACCCGAGCCGAATGACGACTGAGCCCCCCAGGCGCCCTTTATTTACTTACTTAAATGTCTGCCTTCCTCGTTAGACTTAGAAACACAGCAATTAATGGCATCTGGCATATAAATAATTGTTTGAAGCATGAAGGAAGGAAGAAAGCTATTTGATTTCTAGTCTGGGGTGCTGTACATGCCACACACAAATTAGTGTTCTTGACTGTTTTGATTGGCTGTGAGATTTTCTCTCGTTCTTTTATGTATTCAAATGCTGACAGCAGGAAAAAGATATATACATATATCGTCTCTGTCCTCAAGAAATTAAAATCTGACAGATTTGTGTTCCAAAATAATTACTTTTTAGGGTTTTGGCAGTGTACCTGGAAGCTAGCTGACTATATTTTGAAATTATTTGTAGAGCTTTTTTAAAAATCCTGATTTCCGGGGGTGCCTGGGTGGCTCAGTCAGTTAAGCGTCTGCCTTTGGCTCAGGTCATGATCCCGGGGTCCTGGGATCGAGCCCCACATCAGGCTCCCTGCTCAGCACGGGAGCCTGCTTCTCCCTCTCCCACTCCCCCTGCTTGTGCACTTACACACATGCTCTCTCTCTCCTGTCAAATAAATAATAAAATCTTTTAAAAAAATCCTGATTCTGAAGGCTACCCGGGAACAATTAAAATGGAATCTCTATCAGCGAGGCCCAAACACAGGCATTTTGAAACGCTCTCCAGGTGATTCCAAAGTGCAGCCATGGTGGAAAATCACTAAGATTAGTGGGAGTTAAATCATTGTAATTAAACTAAGCTTGGACGGTGGTTTCTGATATACTCCTCTCAGAGTTCTCATGGTGCCATGGCTCAGAGTCTGTGGGTTTCATGGGGTGGCCTTCGGAGGACGCCGAGATGGCTCTGGACTTGTCACCCCCAGCCTTAATTTGCGCAACATCACTTTAACTGGCTTTATAGATTCAACTTCTGTGAAAGATTTCCTCAAAGAAGGGATCTTGCTGCAGTTGAAAACAAACAAGAAAGCCTCTAAAGCACTCATTTAGGGACTAAAGGTGATAGAACATAAATAATTTATCATTTCCCTTTCTATTTGTTTTCTTTGCCACTCTTTTGATTCAGGGATGTTTTTTAAAGAACAACTGCTATCCCATCACTCAGCTCAACTCAGCTCTTAAGAGTTTATGGAACGTTTAAATGACTCTTTCTCAATCAATGGTTTCAGGGAAAAGAATGTGAAGAATTAATTGACTCGATGCCAAACCAACAAAATGGTTCAACATAAAAGCCGATAATTAAAAATTAAGTAAAAATTGCACAAGGTTGTTTATAAGCAATTTTATTTTTATTTTTTTGTCAACAATAATTATTAAGCATCCATTCTGTATAAAATACTAAGCTAGCTTTAAGCAGTTTACAGCCTTATATATAATCTTATGTAACTGAAATTACATGTATAGTATATATGTACATATATATATCATATATGTGCACAGTCTAAGTACAATCGGCAAGAAATGAGACTCTGTACTACTGAGAGGAGCCATTTCCAAGAATTAATGCTGATAGCCTACGTTTTTTAAAGATGCTTTTTTAAAGAACATATTTGAGATATCTGAAGCAAATATGGCAGAAAGGTTAACATTAAAAAATCCTGGCAGTCAGTAAAATGTGATTGTTGCATGATATTCTAGATGATTAAAATATTCAGGTAGGTAAAAGTAAGCAAAATGCAAGAAAACAAAGAAGAATAATCAAGGATGATTTATATCAGCACAATATTGTTTAAAAAAAATTAAAATCTCACCAGCCGTGTTTATCCGTATAATATGATGACTGTCAGTTTCTGGCTGACTGAAAGTCTGTAACCTGCCGTTGAACCTCTCCAGTTGTTCTGTCTGTGGGAAGATTTTTCTGTAGGACAAGCCAAGGCAAGTCTAGAATGATTCCTGTAGAAGAGTTTAGGAGTGACTGTAATTTAGGAAAGTCCAAACTCCCAACCAGGCACTATAGAATACACCCTTAGGAATAAGAGAAGTGGCGTGTGGTGGATATTCTTTGTATCCCTGTCCCTATTAACTTGCCAGCCTACTCTTTCCTACTCTGTGTCCCAGAAAGCAGCCCTTATAATGAACTTCAACAACTGGAACCCCTTTGTCCTCTGGAAAAATACATTAAGTCAGAAACTCAAGTATCCTATTAAATCTGATAATTCTTTTTAGGGGAATGTTTCCCCATCAAGCCTCAAAGATATTCTGCAGCAATACCTGTAACATGGGACTTGAGCCATGGAGAGTGTGAGGTCCAATTAATGAAAGTACTAATTACCTTCATAAAATAGTTGGTATGGGGAAAAAATGTAAAGATAGATATAATTTAGTTTCTTTCCATTGGCCCACATAAGACCCAATCTGGGAAAATATAACCTAGGCATCAGGTCTCAGTTGGTCCTAAAATTTCTTTCCTGATCCATAATTGCTAATTCACTTAAATAAAAACAATATTTGGTCTCACAGGTGCCAACCCAAGTAAGCCGTTGCTTTGCTTGGAGTGGCTGAAAAAATACAATTACATTACATTCATGAACATACCTCCTTCTTGAAAGAATGCAGTTAACATTTGGAAAATGATTTGCGGCTGGATAATCTCAGTCTCTTAGTTCTAGAAAAAAATATGAATAATAAACCATACATTTTTTTAAAGCACAAGACTGTCACAGAACTGTCATAAACACCTGGTCCTGATACAAAAAAAAAAAATAACAAGCAATAATTATAACTTTTGCCTGTGTAACTGAAAAATCCTAACACCACCTATCAGAATAAGCTGTGAATACATTGTTTTTACTTGAAAACTCCCTCCAAAGAAACATCCACTCTTTTAGGGAACAATATTTCTTCAAACAGTTGCTGTCCCCAACAGTGCTCTTGTGGTAGAAAGAATTGCATCCCCTTTAGCAAATGTCACTAAAAGTCTAAATTCTATAAGTTGCATCAGTTCATACGATAATTTGATCTGAAGACCGAACAATAACATTAGTAGTAATTCCTGGGTAATAAAGCCATTTTGGGATTGGCATTCATGGAGAGGAAGCCAATATTTTAAAATAAGAATGTTTAAATAAGTTTAGTGGCTCTATTTTTAGGCTAATATAATTATGTCTGCATTAAAACTCTGCATCTCTCATTATGAAATAAAGATATAAATCATGCATACTGAAAATCTTTAAAAGCAGTTAATTAGGGGAAAACAGACACTTTTTTATTATATTTATCTTTTTGAGGAGTGGCCGTGTGAACACCTTTTCTTTTTTCCTAACCATTAACTATGCTTTCTCATCGCTGACTAATCTATGTCCAAGTTTGTCTTGTCCATGCCTATATTTGTATTAATAGGTAAAAAATATATACTGTTTAAAAACAAACAAGACTAAAATCAACTTCATGAGGAAAACTGATGGATTTCTAATTCCTTATAATTACTTTATTATGCTCAGCCAGACAATAATAGCCAGCCTCCACAGCAAGTTCAAGTTCTGAATCAACTCAGAATAATTTATTATACTAAATCACTCTATCTGAAGTACATTTCACCCTTGGCAACACTGACTCAGATGTTTAAAGCATACGGGCCAAGTTCTTAGTGAAGTATACTTATAGCATTATTTAAACAAGGCTCTGTGGAGATGGGGACAAGCAAACAAGAAAACTTCATCATCTTCATTCTGCATTGCAGACCAGGCACGTATCTTTCTGCAAATGATCATGGATGTGTGTGAATATTCACATATGACCATTGGACTGAGGGTAGGTCTAGATGAGAACTGATAAATTAACCCATAATCAATATCCAGTGGGTGGATTTATCTCGATATTAACTGTCATCAAGGTAAGGCCAGGAGTCTTATATATACCTTCTCAAAATCTCTTAAGAAAGACTTGGGCAGAAATTGTAAGGACTTGAATAAAAAACATGCTTTGGTAATTTTTCAAATTTATTTTTGATGAAGGATTTCGGAGCCAATCATTTTACTTGTAAATACTTCCATATTCTATACACCCTTTTCAGGGTATTTAGTGCCAGGGCAAGATGCTTGTGATAAAATTCTAATGGACTATTTTAACAGAGTATGGATTCTAATATTTATGAAACACTGACAGCTGGAAGTTGGGAGAATTTGCTATTTGAATGTTACCGGAACGATCAGGTTCATTTGGGAGGGAAGACTCATCTTTGTAAGATAAAAAAAGGAAACATACTTAGGTGACACTTCCTATTAAACAGACATCTCATTAAAAAAACAAAAACAGACATCTCCAGGTGAGAAACACAAATCTAGTATTTTCATATTTGAGAACTTTTATTGTTAAATTGGACTGTTCTTAAGATTGCATCATTAAGAATATTGTTCACCAAAACCACCAGAGTAGCCAGTTACCTTTTCTTGAATGATCTTCATCAACATATTATGAATTCATTCATTTAACACTGGATTAGGATCTAAGGAAGCAAAATGAATAAAACATTGTTTCTCATATAAAGACTTTGTAATAAATACAGGGTTCTCAGAAGCATATAAGGAAATTATTACACTGTAGGCTTAGTTCAGCACAAGACAGGATTATTGACTCTTCCCAGAAAGGGGAACCCACGGAAGTCTTCGGAGAGAGCTGTAATAGTTGATTTCAAATAACACAGTGTAGCACCTTGCACATAGTGCAGGGGCATTGAGTATTCGCTGAATTGATTTTTTTCCTAGAATAATATAAAATGTAGAAATTTTAGGTTACAACCAAGTCCATATGGAAGATTTGCCTGGTACAGTATTTTAAAAATGTATTTTAGGTTCAATAACTTTACAAATAATTCACTGGGGTCTTCTCAGCATATGATTTTAAATAAGGATAGGGTCAGATTTTATTGATTGTTAAAAATGTATTGGCTTTGGGGTAACAAGACTGGCCGACTGAGGATAGAAATTTAAAACTATTATAAATCCAACCGAAGGACATGAGACTATTTTGTCGATGAAGTGCTCTATGTTGATTAATCCTAAATCCCAGACCTGGGGTGTTATACCTTCTCGTTTCAGTATCCTGGGGTCATCCTGATAAGCTTGTTTTTCTGCACATGAGGTTTGCAGCAGGGCTATTATATCTCTACAAGAAGGAGCAACAGCTAAACCTCATCATAACCTTGTGTTTTGTGTGTCAATTTTTGCTTTAGGGACATCACATTTATTTGCTTGGTGAGCTTTTACCTGCAAGGTTAACAAGGTCAGTGTGTGTCAAAAGCAGTTATTTTCATTTGAGATTTATTTCCCTATGGGTAGCCTTAAGATATTCAAGTTACTAATGAGGGCATTGAAGTTGGGGTTTAAGTATATTATTAAGAGAAACATAACTGCCTGGAGAATAGCCATGATACACACTTTAGCCACATCAAATCCCTTTTAGGAAGGCGGGAGACCTAAGTGTATGAATGTGGGGGGGGGGACAGGGTGTGGGGGAGAGAACATACACACATTGTATGTATTTATGAACATAAAACCAAGGATCTATACTTCATTTTTTTTAATCTCTTGACCTTTCCCCAAGGTAGACAGTTCTGTTGGTTTTACCTTGTTCTGACACTAACTTCAATCTGTCTAAAATTATAAGATAATCTTATTTTATTCTGTTTGCTGGGCTTGATCTAAATAGGTCTATCTACCATACTAGACTTTATATAATCCCCAGAGCCAAAAACGTCACTTTGTAATATTTATGTCCTTTGTTCTATGCCTTTGCACTCATTCTTTGTCCTTCAGAATCTTGACCTGCATATTGTAAACACTCAAACTTTAAACATTGTAAGAAGTTCTTCTCAATCTTTATGGGCACATGGATTACCTGCAAATCTTGGTAACATGCAGATTTTGACTCAGTAGGTCTGGGCTAGAGCCTGATTCTAACAAGCTCTCAGGTCACGTTGATGTTGCTCATCTATAAATTATGTTTTGAGGAGCAGAGGTCTCTGGTGTCCCTCCTCCTGGTTCTCCAGGGAGCTCAAATCCATTTCTATCCACTCTGAAAATGAAGTCATTCCTGAAAGGGAGTATAATTGTTTGGGATCACATTTGGTTTTATTAAGCTTGGGTGTTAATATTACACCAGTGTAATATACATATGGGTATTATTATTAGCTACCAACTACTTTTCCAGTGTGCAAACTCTGCTTTTGGAATTGTCTGTAGAAACTCAAGGATGAAGAGTCACACATTCATTCATAGCATGATTCAACTAATGTTTACTCAGTGCCTAAGAAATCCTAAGTACTGTACTAGATTCTTAGGGACACACAGATAAATAAGGGAAAGTTGTTGCCCTTAAGGACTCAAGGAGGTCAAAGAGGAGACAAAAAGTAAACAAACAATAACGTTTCAACATAATAAATGAAAATGTGTGTGTGTTGAGTATATTTGTTTTCTTAAACCAAATAAAAGCCATTTGGACTTAAAACTGGTATCAAATCCGGTCATGAACTTTCTTATTGAAAATAAGTTGGGACTATAAAGTAGTGAAATGTTTTCTTGAATGTCTTATAACTTGATTCAGCATGCACTTAGAATTGGATCAGGAATGGAATTTTTGGAATATGTGTATAGTGCCCCAAAATAACTTCTTTGAAGAAAGCTACTCATAGGTAGCAGCATGGTCATGGCAGAATTAACTCCATTACTGCTGCTTCTTTTTTTTCTTTTTAAGATTTTATTTATTTATTTATTTTAGAGAGAGAGAGAGAGAGAGAGAGAGAGAGATTGCTCACATGCCAGTGAGGGAGAGGGAGAGGGAAAGAATCCCAAACAGACTCCACGCTGAGCGCCAGCCCGACTCAGGGCTCAGCCTCACAACCCTGAGAACAGGACCTGAGTCAAAACCAAGAGTCGGATGCATAACCGACTGAACCACCCAGGCTCCCCTAACTCCATTATTTCTTATTTAAAAGTATTTATCTCATAAGCTATGGATTTGGATGTCTGTGTGACTGTACACATGCATAACGTCCTATACCAGATTTAATAATATTTCATAGTTCACTCAGTGTGTTACTGGTTTGTACAAATAAAAGACTATACTGTATGAATTCTTAACCCACACCTCATATATAGCTTAAAAGTGGGTGACCATATAATTTAGTATCCAAATTGAGACCCTTGAGAGTGAAAGGCTGCACTATTAATGTTTAAACGAGGATAACAGGCAAAATGGGGACTCTTCTGGGGCAACCAGGACATAAGATCATCTAACAGAAAGACCAGAAAATACTGAATAAAAACATCCCTGGTCTGGCCTCTTGGTCTTTTAGAATTAACTTATTAAAGCATTGTAATTTTTTTGAATAAATTATGTTTGATAAATTTCTATCTACCTTCCGGAGAGTGATGCTGGTGCAGGAGTTCTGGATCTCACTGTTTTCTCCTGGCGTCCGTCCTCAGGAATGGACCTTGTCACAAACAGGGGGCTCTAAGGCTTTCTGTAGACAAAACCGCTTTTTTGGGAAACAATAAAACAGCTTGTGGGGGAGAAATCCCCTGCATTTAATAATTTTTTTCTTTTAATTTAGCAGTTATTCTTTACAATATGAGTACTGGCTACTGTCTCACTTAAAAGAGATTTTTAGGGTAAAATCTATGTAGTTTTTTAAAAGTTGAAGGATGCTTCTTAAGGATATACCTACATATAGTTGATGGGTTAAGCAACCTATCTGGAAGACTCATTTGATTAGTAGTTGTTTTTTTAATATATTTATGTGTGAACTGTTTCATGAATGCAGGGCATTATTTTATAATTTACAGCTGCGTTTGGCCAGACATTCTTGAAAAGGGGTGCGGTATGGATTGTACAGCTCTTTCATTAAATCTTGAAAAAATTATATTGAAATACATTGACAGAAAGAAAAAAAAGAATAATTCACTGGGGCTTAATAGCTTATTTCTGTGGGCATAAAAAGGAAAAAAAAATTGTTAAGGCCAGTTTTCTCTAAGCTCTGAATACACAACAGAACAGAACCAGTATTTTCAATTAAAATTGAAATTCAAAATTTAATTGGGAAGTTGTTTTGCTTCTGCCTCAACCTGACCTTACCTTTCACAACCTTCTATTGATACTAATTTTTCATAAAATTAAATTTCCCCACTGATTTGAATTTTCTGTTTATCTCTCTGGTGTAATGGAACTATGACACCTTAACAGGTTATTTTTCACCGTTAACGTTTGCAGAAGTGCCGCCCGTATGTAGTTCCTCTGTTTAAAACAAACTAGATTGAATAAATGGTTAAATTAAAGTGCCAACACATAATCGACATTGGAAAGACTCGATTGATGCAATCTTTTATTTCTATGTGAAAATTTCCAATTCATCTGTTCTGATATTACTATAGTGTTTTTTTCTTTTCAAATGTGAATGCTTGGTTTGACTCGTGGGCCTGTGTTATCCTATCCTCCCTTTATCCCTTTTTATCCTTCCATCCTTCAGATCTTCATCTGTTCTTTGGAAATACAATTTCGTTTAAAAATGCGGATGGTCAATTTCTTCATCTCATTGTTTATCTAAAATTTTACTCTTCTTTCAGCTTTTCTGAAAAAGTTTTCATCAAAATTTTTTGCCATTGTTCTTAAATAATAGATTTGTATACAGTATATGATACATTTGTATTTGGCACACATAGGAAAACCATCCAAACTCTCTTTATAGTGGGTGGTTTTAAGTATAGATAGTTCAGAACCCAGATCTCATAGCCTCTGGTTTTAACATTAGTTGGACATAAGAAAAACTGAAATGTGTGACTTAAGCCATAATGTTTTTGAATAGAACAGAAAAAAATAGTATTTTGGGGGGGCTTATATCTGTGACCCTAAGATTTATGGGATTCAAATGGAATGATGTTTATTCATTGTAGACTACAGTATTTTGTTCATCAGTAGACTGCAAGCATTATAGATTCTCTGAATTACTGACTTTGACTTGTCTCACCCTTTGGTCTCATTTTCAG
This sequence comes from Zalophus californianus, assembly GCF_009762305.2. NCBI lineage: Eukaryota > Metazoa > Chordata > Mammalia > Carnivora > Otariidae > Zalophus > Zalophus californianus. The sequence goes on along the minus strand of NC_045610.1, from coordinate 53,423,767 downwards.
TTTCAGATTTTTATTTAAATTTTAGTGAGATGATGGAATGGATTTTCATGATTTTTCCACTTTTTGCCCTTTGTAGAGAAGCCTAAATATCGTATCAGAAGACGATGAAATATATTTATCTAAGAGGGCCATAAGTATTTGAACTAGAAAGGGGTGTGTGTGTGTGTGTGTGTGTGTTTTAACTACTATTTTCAGTGCATGGACAAAGAAACAACTCTTAGGTTTTTACTTGAGTTGTTGAGATTTGCCCAGAAACCCCTGGGAGAAAAGACACTACGTCAGACTATAAAAGTGAAACTTATTTATGTTTGTTCATTATGTCATCTCAATCAGCCCAAAGCCAGTGCTGGATGATTCCTCATCATCTATTCTTGAAAGTTGACTAGTTTTATGCGGATTGACCATTTACCTTGGAATACGATTCTTTGGTTAACAAGGATTCTATTTTGAAAAAGATAGTCTCCCTCTTGAATCCTCCACATGCAGCCGGTTTAATAGACATCATGTTTTCCTGGGCATTGCAGTGATCAACAACAATAAAACCCCGCTTGACCAATGTAGGACCAATCCTAAAGAAGGCGAAATTTGTTTCACCAACCCTCACCATCATGACATCGATCCTCCAGTGATCACACCCCTGTTCTGCAGCCATACCCTTGGGAAAAATATTATTCACAATTTCCCATTCACTGAAAGTACTCTTACCTTTTTTTCTGCTTTAAAATTTCCATTATCCCACTGTCCTTTCCTTGGAGGAACATTCCTGAGGAGGGCAATTTGCTGAGTGTTTTTCAGTTCTTTCTGTGTCCCAGGTCAAAATTGCTTATGAAATACCCTAGGTCATGATTTGATTTTGACCACACAATTTGAAAATATTACCTATTTGTCTCAAGTTAGGCCTCCCCCAGTGTTACAATGATGTTCAGAAGACCGCCTTATAGAACCCTCCTACACCGTCGGCGGGAATGCAAGCTGGTGCAGCCACTCTGGAAAACAGTATGGAGGTTCCTCAAACCGTTGAAAATAGAGCTACCATACGATCCAGCAATTGCACTACTGGGTATTTACCCCAAAGATACAAATGTAGGGATCCGAAGGGGTACGTGCACCCCAATGTTTATAGCAGCAATGTCCACAATAGCCAAACTGTGGAAAGAGCCAAGATGTCCATCGACAGATGAATGGATAAAGAAGAGGTGGTATATATACACAATGGAATATTATGCAGCCATCAAAAGGAATGAGATCTTGCCATTTGCAACGACGTGGCTGGAACTGGAGGGTGTTATGCCGAGTGAAATAAGTCAATCAGAGAAAGACATGTATCATATGACCTCACTGATATGAGGAATTCTTAATCTCAGGAAACAAACTGAGGGTTGCTGGAGTAGTGGGGGGTGGGAGGGATTGGGTGCCTGGGTGATAGACATCAGGGAGGGTATGTGCTATGGTGAGCACTGTGAATTGTACAAGACTGATGAATCACGGATCTGTACTTCTGAAACAATAATGCAATATATGTTAAGAAAAAAAAAAGAAGAAGATAGCAGGAGGGGAAAAATGAAGGGGAGTAAGTCGGAGGGGAAGACGAACCATGAGAGACGATGGACTCTGAAAAACAAACTGAGGGTTCTAGAGGGGAGGGGGGTGGGGGGATGGGTTAGCCTGGTGATGGGTATTAAAGAGGGCACATTCTGCGTGGAGCACTGGGTGTTATGCACAAACAATGAATCATGGAACACTACACTAAAAACTAATGATGTAATGTATGGTGATTAACATAACAATAAATATTATTAAAAAAAAGAAGACTGCCTTATAAAACTCTTTATGGTCTTTGAATGTAGACAAGAAATTCTAATTTTACTGTCATTTTGTCATCTTGCTCCCATTTCTGGCAGCCAACTCTATGTATAATCTCTTTCTTCATCATTAATGAAAACTCAATCAATGGAGTCTAAATTAAGGAATCCATTTAATTAGATAACAGAGATACCACATGGCATAACTAATTTCTTATATTGTCAGAAAATGTTGGACAAATTTTTCAGTCTATAATACTCATATCAATAAATGTATATTTTACACATCTGTCAAATGCTAGCTTTTATCCGAGGAGCTTCATTAACACAGATTACTTTTCCTGACACTCTAAAGGCAACTCCATTCCTTTCACAGGTGTGAGGGATATGCCCTTGTAGTAAATTAATATCTGAATATCAAATAAAATACCCAGAAAATTCATGTGCCAAGTTATAATTAGACGGTCACCATTAATGTGCATTTATGTTATGCACTGTTAACATCTGCTTTCTATACATAATCTTGTAAATCAACTCAAAACCATGTGTCTGGTCATCACCATTGTACAAAGAAGGAAACCAAGAAAGAAAAGTTAATCACGCAGTTAATAAATAGAAGTGGATTTCAGATCATGACCTGTTTGGATCTGTATGTCATGGTTAGGCAATCTGGGTCATTGTTTTCTTTTTGATTTTGTTTATAATCTGGGTCATTGTTAAAGCATTTGTTTTCATACACCACTTTCCCTAACTGGCAAATATCTCATGCTTACGATGTTGTTTTCTTTTACCTTGATTTCTCCCCTTTACCCATGACTTCCTCTTTTGTTCTTCATTCCCCATTTTTTTCCTCTTTGCCTATGGCTTACAGTTGCTGATGGCATGCAGTGGCAATTATAAGTACCATTATTATTGGTAATTATGACTAAGTACATTGATAAAATACATACTGAATTAACAACATCTCATTGCTGCTTTTTCCCAAGCACATAAAAATAATGGCCACCCCCCCCAAAAAAGAAAGAAATAGGGCCCAAATGTTTTATCCGTGAAGGCGGATTTTAGTCACATGTTCCCCTAGACTTTGCAGTGACTGTGATTTAAACACATACACATAACTGTGATGAGGAAACTTTGGGCAGAGTCCTGTGAAATTTGAGCTTCCTTTGGGGCTTCCCTATTTACATGGCTAAAAGGGAATAAAAGGAAAGGTGTCTCAGAGGCTGAAATGTAAAAATGGTACCAGAAATTCTTCCTACCTAAGACAGGATTCTGGACGCTGAAAGTAGTTCTCATTTTAATGTTAATGATATTGCCTTGGGATCTTATTAAAATATAAATTTTGATAGAACAAGTCTGGGGTGGCACCCAAGACTCCGAATTTCTAACACATTCTCAGGAAGCATAGATGCTTGTAGGCAGTTGAGCAAACCCTCTCTGCCCACAAATTTATTCCGATTCTAGCACCCTCATCACATGTATCAATAGTTTGCACTGTAGCCAATAGCAATGTGCTAGTGTCTGAGGATTTGAGGGTAATAATATGTGGTCACTGCCATCAGGCACTCATATCAGGATGAAGCTTTGTGCATATGCCCCATAATTTCAGCTGAATTTCATCGGTTGATCTGAAAGGAGACACTGTTTGGTATTCTTGCATAGCTCCTCAAGCTGAACACAGCATCTCAGAATGAAGACTTGGAATCTTCTTGTTAAAAAATGAGAGAGAGATCGAGAGAGAGAGAGAGAGAGAGAGAGAGAGAGAGTGAGTGTGTGTGTGTGTGTGTGTGTGTGTGTGTGTGTGTGTGTAACCATTTAAATATTTTCTTTCTGCATTCTGGTATTCTCTTTCCTGGACCAATTAAATGTCAACATTCCCTCCAAACAAGGCTGTATGATTGAGAAATTATTAAGATTAACCTAACAAGATTTTTAAAAGGAAAAAAAAATCTAGTTTTCATGGTGATTATAGACACCAACAACAACTATTTGTTGCATAGAAAACTTCTGCAAGGAAACAGGGACTTGCTTTGGGGGTTGCGGATGGGTAGAAAGCACCAGTACCTACATCGTAGTAAATGACAAAGGGCCTGTCATAGTTAAGTATATGTATCAGTTTGGCTAGGCTATGGTGCCTAGTTCTTTGGTCAGACAGTAGTCTAGATGTTGCTGTGAAGATATTTTCCAAAGTGATTAACATTTACAGTCAGTTACTTTTAAGTAGAAGAAATTCCCTTAATGTGGGTGGGCCTCATCCAATCAGTAGAAGACCCCAAGAGCAAATCACTGAGGTTTCCCTGGGAAGAAAAAATTCAGCCTCAAGATTGTAACAGAAATCCTGCATGAGGGGCACCTGGCTGGCTTGACCGGTGAAGCATACAGTTCTTAATCTCAGGACTGTAAGTTCGAACGACATGTTGGGTGTAGAGATTACTCGAAAAAATAAAATCTAGGGGCACCTGGGTGGCTCAGTCGTTAAGCATCTGCCTTCGGCTCAGGTCATGATCCCAGGGTCCTGGGTTAGAGCCCCGCATCGGGCTCCCTGCTCCACGGGAAGCCTGCTTCTCCCTCTCCCTCTCCCCCTGCTTGTGTTCCCTCTCTCACTGTGTCTCTCTCTGTCAAATAAATAAATAAAATCTTTAAAAAAGAAGAAGAAGAAAAAATAAAATCTTAAAAAAAAAGAAAAGAAAAGAAAAAGAAATCCTGCATGAGTTTCCAGCCTATTGGGTTGCCCTGCAGATTTCGGACTCAAGACTATAGCATCAAGTCTTGCCTCGATTTCTAGCCTGACAGCCTGCCCTACAGATTTCAGACTTGCCACCCCCTGCAGTTGTGTGAACTCCTTAAAAATAAATCTCTCTCGGGGAACCTGGGTGGCTCAGTCGTTAAGCGTCTGCCTTCGGCTCAGGTCGTGGTCCCAGGGTCCTGGGATCGAGCCCCACATCGGGCTCCCTGCCCTGCGGGAAGCCTGCTTCTCCCTCTCCCACTCCCCCTACTTGTGTTCCCTCTCTCCCTGTCAAATAAATAAATAAAATCTTTATAAAAATAAATAAATAAAAACAAATCTCTCTCTCTCTCTCTCTCTCTCCCCCCCCGTATATATACTTTAACCCCTTAGTCTTTTTCTTTCATTGTTATGTGTCATGTGTTTCCTCAAAATAAGTTGATTGAAATAATAATATTTAGTTTCACTAAGGAATGTATGTTGCATCATTCTGCAAGTATGGTACCTATAACTCTGGGTGGATGATTACTGGTCCTAAAACACCCCAGAGGGGTATAAGTCCTTAGGGTGTCTTTAGTAATTTTGGAGATGAGGTCCATGGATGAGAGAAGATAATAGAAGGGATTTAATAATCCCGTGTTAAAGTGTATAATCAGGTGTGTAGTATCAATTATAAGTGCTGTAACTGTTTAATTAGGGAAGGAGAATTTGGTGGCACAATAGGTAGGAGGATTGACTTGAGCCATAAAATTGAAATGGTTGGCATTTTTTTAGCAATAGGAGATTGTAGGGATTGAGATATTTAAAGCACAGGTAATGGTATGAGTCAACAAGTAGAGGTAACAATGAGATGTTACTGATACAAAGGAAGTCCAGACTTATCAGATAATCGTGCCCTTATTTCCTCAGGCAATATACACCTAGACCTTGAGCATCTGTTACCTGTACAGAGATACTCGTCTGTGACTGCAGAGAAAATACTTCATGACAGTTGTGCCTTCCAAAGGGAGTGTGGTTTTAACATTTCATATGAAGGTCAAAATTCAGCAGTCTTTTTCATGGTAACCCAGCATAGAGTGATGTGATGGAAATTAGCACCTTAAAATATATGTGTGTGCATGTGTGTGTGTGTGTGTGTGTGTGTGTGTGTGTGTGTGTATAAAACACAGCCCCAACTGGACTTTTTTAAAACCTCTGCTTCCTGCATCTTATGACTAAGTGTGGTTAATTAAGCCAAGATCACTCTTTCCACTCCGCCCATACTTCATAAAAACCTGTTGTAACTTTTTTCTTGATTTATTTGCTCTTTTGTATTTTTCTTTTGCAATTTGCTAAAACAATAATCATTTCAAATGAAAAGACTTTCATATCAATAGGTGACCCAATGATTTACTGATCCTTTTAACACTGTGAAAAGAGAAATCCATTACCTTCTGAGGTGGCAGGGTGGGAGACGGAAAAGAAGGCCTCCTAACAGTGGTGTTCTATATTTATAGCTTTGGGCTTTTGGCTCCCTAAGAGGTTTGGGGGCTGGGGGGGTGCGGTAAATGATACTCATTTGTAAGTATCAGCCATATTCACCAAGAAAAATGAAAATTTGATTTGTGGAATCCATTAAGATATAAGCATGAATAATAACCTGAGAGTTAGCAGGGTGGGACTTTAAAAGGTACCTGAGTTTTAAAATGCATTATATTTTGCAGTTTCAAAAGTATGTGTTCCAAATGGTGAAATGCATGCCCAAATCTGGCCCATGAAATGAAACATTCAAACCAGAAACTTTATTTACTTTGGCTTCATCTTGGCTTTTTTCTCTTTTATCCATCAATGAATCAATCAATTAGCATTTTTAGGGAGTCTACTGTGGGCCCAAGAGGGTGATGAGGAATATGGAAGAAGCGAGGAATTCATATACATGTTAAAACTAACAAAAAACTTTGGGATTCAGTCCAACTCTTTTGGGGTCAACTCTTCTCTTCTCAATTGCTTCCCAAAATATCTCCTAACTCAATAACTACTTCTTACCTAGTGTTGCCAGATTTAGCAACTATAAATACAGGACACCTGTATTTATCTGGCAACTCAACCATGCATGTAATCCTCCTCATCAACACTTTCCATAGCCTTGTACTCTCGGACAGATTACTGTAAAATATTAGCAAACACCCGAATAACCCTTAAAAATAAAGGTAACATCTGCTTATTGTTATAAACACTATGTAGGCTTGATGCTAAACCAGGAGCTGATTCCGTAACTTTAATGGTAAAGTTCAGCAAAGTGAAGAACGCTTACTCTTTTAACCTCCTCCCCGCCCCACTGCGCCCCCCCCCACCTTTGACCTGTTTCTGTAAACTAACCCAGATCTTTGCTTTGACGCTAATGAGGGTAGGGAAGAGATTGCAGGCACTGTCTTCTGGGAGCCATACAAGCATCTCCAAACCAGATTCATTTCTTGCCACATACCGCCATGCTGCCTACACAGAAGTCGGTGCTTGAAGAGATTATTACCCAATAGGAGAGAAAGCGCCAGAGTCTTTTCCCACTGTTCATGGCAAATAACCTACTGCCCAGCTCCCTGGCCTTCTGGCCCATGGATGGTTACAATCCCAGACTGTGGCAAAAGCACTGCTATTTTTATAGAAAATCTCAGAGCTTTTGGAATATTGGTTGTTTGCGGCTCTGACCTAGTCTTAACCCAGATTTTCAGAAATTTGTATTTCTTGTAGAGCCAAACCATACATTTAGGAATCAGAATATAATTTGTATTATCTCACAACTTCCACCTCTCTCCCTCCTAAATCTTTGTCTTCTCCTCACTCCTGCTTCTGAAAGTGCTGGCCAGCTGGGACCTGCTTAGAAAATGAAAATATTCACTCACCCGGGTATTACTACCACAGCTGCGGGGAACCTTTGCTGCCAGCCCCAATACCAAGGCCAGGGAAGTCTAGAGTTTCGCTGAAGTTTGCAAAGCTTTCAGTACATGTAGGCCAAGCCATGATTTCAGATGGAAATCGTGTGATATGTGGTCATTTTGCCCCCAAACCATGCAAAGCCTGGAAACGTAGTTGATGTTTAAGCTTGCGTTGGACTTGGAGGGAGCATAGATTATGAGCGGCAAGCATAGTGGTGATGGGGAAATTCAGGTGTGTTGGACACCCCAGCAGTGGCTTGCCTTGCCGAACCTTTCTATCCAAAATGGCATTTGCCCTCTGCTTCCAAGTAGTGTGGCCATATGTGTTTTAGATTTTTTTTTTTTCCCTAGAAGGAACCCTCAGCTCCTGGAATCAGTATCTTATTCACTCTTCAGTAGCACAGAATTGGCTTTGGAGACCAGCAATTTCCAAGAGAATGTCATGCTGACTTAGCAATACCAGTGTTTTCTGCATGGTGTTTCTGGCTACATGGAGCATGTGGAGACTAAGATACTGGCCAAAGCTATGCTAGAGAAAAAAAAATAATGATAAATAAATCCAGTGTTCCTCTGGGTTGATGGGAATTTAGTGGACCACCTCTGTCATCACTCGGTAATCAGATTTAACATTTAACGTCCTTAATTGGTGATATCAGGGCAATTGTCTTAAGGCATTTGAATCAGGAGTCCCCATTCCAGAAATGGGTTTAGGCAATTTCCTCAGCTCCTTAATGGGTGGCTCAAGTCTAGGCAACACCCAATAAGTGATGTCAGGGCTCCAAGGTAAAAACTTACTTTCGAACTCAGCAATGACTTTCGAGTTTCTAAGTCAAGATATTCAGAAGTGTACTTGAAAGTGTGAGCCCCAATCGGGACTACTCCTTTCCTTGTGACTTCTGAATTTGAACAGTGAGCACAAATGTATATACCATTTATTTCATTCCATGAAGATGGGACTAACAGCACGTTAGACTCTATTCCAAGGGAACGTGGAATTCCCTAAATATGTGGGACAACTCTTGTTTGTTTCCTTCTTTTGAAACACAGCATATAAATACTTGCAAAATTACCTTGGATTTTATAGAGGTGGGGTATCTTGATTTCCAGATGTCCCAAATCATATGGTTGAAAACCTTTATTATAGACTATTTTGGTTAATTTGGGGCGTTGTCCCTGATGATTTCCTATGTCAGAGGTTTAAGAAATACAAAGACTAAGGGGATAGAGACTGTTATTGTAAGAGGTGGTGGTTTGTGATGGGATCCCAGGCCTGGGTGTGGTTTTTCAAGTACTACCTCTAGACAGCAGTGAGGTGCCAGGCTGAAACCAGCATAAGGACTGGCAGGGGAGTATGAACAAAACAGAATACTTCAGGGCGCCTGGGTGGCTCAGTTGGTTAAGCGACTGCCTTCGGCTCAGGTCATGATCCTGGAGTCCCGGGATCGAGTCCCACATCGGGCTCCCTGCTTGGCGGGGAGTCTGCTTCTCCCTCTGACCCTCTTCCCTCTCGTGCTCTCTATCTCTCATTCTCTCTCTCTCAAATAAATAAATAAAATCTTTAAAAAAAAAAAAAAAAAAAAAAAAAAACAGAATACTTCAGTGTTTGTGTTGTCAACAACTCCCCTACTTCCTTTCTCCTTCTTCCTTTCCTTGTTTGTTCACCAGATTCCTGACTTCCCATCAGAAATACGTTTTCATTCCTCCTGGTAGAGACAAGAACCTTGTTGGTGGACAGGGACATGAGGACAGTAACACATAACTGGAGAAAGAAAGCAAGTGTCTCTTGTGTGACTGCCATGTCACAGATTTGTAGGTATTTAAAATATGTGTATTTAGGGCGCCTGGGTGGCTCAGTTAGTTAAGCGTCTGCCTTCGGCTCGGGTCATGATCCTAGGGTCCTGGGATTGAGCCCCGCATCCGGCTCCCTGCTCGGCGGGAAGCCTCCTTCTCCCTCTCCCACTCCCCCCTGCTTGTGTTCCTGCTCTTGCTATTTCTCTCTCTGTATCAAATAAATAAATAAAATCTTTTAAAAAAATTTAAAAAAAAATGTGTATTCATGGAGTTTTCCTAAAAACCCGAGAGGCAGGCATTCTGGCTGCAACTTCCAGCAGCCCGTTGACTAGTGCAATTTGCAAAGTGACAAAAAAGTGAGATTGCGTTTCAAATCCAGGTCCGTTTACCAAGACTATCCACCCTTCTATGAAATTATACCTAAGTGTAATGAAAATGGCATTTTTATAAATTCTAACTTAAAGGGATATGGGTACATTTTTCATAACCCCCAATTTATTGCTTCATTTCCCCATTTCTTTCTAAAAGAAATAATTTTGAAATTGCTAGAGAGACAAGAAACAAAGGACTTGAAATCAGTCTTTAATAAGTCCTGAAAATAAACTGTCATTGTGGGGTCGGGGGGAGGGTTGGAAGAAAGTTCACGTGAATGGTTAAGCCATTATTGTTTCCTATGTTAAGGGTGATGATGATGATGATCAGAATGACCAATACTGGAGTGATCACCATATGTCACGCAGTCTGCTGTATTCTCTATGTGCATTGTCACACTTAATCTTCACAACCTTATGGGGGATTTACCATTAATTAATTAAGAGAGGTCAATTTATCCATGGGCACGTGGGTCTATCTGAATCCATGTTTTCACCCTTCAACACTACATGCTGGATTATGCTCTTTCCATTTGAATGATACAAATAAAATGCTGCTTAATTTATCAGTGGTTTATGATTTCAGAAGAGATCTCCATGAACACCTGATAATTTCGCTATATTGTGGCATTACCATCAAACTCTGCAGAGGCAATCATATGCCTTGACCTGAAGGGATGCCAGGTCTTGACTAGGAAATACATGTTAAAGAAAAATTGGGTGTTGGACTTAGAACGAACTGACTCATCTTAGTCTATCCTTTTGGCTGCTCTTTTATACGTATATATAGGCAGGCTGAGTATGTGGGCTTTTGTTTCTGTTTTTCTGGGTTTTTCATTTTTTTGTTTTTGCTTTTAAAATTTTGGTATGCTGATATCTTCATTTAAAAGTGATACAGAGAGGAAACCATTGAGGGGCGATAGGGATATATATTTGGGGAAGCAGAGAGGAGAAGATATAATGGTTGGTACCAAGTTGGCAGAAGGATTTTTGTCTTTGTCTCCAAGAATGAGTTAAGAGAATGTAAGCCAATACACTCCAAGTATAAAATTTCAAATTTAGAAGTGGAAGGCAGAAGAGAACGGAATTTCTTAAGACCTGCTACATTCTGTCTGCTTTAAATATATGCTTTCCCACCTTGTCAATACTTGTCAGTACTTTTATTCATTTTGTAATCACAAGTATTGAGGCTCAAGTCAGTTGACTAATGTCACATTGCTAGTAAGTGAGATATCTCAGATGCAAAAGCATGATCTTTACAGTTATTAAAGCTGTGCTCTGCTTAGTACTTCACGTTGCCAGCTGTGTTCCAGCAAACATTTTAAAGTGTGTCCTATATGTAAGAGGTCGTGAGTAAAGTGCTGCTTTTTGGAGGAGATTCCCTATCATCAGAAAAAACTATAAAATACGACTGTTACTCTGTTTGGGAGATTTGAGTGCTCATTTGTTGGGGGAAGGGGTCTATAAATAAATGGTCTTGGGAGAGAACTTTTAGATCTCTAGGGCTGTGATTCTGATCAGGCATCCGGAATCTGGTGCTGACGCTGGAAAGAACAGGGGTTTAAACAACAGAAGTTTCTTTCCTCTCAAAAGAAAGCAGCCTGGAAGGGGGCCAGTCTAGAGATCAGATCCTATGATCGAGTCCTTAGAGACCCAAGTTTCTTTCCTTTTGTCTGTCTGCTCCTTAAAGCAAGAGGTTTCTATAATTAAGTTCATCTCATACTCCAAGATGTCAGTGGAGTTCTAGCCTTTGGGTCTTCACTCTGGGTGGTAAATAAAAGGAAGTTTGAGAAGGGTGAAAGGGCAAATGCCAACACTCTACCCCCCTTTCCGGGGCTTTCTCAAACGTCTCACACACAAACTTCAAATTATGTCTTATTGATCACCCTTAGCAACAAGGGATTTTGCAAATAAAGTCTTTTGGCTGGGCACATTGCCACACAGATTAAATTTGAGGTTCTATTACTAAGAAAGAATGGGATAATGGATATTGGATAAGCTACTTGAAGTATTAACCACAATTATCTAATCAGGTGCTCACTCCCAGTGGCATGACTTCCAATATAAATTCATTAAAATAACATCCTCATTGCCATGTGTGGTCTGGGATCATTAACAAATAATTGGATCAGCTGCCCACTCAAGGGAGAAGCCATGGAACAGTAGGATTTGGAGAGTATGTGTTTGAAACCATGCAGTCTGAGGACTGTCACTGTGGACTGGGAAAAGAAGGAATGACTCACAAATGTTAATAGAGCTTAGTCATTGCCCTTCTGGGTCTGTGTAAGCCATGTAGGAATCCACCAGGAGAAAGACAGCATGTGAAGCTGCATTCCCCACTGGCTCCAAACCAGGTAGAGAGTCCCCACCCAGGCATCCTTATAGCTCATGTTGGAGTATTGCATCTAAAAATATTTATTTTATTATGAACAAATAAGCATTTGATCATAGGACTAGAAAGAACCCAGGGCAATTTTCTAATGGAAGTCGGACTACATCTATACTTTCCCCAGATAGCTTTTGAAAGTAGGTGTTCAGTCAATCACCTCCCAAACTCCAAGAGTTTGGACTTATTAAACGATTTAAGAGTTTTATCCATCTACCCTTGAGTTAGTTTTAACAACCCCAGAGATTTTCTGTCTTTCTCGTTCCCGACTCCTACTTCCTTCCAAGGTTTGTGACAGTCTAGCTAGAGGCAGAGGCGTGGCTTGAATTTCCATCATGCAGCCTTCCCTCCAATCAGCCATGTCATGGTGGAATTTTTATTGGTCATAAATTTTTTTACTGGCTAGATTAATGTGATTGAAAGCATCACACCCAGTAAATACCGTCTGCTATTTGCTTTAGCAATACCTGTGGAAAAAGGCAACTTGGGACCCAGGCACCGTGGAGCTGGTGAAACCATTGGCTGTGCAGAACTCGTTGGGGGCCCCTTTGACTGATGACCAGAAGTTGCTCTTAGAGGGAGGTCCACCCAGCAAGAGGCTCCATTGGTGCATGCCACTGCCATGTGTAGCCATGATTCACTTCACTGACTATCAAAGCTTTCTACAACTTTGCTTGCTGACTTTTGACCAGAGGTTCCCTTTCAACACGAGGAAAATCTGCCTAGAGAGAGAAAGAGAGAAAGCACATTACGGGGAAATAAATGGCCGCGTGTTTCTGGCGGTCTTGGTTTTATTGCCTGAGGAGCTTCGGCCTGAGCCTGCCCTGCGGTGTTGCCCAGTGGATGTGTATTGTGGCATTTTATGGAGCATGGTTTATATCAGCATGGATTATTATAACAACAACAAGGGGGATATTCAATAAAACCTTGTTTGATGGCAAATGCTCCCACACAAAACACCTCTCACAGGCCAGAGAAATGAGTGGAGTGTTTATAAAAGCACTACCCTCGGAAATCTGCTTTCACAGAAAACCGCTTTCTGAAACAGGTTTTGAAAGAAGGTGTGTGATCTGGGAGCCTAGGCTCCCCATCTGTTTTCTCCCCTCTGACCTTTGGGTTGTTTGACTACATGGTCATGACCCTGTATTGAGTGGGGTAGATGGTCTGTAAAGATGTTCGTGCAGCTTCGCCTTCATGCCTCCCAGCAGTGCCCGAAGCCCTCCTGCTCCCTCCTTCCTGGAAGAAATGCCAAAATTTCACTTAAAAAAAAAAAAAAAAGGCTAGAAAAGAGAAACACAAACAGCAAATGTGCCAGATCGCTAAGGGGATCAAGGATTGAAACATAGCCTCAAAAGTTGCATGTACATAGAGAAACCCCAAAACTTTCCCTAAACCGAACCTGGAACATTTATCTGCCTGACTTTCTTTAGTCTCAGGCCAGTTTTTTAACCATTAGATGACTTCAGATTATAATGCTGGCAGTGGCTAGGTTAGATGGTAGCTGGGGGGAATTCTCTTTTTGAATCCCGTTCCTTGTGTAGGTGGGGTTGGCAAGGCTGCAGTAGCCGTTTGGTGCCGGGGCCAGAGAACCCGGAGTGCCTTTTCTGGGCTGGAGTCCTGTGCGTCAGGGTTTGGAGATGCAAGTCGGGAAGAGAAAGAGAACCTGGAAAGGGGAAGACGCGGAAAGTCTGAAAGAGTGGTGAAAGAAGGTATAAGGGAGGAAAGAAAAAGTCAAAAGTCACAAAGAGAGGAAGGGGATGCACAAAATAGAAGGGATGAGGGGAGGAAGGAAATGATAAGGAGACAAAGAAGGCCCAAGTTGCTGGAAAATAGATCTTCAAATCAAAACCGTCTTTCACTGGAAACCGTGACGTCGATTTCACAAGCGTTCCTGATGGTTTTGAAGTATCTGGCTCTTGTTCCCCCCTCAGACCCTCCTCTTGCATTGTCACGGACCAAGCCCTGCACGGCAGGAGAGACGAGGCGAGCGCTCAGCCTGTGTTTGTGAACAGGACGTGCCATGCAACCATCCTGTGAATTCCTAGGGTATTGACAGAGGGAGAGAGAAGGCCTTGATGGATAACAGAAACAGCCTTTTACACGAGACGCCGTCCAGTTCACGACCAGCCAGTGGCTCTAATCTCGGCCGAATGCGCAGTGTTTATTTTTCCAAGAGTGGGGCCTTCGATGACTCATGGTACTCAGATGCTACTTACTAATGGACCCTTGTACAAGTCAAGAATGTGACACACGGCGAGACACGCAGCTTAACAATCACAAACAACAGTACGGTTAATGGGGGGTGAAGCTTCGGTGACATGTGTCACACCAAAGAGCCGACTCCTCATGCTCCCTGAGGCCACAAATGAAGGGTCTCTGGACTGTGTAATAATGATAAAATATTGCCATCTGTTGGCATCCTGTGTAAGCAGACTCTGACATACCTAACATTGACGTTTTTCCAGACGGCCTCTCACATGTCTCCAGGGAGAGGATATGTGAAAAGCACTGAGAACAGAGCAGAACATGGCAGCCTGATCTTATAGGAGGAAAAAAAAAAATAACATTCTAAAAGTTCAAACCTGGAGGAGAACAGACTGTTGGACGTTGGTCTAATCTCTCACTTCAAGGTATGGGAGCAGCCAAACCCACCAGAGGTTGCCCTTGCCCAACTAAATGGACCGTGGGATTCTGCTTCAGAGATGTTGTCAAATGATTTCAGGGCACACACATTCCTCTTCCCAGTGGGTTCAGGATATTTTCAATCCAGGGAGACCTTTATTTATTGCCAGGGTTAAAGACAAGGGTGTTTGAACTGTAAAAATCATACATATTATGGGCAAAAGGGTAAATTGCAGTCATCTAAAATATCCCCCCCCCGCCATAATCATCCATAAATTCTGGATAAACATGACATAATTGCTTTTATTTTATTTTAGTTTTTTGGCTGAGCTTGCAAAATATACAAGAAAACTGCCTAGTTGAAAAAAACAAAGTCGAAACTAGAAACCAGTGTAATGATCATGTGATGCTTTAGAAGCCTCCAGAAGTCTTTGTCAGACCTAGTAACCTAGAACTTGGGTTAGTTTGTCCATTCAGAGACAGTCCAAAGCTGAGAATTAGCACTGAGATCTCTGCATAAACCTGGGGTCCTTGAAGGGCAGCAGCTTCAGAAGGTGAGGGAAAAATGAATAAATAAAACTTGCAATGCAGGGGCTCCTATCTATATTTGCCAGGCTCAGGCTGAAACAAACAAAACCGTGACAAAACCATACCGCAAATTCTAGGAATTTCACAAGTTTAAAATTTAAATTTTACACTATTTTCATATTTCAGGAACCCCCAAACCAAAAAAAAAAAATGTATGGAAAAACGGTTATCAGGGTCAGTGGCCACTGATTTAGTATCATTGTGGTATGTCCCAGCAGTGAACCCAAAACTGTTCTAGAATGATTTTCCCACAAATCAGCCCACAAGGAAGCCACACAAAAGAGCAAAGGAGAGAGAAATCAAAGTCCCACCAAAGAACTCTCAATATATTATTGTAACACATTGTGGAGGGGGAGAAAACAAAACCAAAAACCTCCATGATCAATGCTTAAAAAATAATGGTGCAGAATATTCTAGAACTGATGGATATGTGCTCCTTAGATGCAAAACCCATAAGTTTAGAAATATAACCAAAAACTAATCTACTTGAGACAACTTGTAGTGAATAAGGAACACTGAAGACAAGTCTAAGTCTTCAGTGCAGAGTGAAAAGAAAGTCATCTACACATGAACAATGATTAAAGCCCATACAATACATGAGCAGAGTTCAACAGTGAAGATTCATTTAATCTCTCCAGATTTAAGGTGCTTCTTATAGAGGCAATATTCAACACATTAGGTTGTTTTCCACTTGTTCATAAGAAATAAAAATTTTAGTAGATATGACAATATACGGCATATTCATGATAATGTATATAAAACCGTAATACTAACCCTTCACTAACTAAATTCCACCCATTTTGTTTCCTTCCTACCCAGTCACTGAACCACAATAGTTGTCACCATTTCAAATCTCAGGCACGGCACAAAGATAAATACAAAACAATTTGTACCTGAAGTAGGCACTACCAAAACATAAATAAGGATTTGTGGACATAAAACATGTTTTTTTAATAAGACATTTAAATTAAAATAAATTTTCCCTCTTTGTTTTCCTAGAGATCCTATTTTTCTTAGGTTCTTATTAACCCAGCCATTCACTTCCTAGCAGAACCTTCTACCTCAAGCTATGCTTCCTTCCTTTTTTTTTTTTTAAAGATTTTATTTATTTATTTTAGAGAGAGAAAGAGTACGGAAGCAGGGGGAGGGGCAGAAGGAGAGGGAGAGAGAGAATCTCCAGCAAACTCTGCATTGAGCACAGAGCCCAATGCTGGGCTCGAGCCCAGGACCCCGAGGTCATGACCTGAGCTGAAACCAAAGTCCAACACCTAACCGGCTGAGCCACCCAGGCACCCCCTTCATTTTTTTTTGGTTGATCTAGGGAGGCTTTGGAGACTGTAAGGATGAAAATGCCATCATCACCAACAGCCAAGAGAAGTAATTTTTTTAAATGCCTTTCTGGAATTAGGGCATACTGATGTTGTTGCGCCAGGCCTGGACCTATGTTACATCATACTATTTTTTTTTCTGCAATATATGGTTCATTATCCTGTAGGAAATTTTTACTCTTAAAGATTTGCATACACACATTCTAGGCCTGTAGACTGAAGATCTAACCATTCCAGTCCCTGCTAAAAAACATGAAAAGGCTTTATGTGTATTATTTTCATAACTGCATTTTCCCTCACATATGGCTGTGCCACTAAGCTTGGCTTCTCTCGCATGATGGATACTATTGCATTTATCCTCACTTCTTAATACCCACCGCTTTCTTACAGCACAGATCGAAGGCAGATATCATTGTAAATGTGTGCGATTTTGTTGAAAAGGCAGTCTCAGAAACATGTAGTATTCCTAACAGAGCCAGCTAGTTTGGTGGTTGAGTTATGATCCAGGTTCTAATGTGATTTTTCCCTGAGTTTTCCTTTCCCATCAAAGAATTCTCCCAGTCTTCGTTTCTTTCTTTGGAAATAACAGAATAAAATGTGGATTTTTACAAACCTCATATATTCCAGATCATTTAACTTAGGTGACTTGAGCATGGCACTGGTAAATACAGAATTTAAAGTTTGAGTCCTGCGTGGGTTGGTTCACTGTGTCCTGCTTCATGGCTAAATAGTGTATCCCCACATCATCTGCTAAAAAGTGGTGAGAACATCAAAGAAAATGGGCAGTTGGACTACATATCTGGAGTTCAGAGATGCCTTGACATAGCTGACACCTCCCAATTTTCTAATCTGGACAGCTGGATATTATGAAAGCCTATCTCATTACTTTATGGCCCCAATTCTAAATCTTCATTTAAAAAAACAAAAACAAAAAACCAAAGTTTAGATGACATCACTATGCTGCATGAGAAAGAGAATTTCTCACATGTGTGCTTTGATACACGGTGACTGCTTGGTAATGTCTGAGCACAAATCTTTCAGCAAAATTGGGAGAATATTGGAAATTATAAGCCATAAACATCATTCATTTGGCCATGTAGGCCTGTGTGACAGCTCAGAGTTTGTAAGGTGATGTGGTTTCACTTCTGAAATGTACTTAGATTTTAGTTGAATGAAGAACTGTGTTTGCAGAACAGCATCTCCACAACCCATCGTTCCCCCAATGTATATCAATTCATCACTGGCACACCTAGGATCTTTAACATTTAGTGGATTTAAAAAAGAAAAAGACAAGTTCTATAGGTGCCAACAATGTTCGAATCAGGGCCCGTGCTTGGTATCACCTTCCTAAACGGAGGCTGCGCTCAGAATGTTTGTTCTGCTACAATTAATCACATGCTTTCCAAATGTCAACATAATTTTCATGGTCTGCTAAAAAGTAGTATTCATGATAGAGAAAAATAATAGAGTTACCATTAAAAATTGATCTGTCACTGTTCATTTTAAAATCGTTGGTTCTGCCTGAACAAACTGTATGGAATTTTAAAAGTTTCCATCCCGTGTACCCCTACATGCCTGCTTGGAAAGTTTACCTGGCTTTCTGCATTCTGCCCACATTCTGCAGTGCTATACTGAAATGAAAATATGATGAAAGAAATATAGTAGCTTGATTCTTTCTGTAAGTCTTATCTCCATGTCCAGGTGCCATGCGCATGTAGGCGATCTCCCAGTATCTGCCATTTGTTGATATTTGAAATATGAGTGACTCTCGATAAAAAATAACAGAACTAGGGGCATCCGGGTGGTTCGGTCAGTTAAGTGTCTGCCTTCAGCTCAGGGCATCATCTCAGGGTCCTGCGATGGAGTCCCACATTGGGCTTCCTGCTCCACGGGGAGCCTGCTTCTCCCTTTGCTTGTGTCCTCTCTCTCTGTCAAATAAATAAATAGAATCTTAAGAAAAAAAAAAAAAACCCACAACAGAACTTTATGAGTTTGGGGGTGTTCCTAAACTTTCCAGAAATAAGGATTTTTGATAGACGGGACAATTGCTGCCTATATTCAAGAATATTTTCTAAAAGAGGGTCCCATGAACTAAACATGTGTTCAGGTGTCTTTACTATAAGCTTTGAGCCAGTTTCTTTTTTATGAAAATAAATGCAGCCATACTTAGAGAATTCCTCAAAGAAACCACTCTCTTCCTTGGGCTATGACATAAACCGCCCAAAGGCTAAGCTGTTATTTGTCACAGTAACTTCACATTATAGATACGGCACAGTCTGTGAGGTTCCTCTAACAAGAAACCAATAATTTGTGATCATTATGATCCAAATTCTCTCATGAGTTTTGGATTTCCACATTCCTAAATGATTATGTACATGAGGCCCAAAAAAGAGGTCTACACAATCCATTTTCCTTTTAAAAAGAAAATGAAAAGGACAAAGACCTAGAAGAGAACCTAAATATGCGGCTGACTGATATTTTTTGTATTTCAATAATTCTATATTATATATATAGTATCACCTATATATTTCACCATATATATGGTATCACCTATATATGGTATCGTATGTATCATATCACATATAATGGATATATCAGCACATTTTAGGCACTAGTACCCTTTACTACTTTAATACACATATTTGCAAAAGGAAATGAGAATTTGGAAACATCTGAGAAAAGGCCTAGATGGAGATTTTGACATCATTTTTATGCACAGACAAATCAAGGGACCATCAAGAGAGCATGTGTTTCAGCTGTTGCAACCCAGAACAAGTGCTTGAGATGTTAATTCCACCCACCCACTCCCTCTTCTCTGACTCGATCCCCTCATCTTGCTGAAATGGTCTGAACCTGTGTTAAATGTATAGCAAATTTTCCTGAGGAAACCTGTCTGGCCCATGCAGAAGTGAAACCTATGTCCATTAAGACACAACAATCCCTTCCTCTCCAGTGGATTAGCCCAGCCCCAGCCAGTAACAGTAAAACTCTCCTCGAGATCAATTTCCCACAAAATTTGTCACAGATTGTTGTTTAGACACATTACTTATAACTTAAAAAATAACTAGCTGCAGGGGCGCCTGACTGGCTCAGTCGGTAGAGCGTGTGGTTCTTGATCTCGGGATTGTGAGTTTGAGCCCCATGTTGGTCTTAGAGATTACTTAGGGAAATAAAAAAAAATAATAATAATAACTAGCTCCCAAATTCCAGACTTTCAGGGGCTGGTAATGAAATTCAATAAAGCTATTTCTTTTAAGATTTATTTTGAATGTTGGCTTCTCTTAGTTTAGCCTAATTCCCTTTAAGATTAAGGCTGTAGCCACCTTGATTTTTAGCAGGTTGATCCTCTCAGATTCACCCTTGGCTGCGGGACGAGTGACCAAGCATCAAAATTTTCTGCATTTCACATTTTCCAAAGAAGTAGAGTGAATAAAGTTATGAATCTGAAATTGTGGATATCGTGTTTGATAGAGAATTGCTAAATTAGGGTTAAAAATATTGCATCCATCGATGGATTAGAATGGACCAGCAGTTTCCAAATATGCATCTGAGCGGTTTCATACTGAGTGCTTGGGGACCTATAATCTTTCAAAGACCTTGTTAAACTGTTTGATAAGGGGAATTATTTACTGATTCCAGAATATTAAAATTATAAAATCAAAATTATTAATAATATCAAAAGCTAAATTGTATAAATCCTTTAGTTACAGTAACAGAGTGGAATGTTGGTCATTTTATTTTGTTTTACATTATGTAGGTTGTAATCTCAAAAGTCTAAGTGCCTAAGGCCTAAGAAGATCTTAAAGCCACCCTGATCAAAAGTACCTGGAAAAGCTTTAAATCCAGATTCCTGGGCCCCACTCCAGACCCTAAGACTCACACCTTGCAGAGTATGAACCAGGAATCTGTATTTTAAAAGCTCCCCCAAACAGTTCTGACGAGTAGCCCTATGTACATGATATAATCTGGATCAAATTTGATTTTTTGCCAGATCCTGTGCTGAGAACAAAATCTTACACTTGTGTCCCAAATACTTAACAACTGTCTTCAAAATGTACCAATTGGCAATATTTATCTAAATTACAAATTTATGTGCTTCTCTGACTCAGATATAAATCACTTATGATAATTTATCTTATATATTTGCCTAGATAAAAGCATATTTTTTATTACAAATAACCAGGAACCATCCAAGGATATATATCTACTAGGAACTAGCTGAATAAACAGTTGCATCTAACATACTCTAGAGCTGTAGGAGGGAACAAGCACTGTGTGTCCCAATTTGGAAAAATACCCAGGGTGTATTGTTAATGAAAAACAGAAAGGTGAGGTACAGAATATATTTACATTACCATCTGTGTAAGAAAGAGAGGAAAGAATAACTTAACATCTTTTTGCTCTTTTTTAGTGAGTTTTTAAAAATTGGGGCACTTGGGTGGCTCAGTCGGTTACATGTTTGACTCTTGATCTCAGGGTTGTGAGTTCAAACCCCACATGGGGCTCTGCACTGGGGTTGGAGCCTACCTTAAAAAAAAATAATTGAAGTGACATTGACATATAATATTATATTAGTAATTCAACATTATGTACATTATATACATTACACCATACACATACATATCATCATAACAAGTCTAGTGACCATTTGTCAGAGTTTAATTATTTTAGATACCTCATGTTAGTGAAATCATACAGTCCCCCAACGACTGGCTTATTTCACTTAGCATAATGTCCTCAAGGTTTATCCATGCTGCTGAATAATGTTCCATTGCATATATATATATATATATATATATATATATCACATTTTCTTTATTTATTCATGAACATTTAAGGTGTTTCCATGTTTTTGCTATTGTGAATAGTGCTCCAGTGGACATGGGAATGATAATATCTCTTCAAGATTCTGGCTTCAACTCTTTTGGGTCAATACCCAGAATAGGATCGCTAGATTATATGGTAGTTCTGTTTTTATGATTTTTTGAGGAATCTCCATACTTTTTTCCATAGCGTCTGTACCAGTTTACATTCCTACCAAGAATCTATACCGATTTACAATGTACCAACAATACAACGCCCAACAGGGTTCCAAATTCTTCACATCCTCATTGACGCTTGTTTTTTGTTTTGGGGTTTTTTTGTTTTTGTTTTTGTTTTTTAATAATTAGCCACTCCAACAGATGTGAAGTGATAGGGACAGGAGGCAGGAGAAAATGAGGAGTTTCTAATCAGCGGGTATGAAGTTTCATTTATACAAGATGAGTATGTTCTGGAGAGCTGCTGTACAATATTGTATTATACACTTAAAAGCTAAAGGGGATAGATTGCTGTTAAATGTTCCTACCGCAATAAACTAGAAATAAAAATTAACAAAAACCTGTCTTTACATGAGAGATGATGGACTCTGAAAAACAAACTGAGGGTTCTAGAGGGGAGGAGGGGAGGAGGATGGGTTAGCCTGGTGATGGGTATTAAAGAGGGCACATTCTGCATGGAGCACTGGGTGTTATGAACAAACAATGAATCATGGAACACTACATCAAAAACTAATGATGTAATATATGGTGATTAACATGACAATAAAAAAATAAAAAAAACCTGTCTTTATGTTTACTTTTCATTCTCTAAAAAGAAAATGAAATACACACAAAAAACCTAGTAAATATGCTTGCAGATGAGGTGAGAAAGTTAAGGACTGTGGGACTGGTAAATGTGGATAGGGCAGGAATGAGATATTTTGTGTACATTTATTATTGGTAGTAAGCCATATGAAACATATCTACAACATATTTTTAAATAACTAAAAGTGAAAAATAAAATAATTTTGTGTTATCTTATCTTAGAAATTAAATGTTTTATCATTTCTGGATAATGCAAATTCGTAATTGTAATGAAATTTCTTGATGATACATCCGTACAACAAAAAGAAATAATACTAGCGATCCTTCAAAAAAGACATTAAGTAAACCCAAATGTTTAGGAACATGTGTCAAGCCAGAGAATATAATAGTCTATCATCAGTCTTGGTTTGAAAGCTAAGTGCTTTCCAAATTCCCTGGAATGACTTTTCTTCACCAGAGCATACTCTGATATTTTCTTGCCAAAAGGCTCTCATCTCAAATCCAACAGTCCTGAGGCAGAACATAGCAGACTCTGCCCCACTACGGTATGTTTTTAAAGCAATAACGAAGAAAAGGATAAATCCATTTGAAATTCAAAATTCTGGGGAAATTCTGGAAGTGGGTGGATAGCAGTTAACCAGCTTTGACACAGAGCCAGAACCCCTGAGAGGACACTCCCAGATTATTTTTCCTTGGTCCCCGTGTGTTTGGGACATACGAGAAATGTGTGTGTGTGTGTGTGTGTGTGTGTGTGTGTGTGTGTGTGTGTGTGTCTAATAATACTAGAGAAAACTGGATAATATCTGGAGGTAGAGCTTTTCTTTCATGAAATTTTGATACAAGAGAGATAATACAGATTCTCATAGTAAGATACTTCTTAAATATGACTTCATTCTTCTCTGACATGCCAAAAGAATATTTCTGAGTGTTAGGCATAGGGGGATTTCCAGTTATCCTCTGGACCTTCTCACAGCACCATGCTGAAGCTTGTAGAGGGGAAGGCAAGTATCCTAAGGCTTCCACCTACGCCCATGTTCCCAAAATACCACCTGCATCTCCAATGAGCATGGCTCTCTTGCTGCAGGCTTTGGATTATTTTCCCAAAATAAAAGACACCCAACCCTTCATGGAATTTTTAGTCATTTTAATTCCTAAGGGGATGATTCACCAGTATAGAATTAGGTAAACATATAGGGGGAAAAAAAACTGTTGCAAATATGCAGATGTTCCGAGATGTCATTTTGATAAGCAAACTAGTACTGAACTGCTTTTGAATGACAACTGTTATACTCCCTTTCTTACTGCTTTTGAATGACAATTGTTATACTCCCTTTCTTATTGCTGATTGAACTTGTGGCGGCCATTTAACTTCATCGGTTTATATTCTGGAATATTAGAGCAATAGCTTGAACCTGTATGCAGGCTTATGCGTGAATATGTGACACTCACCCCTTGGCATTGGAACTGGATTTCAGGCCAGGTAGCAAAAGCAAATGCTTTTGCACTCAGGCTCTCCACTGAAAATGTAAAGCAACGATATGTCCTTACTGGCCTCTGGAAGATCTAACACATAACCTCTCTGAGATTCTGTTTCCTCATCTTTAAGTCCTGACATGGCAGTGCACATGAAGGCAATTTGCATCTAATTATTTTACCTGTGCATAATATATATCGTATGCCTTATGACATTACTCGTTATTAATGATAACCATCATCATCATCATCATCATCATTCATCTTAAATAATTTTCAACCTTGAAGGACTTTTAATGTATTTAGTTCAAGTTTATTTTTTCACAGAAGAGGAAGCTGACATTCAAGAGATGTGGGAATTGCTTGGGTCAGTCATCTAATTAATGGCAAAACAGTAGTATCTAGATCACAGGCTTACTAATTCCAGTCCAGAGTGCTTTGTGCCACATCATGTGACCTTACTGTCAGCATGGAGAATCACTCTAATTCTAGGTTTTTTTAAAAAAAGTGTATATATATGTATATGTACACACACATATACATATATATATTTGCACAGAATATGAAAAAAATTCTATTCAGTCTGAGTGATCTTGTTTTCTTTTTTGTAATTTTATGTTTTATTAATTTTCTTACAGTAAGCAATAATTATTTTATAAGCACTTACCAACAAACATAACTTTAAACTTATGTTGGTATTACATCACCCTATAGCTGTTTGGAAATTTCTTGAAAACAGAAAACAAATTAAGAAAGAAGATGTAAAAGTACAATTATGCTGGAATCCTAGGCCAAGGAGATGAAGGGCTTTTCTGATTTCTTTCATTTTGTTTGTTTTTGTTTTTTGCTATCCCTGCTAGTCATACATCCTCATGGGTAATGTTCCTGGAGAAAAAGAAGAGCTAGAGAATAATTTTGCCTTATTGCTTGTTCAGTCCAGCTCATTTCTAGTTGGATTTTAACTGGGCATATGGTAGGCATTAAAAACCTTGTTAAAATGTACTCCTTTTGTTAGCATGCTCTAAATCAGAGGGAGTCCAACCACGAACCTTTTCAGATGTGTTCATTTTTATGACATACACAGAAGGTAGATCTGACAATTATTTTCACCATGTCTTATTTTAGAGTAGCGATGTTAACACAAATAGGACATCTGCTTTCATTTTTTATTTTTGAGAAGGAAAGAGATTGAAAAACAAATTTAAGTCCCAAACACATCAAGGCAGGTTTTAAGGAGCTGGATTCCCTTGATGAATCGGGATGCACGAGGGTAGCGGAGTCTTCCCCTAATCTGTTTAGGTGGATAACCATTCCTTCCTTGTCAAAGGTAGTTGGAGATCTCCATCTTTTGATCAAAGACATAGACTTATATGTGAAGATGAAAGAATTCACCCTCTATGTTTAATCAGTGCTCAACAACTTTCCATGCTACCAGACTATTGAAGAATTTACTTTTTTCTTAAGTCTGTGTGTATCTTTCCATGATCATAAAGGGAAGCAGTGAGAAAGAGAGAGGGTTGTACAGCCCTGAGAGAGTCAGCATGTTCAGGTTCCAGCATCCACTCTGTTGTTAGTTGGATGATTTCCCTGAGCAGTTTAACTTTCAGCATATATTTATTGAATGAACAGCAATCTCTCTGGATTTCAGCTTCTTTATCTGGAGAAGAAGGGAATAAACAAGTGAGGTTCACCTCTGTGTATAAGAGATGGAGCTGGCTTGGAGGTACCTAGACCTGGGATAAGGGAAAACATTTTTTTGTGAGTGAGTTCATGGAAGGGACACTGTGCTGACTTCTGATATTAGAGCAGCTCTACTCAGAACAGGTGTAAACATTGGACTTCTAAATAAGATTTTCTTTGATTAAGGGTTTGGCTGGCAGAATAAGGAATCTGGAGACCACTGTGCTTTGTGAATTTTAGGTTTTTTTCCCAGCTCTAATATTCTATGGTTCTGGTTATTATTATGGCAATTAAAGCTAACAGTTGTTACATAACATAAATGTTCTCATTTAAATATATAATTCAAAGTATGTTCTGTAGGGCACTGTGATGGTGTTTAACTTCCTCAAAGAGGAATTATACTCATCTTCTCATTTTAGCTTCTAACATCTCCAATCTATGGACGAGTCTGACAAAACAAAGAGAATGTAAGTTGGTTGCCCAAGATCACATAGTAAGTTAGATTAGTGCCAGCATTAGGATCTAACTTTTCTGATTTCTGGTCGAGTTTTGATTCCACTAACTTAGCTAGAAATTAAAAAAATGAGCATGAGTCCGATCTGTCATTGCCCTAAGGGTTGAAGAACTTTTATAACACAGAATTCTGAGATGGGAAAACCTGTTACCACCAATGCAAGAAGCCTCACTAAATGGGTTAGCTGCTCCCAGGAGCGCTGCTCCAAGGCCAACCACAAAACTTCCTGGCTTAACAAGAAGAATAGCCAGTGGTTCACGGGAAGAACTAATTTATTAATTTATTAATATTAATATTTGATTTGATTTAGAAGGATGAAAATTCAACAAAACCTGGCTACCAGGAACCAAAATATCAGCTCCATTTTGTCAAATCTCTTAAGGATTTATCAGTGAAGTTACTTGACACATTCATAGTTGGTGATTGGTTCAGCTCTACTTTCATAGACAAGTTAAGAGGCATGCTCGTACAGCCACGTACTTTATCTGTTTCCAGAGACCACAGCAATGGAGTGGGATGTAAAGGAAGAGTAAGCTGAATAGTGTCAAAGAAGTACATACCTAGATCTGTTTCTAAGAATTCCCTCTGTGGCTTTAGGTCATTCTCAGAGGTATCTCACGTGTGATAGCCATAAATTTTCCTCACTACTCGTCATGATGATATTTTATTATGCTCATTTTCCTCTGGTTCCTTCAATGATGCACATTTTTACTTCCCATCCTAATGTCCAGTAATTCTGCCACCCAGTGTTACCCAAAGATTATATCCTTTTTTGCTTCTCTAGTTCAAACTTTGTTAGTATAGCTCTCTACTTTAGCTACCATGGATATTTTGTAGGCTAGATGTGGCCCATTCATTTAAGCATTTTAATCTCTATTCTGAAGTAAAGCTACGATGCAGTGATGTTTGGGCCTCTCAATATCTTCCAGAGAATATATGAAATTAATATTTTAATTTTTTTTTACTACCACTGTTTTAAAAATTACCCTTACCAGATATGAATCCTTGGAGTCAAGACCTTCTCTTTGACTCTCAAATTTACCTCAAACCAGTCTTAAGGGACTTCAACTTTCTTTTCCTTTTTTTTTTTTTAAGGTTCTTCCATCTCTATTGAGATTAGGCCTATTCTATTTGCCCTACAGAAGTGGCCTTAAGTGCAAGGCAAATATCCCATTTAGCTTCTCAAGCTGAGACTCCCCACTACATATAGAGTCTGTGCATAGTTTAACAAGATTTCCACTGTAAATTTCCACAGAACCCCACAAAATATTTTGTCCCCATCTGTAATAACTCCGGGTTGTTTATAGAGGCAGAATAATCTGCAAAGTTACTCATATTTAGAACTACTGAAAGAATGGTTGTAGAAGTAGTACATGGCCGATGTTCCCCAAGGAAAGAACTTAAGATACAACTCTTGCCCAGTTTAATCTTGGTGCCAACATACCCAGAGACCGTGTCTTTGAAATATCCCTGCCCAAGTAGTTAAAATAAATTAAGAGGTCTGCCTATTCCAGGAATGGCCCCTAAAATGACGATTTTTTCTTCATGTCCAGTGATTATGTTTTCAAAAAGGTGCTTTTAAAAACCACCTTTTTGCTAACGAAATGCATAATCTGTCCAAAAACAAGGCTGTGGCTTAGCAGGTTGTTCTACTCGGCTTTCCAGCTGAAGGTAAACAGGATGCTTTGCTTAATTTTCCCTATTTTTCTTCATTTACAGTCATGCCATACTGTCTCCTCCTTCATAGCCCGAAGCAAATTCAGATGGAGCCACATCAATGTGGTAACACCAAGAAAAAAAACCATTTCTCCTCCTTGCGTTTAGCACAGAATCCAAAAAGAGAAAGAGTTAAAGGAAAGAAGCATACTTTCATGTGTTGGACTTTACATTTACATATTTAGAGTAA
Source organism: Zalophus californianus (assembly GCF_009762305.2). Taxonomy (NCBI): domain Eukaryota; kingdom Metazoa; phylum Chordata; class Mammalia; order Carnivora; family Otariidae; genus Zalophus; species Zalophus californianus. The sequence continues at coordinate 53,396,045 of NC_045610.1, read as the reverse complement.
TATGGAAGTAATGCTGAGAACTGATTCTAGGGAAGTTAAACATAGAACAGAGATTACAGAAAAATTCCAATGTGAAAAATCCAGAACAAAGAGCATAGATGAAGTCTGAGTGCAATCTGAATATTGGTAGTCAATACTCACAGGAAAGAATAATTAGCACAATCATGAGATAGGTTTCTGACTTGATTATGAGCATTAGTGTCATAATACCTTCACTGTGCCTGATTCTTGGATATTGTATTCTTGTGGAAATGCATATTGATGGGATGCCAGTACTTTGCTAAAGCAAAGTCTATAAACATTGTCTTGTATTTAATATCTTAAAAATAAGTGCATCAGCAGAAGCCTAATTTAATATCCTTCCTTTAATTAGCTACATCCCTTAGTCAAATAATATTTTTATTTTTTTAAGCTTTTCATGTACACATGCACTAGGAGGAAAATGGGTCATTGTTGTATTGCTATTTTCATACCCTAAACATATTTTTAAAGTATTATTTGTTATTTACTCTAATATTTAATATAAATCACAAAACTTAGCAAGGTAATAATGCCAATGCATGCAACTGTCTCTAGTTCCCAAATTGTAATTACTTTGTTATTTTATCTTGCTCTTCATTTTCTTTAACTCCTATTATGCAACTTCAGTGTTCCATAGGCGGGAATTAAGCCATCAAAGTAGACGTCATCTTGGAATTGTACATTCATAGGGCTGAGCACTGTTCCAATATGACCAATATGATGGCTATCAATCTTAAACTCCTTATTTCACCTCTGATGAATGTCTACAAACTTGTCTGTAATATTGTAAAAGAAAAATATGATTTTTGAATGAAGCCACTCACAAAAATTCAAGAGGACTTAAAAGTTTTAAATTCCTCTTTTAAGCTAAGTCTCTTCTGTGTTTCCCTGGGGAAAATAGTCAATGAAAAATAATAGAGAAGTTGCACAGACAGTGGTGCCGTGGACGAATACAACCATCTCCAAAAGTGTTTCTGGAGATACAGAACTTATACAATGGTCACATTTCAGATGTCAGTAAGAACATTTGTCATCAGAAATAATCATTTCACTTTTAAAGTTTTGCGCCTTGGGGGTTGCTCAGTGCATTAAGCTCTGGGTGAAAATTGAGTAAGCCAGTGATTTGAACCCATTCAAATGTAAAAGAAAAAAAAAGCACCTTGATTATTTCAAGGGTGGATCAAACTCTGGGCTTTAAGACCAAGTCCCTATCTTAACCTTTCTACACAATGGTCCTATGTGGTAGACTAAATCCAAAAAAAGTGTCCAATTTCTCATAGTGCTTTAGGCATCCTGGTCTGGGTAGATTAACTTTCCATTCATGAAATGTTTCATTCAGGTGTTCGGAAATAGTGCAGGAAAAATAAATGAAAACTTAATATGTATTTGCATCGAGTCACTTTACCATCAATAACCTGGACTTACTGGAAAATTAGAAAGACAAACTCTAAAATTGTTTATATTCTTTACAAAAATATGTTCTCCATATTTAGCTGCCCTGTTCACGTAGTAAAATGAATGTATACCTTCTGTTTCCTCTACCATAACCAGACTGAAACCTACCTATCATGTTTGGAGACACAACAGTTAGTTTAACTTAAATATTGTCCCTGTTTCAGTTGTATCTTTTTAGTTGTAAGTAAAAATGGGTGGTCCTTCAGTTACCACCTGGAAGGGCCCACTTTATCTTACAGTATTTCACATTAGTTTTTCACATTAGTATTTCCTTAGGTTACTTTCTGTGATGTAGGTTTTCTGGATGAACTTTCTTTTACTCCTCATGTTATAATCCATCTCTAAATTCATGTTGCCGGAGTCAGTAAATATTTTAAATATTTGTTGCTCTTGCTTTTACTTTTTTGCACCAGGGAAAAACCAAAACTCTCATTGTTGAGAAAAAGGATGACTTCATTACAATTATTAGTATTGCTAGTTATTATAATTAGTATTAGTTAGTAGGATTTTTAATATTAACACCAACAAGTACCTATTTGAGCCTTTACTGTGTGTAAGATCCAAGGGGGGACTTCTATTTACATATGAGAAGAATGGAAAATGCAAGAAGATCCCCCTAGAAAAAGGAAAAATTGAATGTGTAACTATTTTAAAAATCTGATATTTGAATAGATGTCATATAAAATGGCTCTCTCCACATGGACGGTGAGCTGTCCATCACCCCTCGTTACATCATTCCAGTTACACCAATTAGCTGATTCCACCAGTGCTTGGTTAGGGTTTTGTTAAGACTCTGCTTCAGAGTACTAATGTATTATTTAGTTGCATATCTGTCCGTGCAGGTGCCCAGGAAATGAGTTTGCTGTCAGGATGTCTTGGTGCTAAAAGGAGTGCCGTCATGTGAGTCCTCATACCCACTGCTGAGGCAGTAACCTAATCCTAAACTCAATCCTAGTATTTCACTGATGTGTGCACGGATTTCACATCACCGGTACATCTCCAGCTCCTAGAATCGAGCTTAGTATATGCTGTTGAAACAGTCACAGGCTTTAAAAAAAAAAAAAAAAAAAAAAATGGAAGTAAGAGCTCTCACTAATTGGGAACTGTTAAATCGGAAGAAAAAAAATAGACCATTTATTTGCAAGTGAACAGCTTATTTAAAATTTTAAGATATTTCATATCCACCTGAGAGAACGTGGAAGCTGGAAACATAGAGCTTCACCCCTCTGCTTTTAAGGATGGCTGAAGTTAGAAGTTCTTTCACATTCTCTTATTTCAGTCAGAAAGCAAGCTTTGGCTAAATTATCATTCATTTCTCAATAACCCCCTGGTTTAATTCTGTTCTCTAAAAAAAAAACCTTGAGCATTATTCTAACAGACTTTTAAAAGTATTCAGTCCAAAAACGGGATATAAGCATTGTCATCATCTCTCACTTAGAATTAAATTCCATTGTACTATTGACAGTCACTTTATCCGAGAGTCAGATACGGAATCATCTCACAAGTAACTCACCTGTGGCTTCCAGCCCTCTAGCCTTAGGCTTTTCCTGTCTCAGCCTGAATGTCAGACCTACGCTGTTGCTGCATTGGATCCACTAGATCAATCTGGATATGGCAGCTGACCTCGCCGACTCCATCACAAAACACTGGCCAACGACCTTGAATTTCTGGAGTAGGGATGCATATTCTGTGCCCTTTATCTCTGTTAAGAGTAGTGTAAGCTTTTAGGCTTTAGGTTTTAAATTGCTTGTGAAAAGGGCACTGAAAAATGTAAACCACGAGCAGCTGCGGGAGCCTCCTTCTGTCCAGGAAGCATTTAATTTGCTTACACTGGCCTATTGGCGGCCCAACCTGCGGAAAGTGGATATTCTCCTTTAGACTGTCATGGTGCAGACTGGCTGACAGTTTTTTGTCAGTCAGTCCAGTCATCTAAATCACTTCTTTGTATCTGAACCTGGGAAAAAATAGCAGTAAGGGAACGACCTAGGATGTGGTTATCATGAGATAATCAACCCCCTGGGGAGATCTGACACACCTGTGCTATTCTGTCTTAGGCCGGGGACCGTGATTAAGGCAGAAAAAACTGCTCCCTGTCTCCTTCACCCCTATCACACTTTGATACAGCAGGAACCACCAGCCTATAAATACATCCCCTGATAAAATCAGCTCACCTTGCACCCGTGACTGCCGTCCACAAGAAGTGGCAAATAGCACAGGAAGCCATAGACTGTTATTATTTTACTTCCCTGACAAGGATTCCCAGATAAAAATCCATTGCAAGAGCAGTGTCTGGTGAGAATGAAGGCCATGCCTGGGTCCACTGGGATTTACCCTGTAAATCATACCTGCTCCACCTGGGGCAGGCCACCTTGGGGAAGGCTGTTGGGGACAAAATCCTCTCCATCAGTGGGTTAGTGCATGTGAAATCACTCTGTGTAACAGGAAAGACAAGAGCGCTCTTTATTTCCTTTGGGTCCAAACCTGTTTTGCCCATGAGCCTTCGGTCACGAACAACTTTCCTGCCAGGTGAAATGGAGTGTTTACAGGCATGGAAAAAAAATTTAAAAAGAAGACGAAATTTTTTATTTCCCTTCTCCACAGTAAATGCGTTTCATTACAGCAGACTTCTCAGGCTAGGTGCCAGAAATCTCACATATGAAGGAAAACTAGTTAAAATAAAACAAAACCAATCCCACCCATTTTGATTTCAATGTGGAAAAACTCTCCATGTGGGTCAGTTATAAAATAAAATTTCAGAGCCACACCAACTGAACCTGATGGGTACAGCGGGTTTGGGGGATTCACGCTCATTCCCTTCTTCCCATGGAGAAGGTGGCATTCTAAGCAGAAGGCATTCTGCTTTGTCGCCAGCCAGAGTGAGTTTACCGCTGAGGTGGTCTGTATATTACGTGCAATAACTGATCTGTGGATTCATGCTTAAATCTGAAATATGTTTCCACAAATTCACAAACCGGTCAATGCAATAGAAGAGTACAGGGAAATGTGTATCCTTTCATGAATTGTGTGATTCCTTGATAATTTTTAAATCATTTTAATGCCCAGTCTGGCTGGAAGAGGCGGGGGGGGGGGGGTCCGAAATGCAAATAAGTTGCAGGTGGATATTTTAAAATGCAAATAGCATCTGGGAGGAGTGAGAGGGTCTTAGAAAGTGGTTCCTGAGTTAAGTCTTGGGGACAGGTGTTAAGTCAAAAGGACATTGGGGGCCAGAGGGTTCAGAGTGGGATAAGACAAGTTGGTCTTTGAGTGAATGCCTGATTTTCCCTCAACAGTGGCTTTGAGCGCTGTCAGGCCTCCATATCCCTTCCAACAATTGGTATTATCACACCTTTTCTTTAGTTTTGCCAATCTGATAAGTATGAGAAGATATCCTGCTATTTTGCATTTTCCTAATTATTAGAGTGCGTGAGCCTTCTCTCCTGTGCTTATTGGTTGTTCAGAAATCCCCTTTTGTGAATTACTTATTTCAGTACTTTGCTCATTTTCTGTTGTTATCTTCCTTACCTTTCTTTCAATATGTATGTGTAAATTGTTCTAGTAACCTTTATCAATGGCTGATTCATCCTCAGTAATTGGTAATCATTAATTTATCATATAAATTCTATTATGTACTTGGAACAATCCTGGGCTTCCCAAACTGTTCCTTTGATTGGTTTGTCCATTTCTCTGTAAATTCTCTTATTTGTAAGATTCTCACGTAGCATGCAATCTGTTGTTGTTATTGTTGTCGTTGAAACGTATCTAAGAGAGCCTGTGAGTGGCTAATGGTGAACAATCTCCTTCCAACATGTTTTTACATGTTTTTCTGCTGGACCTTTAAGAATTTCTAAAGTTCTAGGTTTTGCTTGTTTACTTGATTACTTATTTGTTTGCTTGTAATTGTTAATTTATGGAGAAGTCTTCCCACACATTTAGGAAGGGTGAAATTGACTATCACACACCTAAGATTTTAAGTTCTTGGGCACAAATTAAGTTTTGCCCATTCGAGACTCCCTCATTGCTTCTCAGGGCATGTAGGAGGAGGTTGAATCCCCCTCAATTTTTCATGAATAGGTGGCTTTCTGAGGAGGAGAATTCTAGCTTCATCCACTCCAGGCAGATCAAGATCACTTTTCTTGCCTCTTCTGGAGCTTTAGAATTCCAGCCCCTGGCATCTCGGCTACCTCATCAATTCATTCATAATGTTCTGCATTCCCATCTTTTATTGTTTTTTAAAATTTATTTTCTTGGGGCGCCTGGGTGGCTGAGTCGTTAAGCATCTGCCTTCAGCTCAGGTCATGGTCCCAGGGTCCTGGGATCGAGCCCTGCGTCAGGGACCCTGCTCCTCGGGAAGCCTGCTTCTCCCTCTCCCACTGCCCCTGCTTGTGTCCCCTCTCTTGCTGTGTCTCTCTGTCAAATAAATAAATAAAATCTTTTAAAAAAATAAAAAATAAAATTTATTTTCTTTATTGCACTGAAGGATTACCACTCCACCCGCAAATCTTATTCTTTAAAGTGAAGCTATACAGTACATATTATTATTGAATGTTTCATCTGTAAATTCTGTGTGTTCTCATCAAAATAACTCCTCTCGAGTTCACACCAGAAAGTAGCCACCCATCTCATGTTTTCCAAGTCTGTAGTGCTTCCATTCCTGGAATAAGCCCTACTTCATCATTATATTTTAATATGGATCAAATCTACTCTATTATTTTTTTAATTTTTACATTATTTTATAAAATATATTCATCTTATATTTCGTTCTTTCTATTGTCTTCATCTGGTTTTGGTATGAAGATGTACAGAATTGTAAAGAATTGAGGGACCTCTATTTACCTCTTTTATGACCATCTGAAAATAGTTTTTAAAATAATGTACCTTTATGTTTTAGATACTGCCTTATAGATGATCTATAAAGTTATTTAACCTGTGTAGTGTTTTGTTTTGCTTTGTTTTGTTATTTTTGATAACTGGTTCAGTTTTATTAACAATTTTTGGTATTATGTGTCCCATTTTTCTCGAGTCAATTTTGATAATTCATACTTTTTTCTTTAAAAGTATCCATTTGATCTAAAATTTCAATATTTCCGAAAATGGTATTGGTTTACTTTCTAATTTTTTTAATTCTTGATTTGTAGGTTTATTCATATTTTCATAGCTGATTTTGTGCATTTTTGCTTTCTCTCCATTTTTTCCTAAATAATCTTTCTAATGATTTACGTTGTCTATTCAAAAAATAGTTTTAATTTTCTTGATCCTTATTATGAACGACTTTAAATTCAAACTGAATTAATACATTGAAGCCATTTAAAATAACTCCTTGAAAAAGAATAATCAAATCAAATCAAATCTAACCATGCCCTGCAGAGATTAAGTATACAATCATTGCAAGCTAACTTTTATTGTTATTTTCATTTCTCTTTTATATCTCTGAATTCATTAATGACTGCTTTTATTTTTGGAATTTCTCCTTTTTGATTTCATTTATTTTTCTTTTGTTTATCTATTTTCTTAAGTTAAATGCTGCTCCTCATTTTTTATCAGTTTTAGTGCTTATGCATGTGGATTTTTCTCTTAAATATTTAATTGAATCTCACAAATGCTATTCTATGGGTTTCATTTCGTTAATAGTCATTTCATTACTATATAAATTTCCAATAATCTTGGATTTATTTTCAGTTTTAGTCAACAAGTTTTTATAGATTTTTATTTCCTTACTTGTTTTTTTTCTCTTTAATTTTGTTACCCTTTTATTTTGATGAGGAAATGTTCTCTGTCCTGCTGTCCTATTTCTGCTTCCTTGGAATTTACTAAAGTTTTATGGTGGCTTCATATACTGTTGGTTGTGAATATTATATAGGCCCTTGTAAAGGCCTCTTCTCTTTTTCCAGAATCTAGAGTTACACACACACACACACACACACACACACACACACACACACACACATTATTAGATCTCTGTATCTATTTTTTCTAGAGTTTTTAATTTTCATATTTATTTTTGATCCCCGTACTTGTCATGAGTAGGGGAGATAAGTTGCCATCTACTATTTTCGGGATTCTGTGTACTTTTAGTATTTCCTGTAGCTTTTGTCTTAAGAAATTTGCCAGTATGTTGTTTGGTGCATGGTGACTCATACCTATTAGATATTGTGAATTGAGAGTTTTCATGTTCACTATGTAGTCATTTTAATGCCCTTTCCTCTGAATCCATCACTGTTTATATTAAGATTAGGATCTTTATTTCCTTTGATCATTAATTTGCTTATTATTCCTCACGCCACATTTTTATGTTCAGTCCCCTCCCACCATCCCTCCACACCCTCCCTTGGTTAAATCCCTCACTTTGGTTGTCATGTTTAGGTGATACAGAATTGCAGCCTGCACTGAGCTCTACAGTGTAGAGTTGTAATCTTGTCTGGGAGGGGCTTTTATTTTCTTTCCGGCCTTAACATTTTTATAGAATTTACATCTGCTGATAAAAGTCTAAAAGTATAAACCATGATCTAAGTTATACTTTCCATATGTATCACCGCTGCTGCTTTTTATCCTACTTTTGCAAAATGATTTGGCGTTTCCTGTGTTGTTGTGTTGTGTGGCTCCGTCTCGTTATTCCAAAGTCTCAGTAACTATTTTTCACTCTACTGGACTCTGCAATCAACATACTGCTTTCAGCTCCCTCTTCTAGAGAATATTGATGGAGCAACTGAAATACTACGTTTGCTCTTCTTTTTACTTTATCTAATTTTTTGTCCTCTGCACTGTTATCAGAATTTAATCAATTAAATTATTTTTTAGTTCCTTTAGTCCTTGCATTCATACTTATAAATATAATTTTACATTATCATTTGTTTCAAATACTTTAAATTGTATCTTTTAAAATCCAGGTATAAAAAAATCAGCATATGACAGTATCTCATAACTTCTAGCTCTGTTCTTCTCCCAAATTTTGACTTTATTTGACCTGTTATTTGTCTTGATCATATATATATATCAGATATATATATATACACACACATACATATGTATATCACTGTATCATATATGTCGTACTATGTATAAATACTGTACAGGCAAACCTCATTTTATTGTACTTTGTTTTATTGTGCTATGCAGATATTGCCTCTTTTACAAATTGAAGGTTGTGGCAACCCTGTGTTGAGCTGCATTTGTTCATTTTGTGTCTCTCTGTCACATTTTGGTAACTCTCGCAGTATTTCAAACTTTTTCATATTTGTTATGGTGATCTGTGATCAGTGATCAATATGACTTGCTGAAAGCTCAGATCATGGTTAGCATTTTTTAGCAATATTTTTGAATTAAGGTATATATACGTCTTTTCTTAGACGTAATGCTATTGTATGCTTAATAGACTACCATATAAACATAACTTTGATATGCACTGGGAAACCAAAAAATTCATTTGACTCCCTTTATTGTGATATTTGCTTTATTGCAGTGGTCTGGAACCCAACTCTCAATACCTCTAAGGTCTGTCCGTATATATACACACACACACAGTACATAGTATGTATGTCATATAATATGCCATATATCATATTGCATATATATAGATCAATAGATATATATATATATAACATTTATATTATGTAATTCATAATCTTTAACTCTGTTCCCATTCTAAACCCATTGTCTTTGCAGCCTTAGGCAGATGGTTACATGGCTGACACCTGCTGAATTTTTCCTGTTGTTGAGTGCTCCTCCAGCCATTTCTTCAAAGAAGGGCTCTAGGGAAACACTTTCCCTGAGTTTGTCCATACACAGTAGCATTTGCTCATTTCTTTTAAATCAAATAACAGTCTTCACATAGATACATACCTGTCTTTACACAGAAGACAATCCTGGTTGCCCTTTTATTATTACATATTGTCTGTGTAGGTTGTGAATTGTCCATGGATCACTTACTGCTGGAAGCATATTGGAGGTGATGGGGAAGAGACAGGGCTGTGTTACCTTGTAGATGCAATCCTCAGCAATGGACAGTAAAGCTCCTTCTGACCGTGTGTGTGCGTGCACATGTGTGTGTGTGGGGGGGGGGAATGCCATCTGTCGGGCTGCTTTACAACATAAAGTCTCTCTCCCATATCCTGCCTCGTTTACTGACTGCTTCCTGCACATATGGGGTATAGATCTGGATGTTTCCCTCTACATTCTAACCCACCCCATTATCCTGTTTTGCCAAACAGATCCAAGAAGTTCCCATTGCCAATCCAATTACTCAGTTTTCATTGTTCCCAACAACAGATAAGGGTTATTCCTTCCAGGGTGCCCACCTACTTTGGAGAGCCGTGTCCTGCTGCCTCTGTTAGAGATAACGTAGGTGCAGGTGTGCGCTCACTCTTCCCAGCTCCCTGTTTGATGATCGGTGCAGTCGGCAGCCCTTGAACATTTCCTATGGTGCCAGGTTACAGATGCCTCTTTGTTTCCTTGAGGATGATGTCTGTGTTCATTTTTTTCTTTCTCAACCTTGTTTTGGGGTGATTTCCAAGAAGTGAAAAGAGCATACTTGTCTCCACCCTGATAATCTTAAAACAGGAATATCATTCCACTGATTTGGGTTTGTAGTATTTTAATTATTCAGTTTTAAGTATTCAAATCCAGTGCATAATATTGTTTAAACTTCTCATTTCTGAAATCTAGGGATTTACCTTTCCACTGTTATTTTGTTTTACTTTCGTTATATTTTATAAAGCATTTATGCACATTTAATGTGTGTGTGTAGGGTGCTTTCTTCATATTCCTCATTCCCTTTCCTTGTGTGTGCTGCAAATAATTAACATCCCCCTTTCTGGGCCTCAGAAAGCCCTAATATGTAGGATTTTCCCATTTCCATGTGTAAATACTCCTACTGCAGTCAATGTCAAGGTACCAATACAACAAGAACGCACTCTCAAAATTCCTGAACATTTAACCATCAGCTCTTACAAGGGCAAGTAACAGTGTACAGCACTGTTAAATTACCGTGCGGTTAAAGTCGGAGAAACTCCGCCGTTTTGATTAAGTGGAACTGTCATTGGATGCAGCAATGTGCATTTTTATATGCATCCTTGTGGTTTGGAGTCAGTGGACCATACATTGGCAATCGTACTCTTTGGTATTAGCAAGAACGTAGGTTGGAAGAGGCCATAGTTACCGCTAATGGGTAGCAATATTTTAGTTGTGGACTGGCATTTTGATTACTCTTTTAAACATCTTTCTCGTAAAACCCAAGTTTTACTATATCACAAAACCCCAGTTTTTATTAACCCCAATTAATAAAACCACCTTCTCCTGAGTTTGCTAGAGACTAAATATTTGTTTTCCCCCAAAATTCATATGTTGAAACCCAATGCTCAATGTGAGGGCATTTGTGGGTGCAGCCTTTGGGAGATGATTAGGTCCTGAGGGTGGAGCCCCTATGAAAGGGAGTAGTGCCTTTATAAAAGAGACCCCAAAGAGCTCCCTCAGTCCTTCTGCCATGCAAGGTCACGACATGAAGACAGATGGCTGTAAACCAGAAAGTGGGTTCTCACCAGACATCAAATCTGCAGGTGCCTTGATCTTGGTTGGACTTGACAGCCTCCAGAACTGTGAGAAATAAATTTCTGTTGTTTGTACGCTACCTAGTCTGTGGTATTTTGTTATAGCAGCCCAAACATACTAAGACATCACTTAAGCCACAAACATTAAACATCATCCTGATTCTTCTGCATCTCTTCTTAACAATAATCCTAAAACTTATTTCCAAGTATTCTGCTTCTTTCCATTTCCATTACAATCACCCTAATCAAAGCCACCATTAATGTTTATCTATATCTGCACCATCCTGTATTGTAAGTATTTGCCATATGAATGAAGCTACTGAGCACTTAAAATATGGCTAGTCTAAACTGGGTATAAAATGTGAGTATAAAATGCACACTGGATTTTAAAAGCTTAGTACCAAGGAAGAATGTGATATATCCCATTAATATTTTCACATATTGATTACATGTTGAAATGATAATATGTTGGGTAGTTTGGGTTATATTAAATTTATGAATAAAATTACTTTCCCATTTCCTTTTTCTTTAAAGATTTTAGTTATTTATTTGAGAGAGAGAGGACAAGCAGGGGCAGAGGGAGAGGGAGAAGTAGGCTCCCTGCTGAGCAGGGAGCCCAACATGGGGCTCAATCTCAGGAACCCGGGATCATGACTTGAGCCCAAGGCAGATGCTTAACCGACTGAGCCATCCAGGTGCCCCCTGTTTCTTTTCTCTTTAATGCGGCTGTAAGTAAATTAAAAACTATATACGTGGCTTGCATCGTATTTCTATTGACCTAAAAACACTGGTCTAAACCTTTGAAATAGCTTCCTAAGTAGTTTCTTGGCATCCACTTTAGCCCCCTCCCTAAACCCTGTACCTATTGTCTAGTCCCCAGACCATACATGATCTCACAAAACTGTGAATGAGATTATGTCACTCCCTGACCCAGTATCTTTCCCATTTCATTTGAAATAAAACTGAATCTCCTCATCATGCCCTGCTGGTTCATATGCGATCTAACCTCAGTCTAGGCTTCCAAACATAACTAGCTGCGTGGTAATTTGCCCTGCTGGTCTTCTTTCAGTTCTCATCAAAATCATTCCTACCTCAAACTTTTGCATTTGTAGATCTCTCTACCAAGAAATATCTTTCCCTCAGAGCTTTGTATGACTCACTCTTCCTCATCATTCAACTCAAATGCTACCTCATCATCTTTTTCTTTTTTAATAAAGGTCTTTCATAACCACCAAATATAGAGTGGTCGAGATTTATATTAGGGATATGGAGCTATATTACTTGAACGTGCCTTGTCATCTTCAAGGGAGATTTAACTAGGTAAAATTATTTTTGTATATATTTTTACCAGTAGAAATTAAATCCCATGAGAATAAAGATCTTGGACCTCACTTCTTGTACATATATGTCCTCAACAAAGATTTATTGAATGGATGATAGAATAGAGTTAGACAGTCTTGAATTTAAATGTGAACTCTACCACTTACTAGTTAAGTAAAATTGAGAAATGTTCTTTATTCTATTTGAGCCTTTTTCTATTTCTCATTAATATGAGATAAATGTTAAACACAGTGTTTGGCCCATAGTTTGTGCTTACTATGTTGTTGGTATTACTAGAACTATTATTTTTTTACTATTATTAATGTATGACAAAGTGTGGAAGAATTGTCACAAAGACAAATGCATGAAACTTATGTGTTGTCATTTTTAAGGAAGAGTTGCTTAGGACCTACTTCAGGAGAAGCAGTTGTGTTTTTCTTCTTTCATGGAAATTTCATTTGCTGGATTTACTGAAATTGTGTCACTGTTACTTTGGAGAATCAGTCGAAGACTCTTAAAATATTCTTGATCTAAAAATTTATACATTAGAATCTTACTAAAAATATGAATACCTAAGGTATGACTCAGTCATACAAAACATAACACACACACACACACACACACACACACACACACACACACACCCCTCACAGCTTCAGTTAGGAAAACTGTAAGCGAGATTGACCTAATGTGGCTATTCAGAAGCACAAGGCATATTTCCTGTCCTGAAAAATTTAGCAGTAAAGGAAGCTCTTAAACAATATTTAATCCAAAATCATCTAAACATATTTGATTCATAGATTCCTTTCTGTTCTTTTTACCAATTTTCTTACTTTGGCTCTAAGTTGTAAGGGATATCCTTTGGTAAATGAAGACTTGAGGGTAGTTCTCAAGATTCTGTGAATTGCAAATGAAAAGAAAGTGAAAAAGAAGTAGGCTGAACTTTGTGTAGTCCAGCTTGGACTTGACTGATCATAACCCATATTCAGTGCTACTTAAGACTAAAATAAAAACTAAAAGAAACAACAACAATTAAAAACCATGACTTTGTGGAATGTACCAATGCTTTTACCTTAATCAAAGGAGAAAGCTTATCACAGTGTTTGGGGGTAGGATTTTTGCTGAAGAGCGAATCCCGAGTGATGGCCTGAATCAAAAACGTAAGAGCAAGACCAGATATGAGATCATAACCAGAGCGTCAAATCCGAGACCATACAGAACTGGAGATAAAAGCAAAAGGAAGCAGCCCAAGACTTTTGCTTTCAATAGGGCTGGTATGTCAGAGACTTCCGTTTGCTGGTAGCAGAGTAAATCAGCTTGAATTTAAAGTATGGGCTCAGAGCAAACTCATCATTTTAGGCATATATTTCTCCCTAACGTACAAATGAAATCAGTCTTGACTCAGTTGAAATCTATTTTTGTTCACACCTCTACAGATTACAAAATATAAATTTTAAGTAATCTGTTATGATGCCTGTATAATGTCATCTCTTAGCTTTGGCATTTTTCAACTTAAATGAAGACAACTGCTTTAAACTTTACTTTGAAGAAGTCATACCCTTAGATGGTTTAAACTACTATCTGAGAAACATGTTCTTGTATATTTGAAATTTTTCAAGCTTGAAAATTTGGTATTTCCCAGCTGCTCATTTCTAATTTATGACAATTAATAACAATAATCTTCTAACTTGCTTGGGAATTTTAAAATAGTAACTTTTTATTCTTGAAAGAATTGAAAACATTTTATTCTTTCTAAATTTTTGATATCCTATGCTGCTTGCCTAGACTAAAAAAAATAGGACAAATACTGCAAGAAAATAAGATTTTATTTTGGAATCATTCAACTTCTGACCCAATTTCTACAGAAATTAATGGGCTCACTCATTGGAGTAATTGCAACACTAAGGAAATCTTCCAGATTCAGTGTGCTGTGTAGCTTGCTCACCAATTTACAATTGAATAGAAACTCACCTGGAATATTCTTACTGACAAGATTACCCCTACCCCAGTTTTCAAAGTAGACTCTGATGTTAGATTTTTTTTTTTAACTGATTGTTTTTACTGTGATATCCCATCCACTGTTTCTAAATTCTTTAAGCCTGAAGGTTTCCCAGCATTCCTAGAGGACTGATTGGCTTGGATGAAGGGAAAAAAAAAAAGTACCTGAAAATTTCAAGAGAGTGGTCAAGAAAATATTACTGTTTCACATAGAGTGAGAAATTATGCATATACCCTGTAACTAAATATTCCTTAGACCCACACACTTGGCTCTTTGTAAAAAGTCTGTTAGAATCTGGAAACATACAAGAAAAGGAAGAGAATATAGAATGATTTGGGATATTGGCTTTTTTAAATTTTATTTTATTATGTTATATTAGTCACCATACAGTACATAATTAATTTTTGATGTAGTGTTCCATGATTCATTGTTTTCGTATAACACCCAGTGCTCCATGCAATGTATGTCCTCCTTAATAACCATCACCAGGCTAGGCCATCCCCCACCCCACCCCTTCCCCTCTAAAACCCTCAGTTTGTTTCCTGGAGTCCATAGTCTCTCATGGTACGTCTACCCCTCTGATTCCACCCCCCCTCCATTTTTCCCTTCCTTCTCCTAAAGTCCTCCATGCTGTTCCTTATGTTCCACAAATAAGTGAAACCATATGATAATTGATTTTCTCTGCTTGACTTATTTCACTTAGCATAATCTCCTCCAGTCCCATCCATGTTGTTGTGAAAGTTGGGTATTCAACCTTTCTGATGGCTGAGTAATATTCCATTGTATATATGGACCACATCTTCTTTGTCCATTCATCTGTTGAAGGGCATCTCAGGCTCTTTCCACAGTTTGGCTATTGTGAACGTTGCTGCTATGAACATTGGGGTGCATATGGCCCTTCTTTTCACTAAATCTGTGTCTTTGGGGTAAATACCCAGTAGTGCAATTGCTGGGTCATAGGGTAGCTCTATTTTTAGTTTTTTGAGGAACCTCCACACTCTTTTCCAAAGTGGCTGTATCAACTTGCATTCTCACCAACAGTGTAAGAGGGTTCCCCTTTCTCCACAACTTCTCCAACATTTGTTGTTTCTTGCCTTGTCAATTTTTGCCATTCTAACTGGTGTAAGGTGGTATCTCAATGTGGTTTTGATTTGAATTTCCCTGATGGCTAATGATGATGAACATTTTTTCATGCGTCTGTTAGCCATTTGTATGTCTTCTTTTGAGAAGTGTCTGTTCATGTCTTCTGCCCATTTTTTGACTTGATTATTTGTTTTTTGGGTGTTGAGTTTGAGAAGTTCTTTATAGATCTTGGATATCAGCCCTTTGTCTGTAGTGTCATTTGCAAATATCTTCTCCTATTCTGTGGGTTGCCTCTTTGTTTTGTTGACTTTCCTTTGCTGTGCAGAAGCTTTTTATCTTGATGAAGTCCCAAATGTTCATTTTTGCTTTTGTTTCACTTGCCTTTGGAGATGTATCTTGAGAGAAGTTGCTGTGGCTAATGTCAAAGAGGTTACTGCCTGTGTTGTCCTCTAGGATTTTGATGGATTCCTGTCTTACATTGAGGTCTTTCATCCATTTTGAGTTTATCTTTGTGTATGGTGTCAGAGAATGGTTGAGTTTCATTCTTCTGTATATAGCTGCCCAATTTTCCTAGCACCATTTATTGAAGAGACATTTTTCCATTGCATATTTTTTCCTGCTTTGTCAAAGATTATTTGACCATAGAGTTGAGGGTCCATTTCTGGGCTCTCTGTTCTGTTCCATTGGTCTATATGTCTGTTTTTGTGCCAGTACCATGCTGTCTTAGTGATCACAGCTTTGTAGTATAGCTTGAGATCAACAAAACTAGAAGCTGGTTCTTTGAAAGAATTACTGAGATTGATAAACCACTGGCCAGACTTATCCAAAAGAAAAGAGAAAGGACCCAAATTAATAAAATTATGAATGAAAGGGGAGAGATCACGACTAACACCAAGAAAATAGAAACAATTATTAGAAATTATTATCAACAACTATATGCCAATAAATTAAGCAACCTGGAAGAAATGGATGCCTTCCTGGAAACCTATAAACTACCAAGACTGAAACAGGAAGAAATTGACAACCTGAATAGGCCAATAACCAGTAACGAGATTGAAGCAGTGATCAAAAACCTCCCCAAAAACAAGAGTCCAGGGCCTGATTAATTCCCTGTGGGAATTCTACCAAACATTTGAAGAAGAAATAATACCTATTCTCCTGCAGCTGCATCAAAAAATAGAAACAGAAGGAAGGAAATTTTCCAGATTCATTCTGTGAGGCCAGCATTACCTTAATCCCCAAACGAGGCAATGACCCCATCAAAAAGGAGAATTTCAGACTGATATCCCTGATGAATATGGATTCCAAAATTCTCAACAAAATCCTAGCTAATAGGAAGGATCCAGCAATACATTAAAAGGATCATCCACCATGACCAAGTGGGATTTATCCCTGGGATGCAAGGGTGGTTCAACATTCACAAATCAATCAGTGTGATAGAACACATTAATAAGAGAAGAGAGGAAAACCATATGGTCCTCTCAATTGATACAGAAAACCCATTTAATAAAATACAACATCCTTTCCTGATTAAAACTCTTCAGAGTATAGGGGTAAAGGGAACATTCCTCAAGTTCATAAAATCCATCTATGAAAATCTCACAGCAAATATCATCCTCAGTGGGGAAAAGCTGAGAGCCTTTCCCTTAAGATCAGGAACGTGACAAGGATGACCACTCTCTCCACTTTTGTTCAACATAGTACTAGAAGTCCTAACAACAGCAATCAGACAACAAAAAGAAAAGGTATTCAAATTGGCAAAGAAGAAGTCAAACTCTCTCTTCACAAATGACATGATACTTTAGGTGGAAAATCCAAAAGACCCCACCCCCAAATTACTAGAACTTATACAGCAATTGAGTAATGTGGCAGGATACAAAATCAATGCACAGAAATCAGTTGCTTTCTTATACACTAACAATACAACTGTAGAAAGAGAAATTAGAGAATCGATTCCATTTACAGTAGCACTCAAAACCATAAGATACCTCGGAATAAATCTAACCAAAGAGGTAAATGATCTATACTGTAGGAACTACAGAACACTCATGAGAGAAATTGAAGAAGACACAAAAAGATGGAAAAACATTCCATGCTCATGGATCGGAAGAATAAACATTGTTAAAATGTCTATGCTGCCCAGAGCAATCTATACCTTCAATGCCATCCCTATCAAAATTCCAGTGACATTTTTCAAAATGCTGGAACAAATAATCCTAAAATCTGTATGGAATCAGAAAAGACCCCGAATCGCCAAGGAAATGTTGAAAAAGAAAAACAAAGCTGGGGGATATTGGCTTTTTAAAATGAACCCCTAGAATGTCTCCTCCAAGACAGAACAAAATAAAACCAAATTGTCATTTTGATGACATACCCCAAATGACCATTCAAAAGAGCTGTTAGTGCCTCTGTTCAACTGCATTCCAAAAGACAGATGAAGACAGTTACCCTTGCCTACAGCCTCAAGTCTAAAGGAAATTGAAAGCACCAAATAAAGTCTGCATCATCTTTTTTACTATTGTCGACCTGTGATGTAAGAATCCTCCTAGATTAAATTGGACACCATAAGCTAAAGCTGGTACATGCGTAACAAGTACAGCCCACTTTTGTAAAACACGTGACATATAAAGAAAAGTATATAAAACATACGTACAGCTGAAAGATTAAAATAGAATGAACACTTATTATCCATTATGCAGTTTCATAAATAAAACATTACCTTAAAAGCCTCCCCAACCCCCCTCTGTGGCCTTCCCAGATTGTATCCTCTCCTGTGGTAGAAAGATAAGCCCACAAAGACATCCCCGTCCCAACCCCTGCAACCTACGAATATGTTACCTTCCATGGCATAAGGGATTTTGTAGGTGTAATGAAGTTAAGGAACTTGAGATGGGGAGAGCCTCGATTATCCAGCTGGGTTCAGTGGCATCACAGGGTCCTTATAAGAGGTATGCAAGAAGACTAGGAATCAGAGTCAGAAAAAGAAGATGTTGTTGATGACACCAAAGGTTAGAATGATCCAAGGAATGCGGGCAGCCTCTGAAGTTAGAAAGGAAGAGGCTTCTCCCTGGAAGTCTCCAGAAAGAACACAGCCCTGCTGACATTTTGATTTTATATTTCTGACTTCTAGAACTGCAAAAGAACACTTTTTTCTTGTTTTAAGTGACTAAGTTTATGGCAGTTTGTTATAGCAGCCATCAGAAACTAATACATACTCCCTTCCCTGGAAGTAACCACAGTCCTGACTTTTGTGATAATCACTCATTTGCTTGCTTCTTTGTTTGATTTTAAAGTTGTACTGCCTGCACATGTGTCTTTAAACAATATGCTAGTAAACTTGCAAACCTGAGTAGTGAGCACAATGTATAAGCTGTATAAGGACATGGTGTGATTGCTCTGTTATGTGAGAACTCCACGGAGAAAATAAACTGAGCAGTAGCTCTGGTTTCAGTTCCCTGAGAGTTTACAAAATCTTCTGGGGAAATCAGCAGGCAAGTTCATGAGTAAGGCTTGAGTAACCCAAGACTCACCAGGCTGGTGTACCTTGTGTGGTTATAGTATGAGTACTAAGTATCTAAATATCTAAATATGAAAATTAGAATGTCGGTCCCTCTCTAAAGATTTGTTTTTTCCTGGATAATCTCTCACCTATCTTGCTGTGTTTACACTTTGGGTCTTCTATCCCGTATTAGAGGCTTTCAGATATCTGTTGATTCATGGCTGTCTGCTTTGTGAAGAGTAGTGGAGACTAAAACCTTCATTAGAGTCATACTGATGAGATTACTGGTAGTACTGCTGAAGAATAATCTAGGTGGGCATTGGTTTTGGGATTCCTTGATGTCTGTATCCTAAGAGAGTACCACCAGATCCCCAAGAAAACAGTCTTCCAATTTCTTGTCTGGGGTTAAAGGTCAGGCTGTCAGTGTGTTTGGAACAGAACGGGAGAAAAAGGCTGTGGGGAAAGGCCTCTGTTTTCAAAATTCAGCATGTAGGTTAATTCCCCTCTTTGCATTCATTACAGCATCCACGTTCTCATCCTTACCTGGCATCCCCCAACCCACAAGACCCTCTAATTCATACGAGCCACAGGATAAGTCTCTACATTCTTGAAAGTGTAGGGGGTAAACAGTTGCTCTACAGTGTTGGAATGAGCATGTAAGGATCTAAGTGCTTCTCTATCAGCTTCTCAGTCCTTCTGATCTTAGCTGTCTTTCCTTCTTCCCTAGTTCTAGAGCTTTTCAAAAATTCAGATAAAATATCTTATTTTTATTTTCCTTATTCCAAACTTGGGATTTAACTTCCTTGGTTCAGTTAAGTCAGCCACCACTGGCCTATCCCCTTCCCAGTTTTCAAACTTGTGCTGCTTTTGTCCCTCTTCAGTTTTCTACATCTTTGAGGTGTACATCTTATTTTTTTCATTGTTTTATTGTAAGTTTTAGTGGGATTTTTGAGAGAAAGGAAAATAGATGTGTCTGTTGAATCTACCATATATGTATACAGGCGTGCATGCATGCACGTGCATATTGTGGGATGGAATTGGTATTTAAAATATTAAAAATAATTAAAATATATCCATATATATATATAATATATATATTTTATATATAAAATATATTTAAAAAATCCAGATATATGGCTTCTTTTGACAAATGGAAAAATTTGCCGACATTGGGCTCATGACAATAGTTAGTTGTATCTGGTTTTCAACTGCCTTTTTAAAAAGGAGCAAGTACTCTTTAGTTAAACAGTGTCTCCACCATTCCTTATTGTCTGACACCTACAGCATTTCATTTCATTCATTCCTAGTACTTGATTGGCTTCTATAGCCCCAGTAGTCAAAGAAAATAAATTATAACAGCTGGTGGCAGGGATAATAACTGTGTGAGGGATGGTGTTGGTGACTCTGAATAAAGCAAATTGTTATATTTCTAGATGAAGAATAATTGAGAGGCCATTGGAGCCATTAAAAATTTATGAAATCAAAGTAGCCTTACTCTTTCTATTTACTCTTTATAGGAGTAATAGACCTTTTGCATAAACCCTACAGATTAAAAGCTAAGCGCAAGCAATGATCATACATGAATTACACAAACAAAAAAAATGCTCCCTAACCTTTGCATCATGAGGATATCCAAGTGTAATAATTTTTCCATTTCTCACTTCATATTCTTCTAATTTGTACCCCTCATGACACCACATGTTGCCTTGTATTAAAACATATGTGTGTCATATTTCCCCTAGTAGGCTATCAGTGCAACAGTGGAAGAGCTTCTGTTTTGTTGGTTGATACACCCCCAGGGCATAGAACATAGTAGATGCCAAAATATGTGTTGAATGAATGAATGCATATATATTCATTTCTTTTTAAATGAATGTGATTAATACTCTGGACCAGAGTTTCCTAAAATGTTTCTTTGGAAGATAGTTCTATGTAATATTAATATTTTTGTACAGTGAGAATCGTTCTGATGATCTTTACAAATTGGGAAAATCTTTGAACAAAGTTAAATGGGGTTCTTTACTACAGGACTTTTCGAACCTTCAATAATTTCTTCATTTATCAACAGTATTTTTATATGTCTACCATTTGCTCTTCACTATGCTACGTGCTCTAATGATAAACAATATCTACACTGATACTGCTATTGTGGACCCTAAAACTTAGCAATATGCAAACAAGAGGGAGTATCAATGGGCTGTTTCCCTTCTAATTTATTTGAATAATAAATCCCTTTCTGAGGAGCATCTCATGGTACTAGTATTTCATGGAACACCCTTTGGGAAACCCAGCTCTTGCCATAAAAATAACTATTTTAATTCAAAAACTAGTTGGGAATTTTTATGTGCAATTAGTTCCAGGCCCTGTAGTAAATGGGGACTAATAGATTATAAATAGTTCCAGATAGGGTACTCCAAACCCAATCAAACTTTCCCAACTCCATTTAAGAAAAAGTGGTGGAAAAACTACCTCCCACTGGAGATATAAATCAAATCCAAGGGGAAGCTAATGACTTCACTCACCATTCAACTTTTGAAGCCAATCTCAGAAGGTGAAAAGCATTATAATCAATACAAAATATTGCTCAATCAGGACCTAGACAATTAATGGTGTCATACAGGAAGTGGACGTTTTTGAAAGTCCTAATGACGCTGTTGAAGATGCTGCTGTGCCTTCCCAGTGAGTGGCGTTTTATGGCAAGACCCATCATGACAGATGTTTTTCACATACCAACCAATTTGAATTGCCCAATCTCAAATACCTGAAACTCAGAGTATATTTTGGAGAAATGCCAAATTCTATTAATTAACTTTTATCTCTCTCTTGCTCGTTTTCTCTCTCACACACACACTTGCCCTTTTTTTTAAAAAAAAAAAAGCAATAAAGTTTCAGTAAACCTCAGGAATCTAATGTTTATTTTAATTAGCAATAAGTTTTTGAACAGGAAAACACACGAGGTATACTATATTACCATACTAGACTCTGTCCCTACCAGATAAATGCTAAAATTGTCATACGATTTTTATTATTTTTATAATTTATTTGTATTTTTATTTTTTGCAAATTGCAGTCTCCATTTGAGGTTAAACTGTAGGTATGAGGACACTTTAAGGGTTATGGGCCCTATCTGTAATGTGGCATAAAGATTCCTAATTAAAGCGGGGTGATATTACTACATATGTTTTTAATTATGACCCCAAAATATATCAATAAAGCTTCAGGGAACTCTGCTAATAAGACTTCAATAATTTCTAACATTAACCGTAGTAAGTCACATTTGTAAGTTAGCATGGGTGGAGAAAGGGAAATACGGAACTGGGTTGCTTTGCTTTAATTACTTATTTTTGTATATTCAGTTTTAGAAGTAGAAACGAATCATTGTTGGGCGCCTGGGTGGCTCAGTTGGTTAAGCGACTGCCTTCAGCTCAGGTCATGATCCTGGAGTCCCGGGATCGAGTCCCGCATCGGGCTCCCTGCTCGGCGGGGAGTCTGCTTCTCCCTCTGACCCTCTTCCTTCTCGTGCTTTCTATCTCTCATTCTCTCTCTCAAATAAATAAATAAAATCTTTAAAAAAAAAAAAAAAGAAACGAATCATTGTTTTAAATGGAAACCATGGAATTGAGAATTAAAACAACCCCATAGTTATTACAGGACTTACGAAGAATAATAGTAATGACGTTAAGAAATAATGTACATTTACTGGTGCCTACTGTATGTCAAACAGCTCATATTCACTTTCTGCTAATCTTGAGGGGTCCGAAAGGTAGCTCTTTTTATTGCTACTTTATTAATGGGCAAAATTAGACTCCACGGTATTTAGATAAGTTGCTCAATATTTAATTCAGTACAGAACATGGACTGAAGCTCAGTCTAAGCTCAAAGTCTTGGCTCTTTCTACCATGCCGATTCCCTCCTAGGAAGCGGCTGTATTCAAATCTTTTCCTGTCCAGTTTAACGGCACTTTATTGAAACCCCACATGCCAGTCGCAAGGGTTTATGCTGGGAGAGCAAGGACCACGGCCTGGTTGCAATCTCCAAGTTAGAAACTATATCTGAAAATCATTAGCAAGGTGCTAACCCTGGCATGGAGACCAGACTTTCTTTGGCATGAAGAGGAAGCTTTAAAAAACAAAACAAAACAAAACAAAACAACAAAACCTAAACATTTGATCATAGTTAGAAATAACACCCCATCTCTAAGGAGACTGCTGCCAACCTCTACCCCAGAGCCAGGGTCCAGGTGCCAAGAAGCCAGCGCCTGATCATGACAATGTTATTTTCCTGCATAGCTGTGCGGGCCTGACAGGATCATCCTGTCACGTGACAAGTCACCGGCACTGACTTGTCTGAGAATCAGTTGCTGGGGCTGCTAACCAGCCTGGACAGGTTGAGCCAGGGGGGTGGATACAGAAGCAATTAAAACACACACTCACGTGCTTGTGCTTCATTGCACACACAAGCGCGCACACACACATACACACACACAACACTACCACCAACCCACTCAAACACCTGTAACTTCATTCGCAATTAATAAATTAATTAAAATGTTCTCATGGGAAAATGCCTTAGTGAAACCATGGGTTTACTGTAATGAAACCCAGCATCCAGAGCTGTGCTATAATAATACCAATCATACCAGGAAGTGAGGTTGTTGGCTGGCCTTTTACTTAGGGAGAGGGGAATGGTACCTTTAACTGTTCTGTTTTCACCCTCCCTCTTTGTGCTTTTTGGTTGACTAATGTCTGCTGAGGATATGGCCTAAACTTAATTAAAGGAAAGGGAAAGAGAGTCCAATAGCAAAAGCTGTATTAATTACAACAGACCCTGTATTATGGCTATTTTCCCCTTAGAATCAAAGCGGAAGCCAAAGTGCATGGTAAAAGCCATAGGATTGAAGGAATTTTTTAAAAAGAAAGTAATAAGTACTGGACATGTTAAATGATATAAAAATTATCTGCACAAACTACCATGATGGGGTCGGAGAGTAGAAAGGTTTCACTGAATTCATCAATATGTTACTACATGCATATGATTGTGTCAGTTATGATGTACACAATTATCAGTCAAGATACAGTTTAAGACCATGTTTTCATGTCTTACTGTTGCTACCAGATGTAGTTATCTTATAACTACATCATTAGTTCATGTCTTATTGTTTTATTCATTCATTCATTCACAAATATTCGAGTTCCTCTCATTTGCCCATAGTCTTTCTCCTCAAGGAGTTACAGCCTCAGGCAGGGTCTCTCTATGCACTACTGATACCTTAAGCTGGATCGTTTTTTGTTTTGTAGGGTGGGGGCTGTCCTCTGCTTTGCAGAATGTGTAACAGCATCCCTGGCTTCTACCCACTAAATGTCAATAGCCCCTCCCCCACATCGCGATATTCAGAAATCTGTCTCCAGAGGTCAAATGTCCCATGAGGAGGCAGGATCACCCCTATTTGGGCACTACTGGTCTTAGGGGCTTGGTATCTCTTTGTAAATCCTTGAAGGTTCATATCTGTGTTCCTTCCCCACTATTCTCTAACCATAAAACCCTGCCTCTGTCCATAGGAAAGAAAATGAGTCCCCTAAGCCTGTGCTCCTTCAATTCATGTATTATTGAGATGATTGGCCATCGTTCCTTGCAGTGGCTAGGCACCTATTTCAAACCTGTGATACCAAGCTGTATGTTCAGGAAATCTTAAGCCTCCCATGTCAAAAAGACATTTTGAAGAAAGAGAATGAAAGAAGAGTCCAAAGGCAAGATGGGAGAGTAAAAAGACCATAAGACTCCAGCTTCAATTGTAACCTGTCCACTTCGCTAGTGGTATAGGTAAGCCTTCTAAGTTGTAGTTTACTGTGGTACAAAATGAGGACAATATCATCTATGATGCAGGACTGTTTTGAGTGAAGGTTATCTAACACAATGATGTGCTAGAAAAAGGCGCACTCAACTAAAGCTTTGTCCCCTCTGTTGCAATTAGCATGAGACAAATGAAGACCCCAAATTTTATTGTTTTGAAAATTATGTGGATGTTTCTGAGTTTTCTTACCTAGACATTTTTTTTTTTACCATTTGTAAGATGTGGGATGCACTTCCTCATGTGGGTTTTCACTGGAGACTCGGGTTCTATCTCTGGAAAAGGTGAATGATGGTATCTTGTTGATCAGGGGCAGTGAATCAGAGCTGACTTGCCTGACATTTCTCAATCGAGCAGGTGCCTGGTGGAGCCATGGCGTCAGGAAGCAGTTCGCTGGGCGGTCTGTGGCTTCAGGTCTCCTGACTATCCCATCTAACTAGAATGGAACTTTCTTGAGACTCAAGGTTTAAGTATTTGGGGCTTTTACTCTGCTGGAAATAGATTAAGCCACAGACTCTTTGATGATGCAACACTTCTCTTCCTCTTAAGGAGTCCAAAATGCCTCAAATCAGAGTTGAGACGTCCTCAACCAAAATATCCTCAGTGTGTCTCTGAAATACAGTCTTTTTGAAATCATAAATGACTTTTGTGGAAGTGTGAAATTATATGAGCAAATAACTGAGAAGTTGGAATCTCACAGCATGAAAAGATACTTCTCATATAGAACAAAAGAACTGTCATCTGGCCTCAAAACTAGAATTCTGCCTTTTACAGAAACAACAAGGACTGCTTTGTTGGAAAGTATGTATTTGTCCCCCATGATAAGAACCTCTAAATTTAAGAGATGCCCTCTGAACATACTTAACATTTTGTGTTGTAGTATTTTTAGGCTTAGAAATAATTTGGCTCCATGCACTTAATTTCTTCTACACATTTTCCATTGATTCCATTCACAACTTTTACCCTTCCTGCCTCACCTCATTGCACCTTATTTTTACTGTAGTCTATACCACGGAATGAAGATAAGAGCATAGGAGGGGTAAGTGTAAGAATTAAAAAGTTAACAGTCTTTCTCACCAGCTCCTGGGAACAAGAATTTAAATACTTAGGAAACATTATCTCATTTCTAGTGGACCCTTGAACAACGTGAGTTTGAACTGAGTGGGTCTGCTTACACGCAGATTTTTTTTATATATATAAATACAGCATGGCACCGTGAGTGTATTTTCTCTTCCTTATGGTGTTCTTAATAACATTTTCTTTCCTCTAGCTGACTTTATTATAAGAACACAGAATATAATACATAGAACATACAAAATATGTGTTACTTGGATGTTTATGTTATCAGTAAGGCTCCTGGTTGACAGTAGGCTGTTAGTAGTTACGTTTTGGGGGAGTCAAAATTTATACGGGGTCTTTTCAACCATGCGATGGGTTGGCGCCCCATCCCTCTCCGTTGTTCAAGGGTCTACTGCAAAAATTTTAAGAATAACCTGGGAAGGGAAATACTAATATCCCTATTTTTTTAAGAGGAAACTGAGGTTCAAAGAAATGAACTTACCAAAAGGAAAAGACACTTGAATGATAGAGTCGGCACTCGGGGTCAAAAGATAAAACCCATTCGCTTTGTCTTCTACCACACTGCCTACTAGTTGTGTCTCCAGCACATCCTGTCTGTCTCCCATTCCGGTACATCCCCAGCAAACTAGAAATTGAGCCACCCATGCGGGGTTTCCAGCTCACCTCCTGGCCTCATCTCAGTGAACCCTCTCGGATTTCTGAGATCAGGAATTCAGAGTCAAGACTGCTTTCCATGCTCACTTCAAGTTTTAGTCTTTTTTTCTTTTTTAAAAGTTTTATTCTTGATGTGGACAGGATTTGGGAATTCTCTGCCATTTCCCTTTATTTCTCCAGCAAGCTGGGCCACATCTACATTGGAAGCAGACGCAAAGGCCCTTACATTAGTTCAGGGCTTAACTGAAGAACAGGCCTGTGTGGGGGTGTCTCTTTTCCAAACTCACAGAAAGCCTGGGAGATCAGGGATCATCATTCTGCAAATGAGGAAGCTGAAGACTAAACAGGAGACCAGAAGATTTCAGTTACTTGCCCAAGGTCCCACAGCAGAGCTGGGAGTCCAATCCGAGCTGATCCCTGACAGCCCATGTGCACCAGGTGGCTGTAAACCACCCAGAGAACTGACTTGGAAGGTGCTGACTGGGCTGGGCTGCAGATGTATTATTTCCTTCCATCTGCCTAGCTCTGGATTCAATTTGCAGTCAGATGGAGCACGGGGGCCAAGAAAACGCCCTGAGCTCAGCACCATTGTTGTTTACTCAAGTATGTAAGTGCTCAGGGCAATCTTTTGCTGGAGGCAGGTCTCTTCAGCTCAGATAAGAGAATGGTTACAGGAAAGAAAAAGAGCTGCCAGTTCTCAAGGAGAGCCCAAACTTTGGCTGTGGCATCCCTTGATGTTTATGTGAATTTAGAGCACCAGGTTTTAATTTGACACTATCTTTGGGAAATCTAATTAGCAAGTCATAGGGTTTCCGTCTGCTGATCCTTCCAGATAACAGTTGTGTATATCATAAACACAAGCAAGAAGACAGCAGGAGGGAACCTCGGGAGAGAACAGGCAGGTCCTGGGGCAAGAGTGCTGACTCAATCCAGATGAGTCAGGTATGCAGGTAGAGGACACCCAGGCCTGAGCTCCCTCCTGCTCACAGGTCCAGAGGCCCAAGGCTCAGAAGAAGCCACACGGGAGAGAAAACAAACCCTGTTTAGGGTATAATTAGTATAAGTGAGCTGCGTTGTCATTTTTACTGAAGATCTTGAGGGACTGAGATAGAAATAAGGGAATTTTCCTTCTGTAGTGGCTGTTGATTTAAATTTTCATACTTAGCAGTTATCTTGTGATTGTTTCGAATCAACATAATATATATATATATATAAAATATATATATATTTAATTAAAATATATATATTTTTTAATGCATCACTTTGGAACAATAGAGCAGGCTTTGAGTCAGGTAAGCCTAGGTATGAAACTTAGTTGCACCACCTTCTGGATGTGTAAATGACATAACATCCGTGAATCTCCAAGTTTCCTCATCTGAACAGGTGGTATTGAAAGGTATCTTCCTGGGGCACCTGCGTGGCTCAGTCGGTTAAGCGTCTGCCTTGGGTTCAGGTCATGGTCTTAGGGTCCTGGGATCAAGCCCTGCATCACTGGGCTCTGCTCAGCGGGGAGCCTGCTTCTCCTTCTCACTCTCCCTCTGTGCTTGCTCTCTCTCTAATAAATAAATAAAATCTTAAAAAAGAAAAAAAAAGAAAAGTATCTTCCTCCCTGGAGGATTCCAGCTGTAAGCCCATTAGGTGGCACATAGGATTCATTGACTTTTGCTATCATTGTTTATTAAGTGTTATCAGGGTTTATTAATGGTAAAATTGGCCACTATCATTTGTTGTATGTCTGTTCTATATCAGATGCTTGATACTCATCATTTTTATTTTTCACAAAAAATCCTGTAAGATATGTTTGAAGAAATGGTCAAATTTGTGTTTTCTTCTTCTATTTTTTTTTCTTTTCAGCAAGATCTCTCAGAATATTTTAAATTCTAGTGTCCGAAGGGGAATGCAGGATCTAAGAGGGACTCACATAAATATGCCTGATTGTGAGAGTTTTATTGACAAAACCATCAGTCAAAAAAAAAAAAAAGAAAAGAAAAGAAAGACTTACCTTAACTTTCAATCTTTACAAAGCCTCTCCGATTATAAGATACTCTATTAATGTTAAAATGCATTTAGTAGTTTGGAAAGACATATTAACTTGTAAGCAAATCAATATTATTTTTAATGCATATAGGATGACTTGAGAGAATAAGGGGGAAAATTATAAATGATGTCTTTGTAAATTAGGTCTTTACAGATCACTTTAAAAACTGTTTGGTATGATATCACAAACATATACCTACAGTTCAAAGTGAACCAAATCATCTTTATATGATCCAAATGGGGACACATGGCTTGTGCTTAAAACTTTCAGTAACAACATGAATGCATAAAGGACGGAGTCAAAATACTTAGAAAGAGGTAAAAGTCATGTGCTTTGAAAAATAATGTGATGAATGTCTCAAAAACATTTTTTAAAAGAAAAATCTTATTGTTGAAGGTTTTGAAAGATAATGGTTTTATGAAATATAAGTGGAAAAAGATTTGTTTCTAAATTAACCTCATTTGATATAATACAGGGTTATAAATCTGTCATTAATTAATAACTTAAAATAAGTTATCTTCTTAAAAAAAAAAAAACCTTTTCTTTTTTAGGAATATTTATTGGGGCACCTGGGTGGCTCAGTCAGTTAAGCATCTGCCTTTGGCTCAGGTCATGATCCCAGGGTCCTGGGATCGAACCTGGCATTCGGCATCCTGCTTACAGGGAGCCTGCTTCCGCATTTCCCTCTGCCCCTCCACCCCCCTCACTTGTGCCCTCTCTCTCAAATAAATAAATAAAATCATAAAAAAAAGAATATTTCTTGACATATTTTGGAAGATGCATGAGTATTGAATATTATTTACTGAAAGGAAGCTACTGTGCTAGCTGTCCTAATGGATATAAACATTAATCAGATACCACTGCTAACTTCAACGAACTTACAGAATGGTCGGAAAGATATGGCATATTTTAAAAATAGCTATTATATCTGATAGGTGGTGACAAAGCCAAAGGAGAAGTTATAAGTGAACTATTTTAGGAATTCACTGAGATTTTAGAATAAACCACAAGTATGAGGTCTAATAGGTTACTTTCTGTGTGTTTATTTTTTTCTCTTTTGTCTGTTTCTTTGGTTGTCTGAGGTTTGAGGTTTAGTGAAGAGAGTAAGTAGGGGTGACTTGAAACATATCCATGTCACATTGACTATGTCAAACAGGTCCATTGAAGTGGATTCGGGTTTAAATGCATAACTGTAGGGGGTGGAGCAAGATGGCGGAGGAGTAGGAGACCTGGATTTCGTCTGGTCTCAGGAATTCAGCTGAATAGGGATCAAACCATTCTGAACACCTACGATCTCAACAGGAGATCGAAGAAAAGAATAGCAACAACTCTCTGAACAGAAAAGCGACCATTTTCTGGAAGGTAGGACGTGCGGAGAAGTGAATCCGAGGCGATATTCGGGAGGATAGACGGCGGGGGAGGGGGCCTCCGTCGGCCGCTTCTGGCAAGTGCTAGAGCCGCGGAGCACAAAATCGGAACTTTTAGAAGTCGGCTCCGCTGAGGGACTTCGCTCCAGTGGCTAAGCGGGGGGTGGAACCCGTGCCAGACAGTGTGGTCTCAGGACCCTCGGGGTCACAGAAAGACCGGGGGTGCCTGAGTGTGGCAGAGCTCCCAGGTATTGGAGCAGGGAAGCCGGCTGCAGAGACGGAGCCGAGGTGCGGGCTGTCAGCTCGGGGTTGCCATAAACTGTGATCCGCGGCCCACTTGGGCCACTGCTCCTCCAGCAGGGACCCAACAAGCGGCAGAGCCGGGGAGACTCCCCTTCCTCCCCCGGGAGGAGTGGCATGGGAGCACACCGCAGGGATCTGCTGGGTTTGGAGACTCCACACGGGGTCGGGTGCCAGACATAGAAATGCTCGGTCACAGGCCAGGTGAGCACGGAGTGTGCCGGAGACCAGGGAGACAGGAGTAACTGACTGCTTTTCTTTGGGGGCACACTGAGGAGTGGGGCCCTGAGTTCTCAGCTCCTTTGGGGTGGAGATTGGGAGGCTGCCATTTTCACTCTTGTCCTCCAAAGGTGAACCGAAAGCTTGCAGGGAACAAAAGCTCCCGAGAGGAAACCCCAGCAGATTACTTAGCCTGGACCAGGCAAGGGCAGGGCAATTCCGCCTCCGGCAAAGACCTTTGGGAACCACTGCAACAGGCCCCTCCCCCAGAAGATCAGCAGGAACAGCCAGCAAACCAAGACCAAGTTTACCGATCAAGGAGAACGGGAGAACTCCAGCGCTAGGGGAATACTGCACATAGAATTCATGGCTTTTTTACTATGATTCTTTAGTCTTTCAAAGTTAATTTTTTTAACTGTCTTTTTTTTTTTTGAATTTTTCTTTTTCCCTTTTTCAACCAACATCTTATCAATCCCTTTTTTTTTAAAAATTCATTTATTTGACACAGAGAGAGCACAAGCAGGGGGAGTGACAAGCAGAGGGAGATGGAGAAGCAGGCTCCCCGAGGGGCAGGGAGCCCGATGTGGGTCTCGATCCCAGTATCCCGGGACCATGACCTGAGCCGAAGGCAGTTGATAAACCAACTGAGCCACCCAGGCACCCCTTATCAATCCCTTTTTTAAAAAACATTTTTATTTTTCATTTTTAGAGTCATATTCTATCCCAGTAGTTACCCTTATTTTTGGCATATATATATATAAGTTGTTCTCTCTTTAAAATTTTGAGATACAGTTTCTTCTAACAGATCAAAATATACCCTAAATCTCTAGTGTATGGCTTTGTTCTAGTCTCCTGCCTGATCACATTCTCTCCCCCCCTTTTTTCTTTTTCTTTCTTTCTTTTTTTTTAAATCCTCTTTTTCTTTTTTCAAACAACTTCTTATCTTATCAATTCCTTTTATAAAATTTTTTATAATTTTCATCTTTACAGTCATATTCCATCCCTTCATCGTATCAACCCTTATTTTGTACGTATATAAGTCTTTCTTTCTTTAAAATTTTGGAAGGCACTTTCTTCTAACAGACCAAAATACACCCCAAATATAGTGTGTGGCACTGATCTATGCACCAGCCTGATCATATTTGATCATATTCTGTTTTTATTGTTTTGTTCTGTTTTTGTTTGTTTTTATCTTTTTCCTTTCCTTTTTTTTTTTTTTTTTCTCTTTCTTTCCCTTTCTTTTCCCCTGGTTTCAGGTCTCTTCTGATTTGTTTAGAGTATATTTTCAGGGGAGGTTGTTACCCTGTTAGCATTTTGTTCTCTCTTTCATCTATTCTCCTCTGGACAAAATGACAAGATGGAAAAAATCACCTCAACAAAAAGAACAAGAGGTAGTACCATCTGCCAGGGACCTACTCAATATGAACATTAGTACGATGTTGGACCTAGAGTTCAGAATCATGACTTTAAAGATACTAGCTGGGCTAGAAAAAAGCATGGAAGTTATTAGAGAAACACTTTCTGGAGAAATAAAAGAACTAAAATCTAACCAAGTCGAAATCAAAAAGGCTATTAATAAGGTGCAATCTAAAATGGGGGCACTAACCTCTAGGATAAATGAGGCAGAAGAGAGAATCAGCGATATAGAAGACCAAATGATGGAAAATAAAGAAGCTGAGAAAAAGAGAGAGAAACAACTACTGGATCATGAGAGCAGAATTCGAGAGATAAGCGATACCATAAGAAGAAACAACATTAGAATAATTGAGATCCCAGAAGAAGAAGAAAGAGAGAGAGGGGCAGAAGGTATACTGGAGCAAATTATAACAGAGAACTTCCCTAATGCGGGGAAGGAAACAGGCATCAAAATCCAGGAGGCACAGAGAACCCCTCTCAAAATCAATAAAAATATGTCAACACTGTGACATCTAATAGTAAAACTTACGAGTCTCAGAGACAAAGAGAAAATCCCGAAAGCAGCTCGGGAGAAGAGATATGTAACCTATAATGGTAGACACATTAGATTGGCAACAGACCTATCCACAGAGACCTGGCAGGCCAGAAAAGCCTGGCATGATATATTCAGAGCACAAAACGAGAAAAATATGCAGCCAAGAATACTATATCCAGCGAGGCTGTCATTGAAAACAGAAGGAGAGATAAAAAGCTTCCAGGACAAACAAAAACTAAAGGAATTTGCAAACATGAAACCAGCCCTACAAGAAACATTGAAAGGGGTCCTCTAAGCAAAGACAGAGCCTAAAAGCAGTGTAGACCAGAAAGGGACACAGACAATATACAGTAACAGTAACCTTACAGGCAATACAATGGCACTAAATTCATACCTTTCAATAGTGACCCTGAATGTAAATGGGCTAAATGCCCCAATCAAAAGACACAGGCTATCAGATTGGATTAAAAAACAAGACCCATCGATATGCTGTCTGCAAGAGACTCATTTTAGATCCAAAGACACCCCCAGATTGAAAGTGAGGGGGTGGAAAACCATTTACCATGCTAATGGATACCAAAAGAAAGCTGGGGTGGCCATCCTTATATCAGACAAATTAGGTTTTAAACCAAAGACTGTAATAAGAGATGAGGAAGGACACTATATCCTACTTAAAGGGTCTCTCCAACAAGAAAATCTAACAATTGTAAATATCTATGCCCCTAACATGGGAGTAGCCAATTATATAAGGCAATTAATAACAAAAGCGAAGAAACACATTGACAAGAATACAATAATAGTGGGGGACTTTAACACCCCCCTGACTGAAATGGACAGATCATCTAAGCAAAAGATCAACAAGGAAATAAAGACTTTAAACGACACACTGGACGAAATGGACTTCACAGACATATTCAGAACATTCCATCCCAAAGCAACGGCATATACATTCTCCTCTAGTGCCCATGGAACATTCTCCAGAATAGATCACATCCTAGGTCACAAATCAGGTCTCAACCAGTATCAAAAGATTGGGATTATTCCCTGCATATTTTCAGACCACAGTGCTTTGAAACTAGAACTCAATCACAAGAGGAAAGTCGGAAAGAACTCAAATAAATGGAGGCTAAAAAGCATCCTACTAAAGAATGAATGGGTCAACCAGGAAATTAAAGAATTAAAATAATTCATGGAAACCAATGAAAATGAAAACCAACTGTTCAAAATCTTTGGGATGTAGCAAAGGCAGTCCTGAGAGGAAAGTATATAGCAATACAAGCCTTTCTCAAGAAACAAGAAAGGTCTCAAATACACAACCTAATCCTACACCTAAAGGAGTTAGAGATAAAACAGCAAATAAAGCCCAAACCCAGCAGGAGAAGAGAAATAAGAAAGATCAGAGTAGAAATCAATGAAATAGAATCCAAAAGAACAGTAGAACAGATCAACGGACCTAGGAGCTGGTTCTTTGAAAGAATTAACAAGATTGATAAACCCCTGACCAGACTTCTCAAAAAGAAAAGAGAAATGACCCAAATCAACAAAATCATGAATGAAAGAGGAGAGATCACAACCAACACCAAAGAAATACAAACAATTATAAGAACATATTGTGAGTAACTCTATGCCAGCAAATTAGATAACCTGGAAGAAATGGATGCATTCCTAGAGATGTATAAACTACCAAAACTGAGCCAGGAAGACAGAGAAAACCTGAACAGATCTATAACCACTAAGGAAATTGAAGCAGTCATCAAAAATCTCCCAACAAACAAAAGCCCAGGGCCAGATGGCTTCCCGGGGGAATTCTACCAAACATTTAAAGAAGAATTAATACCTATTCTCCTGAAAGTGTTCCAAAAAATAGAAATGGAAGGAAAACTTCCAAACTCATTTTATGAGGCCAGCATTACCTTGATCCCCAAACCAGACAAAGACCCCATCAAAAAGGAGAATTACAGACCAATATCCTTGATGAACATGGATACAAAAGTTCTCACCAAAATACTAGCCAATAGGATCCAACAGTACATTAAAAGGATTATTCACCATGACCAAATGGGATTTATCCCTGGGCTGCAAGGTTGGTTCAACATCCGCAAATCAATCAACGTGATACAATACATTAACAAAAGAAAGAACAAGAATCATATGATCCTCTCAATAGATGCAGAAAAAGCATTTGACAAAGTATAGCATCCTTTCCTTAACAAAACTCTTCAGAGTATAGGGATAGAGGGTACATACCTCAATATCATAAAAGCCATCTATGAAAAACCCTCAGCGAATATCATTCACAATGGGGAAAAACTGAGAGCTTTCCCCCTAAGGTCAAGAATGTGGCATGGATGTCCACTATCACCACTGCTATTCAACATAGTATTAGAAGTCCTAGCCACAGCAATCAGACAACAAAAAGAAATAAAAGACATGTAAATCGGTAAAGAAGAATTCAAACTCTCAGTGTTTGCAGATGATATGATACTTTATGTGGAAGACCCAAAAGACTCCACCCCAAAACTGCTAGAACTCATACAGGAATTCAGTCAAGTAGCAGGATATAAAATCAATGTACAGAAATCAGTGGCATTCCTATACACCAACAACAAGACAGAAGAGAGAGAAATTAAGGAGTCGATCCTATTTACAATTGCACCCAAAACCATATGATACCTAGGAATAAATCTAACCAAAGAGGCAAAGGATCTGCACTCAGAAAACTATAAAATACTTTGAAAGAAATTGAGGAAGATGCAAAGAAATGGAAAAACGTTCCATGCTCATGGATTGGAAGAACAAACATTGTGAAGATGTCAATGCTACCTAGAGCAATCTACACATTCAATGCAATCCCCATCAAAATACCATACACTTTTTTCAAAGAAATGGGACAAATAATCCTAAAATTTGTATGGAACCAGAAAAGACCCCGAATAGCCAGAGGAATGTTGAAAAAGAAAAGCAAAGCTGGCGGCATCACAATTCCAGATATCCAGCTCTATTACAAAGCTGTCATCATCAAGACAGTTTGGTACTGGCACAAAAACAGACACATAGATCAATGGAACAGAATAGAGAGTCCAGAAATGGACCCTCAACTCTATGGTCAACTCATCTTTGACAAAGCAGGAAAGAATGTCCAATGGCAAAAAGACAGTCTCTTCAACAAATGGTGTTGGGAAAATTGGACAGCCACATGCAGAAGAATGAAACTGGACCGTTTCCTTACACCACACACAAAGATAGACTCCAAATGGTTGAAAGACCTAAATGTGAGACTGGAGTCCATCAAAATCCTAAAGGAGAACACAGGTAGCAACCTCTTCGACCTCAGCCACAGCCACTTCTTCCTAGAAACATCGCCAAAGGCAAGGGAAGCAAGGGCAAAAATGAACTCTTGGGATTTCATCAAGATAAAAAGCTTTTGCACAGCCAAAAAAACAGTCCACAAAACCAAAAGACAACCGACAGAATGGGAGAAAATAGTTGCAAATGACATATCAGATAAAGGGCTAGTATCCAAAATCTATAAAGAACTTATTGAACTCAACACCCAAAGAACAAATAATCCAATCAAGAAATGGGCAGAAGACATGAACAGACATTTTTCCAAAGAAGACATCCAAATGGCCAACAGACACATGAAAAAGTGCTCAACATCGCTCGGCATCAGGGAAATCCAAATCAAAACCTCAATGAGATACCACCTCACACCAGTCAGAATGGCTAGAATTAACAAATCAGGAAACAACAGATGTTGGCGGGGATGTGGAGAAAGGGGAACCCTCCTACACTGTTGGTGGGAATGCAAGCTGGTGCAGCTACTCTGGAAAACAGTATGGAGGTTCCTCAAACAGTTAAAATATAGCTACCATATGATCCAGCAATTGCATTACTGGGTATTTACCCCAAAGATACAAATGTAGGGATCCGAAGGGGTATGTGCACCCTGATGTTTATAGCAGCAATGTCCACAATAGCCAAACTGTGGAAAAAGCCAAGATATCCATCAACAGATGAATGTATAAGGAAGATGTGGTATATATACACAATGGAATATTATACAGCCATTAAAAGGAATGAGATCTTGCCATTTACAACGATGTGGATGGAACTGGAGAGTTGATGTTGAGTGAAATAAGTCAATCAGAGAAAGACATATATCATATGACCTCACTGCCATAGGAATTCTCAATCCTAGGAGACAAACTGAGGGTTGCTGGAGTGGTGGGGGGGTGGGAGGGACGGGGTGGCTGGGTGATAGACATTGGGGAGGGTATGTGCTATGGTGAGCGCTGTGAATTGTGCAAGACTGTTGAATCACAGATCTGTACCTCTGAAACAAATAATGCAATATATGTTAAGAAAAAAAAAAGAAGAAGATAGCAGGAGGGGAAGAATGAAGGGGAGTAAGTCGGAGGGGGAGACGACCCATGAGAGACGATGGACTCTGAAAAACAAACTGAGGGTTCTAGAGGGGAGGGGGTGGGGCGATGGGTTAGCCTGGTGATGGGTATTAAGGAGGGCACGTTCTGCGTGGAACACTGGGTGTTATGCACAAACAATGAATCATGGACCACTACATCCAAAACTAATGATGTAATGTATGGTGATTAACATAACAATAAAAAATTGAAAGAGACAAATAAATAAATAAAACTGCTTCTAAGGTAAGCTTCCAACGGGGCCTAATGTGAATATACAGTCAAGTTAAAATGTATTCATGACAGATTGTCTTGCTATAAGTCACAGTATCTTCCTGATTTTTAAAAAACTTAGTATTTTTTAATCCCCACATTGAGAATTAGTATTAGGTGACAAGCTCTCAACATACCCATTAAAAATTTTGTACACATGTTTCTTAAAATAATTAATTAATTAAAAAAATAAATGCATAACTCTAGCCATCCAAAATCCCCCAAATCAAGCTATGGTGACCAATGTCATATCTCTTATTTTTTCAGGGGTGTCAGATTCTCCTGACATACCTTCATTATTCTCAAATAATGTTAAAAAATCATGTAGAAGAAATGTGGGTGTCAGTCTTCATGCCGGGGAATAGAGGTGATTCTGAAAGGATAGACTGGTCAATAAGAAAGTTATTCGATATCTTTGTGCCTTCAGAAACTTACTTCTATCACCTCTGAACATCTATTTTGTATTTCAGCATCATAAGAAGTAGTGCGTGGGTGGGTAATAGATTATAGCCCCTATCGCCGAAAAAGAATCTCACCCTTGGTGGTTTTGGAAAGGCCACTGGCCCATCTCAACATCCTTAGAGACTTAGAAATTCCACTTACTAGTGCTTCTACTTCCTCTTTTGGCCCATTATGGTGATAAACTTTTGTTTCCCTTAAACTGAATTAAGTTTTATGTATGTATGTATGTATGTATGTATTTTATAAATCCTCCTTGTTCATTTAAATACATCCTTCTGAAGCATTTCAGAATATGCATTTGCACAGAGATATTTTAAGCATATTATCTAAGGAACTGCCAGAAAATGAGTTAGAATTAAGCATATTGTACTGTTTTCTGACCTCTAAAGTCTTGTAAAAGATCATAAAAACTATCACCTGTGGGGACAACTGGGTGGCTCAGTCTGTTAAGTGTCCGACTCTTGGTTTTGGCTCAGGTCATGATCTCAGGGTCATGATCTCTGAGCTCGAGCCCCGTGTCAGGCTCCATGCTCAGCAGGGAGTCTGCTTGGGGTTCTCTCTCTCCCTCCTTCTCTGCCCCTCCCCACGCTCATGTGCATGTTCTCTCTCTCTCTCTCTCTCTCTCTCTTTCTCCCCAAAATAAGCAAATAAAAAAATCTTTAAAAAACCCCAAACAACTATCACCTTGGCTCTAGGTAAGGGAATTGATACTGAAATAATTAAATTTTACTTGAAAAACAACAAAGAGGGAATTAGCACAGGCAGTTAAGTTCTTTATACTTTTTATCATAATGATGATGACGTCTCACAAAACAAAACAAAACAAAACAAAAAACTCTAATGAACACGTGAGCTGGTACGCAGTTCTAAGTTCAAGTCTACACAGTGCATGAAAAAGTCAGTTTATTACTTAATGTCCAGATTCACATAACTGGTTTGAATTTTTTTACTACCAGCCAACTAGTTGTAGTAAGAGAGGCACAGTCTGGAGTTCTGTTGGTTATATCAAGCTTCTTTGCTCTTCACCTATAGCTAACCTCAGATAGGATTTCATTCCTCTCTTGGCTGTGAACTCTCATGATGACTCAAGGCTATAATGCATCTGCGATTGTCTTTTTTTTTTTTTTTTAAGCGTTATAATTTTCACTGGATGCAAAGAGCTGTATTTTCTTTTCTCCTAAGTGAATGTATGACATCTGGCCATTTTCCCCCTGTTGAAAAGGCGAGTTCTGCCATGGCTGGGCCATGATAGCACAGTTGTTAAACAGCAGGGATTATCAGGCAGGACAGTATTAAGTGGTATTTAACAGCAAGACCAAAGTTCTCTGTCAAATGCCTGACTTAGGACTCCTTGACTATTAGCATCGAAGCCCCGAGACCTTTTGCACGGGACCATTTTTCATTCTGACAACAAACCACTGTGGCTATCCAGGGTTGCTTTGCTGGAGCTGACAGCCAAGTATTTCTGTGGCAGAAATATTGCCACAGAGTAGGGGATCAGGGGTAGAGGGGAGACATTTTTATCTCCTTTCACTCCAAGTGCAATGGCATTCCAAGCAGTAGGTGTCCCAAGTCAATGACTGGTTAATCTATTCAGTATGATCCCTTGTCTAGTCATAACAATAGGGGGGTAGAGGGCAGGGGAGTGTGGAATATCGGCCTCACAATGTGATTGTCTAAAGTGCACATTACCTTCTTCATCTTTTCCAGGCACATTCTCATTGACATAGGCTGGGGAGGGTGACCACTGAGACTGTCAATTTAAGTGCCATTCTCTAAAAGGTTTTTTATGTGGGGGGGGGAGGGGGAGAGGGAGAGGTGTTTGACAGGTCCCTAAAGTTCAAGCCCAGCCATTTTATGACCACAGTAAGACATCAGTTATGGAACTTATGATATGATGGGTGCAAAGGCAGGAAATAAAAGAAAGAACTTAATGAAAGTTTAATCTTCTGGGGAATTTGTGCCCCTCAGAGGCATAAATCGAGTGACCTAAAACTAAATTTCCCTGTCAAAGGCTGGCATCGAGTTCATGCACATTTTACAGCTATTCTAGAAAGGAATATATATTTTTTTAAAATAACTATTTCTATTCTTAAGTGAGTACCTGCCATTGCTGATGGAGGCTGGGAAATGCTCACAGTAGATTTATTAGAGAGGTTATTGCTTCTCTGTACAGTGTGCATTATAGCAGAGTTCTGTGAGCAGAGTTGCCAAACAGTTGTCTGATCCCGATTTTAGCTATAAATACGGCTGGTATTTGATTGGCTGAGATGTTAAAAAAAAAATCTTTGGGAACTGTCCCATCAGGCTGCCCTTTTTGGGATCTAGGATGCTAGGTCCATACCAAGACTATTAGCACTGGTTCATGGGTGAGATGTGGCTCACAATCCCTGTTACATATGAGGCATAATACAGACTGACTGGAGGTCACGTGGCCAACCCTGGACTGGCTTTCTGGGACTCCAGGAATGAAAAGAGTGTTTTTGACCAGAGGAATAAGCAGAGAGAATGACAAAGATGAGAAAAAGGGTCAAGTTGGGTAAAAAGTGCCCCCCTAAGAGATGCCATGGTTTCCATCTCATTTTCCTGACAATAGTTGCACTTGATGGGTGAAACCTGTGCTCATGTAAGCCAGGAAGTCCTGCTAGCTTCAGTTTTTTATAGCATGTGCCCCATCAAACCCCACACATTGGGTCCTTGATCAGAGATGACACTGGGAAACCTTACACTTCGTGGGTAGACGTCTTCCAATTGATTAGTTCACATTAGTAACGAGTCTTGAGCAAACTAACTTCATACACATGCTGTGTCTTGGTTGGCACAATAAGCCTTCTGTCTGTCTGTGATATACAACATGTTTGTAGGAAGGATGTTAATATTCTATGATAGAGGCAAACACAATCTCTGATGTATGCAGTAAAAATAAAATAACATCAACATTTAATT
Organism: Zalophus californianus; assembly: GCF_009762305.2. Taxonomy (NCBI): domain Eukaryota; kingdom Metazoa; phylum Chordata; class Mammalia; order Carnivora; family Otariidae; genus Zalophus; species Zalophus californianus. The sequence goes on along the minus strand of NC_045610.1, from coordinate 53,355,567 downwards.
GTTGGAAGAGCGGCAATAATAGTTGCTTTCAGATTGAGTACAAATGATTAAATCTCCAAAGGAGGGGCATCTGGGTGGATCAGTTGGTTGAGCGTCTGCCTTCGGCTCAGGTTGTGGTCCTGGGGTCCCGGGGTCCCAGGGACCTGGGGTCAAGCCCTGCATGGGGCTCCCTGCCCAGTGGGGAGTCTGCTTCTCCCTTTTCCTCTGCCCCTTTCTCCCTGCTCGTGTTCTCTATCACATTCTCTCTGTCTCACATAAATAAAACCTTAAAAAAAAAATTTCTAAAGGAAAGAACATTCTCTATTCAGGTCTTTTTTTTTTTAACCCACGAGGGATTACTTATGTTGTAATGAAAGAGAAGCTAAAGGAAACGTCTAACAGATTATTGTTTTTTATTATTTATTTATTTATTTATTTTTATTTATTATGTTCAGTTATCCACTGTATAGTACATCATTAGTTTTTAAAAAAATTTTTTTAACTTTGTACAAATTTTATTTTTTTCTTTAAATTTTTTATTGTTATGTTAATCACCATACATTATTACATCATTAGTTTTTGATGTAGTGTTCAGTGATTCATTAGTTGCATATAACACCCAGTGCTCATCACAACACGTGCCCTCCTTAATACCCATCACCTGGCTACCCCATCGCCCCACCCCCCTCCCCTCTGAAACCCTCAGTTTGTTTCCTGGAGTCCATAGTCTCTCATGGTTCATCTCCCTCTCTGATATCTCCGCCTTCAGTTTTCCCTCCCTTCCCCTGTGGTCCTCCATATTACTCCTTATGTTCCACATATGAGTGAAACCATATGATAATTGACTTTCTCTGCTTGACTTATTTCACTTAGCATAATCCCCTCCACTTCCATCCATGTCGATGCAAATAGTGGGTATTCATCCTTTTTGATGGCTGAATAATATCCCATTTTATATAGGGACCACATCTTTATCCATTCATCTGTTGAAGGGCATCTTGTCTTCTTCCACAGTTTAGCTATTGTGGACATTGCTGCTATGAACATTGGGGTGCATGTGCCCCTTCTTTTCACTACATCTGTATCTCTGGGGTAAATACCTAGTAGTGCAATTGCTGGGTCATAGGGTAGCTCTATTTTTAACATCTTGAGGAACCTCCATACTGTTTTCCAGAGTGGCTGTACCAGCTTGCATTCCCACCAACAGTGTAAGAGGGTTCCCCTTTCTCCACATCCTCACCAACATTTGTTGTTTCCTGTTTTGTTAGTTTTTGCCATTCTAACTGGTATAAGGTGGTATCTCATTGTGGTTTTGGTTTGTATTTCCCTGATGCTAGTGATGTTGAACATTTTTTCATGCATCTGTTAGGCATTTGTATGTCTTCTTCGGAAAAGTGTCTATTATTGTTTTTTAAAAGCTCAGTTTGGAAACCAGTATAAAGGTAATAAAATGCACACATACCAAAAAAAAAAAAAGTGCTGTGATATCAGTTTAACTACTTATGATTACAGAATAGTCTGATTGAGGCTACTAAGTCTTTCTATGAATCATTTTATCACTAGAAAGAAGAATGTAGACTCTGGAGTCAGGTCTTTGTTTTACTGTTTATAGAGAACTCTATTAAATTATTAATTATTAAATGAGATCATGCCTTTCGGGGTATTGGCCTATAGTAACTATTAAATAAATGCAAGCTCTTATCATCACTAGTAGCGACAGCAAAGGTAGCAACAGTTATTTGCGTGTGAAAATGGAAGGAGTTACAAACGAGAAAAAAATGACAGTATCAAATATCTACAATTAATTTTGTCTCTACAGCACACTAAATGTTTTCTTAACTTGCAAAACTTCTAGCGGACTGTGAAGTTGAGCAAATGTCTTCAGTTGTTTTCATTTGCTCATTTAATTAAAAACGGTTTCATCTTCCAAGTATTTGAAGCCCTATGAATTATAGCTTCCAATCTGGATTTTCAGCCTTCCTAACACTTCAGTGCATATGTAGAGATGCACTAGACCAAGTGCCACATGGTCTAGCACCATAACCAACATTTGGTCAAAACCAAGATAGAAGCTAAACTTAAAGATCACTGCCGTAGAGATGGCTTCTGGGATATGAAGATACATGTGATATTTTACTAAAAATTCCCATTCATTTCCTAGTTTATTAAAAAGTATAATTGTCAAATGTGTGTGTGTTACATTATATTGTAGGAATAATTATTTCTCGGGATTGTCAATTACTAGATCTTTAAAAAATTTTTTTTTAAGATTTTATTAGAGAGAGAGAGTGCACACGCGTGCGCACACACAAAGGGGGAGGGGCAGAGGGAGAATGAGAAGCAGACTCTGCACTGAGCCCCGAACCAGATGCGGGGCTCCATCTTAGGACGCTGAGATCATGACCTGAGCAGAAACCAAGAGTGGGATACTTAGCCAACTGAGCCACCCAGGCACCCCTTAAAAATTTTTTTAAACACATTTGCAATTACAAATGCATTATTTGTAAATGATGCATTTAAAATGTTGGTAACTTTTTTTTGATAACCCAAAATATAAGTCTTTAGTATCATGTTTTCCTGAAGGAACTTTGTTCTTAGGATTTATGGCTTTTATAAATATCAAAAACTCTTCAACTACTGAAAACAGCTGGGAGTCTATAAATAATTATTTCAACATTTTTGTTTGTTTACCAGTTTAACCACTTAGGATTCAAAATTATACAGAATTGTCTCCTTAAATTATTCTTGTAAACTCTGTGATTTCAAAGTTTGAGTAAGTAATTAAAGCAAAATGTGGGTACCTCTTTCCCTCTGACATTTTCTTCCTTTTTCACATTCTTTGTATTCTTACCTGTACCTGGATGAAAATGATTTATTATTGATATTGAACATGGCTTTTTGTTATTTTTTGCTTTTTTCTCCATTTTTACGTTTGTTTTGGACTTTAGTTCTCCTTGCATTAATTTTTTAAGGGGAAAAGTTGACTTTTTTTAGTTTTTCTCAGAAGATTTCAAGAAATTCCAAATGGTAACTTTTCTACAAAAAAATTTATGAACTAAACTTAGTTAATTCACTGTAAGTTAATTGCATATTAAAGGGTATTTTTGTTTGATGTTAGGAATGCTAATATAAGATAGAATTCCTAGTACTTTGCCTTACATTATTATTTAATTTTTATGAACATTTGATAACATCATAAGAAAATAATGTTATTTTATTACATTTTCTAGTTAATGATTTTTCTTAATATTTGTATTAAATAACAATTTATTATTTTTATGTTTATAGATTTTTTTTTCAACTAGTAGAAAGTGTTAATTGCTTTTGGACATTATATTATAACTATCACAATCATTAAGCAATATACCACTTTAGCATAATAATAAATACACATTATACTTAAGGTAACTAATTGAATTTCTACCTATAAAATAGTTAAAGAGATTTTACTTCAACTTACATCTAGAATGAATTCTCCAATTTACTGATTCTGAAATTGGAGTGATACCATGCCTCTGACCCCCCCTCGAAAGCCCCCCTCCCCCAGAAATTTGGCAATGTTTGGAGATATTTTTGGTTGTTACAACTGGGGAGGGGCCTAGAAACTGAATTCTCCAGTTAATTTTACTGTAACAAGAACCCTTCATCAGTTAGCCCAGTAGTTCTCAACTGGTGGTGGTACTTCCTTCCACCCCCAATTCCAGAAATGTTTTAAAGTGTAAATGACTTTGGTTGTTTGGTTGGTTGTTGAGATAACTAGAGAAGGGGACCATGGCCTGTGGATGGTGGACAGGGGACAGGGTTATCACCTGTCCTGTAATGTATGACATAGTCACACATAATGAAGTGTGGTGTTGCCCAGAATAGCAATACTGTGTTAGTAAGAGAAACACTGGCCCAATCAACAGCTTAACAGATCTGCTCCTGCCAATTACACATCCCTAATCCACTCAGCCATGGATCTGTTCAGGATGATGATAGTCTTTCATTTACACTTGTGCTTACACTTAGGACTACCTTGTGCTCAGGGACAATGATTAGAGCAATTCTTTTTTCTGTTTATCAAGTGAGATATATATATATATATATATATATTTATTTATTTATTTATTTATTTATTTATTTATTATGTTATGTTAATCACCATACATTACATCATTAGTTTTTGATGTAGTGTTCCATGATTCTTTATTTGCGTATAACACCCAGTGCTCCATGCAGAACGTGCCCTCTTTAATACCCATCACCAGGCTAACCCATCCTCACACCCCCCTCCCCTCTAGAACCCTCAGTTTGTTTTTCAGAGTCCATCGTCTCTCATGGTAATGATTAGAGCAATTCTAAGACATCTTAGCATAACATAGCATAGTGACACAGATAGTATTTAAGTCCAGACTTCATGAAGAAAGCTTTGACAAAATTTTTAAGCTTTCACAAAAATTTAGGCACCTGCCATATTAGGCATCAATATCAAAGTTTTTATATATCTGTTTTATTGTTTGTGATTTACTATACAGAACTATAGTATCAACAATGCATTATTTTAATCAGTACTTTAAGGATGCCTAGCTAACAAGTGAATCACTTTAATTTGCAGTACAGACCCTAGGAGCTGTTAGTGTGTGAAAGATACTAATTATGACTGTTCTTTCCCCAGATAGTTTTTAAAAAGCATCAACTGTTTAACCTCTATCAACATTAGGGTAGCTTATATTACAAATAACTTTAAATGGGTGAAATGAATCCTAATTTCTAAGTGTGTGGATTGGTGCTGCCTTTCTTGAAGAGGGAGTAAGAATCTGGTTAATCTGTGGATCCTGTTACCTACCCATCACTTAATTGAGAATTGTCCAACTAGACTAAAGATTGGATGAATCTTGGTACTAAAATATTGTCTCATCTCTCTTGAGAGAACCTTCGTGCACAATAGTTCACGTGTTAGAGAGAACCTAAAGGAAAGAGCTACCATACCACAGAGCTTGCAAGAACAGACTGGATGGCGATACATAAGTCTCCTTGCTAACATTCAAAGATTTGGATGTCTGGAAGAATTTAGTCTGATTACTTGCAAAGTAACGTATCACCTGAACATGGGGCTGTAAGCTCTCATCATAGAAATCAACTGATTCCTACCACGAAGACCCTGTCTAAACTGGTTTACATTGCTGTGCGTTTCTATTACTCAGTAGTGGCAAACTTTTGGGTGGCAGTCAGTTTCCTGTATATTTCATTCATTCAGTAACATTCTTTATGGTGTCTGTAATGTGCCAGGCATTGTGCTTGTTCTTCTCCATCTACTATCAAATTCCACCCTACAAATAATAGAGAGACCTGGATAGCATTTACACCTTGTATAGATGAAGAAACACATTGAGAAAACATAAGTAGTTTGCCTAAGTCACAGTGACCGGCAAAGGTAGCAGTAAGTGTAGATTTCATGAATAAAAAAAATCCCACCATTAATTTCTCAAAAACCCAACCTTTAAAAAACTAATAGAAGTCAAAGTCCAACACAGTGCCTCATATGTAATTTGCATGTAATAGGTTGTTAATACATGCTTTAGTACAATTTCTCTTCTAAATTTCTGAGTATACAAAAAGACTCGAGCACCTAGCTGTCTGTCAGGAATCAGGACAGTTTTGCTGTCCAGGTACTTTTGTGGTTGGCGAACTGCATCAAGGGGACAGTCCTCAGGACTAGTGGTTTGTTTCTAAGCTGAAATCTGAGGCATCAGTGTCCTAAGAGCACCTAGAGAAGGGCAAAGAGAAGCCATCCGGGCAAGATTCTGTGACCACTGACCACCTCACTATAGCTTCGCTTCACCCTGAGTATTTTTCCTTAGCTTCTGAAAAATACATACATAAAAGTACTCTATTTTGGGAAGGAAATTCCCAGCTTTAAAACAAATAGGAAGGCACTCAGTTAGTTGATTGATAATTTTACCTTAGGTCTAAACAATTTGGTGCTGAGTAAAAATTAGCTGTCACAAAGAAATTCATCTATTTTGACTGAGTTCAAGATAGAATTATCATAGAACGATAACATGAATTCATTTCACAGATAAAATTCATTTATTACACACGCACTCTTCACAGTCTTCACTCAAGATGTCTTCAGAGCACCTGTTGGAATAAAAATGTATACAAGCTGACAAGCCTCCGCAGGAGAGAGAAAAGATCATGAAATAAAACTCTCAGGAGCCAAAGGAGAGACTTAAAAGTGGTGCTAGAGATTGGCCAGAATGTCAACTTCTTCAGGAAGTGATTAGCACAGATATTATCATTTTCTTTTGGAAAGCTATACATCTGGCCCGCCAAAACTCTATAAATCAACAATGTAACCAGAGTTGGGAATTCCATTAGCCCTTGATTTCAAGGGGGTTCGCATTTTAAAAAACGTAGCTAAAATACTCGTGAAAAGCAATCCTCTCTGAAGTGTGTGTGCGCGCATGGAGTCAGGCATTAAGAAAACGAACACTCCTCCCTGCTGCAGCCGCCTGACAGTTCGCTCATGTGGCAGAAAGATCACCAGCGGAGGCTGCTCTTGTTGGAGCACTTGGTTTTACCTGAGACAAGACTCTCTTGACAGTTCTTTTGAACTAACTTCCGCTGTTCCTCCCTCTGTCAGGAAAAGTCAGACTTGAAACCTTGCATACGCTGCAGGGTGGAGGGAATCCCTAAATTAGAGAAATATGGCTGTTTTTTTCCCACCTCCTTTCCCCCAGGCAAGGTGCTTTATCCAACACACAGAAAGGCTGACATTTCCTGTCTGCTCCACCCTTGTTGATATGTGTGCTCAAAATCTGCAGAGGTTTTCAGACTTTTAATTTGTTGAACAGCCTGATTCTAAAATTAAAAGTGTTTGGATACATTCTAACTGGCTAAAATGGAATCTATCTCTTATTTCCTCTTTCAGAAGAAGCTCAGTATATTACAGGAGGCAATTTATAATACGGACTATTTTTGGTAATTTGTCAGCTATTGAAATGAGTTCCGTTTGGCTTGGTTTGATTCTATAAAAATAAGTTGTAATAGTGTTTGTAGAATCAGAATGGGGCCCTGTTCTTTGAAATGTCCTTGGCACATATAGGGTTTTTTCTTTTTTTTTTTTTAGGGTACCCAAGTCCGGATGAAGCCTAGGGAAGTGAAGGATGGCATGAAGCAGCAGAGACAGGAGTTTGAACAGGGGAAGGAGAAAGGGAGAGGCATTAAAAATCAAATAAGGAATGCATATAACTTCCTTAGGATTTTCTAAAATATTAAAAATTATTATCATTATCCTGTTGTGAAAATTCTTTACATTAATGTTTGCTAATTGGCCTTTCGAAAAAGATTCATTCCATGAGCATTTTGACGAGTTCAGTGGTCATTTTTATAAGTGTTATGTGTTGAAATTCAGAGAATTAGAATTATTCCAAAGAGAAAGCAAGAGGCTGACATGTGGATTTGTATGGAAGTTATTTTGAATTTCCAGATAAATATTTTTTTGGGTGGTAGCTGGTTTGTTTCTGTTAATTCATAAATAGATCATAAGATTGAGAGTGGTGTTCCATATGATCCTGTTTTCAAGGCTTCAGAACCCCCGCTTGAAAATGAGAGAATTGTAACTTGACTATTTACACTAAATAATTTCAATTCTTTAACTACTTCCAAGGTTCCATTTGACTGTTTGATTTCATGTATAGTAGTAATTTGTCAGCTAGAAATTTATATGTAGATTGAAATAAAAATGTCAGGTGGAAGCTTGGGATATTTACACACACATAGAAGAACTACAGATGAAAAGTACTTCAAGGTTGGGACACACACACACATATATGAACCACAGATGAAAAGGATTTTCAAGGAGTGTGGATCTCTTTAGAATGGTTTTCATGAGGTGCAGATAGAAGTCTTAAGATTATATTTCATTCTGCTGCATTACTATTAAAGAAATTTGCCATTATTACCATTTTTATAGTCTCCAAACACCAGATTTTCCAATAAAAGTGCGGTGATCACTGCCCACTGTTGTATTTAGTTTGCCTGAGTACTTCATTTTGCTCACTCGTATCAGGGGCCCTGGATAGAATTATAAGGCACGTAGACATGACTTCTCTACATTTATTATTACCTAGTACAGAAGCTGAAAACTCTCTTTAGGCATATAGTTTTTTCTTTCTAAAGAAGAAAAGCACTGCGTATGATCTAGGTTAACTTCTTAAATTCACTACTGGTTTGGTTTGACCTCTGGTTTACCTAGAACTATGACTTTGTACCCTGCTGTATGCAGCTCCCATATTAGAGTGGCCCACTTTGGGATTTTGTTTAAAATGTAACATAGTTGTTAAGAGCACATGCACCAAAGCCCAGAGGCAGGAACTTCAGACTTTGGTCCCACCACCTTAGAGCTGTGAACTTGGCAAGCTCTTTGAATGAATGAACATTATTAGAGATTATTATTTTTCATATTTTAAGTTATATTGTATAACTTGTGTAAGTTATATTTTAATAGTTTTTCTATTGTTAAAAGACCCTGAAATAATTAGATACCAAAATCTTTTTTTTAAAGATTTTATTTATTTATTTGTCAAAGAGAGCACGCACAAGCAGGGGGCAGTGGCAGGCAGAGGGAGAAGCAGACTCCCTGCTGAGTGAGGAGCCCCATGCGGGACTCGATCCCAGCACTGTGGGATCATGACCTGAGCTGAAGGCAGATGCTTAACTGACTGAGCCCCCCAGGTGCCCCCAGATACCAAAATCTTAATTTTAGGATGTATCTGTGTGGAAAAAGTAAATAAATGAATAATTATCTAGTTAGTTAGGTTAATGTAGATTATTGATCTAGAAAATTCAAATTTAAAACCTCAAATAGCCATTTTTCCTTGGCTTATGGTATTTGAGAGGAGGTGAATTATCAGTCAATGATAAACAGTTATTTATTTTTAGTATATGTGCTGCCGAAGAGAGCACGATAAACAGTTATTTATTGAGTATCCATTACAAGCACCACTGTCTTTTACGTACTATGAAAGAGAAATATGGTAATAAAAGCATATTAATTGCTTCACTCTGTCAGGAGGAGTCTCTTAATGAATATAATGGCAGCAAAGAAGAGTGGCCACAGCTCACTCACCACGATCTTTCCTCCAACTAGAAGCCTGTGCTGCATCACCAGACCTTCATTCTTGATGTCCCAGGTTGGTCCCATCCAGAAGTAGAAGCCACCATGTTAGCTGGAAGAGTGGATTTTCCAAGCTCCCAGCAGAAAGAAAATCAAGAATAAACTTGTGACTAACAAGTTGGATCGGAATGAACACAGCTGCACTGTGATCCCCCATGATCGTCTGTTTGGGAGAAAACAGTCAGCATCGGGGCTTTTCCCCAATCATGCTACATCAAAACCCATTCATAAAACTGTCATTGTGAAATAGCAAATGCTCTGTCAATGGCCCGATGATCCAGATATTGAGCATCTGAAAACAAGTAAGACTGCTTGTTTCCTGAACCATGAATATACTTACATTTTGCATGCATTATTCTATAAATGGTCTAAGTATACATGGATTCATGCATACCTCTATGCAGGTAGTACATACTTAGAAAATATATTACTTTCCAACTCCCTTAACAACTGTTCATCATTGATACTTAGTGAGCACCTTCCTCAAGGAAAACCTCAATGTGTCATGGGGACATTTATAGCTTGACCAGTGTTTGATTGAAAAAAGCTGTTTTTTGTCTGTTTCTTGAGTGATCCAGAATCATTTTCAGATAAGGCTATCCATATCCCAGCTATAAACCATCTGCAGCACAGCAAGCTTTTAAAAGTGACATGCAGTCATATTCCACAGCTATTACCAGAGCGTCCTAAACATTTTCTCAACATCTCAGACTTTTTTTTCCCCCCACTAGGCAGCTGCATGCTTGGAAAGTTCCCAGCATCAGTTGTGCCAGAGTTAAAAATCACCTAACACCCACATAAAGATTTTTTTCCCCCTTTATGAATTGGGCTTTAAATCTTTACCTTGATTTAGTGAGAAAATAAAATTGGGGCAATAGTCAATGTCTCATTTGTATATATTTATATGAATTCTGTAACCTGGAGGCTATCTCCAATCCAAGGAAATGTAACCATTAACCCACAGCTAAACAGTTTCCAAAGAAGCCTTTTCAAGGAATAGCTTTTAAATGCCCAAGGAGCTCAATCTAACGGCAGAGATATTTGAAATATACACAAACATACAAGGCTTTTAGATAAACACATTTTCAGGGAGCTTTTGATGAAAGTGATAAGTTACATTCTCTACAACTACACACACTGTATTTTATTACCCTTCAGTAGACACTTATCAGCTATAAATGTTGGGTGGTTTAGGCTAGGAATCAACCCTGAGGGAAACAGGGGGAGGAATCTGGGGCTCACGGTTCTATAGATCAACATAAACCTGAGACTCAATTTTATTTTCATTTATTAAAAAGGTCTGTGGTCCGCTCCTGCAATTTCAAATCCATTAGCTTCCCGCCCCCTTTAAGAAAAAAAAGAAGGTAACTGCAGATTTTATGGACTGATTGCTGATGGCTATGCTACTGCTCTATGGGTTTTGAGTGGAGAGTCCATTATAGATACATTATCCATAAACCATGTTTCCAGCGGAACCCGTAGCTTCCAGTCTGACTGGGGAATGAGTGGAGTTGGCTTGGTCAAAGAGAGGCTGGGGAAAGGGTCAGGTCTCTTGGAAGCTAACACAGGGTAGGCACTGGTATAAATTACAAACGTTCTTCCTACTTCCACATAATTATGTCTCAAATGTGCAGCGGTTGGATTTCGTTAACCAGCCACCAGATGAACGTGGAAATCATATCGACAGTAGATTAGAGTGGGAGTTTTCAACCTTTTTCCCTGCCATGTATGTTCAAACAATATATTTGTCTGTCTTTGAAACTCCCTGCTTCTGGCTGCTCATATTTGACAGATGACTGTGCCCATATGGTTTTTCCCTAGTCTCAGGTGTACTGCGTTTAAACCTTTTTCAACAAAGATGCAAAAACATTTTTAATGGCAATAAAACAGATGAAAATATGGTTTTCTATTTCCTTCTGTAACCCTAAATCTTTGATTTCCAAAAAGAAGACAAAAGTTAAATGTGTCTTCCTTGTTATTGCTTGATTTCTGTATCCAGTAACTTCTCTCTCTGTGAATGGGACAGAAGAACAATTAGAAAAATACAACTGGCATTCCTATAAGAGGAGACTTCTTTGAGGACAAATCTTGTTGATCTTTGAATTCTAGTGCACTACAGACCTTATGCTTGGCACACAGTAAATGACCAATGATTTTGTCAAACTGAGCTGGATTTTTTTAAGTGTAATTAATTGCATGAAACTAATATGTTCATTCTTAAAATGGAAAGGTATTTCTTTTCTGTTATTAATGCAAAGGCGATGTGACTCGGGCAAAGCACAATGAGAATTTAATTCCTTTTTTTTCTGGTGACTTTAATTGATGCGGTCCTTTTCAATCCACCACCTACACACATTCCCCTCTACAGCCTGAAGTTTCTACTTGGATTTGCCAGTGTTCATCGAAGATGTGGAGGGGTCTTACATACCTCTTCCTCAATATTTGGGTTTTGTCTAAATGGTGCAGTCAGATAGCCTACTCTGATTTTTTTCCTTTACTATATTTTTTTAGAGCCTTTTTTGGTTCACAGAAAAATTGAGAGGAGGGTATAGAGATCTCTCATATCTCTCCATTATCAGCCTCTCACGGTGCCCCAAAATGGTGCATCTGTTACACTTGAGGAACCTACATCGATATATCGTAGTCACCCAAAGTCATAATTTACCTAGAATTCACTCTTAGTGTTGTAATTTCCATAGGTTTGGGCAAATGTGTAATAAATAACAGGTATCCGTCATTATAGTATCATAGAGTATTTTACTGCACTAAAAATCCTCTATGCTCTGATTTAATAGCACGTTGCATCCATTCATCAATTAGTCCTGCCCACCAATCTGTCATTTCTGACAATTACTTTAATAATTTTGCTTTCTAGTGAATACAAATCTAGGTTTAAAGTCTTTTCTTCCATTAACTGAACTTCTTTGACAAACACTTACCCTTCCTCCCCGATGTTCCTAATCTGCCTATTGCTTTTGAGGTTTTGCTAGGTATGTCACATTACATAAAATGTTTGAATCAGACATTAACTCTAAAACTCTGTGGGGTCGGCATTATAATCATGATCATCAGCTAGGAGTCACAGCTACTCATTTATTTAGAGCTTAGAAGACTTTGAATATGGAGCCTCATCCCACCCCCCACCCCCCACCTTGTTCCATCCTTGCCTTGATGGGAGATTCTGCTGTTAGGTCCCGTCTTCACAGAGCTGTCTGTCATCAGGCACAGCTGCCCCACCAGCAGTGTGGGGTACCCATTGGCAGGTCTGCTAACAGAAGCTGTTAACAAAGATCTGCTGACCCTGTGCTCTTTAAAGATGTTTTAAATTCCATCCTTTGATGCCCTTTGCCCTTTGACAGGAAGATATCAGCCCCTCATCTCGAGCCACTGGGCTGGAATAGACAACCCAATGACAGTGGAATCACTATGCCTTGGTGGAGATATGTTCTGAACTCACAATTTTAAAATTTTTAAAAAATCACCAAAGCGTCGTTCTCTCCACCCACGCTGAATTCCCAGAATACACTGTGCTCCCTGCTCATCTTTCTGACTTGTCAAAAGAAGTTCCAGATATGGCTTTTCCAGCCATGGTCTCTAACAAACTGGGAACAGTTCAAACAGGTGAGATTAGCTGCGAGAAGCAGTACCTTTTATTCAGCACCCACAACTATAATGTAGTAAGTAGGACTAAGAAAAATAGTAGAGAATTTTCAAAATGAGAGGCCCCAGAACCATTATTGTCTGTGGTCACGTTAAGCCTCAATAAGACCACAAAACCAGACAGTAAAAACTGGGAGCCTGTGGTTCGCTCCTAGCCAAGGGAGACGAGAAAACAGAGAGGGAGCGGCTATGTTTTCTTTTTACTTTTTTTAGGGAACTCCTCATGAAGTCAGCCTTTCCCGGCTCAGCCCCGGTCTGACCACTGCACAGCGGTGGTTCTGTCTTTTCTAGGTACCGTGTGCTTTGTCACGGACACCATATGCTTACTGTGGTTAAACCTTTGCCAGTCCCCTCCCACCCTCCTAGAAGAAGAGTCGTTCCTGGGTGGAGAGAGAGAGAGAGAGAGAGAGTGTGTGTGTGTGTGTGTGTTTATGAAGAGAGAGCTAGAGAGAGAGGCTGAGTCCTTTCTGCCACCAGTACCCAGGCTGACCCCATTTAAAAACATGTTGTGTGTGTCTCTTACCTATAAAGAAAGTCTCAGTTTCCAAGACTGATTGGCATCACCCGTCTTCATTTATACTTTTGTTTTAAGGGAGTGCTTCTTTGAAAACAAAATGGACAAGAAGATTCTCACATTTTCACCATCATTGGAAGCAGCTTTGCACAAGTGCAGAATCTCAAGTTTAAAACAGCAATGCTGGGCGCCTGGGTGGCTCAGTTGGTTAAGTGACTGCCTTCGGCTCAGGTCATGATCCTGGAGTGCCGGGATCGAGTCCCACATCGGGCTCCCTGCTCAGCGGGGGGGTCTGCTTCTCCCTCTGACCCTCTTCCCTCTCATGCTCTCTGTCTCATTCTCTCTCTCTCAAATAAATAAATAAAATCTTTAAAACAGCAATGCTTCTTGCTAGTAGTAGCGCATCTTTAGCTCAGAGCTCCTACTGCACTGGGTGAACAGAATCAAGGCCTATCCAAACAGGCAAACAATTACAGAGGTAGGCATGGCCTTAGACACTCTTTTCCAACCACTTCATTTCACGGATAAAGGAGCCGTATCTCAGTGAGGTGTAATGACTTGCTGCTTAATAACAGCACAGCAGGCAAAACTAGGTCTCTTGATTCCCATCTGTCAAGAGCTTCTTCTAATACACAACCTCGGTAATTCTCAGCAAATTGTCCGAAAGGGGATGAGTGATGCCCTGGATCCTTGACATAGGCATTATTGATTTTCTCAATAGCATCAAATTTCCAATGATGTTTTACTTAGCCTAATATAAAAAATTAGCTCGGATTACGTGCAGATCCATCTCACTCAAGTGAGAGATAGCCCAGATGCATGTTCAGTGGTGACAGAACAGCAATTTGGAGATGGGCACATTGTTTATATGTAATCCACAGGGTGCATGATCTCTGCGCTCTTATTCACAGTGTGGTTCTTTCAGTTTTTCAGTTTACCTCTTCTTGTGGGTTGATTGGTTTTCACTGAGGAAACGTGGACAAGTGTTCTTTTTAGAAACGAAAGAAAAGAAAGTGTAGATTAAAATGCAAACGAGAAGCAAATGAGAGAAATAGATCTAGGCATCCCAGCTCAGTCTCCTTCGTGGCTCCCTAGCAATGCTGCCGCCATCCTCATTGCTTAGCACATAATTAGCCTTGATATTGGAAGCCCACGTTTGTAGATCTCACTTACCACATTTCCTGTATATTACTAAACATTTCAAAACGAGACAGAGAGAAAGCAGGAGAAAGTGATTTCCACTGGCAAAAAGGCTCACATTTCTTCTGTCTTGTAAAACAAAAGAGGAAAAATAATGGTAAATTACTCTTACGGTGCCTTCTTTTCTTAAACATCCCCCCCCCACTCCTTTCTCATCCTGTTTTAAATAAAACCTGATGATGCAAAAGACCGTTTGCCTTCTGACTGTGCAGTCCATCAGCTTGCCATGAAAATGTTTTCTTATTTTTATTTTATTTTTTTTTAAATGGCTACATATTAAAAGTGAACCAGTCTTTGCCAGCTTTGGATAAAAGGCTATTTATTTTCAACCAATTTGATAGCTGCAGTTTTCAGTAATTGAATTTTCTGTGGTCAGAAAAGCAGTAATCTTAGAAACCAAATAAATATTTTTTAATAAAATGGAACACTGAGAAACCCTATAATAATGTCAAAAATGTAGCCACTTACGGATGGATAAATATTTTAAGAAATTTACATTTCACCCAAAGCTTTATGCTGTTAGCTTCCCTGGAGATTTTGAAGAGCATAACATTTTGCTTTGGGAACGGAACAATGTGGGGCTCAGATGAAATATACACACCCTATAGAAACCTTGCTGGTTGTTAATGTCTCAAAAGCTGGTAGCTTTATCAATGCGCCTAGCCTACAGTCTGCATACACCGGGGTTTCTCTGTCTTGGTACTGCTGACACTTGGGGCCAGGTAATTTTTGTTGTGGGGGCCTATCCCATGCATTGTAGGATGCTTAGCAGCTTCTTTGACCTTTACCCACTAGATATTTGCACCTACCCACCCTGTTCTGACAACTAAAAATATGTCCAGACATTGCCAACTATCTCCTGGTCTGGGGTGCAGAATGAGCTGCAGTTGAGAACTACTCATCTATGGAAGGACTCAAGTAAATTTGATACATATTTTGGTGAATCTTATGTTCCTGGAATGTTGGTTCCTTTCACTAGCTGATCGTTTGATGGCTTGTATTATTTTGAGTGTGAACAAAAGCCCTCTGAGAGACCTTTGAAGACCCAATGCCGTAGAAAGCATTTAAATAGCCAATAAGCATGAGTTGAGAGAGGAAGTATGGTTCAGATAGTTTTATGTTTTGATGTACTATTACTTTATTGGAAGCATTCAAGTTCTTACCTTGGCTCCACCATCACCTCCATGACATACTTTAGGCAATGACTAATGTTAGACAATTACCTTTGTTGTGTTTCTGGTTTTTTCCACAATAGAATAGAGACGGTTCATTGACATGTTCAAATTCCTTACTACATATATTGTATTGAATGACTAGTGAGATCCAATGTTTATATATAAACTGAATTATTTCTTATAATTTTTGTCATGAAAATATAAAACTTAGGATATTTTGGCATCAAATTTTTTAATTTCCCTGTTTCTACTCAGGATTTTTCCTAAGCCACTAAGAGTAGATTTTGTGTTATCTGTCCTTTTACAAACTGGACCGGAAGAAGAAAAGCAGATCATTTTGAAGTTGCGAATGGAATGGAAGGCCAAAATGAAGTTGGTGGCACACAACTTTTTTTCTTCTGTCTGCTAAATAAGAATGGGCAGAACGTAGTAAATGCTGTAATAATACTCTACATTCATTGGGTTCCATGTTGTGATTGAAATTTCACGTGAACAGAAGTCGTAGGCCATGATATTAAATTATTAGCCTGGATTCATGAAGAAAGCAAAAAATTCCTCCAGAAATACATCACAAGACTGAGAGGCAGCATAAAAAACCCCTAGAGAGACCCCTTTCTGATGATGTGAAAGCAGGCCATAGCAATTCTCAACTACTTTCCGTTCGGAATGATGCTGTTAAGATGATAACATCAGGATTAAAAAAAAAAAAAAGCCTAGCATAAACCAAGGTGTGGATTATATCCCTGTTATCATTTCCAATAACATTTAACAGTATTCTTGTCCATCAGTACACATTTGGCTAGATCTATAAGCCAACAGCGGCAATGGCTCACCTTGGTGAGTGTGTTTTTAATTTTTAATGGCACATAACATGCAGTATTAATTTAAAATTCAATGAATACATAAGCATGGCATAGGCCTAATTTCAAGGTCACAAATTTTAAAAGTACAGATTTTCCCCTAACGGTTGCTTCCTTGGTATTTTTTTGGAACTTCCCTGGAGGCAGTGGGCACAGTTTCGGAATAACTCCTCATGTGTCCATTTGTTGAGAGAAAGGGGAAGGAACAGTCACATTTTGATGAGTGGATCCAGATCTATCCGTTGGCCTGGAAATTTTTTTTTTTTATCCTTCTGCATATGCATTTGTTTTCACTGATTTGATCCATTATTCAGTTAGATTAGTCCCAGTTTAATAATAACGGCCTCCCTCTAGCCTATGCCTTTTATGTTAGTGAAAACGAAAACCCAGGTGGTTTTCAACATGACACTAGGTGGAAATCAGTTATGAAATTACCTGTTTATTAATGACGTGTCAGGAGACTGACAAGCTAACGGCGGGTACCGGCTGGAGTAGTGCTAATGTAGAAATAACAAGACCATATTATGTGCAATATGTATTCTATAGAACTATAACTTTCATTCCCTGGGGACACCATTGAAATCCAGATGTTTTATCTCAAGATTTTAATCCCAGAGAGTGAAGATTTTAAAGTGAAATCAAGCATACTCGAAGTCGCTGTTTGGCCACACTTCCTCGCTGGGAGACCCATGTGAGCAAACATTTAGTACCAGATGTGCAAAGGATTAGTGTCGTATCAGTTAATTAGCCAGACGGGTGGGAGGGGAGTCCTTTTGCAACTGCAGAAATGGACTTAAAGCATAACTTTAAAATGCATGTTGAAGACTGGTCTATTGATTAGCATCAGTGACACTTCCAAGGTTTGGTAGTTATGGAACAAAGTAAGAGCTGATCTAAATTGGGGAGAAATGAGTAATATTATTTAAAATAAGGAATTTTTACAGGAAGGTTTTACATTTTTATCATAAAGAGATCTGGCCACAACACTATAAATAATATACTGGATAGATTCATACACGCCACTTTTTTTTTTTTTTTTAAGCAGGCAAAAATGTGCCATAAAGTTGATATTAGTACCAGGTAAAATAAACCAATGACCCTCACAACTTGGGTGGGGAGAGGATTTTTCTTTTTCATTTTCTTTTTCCCTTAGAGTTTTATAAAGTAACTCACACAGTAGATGGAGTGGAGAAATAGCAGTGATCTGGTGATTCTGTATTACCGCAAATAAATCCCAGTATATAACAAACAACTAAATAATTTTTTACCAAAATACAACCTTAAAGACAGTATCTCGGGAGCTGCATTTGTACCTACAAGTGTGTTGCACCCCGTTTTTCTAACACCCTGTTTTAATACAAGTATGTTTTCTCCCAGTCATCTCCCATCCTGGGGGCCAGTCCATATGGAGGGTATGTAACAGCCAGCAACTTTGGGCCTGAATGTGGAAAGTAACCCGAAGCCACAAATGTCTTTAAGTCAAATAACTTCTGGACACTAAGGATCCGTGCTCTAATACAAAATGGCAAGAGAATTAAGAACACATCAGTGTGCTTTTGCAAAAGAGAGAAAAAATATTACCTTTTTTACTCCTTTGGACTTCAAATTGCATTTTGGCAATTTCCCTGCACTTAAGAAACCTTCCCCATTGCACAAAATTGTGGGGCTGAATGCTTAACTGGTGGGAGGGTGGGGTGGGGTGGGGAAGATTTGGCTGGGGTAGATAATCTGTCTGTGTAATTAATGAAGCACATTGGCTTTTGTGCTAGGAAGACCAGGCAGTGGAATTGCCCATCGCAGATTCCCTGGAATTTAATTTCTAAAGAGGTAATGAGGTAGTAAAGAAAGCTTCAGATTTCAGCTCTGGTTTTCACCTTCTCTGTCTGATGTGCTTTTGATGTCCTACTTTTGTGTTGCCTTTGATTTTTTTTCTTTTCCTTTCCTCCGTCCTAGCCCTTATCATATTATACTATTTAGCTATTTCCCCTCTAGACTGCTGTTTGGACCTTGATTTCTTACGGTCCTACCTTTGAGTCAAGTTCCAGGCCCTTAAATAAGTGTGTAGTATGTCTTAAACATTGAAGAGCCTACAGTAGTTTGTCATTTGCATTTCATTTTCTTGTGCATTTTCTTACTTGACGTTTGCAACAGCCTTCTGAGGTAAGCATAACGGATATCCATAACTCCTACTTTACAGGGAACCAAATGATGAAACTTGCTTTAATACCACAAGTCAATAGGAAGAGCAGGAGGATTGGAACGAAAACCCTCGAATTCAGACCTTGTGTTCTTTCCACTGTGCTTAGCTGTTACGCTGTTTTGTGAGCAGGAAACATAATACCTCGGCTCCCAGAAATATGTCAGTTGGTTAGGTGCTGCAATGAAAAAAAAATCATAATTTGGAATTTAAAAGTCTAGTTTTTGAAAAGAAAGGGCATCCCTTTGTAAACAAATGTTTTGATGATTAAAGCCAGCTTCTCATCTCAAAAATACTTTTTCAATTTAGGCCCAATTTAATGAGAACCCCAGGATTGATAAGCCCTCAAAAAAGGGAAAAAAAAAAAAATCAAGTTTCAAAGGAGCAGTAGGGATTTGGAATATTCGTTGGAGCCTAAGGGATGTATAAAATCTACATGGTTATTTACATAAATTTCTTATAATTTCTATCACAAATATACTCTTGCTGTTTTCCCAAATCTTTATTTAATAATGATTATAATAAAATTAAGTTTATCTTCACTGCCTTGCTCTTGGTGCCAAGCAGCCAAAGTCAGCAATCCATTTTTTTTTCCTTTTCAGTAGAAGTCCCAGAATAGAAATAACATATGACTGTGTGATGCTTATGTTCATGGTGGTTCAAAAGCACCAAGTCCCAAGTGGAAATAAAATGTGGATAATTATGAGCAGACTGTAGTTATTCTTCCAGTTAAGGTAGGCAATGGCGTCTTCTGGTGTCCCCTAATTTATGGGGATTTGAAATCCCACAGGAGTTAGGAATTATCCTGGGGTAGTATCTTCTTTCATAGTCAGTTTCCAAAATGAGATGTGTTCCCCCTAGAAACACCAGATTTAGAAATCCAAAGGCTAGAAGAGATTATAGGAGTAATTTTGTCCAAGGAGTGCTCAGTGGAAGTTTCATGCTTAGAATCAGTGTGAGGATGACCCTAGGCAAACCCCATACAATGAGGGAACTCAGTGTCCAGTGTCTTCTAATGTAATAAAACTTCCTGGATATAATACCTGTCTTTATTAGCTAAAAAATTTGCTGTATTTATGGAATGCGTGTTCACTTGTATTTTCCCTATCATAGATGCCTGGGTAGAACATGATTCAGTTCACTTAATAAAAATAAAAATGAAACCGAAAATAACAATAGCAAAAATTCCTAATTTTTCCACTGTCTCCTCCCCAATGCAATCAGTCTCCAAGTCCTGTTGATTAAATATATTTTTTTGCATTGTGTGTGTGTGTGTGTGTGTGTGTGTGTGCACGCACGTGTACGTGAAGCCAACTCCAGGCCTCTTTTCTTGGATTTGGACTCTATTCTATGTACACACTGTGTTTCTCATTAGTGAGAAATAAATCTTAATCCCATCCCTGATCTAGTCACTGAAACCAGGAGGATGGGATTCATTAATCAGCTTAGACGAATCAGGGCCCATCCCTGAAATGAGACTAAGTCCATCCAAATAGGATCGACTGAGTGTCCAAGGAGTAATGGGGGTGTTTTACTCAAGAAATAGTAGGAGGAGGTAAGTGGATGCTGAACTTCAAAAGTAACCTGTCCGCTCTTAACATTTGCTCTAGTCTATTTTGTATTATCACTGGTGATCTATGAGACTGTAAGTTTTCTTTAGGGCACCAGGGTGGATCAGTCAGACTCTTAGTTTCAGCTCAGGTCATGATCTTAGGGTCGTGAGATCGAGCCCCAAGTCAGGCTCCCTGCTTAGTGTGGCTTCTGCTTGAGATTCTTTCCCCCTCCCTCTGCCTTCCCCTCTGCTCCTTCTCCCACTTGTGCTCTCTCTCTCTCTAAAATAAAATCTTAAAAAAAAAAAGACTATAAGCTTTCCCTGGTTAGGATCCATCCTATTCATATTTGTATCCTATAACAGCTACCCAGAAACTTTAGCATTTTCGTGAAGCGTTTGTCCAGTTGAATTATGAATGCAGGGAAGGGATGGTCCAAGCAGGTGGGCCCTAGTGCACCAGGGTTTCTGTCTCCTATACCTGTGTGTCTTGGCTTTTTGACTTTAGTTTGTGCAGGATTAGCCTTCCTTTGTTTTTCCCATCCAGTATGGCTCTTGGTATGTCTTTCCACCTTGAATTTCTCACAGTCAAGACTCGCCTGACTGAGAAACTTTGACGTGTGCCTACGTCAGCAAAGGTTACACTGAGGCGGTAGCTTCCAGCTGAATCAGGTGGGGAGAAATGAGAGGGTAGGAATCCCTGCCAAACCAGCCATTCAGTGTGCTGGCTCCATGACAGCCTATCAGAAACATCCAGAGTCCGGCCAGAAACTATGTGATTTGGGTTCCGAAGACTCAAACACAGCTGGTTGGGATTTCCTTGTCCGTGTTTTATCCATCGGAGTTGCTATTGAAAACAGTTTGCAATTCATTTGAGGATTCTTTACATATGCCCTGAAGTGTATGCGGCATTTAATTGAAAAACCACCAAATAAAGACTTCCGGGCCATGTAAAGGGGCTGCGCCGGGTGCCAACACTAAACTGCATGCCTCCCTGGTTTTGCCGTAAGTGGATTTTGATACATGGAGATTCCCATTATTGAAAAATTATCTTTGCCACAATTTCGGAAGAGGTACTTCAGGCCTCTGCGGGCCCACTGGGAGTCATAGAGGCAAACAGCCCCTACTCCGGTGTCATCTCCACTAAGCTACCAGTTCTGGAGACAGACTTGCTTCTAAAATCAGGTACTAACCCATCAGGAAGAACAGGAGTTGAGGGCAGAAGAGTCTCTTTCCCTGTTTAAAAGAAATAATTAAAGAACAAAAGGAAAAATGGGAAGCAGGAGAAAGGGTGGGAGGAAGGAAGGAAGAAAAAAATGTCTTTGATTCCCTAAAATCTGTTATTTATCAAGTCACATGAAGGGGAAGGATGTCTCAAAATGTACTTAGAAGATGATCTAAATGTTTAACTCTTTATTTCAGCACTTGTATTAGAAGCTTCCCCAACCCCTCTCTTCCATGTCCACTTCCACGAAAAGTTTTTAAAAAAAGGAAAAGAACAAACATCTTCCTTTCAAAAGCAAATGTCTTCACCGCTGCTGGATGGATGATCCCAAAGGACACTCTTGACTCCGTTAGTCTATGGGAGCACTTCTGTTACTTAAGCTGAGGTAGCTTCTAAACAGTGGCAGTGCGTGCACATGGGATGACAAAGGACAGTCCCCTCTCTCCCCCCAAGTGTAGGGCTTGCTTCTCAATTTCTTCTTACGGACAAAAACTGTCTGTATCACGGTAAGGAGAGGGGGGAGTTGTGGGGGAAGACGCTGGAAAAAACTAGCAAAGGGAAAAAAAAAATGGAGAGCCAGCCTGGCACCAAAAATATAATTTAGTGTGCAGGTATTTGATTTGATAGAAAACCTGCATTGATTTAAAAAAATAGGTTCTTGACAAGGTCGTAATTCATTGAGAGAGGCCAAGCCCGCCGCTTAAGTTTGACATTCCCCTCCAACCTAAACCATAACTGGTTTTAGGTGATCCCCCGTGAGGGTAGCATGTTGCAGCTGGTGAAAAAATAAACACTCCTGAGCCCTGTGCTAACAGAATTTTTTTTCTTATTTCTTTCTTTTCTTTTTCTTTCTTTCCTTTTTTTTTTTTTTTTTTTGATTTATGCCATGAGCTAAGGAAAACAGTTACATATTTGTGAGTCCCAGTTTTGTTTGGCCTTTGCAAGCTTGCAGGATTGGCGTCCTGCTGAGGGAGAGGACCACTGCAGAAACTGTAGCGGGCAGGAATGGAGCAGGAAGCTGGAAAAGGCAGGGGGCAGGGAGGTGGGAAGGCGGGGTATGAAGAGAGAGACACACAGTAGCTCACAAATTCGATTCTCCAGGCATCTCCTCAGGCAGGATCCCCTCCCTTTCTTTCTGCCTCAAGGCCATTGGAATGTCTGCTCACAGGCAGATTCCTTCAAGAGTTTAAGATTTGCAAAGGTTAGCTGTCCTTGTTTTCCCATGCAGCATCAACCTTTTTGCAGAGTTTGATAGATAGATAGATGATAGATAGATAGATAGATGATAGAGAGATAGATAGATGATAGATAGATAGATGATAGATAGATAGATAGATGATAGATAGATAGATGATAGATAGATAGATAGATGATAGATAGATAGATGATAGATAGATAGATGATAGATAGATAGATAGATGATAGATAGATAGATGATAGATAGATAGATGATAGATGATAGATAGATGATGATAGATGATAGATAGATAGATAGATGATAGATAGATAGATAAAATTGACCATTGAAGAGAGCTTCCCTAATCCCTTTTCTTTGGTAGTGTCTTAGTGGCACAAACTCTCTCAGGCAAACTGTGCAAAGGAAAGGCAGTGTCTTCCTGTCCTCTGGCTGATACGTGGCGTGCTTAGTCCTCATTTTGCAGAGAATGAGCTTTCAGGGAATTTAGAAGCTCAGTGAGGTTATATAGCTCAAGGTTACCCAACTCCTCAAGGGTAGTCAAGTTCTAGAGCTTGGGTCCTGCTTGTCCAATCCAGTGGGCTCTATACTCTACCACAAGTCCTGCCTTCATTTAAGGAATTAAGGAGTTACTAAATGCACCGAGGTATCTTGGATTGGATCCTGTGACAGCAAGAGGACATGAATAGAAGCCTATAATCCGAATAGAGACTGAAGATTAATGAACAGTAATCTACTAATGTTAGTTTCTTAGTTTGGACAAATTTCATAGTGATGTAAGATACGAACAAGGAATCTGGGTAAAATCACTCAGCACTATAGTTTCACCTTTTCTGTAAATCTGAAATTATTCCCAAGTAGAACCTTATTGTCTAAAAGAAACAACTGCAGAAAAACAAAGGCATTCTGCTGCTTTAATGCAAGTTTGTAAGTAGAATGCCTCCCCAAAATGGACTCCACTGAGCATGCAATATGCTGCTTATTCCCAGCAACTGAAATGGTCTTCTCCTGGGTATAAACTGGGAGGTAAAAATGGGGATTTTTGACATCACTGCAGAGATCTGTCAGTGGGCTGATGGATGGAGGTGCTGCTTCCTTCATCAGCTTCATTGTGGTCATCTTTAGAGAAGAAAATTTACATTTTATAATGAAATTCAAATTTACAGATGGGGAAATTGAGGACTTGCATGCATATGTTTATGTCTTGCAGAGCCAGAGGATTAGCAGTTATTAGCCTTGAATGAATCCTATCTTAACCCCAGTATTTCTTGAAAAAACATAAATAAGATATTTCCCTAGGAGCAGGCAGCCCAGCTTTTGAGAGTCGGCCGTAGTCATGGCTTACCACCCAGACACTTGCCAGAACCTCTGAATTACTTACATTATTACATCATCCCTCTTTGTGTATGTACTTGTCGCATTGCGTAAATATATGCTCTCTAGCCTGCTTCTTTAATCTGTTCTATCCACAGTATATATCACTAAAAAAATGATTTCACAGATGACAAATTGTTCCATAATAATGTGCAGAATTACTTGAATCACATTCAGTCTCCATGACAATATGAAAATATAAATGTCTGGCACACAAAAACAAACAAACAAACAAACAAAAATGTGTCACCGTGGTATAAAAAAAATGAAATTAATTCAATACTGAAACCAGTTTTTTTTTTACCACTTTGTTATCATAAGTGCATGATGCAATTGTACTGCCTTTTAAAATACACACGCAGACAGAGAGATGGATATTTTTTCCATCCTATGCGTCTGCTTTTCAGACACAACCACTGATTCACCAGCCGCTGGACAGGCAACAATGGCAACAAAGGCGCCTTCGAGCTGAGTGTCATAAAATTCTAGTGTAACAGTGTGTTGAATGTTTACTTTGGCTCTGCTGCTCTCTCCAATCCCCCTTTTCAACTAATATTTTAAAATGTGGCAAGACATTAAAATGGAGATAAATTCAAGGCTCTTTGTGAAAGTGAGCGTCTCTTACACTGAGAATTCTGAATTTTGCCCTCTCTGCTACATTCAAATTCCCTTCATTCTGATAATTATTATGACATGAAAATTCAAGTCACTGCCTGCCCTTTGGCAACTAGCAATTTTACACTGAAATAAAGGAGAAAATGGGGGTCAGATATGCTTTTGTAACTACCCCGTTTCATCACTGACATTTATAATTGGTCCTAAGGGGGAAAAAATGGAATCAATTGCAGTTTATCATTGGTGCTTCCCAGGAGTGTACTAATGAAGAGTTCTGGAGTCAAGCAATGATTTGAAGGAAGACCCAAGCTGCTTGTTGCTAATCACCTGACCTTTCCCATTTTCAGTTTCTTGATATGTAAAAGAGGGAGCGTAGGGGCACTAATTCAGAGCAGAATTGAATTAGGTAATGTATAAAAAGCACCCAGCTTAGAGGCCACCAGACAACATGTGCTCAATGAGTTCGCCGTGATGGTTATTAATAAATATTATTATGATCAGTGATTCCTTATGCCTTTAAAAGTCATTACGACTCCATGCCAGCTGAAGTTCTGTTCAGTAGATAGTCAAATCAAATGCCTGAGGTAGAGATGGACAATAAAAACCAAATAAATATATCTTTTTCAGGTGGTAGGTGCAATCAGGAAGAAAAAGCAAGAGGAAGGGAATATGGGGTGAGGTGTGCCATCTTAGGTAGGTGGCCAAGGAAGACCTCTCTGAGGCGGTGACAGTTGAGTAGAAATCTGGCTGAAGAGATGGACACTGAGTCAGGTGGATATCTAGAGGGGATTGTTCGAAGCAGAGGGAATAAGGTGTATCAAAGCATGTTGGTGGAACAGCAAAGGACATCCTGGCCCCACCGCCCCCCCCATGCTGTGCCTGGGAAAGCAGGAGATAAAGTCAAAGAGGGAGAAACAAGCAGACCTGAGGGGCTCTGGCCAAGACTTTGACCATATTGTGAGTTGGCTGGAAAGAGGTCATCTGAGGGTTTGAGCACTACAGTGATACATCTTATCATAGCATCTTAAAAGTTTATATCTGTGCAGAGAATCGACTGGAGTGGGGAGAAGGAGGGAGAAGAATCTTTGATGTCAATCTTGAAGACATGATCATGACTTGGTTGACTTGGTCTAGGGGTCAGTGGAGGAGTTAGTGAGAAGTGATTCTTTTTTTTTTTTTCCAGGTAGAAACGATAGGTTTTGTTTGTGAATTGGGTGTTTAAAGTTCTACCTATCTGCGTTATTTTTATTCCCATGTCCAACCTCAGTCAATGAGTATTTTTAGGTGACTCAAGATAATCTTTTGTTTTCCCGGAACCACCCGGCAGTAAAAAAGCACAGGTTATATCCCTTCCGGAGTATGGGCCCTATTAGCAGAGGGCAGAGAGATGTTACAGATCAGTGAATGCCAAGTTTGGGGGCCTCCTTTGCCTCTTAGTAACACAGTGACCTTGATGAATTAGATAAGGGTAATGATAGGCAACATCCAAACAAACAGCACTTGGTCTTCATCAGGCACTGTTCTAAGTCTTTTTCTTCTATTAACTTTTATTAGATTTTATTCTGATTCTCACAACATGATGAGGTGGGCACTAAATAAATTATCCCCATGTTACAGATATAGAAACCGAGGTGCAGAGAGGTTACATGACTGGCCCCATGTCTCACAGTTAAAAAGTGGGAGAGCTGTGATTTGTATGTGGCTGTCTGGCTCTAGCCTTTCCAGTCTTAGTAATCTGCCTTACTGCCCCTCATCACACATAGTTCCCTTCCAAGAGTAGAATAAACACTCATGCACACACATAAAAAAAATGGCATAGTGCGAAAAACATCTTGGAGGAAAGAGTGCGAAGGCATAGGAAATGCAAGGACGGGGAAGAACATAAAGAACATCCATAACCAGACCAGATAGTGCCGCTCCAAGGAGTTGACATTTCAACTCAGATCTGAAAGATGAGGCAATTCCAACTACTCCCAGAGTGGAGGAATGAATGCATATGACAGGCACTGAGTCATAAAGAATGCGTGGCATGTTTGGGAAACCAGAAAGACAGCCGTGTGGCCAGGCAGAATGAGCAATGGCAGATTTGCAGGTAAAGAGTCAGAAAGTAAGTGGGGAAGATTAGGCAAGATGCTGTGTACAGGATTATAGACATCTTTATTGCCCAGAGTGGGACACTTTCAAGAGTGAAGACAAGTGTCAGGTCACTCATTCACCAGTGGGCAGTATCTCAGACGAACTAGGAAGTGTGTCCACTTAAAAGACTTTGGATTTTACTTGGACTCTAATGGAAAGTCATGACTGGGCTTTCTATTACTTTAAAAAAGTTCAGCTGTATATATCCCACAGAAATTCATGTATTTGTACACCGAAAGATGTGTACTGGAATGTACATGGCAGCACTATTCATAACAGCCCCAATCTGAAGGCTACCAAAATGTGTTTGAAGAGTAGTATAGTTTCTGGTGCGTCATGCAATGAAATGCTGCATAGCAGTGAGAGTGAACCGATGGTAGCTACCTGCCATGATATGGATGAAACTCAAAACTACAATATGCAAGCAACAAATTCAGTCACAAAAAATACATAATGTATGTATCATGCCATGTTTATAGAGTATTAATGCACAAAAAAGTTTTCTATGATGATTCAGGTCAGGAAAAATGAGTATTTTTAGGGAAGGTCATAACTGGAGTCCTGTTAATATACTAACTTTGTTTTTTAAGATTTTATTTATTCATTAGAGGGAGAGAGAGAGAGAGAGAGCAAGACTGAGGGCACAAGCAGGGAGAGCAGAGGCAGAGGGAGAAGCAGGCTCCCCGTGGAGCAGAGAGCCCGATGTGGGGCTGGATCCCAAGACCCCGGGATCATGACCTGAGGCGAGGGTAGACACTTAACCCACTAAGCCACCCAGGCGCCCCCTAACTTTTGATCCGTGTGCTAGTTACACGGGAGTGTTTAGTTTGTGAAAATTCTGAGTTGTTCATTGATGATATATATACTGTTTTCTATTATAATTCAAAGAGGGAAGCCATGCTTCCTACTACGTAGAGAATAAGGTGAATGAGATTTAGAGTAGAGGTTGTCCCAATGTTTGCTCATTTATTGTGACTTCTTTCCAAGATGTATAGTTGGTACATAAGACACATCTTGAGCTGCGGCCTGACATCACAACCTGGGCACTGTTGATATTTGTTTCGGATGATTCTTTGGTGGTGGTGGTGATGGAGGGCTGTCCTGCGCATCGGAGGACATTTAGTGGGATCGCTGGCTTCCGCCCACTAGATGCCAGTGGCAGCCCCCACTTGCAGTCCTGACGATCAAGTATGTCTCCTAACATTGTCGGATGTCCCCTGGGGGTAAAAATCTCCCCTAGTTAAAGCCACTGAACCATGGTGATAACAATCTCTGACATTTATTGAGGGCTTCCTCTTCATTTACTCTACCGACATCCCTAAGGAAGGTGCTATCATTTTTTTCTGGTCTCCTAGCAGAGGAAACCGAGGTACAGTTACTTTAGGCACCTTTAGCAAGGCACTGTGACTAGCCAGTAGATGACAGAGCCAGGATTTACTCCCAGATGGTCTCACTTCACCCTGCATGTTCTTAGCCTGCATTCTTACCTGCCTCTTGACTCTTCATCTAACACATGGTCGATGCTGCATCGGCTGTGCTCAGATCCAGAGGGATATGCCCCAGGACCTGATTTCCATAGTGATCTGTCTTCAAAACTTTCCATTCTTCAAAGTTACAAAAGTTAGGATTCATATTTTTAAAAAGTACTATGAGACTCAAGCTTAATAACCAAGTAATAGTGTGACTCACGAGTTACACCTTAATAAAACTTCAAGAGCTCACAGAGACCAATGTGATTATGGGACAAATTATTCCATTTATTTAAACACAGGGGAAATATACTTATATTTTACAATTGCCTTGAGTTATATATAAAACTAGCTTCTGGCCCTTTAATTACAGACAAAGGTAGAACCACTATGAGAGTCTCAAGAAGGAAGAAGTGCCATCCACACCTGAAAAGGCATTTCTTCAGGCCCCAGATTCAATGGTAAGCTCTCCCTTTGAAGCCCATTCCCTCCCCAATTTGAGGGTCTTTCAGAAATATTTTTCTCTGTTGCCAAGTAAACTATGATTAGGAGTGCAAGAGAATCAAATATCAAATAGCTTGCTTTAAAAGTAGAATGACCAAGAACTAATATTGCTGGATACTAACATTATTTCCCAACTCCCTTCCCCTGGGAAAATCTAACTATAGACTCCACTCACTATGCCTCAGTGGTCCTCCTGTTTGCCCCCAACTAAAGCAGGCGGCCATTCCGCCCATACTGAAGTTCCCTTCCTGTGAGTTGGTCTTTTCTCTACAGATGAATTGTGTTTAGCAGGTGTAAATTTGGTTGATTAGAATTGAAATGCATCCTCAAATAGAAATACCGCTATAAATGCCATTTAGATTCCTAGCCAGCTATCCAAAGTCCCCCCCGCCAAAAAAGAGAGAGAGAGAGAGGGAGAGAGAGCGAGAAAGAAGGAGAGAAGTAAACATTACCATGATACCATGAGCTACTGGCATAATTTGTTCTGGTAAACATGCACACGTGTGTACATATGTGTATATATATATAAATATATGCATACACACACATAGCTTCTCATTGAGACTAGATCCTGCACCTCAAAATTTTTTGAAAGCTGATAAATGCAGAAAAATTACATTTTAAAGTCTTTGTGCAGTTTTTAAAGGTAGTAGTATTTTTTGTTTTTTCTCCTAGCTGTCGAAGTCTAAATTCATCACTGAGGAAGTACACACCTTTGTTTTTAGAAAAGACGCTTTAAGACTCCTTTGAATATGCCAGGGTAAAGCAGTAGTTTCACTCAGGGGGAAAGATCAGAAACAACAAGAAGTTAAACTCTTCTCATAATAACATGAAGTTTGTTTTTCTTGGAAATTCTGCCAAGCATTTCATTTTAGGAACCTGTGTACCTTTCCATGTGATTCAAGGAAACTGGAAGAAGCAATCAGGGTGAGCACTTTGGTAGTGGACCAGGAGACAGGGAGAGAAGCTGTGTAAGTGCCGACCTCAGACAAGTGTTTTCAACATCACCTGAGAACTTGTTAGAATTGCAGTGTCTCAGGCCTCACTCCAGAACCAGCATTTTCACAAGATGCCCACGGACACATATCAAAGTAGAGTTCAGGAAGAACTAGCACAAAGGAGCTTCGACGGGGTAGAGACTCACCCACGGAGTCCAACAACAGTCACATGTAGAATTCATTTTTAAGGTATTTTTGGTTTTACTTTGCTTGTAAATTTTCTGTGTTCTGTTATTTTTTTAGTCTTTGGCTCCATGGGGAGCTAAGCAGAGGGCCTTGTCTTTGCTTGGAAAAAAGCGCTTCTGGTGAACATTGCTGGTTCCTATATGGCATCCACTTTCGCTTCCTAACAATTCCCAGATCTATCTTTGTTCACGTCTCCTCAGCACAGCACATTTTGGGTGAGACTGAGCCTACCCTAGCTCAAGCAGTGGGACCTGGTTGGTTCAGTCTCTCAGAATATATTATTCCTTGGCCACAGCCACTGGTTCAAGGTTGGGCATTGTTTTGGTCAGTCCAGACTTTTATTACAGAATCTGGGCGGCTTATAAAGGACAGAAATTCATTTCTCACAGTTCTGGCAGCTGAAAATCCAGGATCGGGGCTTTGGCACATTCAGTGTCTGGTGAGTCGGCTTCCTGTGTTCTCACGTGGCAGATGTAGGAAGGGAGCTTTCCAGGGTCTCTTTTATAAGGGCACTAATCCCATTCAGAAAGGCTCCTGATCCCCTCCCAATGGTCCAAGCTCCAGATACCATCCCAGTGGGGATTAGGTTTCAACATCGGAATTTTGGGGGGGGGACAAAAATGTTCATTCTAGAGCAGACATGTAACTTCAGCCAGCCAGTCAGGATGAGTCTTGGTACTGTTCTTTGGAAGGTTGGTCAGACACACTTTTTCTTGTTTAACAAGAAGGAGGAAACACATGGCATTATTGCTGCGAGCCCACTTCCATGACCCACTCCCCTGGGCCCACTTCCATGACCGCTGGGCCAGGGGGAGTGGGAATGGAAGCGAGTGAGATATAGGATGAAGCTAACACCCTGAACACGGAGGAAGACAGTAGAAGAAAATGTGTACTCGATGATATTTTCAAACAGAGGGTTCATCAGTTCTGAAGCCCACGCGCCTGCCACAGATGAACTTCCTGTATGGAAGCCGATAAATCCCCCTTACCATGTGCGCCAGGTTGAGAAGTGTTTTCTGTGTCCTGCAGCCTGTGGATCCTTAAGAGATACAGTTTTGCAGAGGGAGCGGCTTGAACATGATTGAAGCCATGCTTCCAAGACTAAGGGGTGACCTACAAAGTGCAAACTAGCTTCCCGACTCCAGGGGGGGTGACTGACTGATTTGAGCGATGTGTAAGTATTTCTTAGAGAGATTATCAAGAACATTTTGAGAGGGAAACTTGGTAAAAGACAACTTCCTGTGAGCGGAAAGAAAACCCAGATTTTTTTTTTTTTAATCACTAATAGGATGTGTGATCCTTGAAGCATGAAGATACCTGGAAGTTAGGTCACATAATATGTGTGTTACCTTGATTATGGAGTACTTGGCACAGGTAAGGAAATGAATAAGACTGAAATTCATCTCATCCCCCCAAATCCCGACACCCCATTACAGCCTTAGCAGCGCTGGAAAAAGAAGTGTTAGTAAGATTAGCTGTAGTCCCTGCTGCTACAGTTGATCCCAAGGCAGTAACTGATACTCATCATGTCTTTCCACCACTACCCTTTCTCGGCTTCTTTCCGTTCCTTCAGCATTTCGGCAGGGTCTGGGTGGCTTGCCTAGTGGGATGACACAGATTCTCGTCCTTGAGGTGTCTGAGCCCTTGAATTTGTTTGTTGTTGTTGGTGGTGGTGGTGCTTAGCCGTGTATAGTTAAAACTGGACATGAGGGTACCAAGAGATGTCCTAGTGACAAACGTCTTCCTCCCCGACCCTATTTTGTAGCAATGGTGTTATCTCCTCATGGTAATGACTTTCTGTGCCTGCCGTTCACTGTCATGAAGATATCAAAATGATATGTGACAGCTTTAGCTTTAATTTTAGCGGCATTTTCCCTGCCAATAGCATCCCTTCTGAAACCCAGGATATCTAGATCACAGAGCCTAAATTTGTAGGGATGGGAAGCACACATTCTCCACATGGGTCACCAAGCATGTGAATGGGACCACTCCTACTTCTGCCCTTGATCGCTAAGCCCATGCGTTCCTCCTACTGGAAACACAGCATCGTATATGAGACATTGGTTTAAGATGTGTACTTACGAAGCCAAGCCATCATGAAGGATGGAACTCCATCTTCATAGGGTGTCATCTTCAAGCTGGCACCTGGACTGAATCTTTGAGAGGCCATGCTCTTTCAATCCAGTGGCTTCTGGATGGTGTGGTATGTGGTAGGACCAGTGGATCTGTGGCCATGTGTCCACTGCCACATCTTATTTGTTGTAAAGTGTGTTCCTTTGTCTAATGTAATGTCATGTGGGATCCCATGCTAGTAGATGAGACACTCCATGAGACCTGGAGAGTGGTGATGGGTGAGCCACCCTGCGCAAAAAAATGCAAACTCGTAGGCAGAGTATGAATCAATCCAAGCCAAGATGAAATATTGCCATTTCCAACTTGTAACCAAATGGCTGGCTGCTATACTGGAGGAAGTGGACTCTAGAAGGGAGGGTGGGCCACGCCCTTGGTCTCTGCTACTAGTAGGTCATCCATCCACCAGCGGTAGCCAAATTCGTCTTGGTGGGAGGCAGTCTTTGCTCTGATTTTGTGCATTAGCTCCATGTCAGCCATTATCCTCTGTACACAAGCCCGTTACTCAAGCCCTGAGATGTCCAAGTATGTCAGAGTCTGGCTAAGATTGACTGGCTATATCATTCTGTCAACTTGGTCGTCTCCTCTGCGTGGGCATTGCTCTTTGCTCAACCTGAATATGAGATGCAAAGATGCTCGCTCTCTATTCCTTCCCATTGGGTCATCCACATGCCTCTTCCCCAGCACTCCTGTCCCCCGTCTTCCAATACTTCCGAGTCCCTAACCGATCAGCCAAACTATGTACAGTTGCCTGTGAGACTATGTGTGTTCTTATTCCAGGCCATCTTTCCGTTCACGCAGAGTGGATAATAAGGTGTACTGGCCAAAATTCTGCCCACGAGGAGGTCTTTTCCTTGACTGCTTCCCTTTAGGGCCACCTCTGAGTAGGGCTGTAGTCCATTTTCTATTGGCCCCTACTTACTTAGCTCATCTTTCTGTTACTTGTGGCTGTTATTTTCTCTGAAATCTCTATTTCCTATAGAGATTCGCCTTTTTTGTGAGCTTGGTGGTAGTGAATGTGAGCTCATTGGTAGATCTTAACCTGGGTGGTATCTAAAGACCTAAATGGAATATTTTTCCTCCAAGGAAGACTTGCCTTGCTGGTGTCCAGGAGTGTTTGCTAAATTGCCGTCTCAGCTGGTCACCAGAGTTCTGGATTCATCTTTCTTCCCTCTGTAGCTGGCTCCAGCTCCACGTTTCAATGGCAGCACTACCCTTAACATTTGCCCTGAGAGTTACTCCCCTCTCTCTTTCTATCCCAGATCCAATCCACACTTTATGTGTGGCCATCAGTATCTCTAGAATGAGCGTTCCCTGAAGTCTGGTTGTTTCGCAGTGGGACGACCCCTCAAATAACCCACTTGGTGTAATGCAGAAGAAAGAATTAATTTCAATTTCCAGAGCATAATTTTGACTGCCATTGAAGTAAGGGAGATTTCTTAATGAATAGAAATTCCAGGAAGTTTAGGACTGAAGGCAGTCGCAGATTTCTCTACCATGATGTCATAATACTTCACATTGCATGCTTTGCATACATTTTCTCATTGAATCCTCACGAGACTCCCAATAGGTAATTGCCATTACTGCTCCCGATTCTAGATGATGAAATGAAGACACAGAGAAGTTATGTAGCTAGCTAATATCACACAACTAGAAAATGGTGAACCTGGGCTCTATACTCAGATATTCTAACTTCAAAGCCCAGGCCAACACACCACACTCCACTAGCTTTCACAGTGCTAAGATATGAAAAAAATGCATTGCAAAAGACAACAGAGCCAAATAGTCTTGACTGAAGTTGATCTCATCATCTACTACGAATTTAAACAACCTAATATTTGAACTGTTCTAGAAAGTTCCCTCTGACCATTCCTTCCTTGCTCCTAGCACTTCCCCAGAAGCCTTATTTTAGTATTTGAATTCTGAGGTCATTTTCAACAACAGATATATTATTAAGGTTAAATGTACTTAACGGTGTCCACTTTCTATCTTTTATCTTGTATTTTTACTACAACCTATTTTAAAAATAGCACTGACTTTCCTTTTAATCTGCATTTCAAATTTTAAAGATAGCTACAAGGAAAGAAACAATAAAAAGCATGAGATGAAGAAAACAACTGATTTCACAAGGAATTATGTTAAATATAGGTAGTGCAACAGTCAGATAATGACGATGTGAGTGCCTTTGTTCAAAAGAATAATTTCGGACATGACATCCACTCCAAAGAAACAGCACATACAATTCTGTTGCTTTGTTCTGAAATAATCAAGAAAACAGTGCTGGGAAATATTCTAATCTCTCCTCACTAGGTTGGTATATCAGTTTTAATTGATGCCTTGTGCCAAAAAATGTCTTTGGCAATGTTTCACCCTCATTCTGTGCCAAGAAACCGCTCCTTGGTGGATAACAATAGAAGGAGGTAGTTTACAATATAAAGTTCAATATGAAAGGAAAGTTAATAGGAAATAAAATACATTTAGTATATTTGGCTGAAGGCGCAGAGTGTCAAGCTACAGGAAATCTTCTGTAGTGATTTTATAATATGTCTGTGGTCTGAAATAAAATTGCTCATGAAGTGTCTACCAAAGGCACAGCCTTCCACCTTGAGCCACAAGAGGACACATGCATTTGCATTTCTTCCGTAGGACACTTTCGATTCCTTGACTGGAATTTGTATTCTACACTCTGAGCTTTCAACATGGTTTCATAAAACCAGTGGACAGCTGGGGGCCAGGTGGTTGGAACAACGCAAACAATTGTTAGACCACCACAACTTAGAGACAGGAAGAAAGCGAAATATCCACAGAAGTCACCAGGCCTAGACACATGGCAAATACTTGGAGCGATTTATACCAAAAACAAACAAACAAACAAAAAACCTTTACCAGAAATCAGTAATTTAAAGTGACACTGCTGGGGAGGGCGCTCCTGGGGGGCTCAGTCAGTGAAGCGTCTGCCTTCGGCTCAGGTCGTGATCCCAGGGTACTGGGATCGAGCCCCGCGTCGGGCTCCCTGCTCCACGGGGAGTCTGTCTCTCCCTCTCCCTCTGCCTCTGCCCCTCCACCCCGCTTGTGCTCTCAATCTCTCTCAAATAAATGAAATCTTAAAAAAAAAAATGAAGTGACATTGCTGGCTTCATTAAGGTTAATTGATATTTGAATTATAATGTTGCAATGTCTAAAATAATGCAAAAGAAAAAGCGATGCCAGTGAAAAATCACAGGAGGAATAATTTTAAACATTCCCTTGAAATTTTATGAATTTGGAGGATGAAAAGGACAGATCTAAAAAATGAAATGATGGTAGTTATAGAAGTGTGCTCACATTTTCCATGCTGAATAACACCAGTGAATACACATACACTCTGTCTCTCTCTCTCTCACGCACACACACACACACACACCCCCACTCAGATAAGAATGGAATAAACTACACAGACAGAGAATTCGATCTCACCTCCTTAACTTTATGTTCTAGCAACGGAAGGTGTGGTACAAACAACTCTAAAGGAGGATTTGATACTTGACTTGTGGTCCTTAAAGCAAAAAAAGGATTCTTAAATTTTTAATGGACAAACAGTTGGCCATAAAGGTGGTAGGAGTTTTTTCGTCTTTCTTCTTTTTCTTCTTCTTCGAGAAACCATAACAAGCATGACTGAACAAAGAATAAACTTCAAAGTCTTGCTGTTTGGTAGGAAGTGCTTTCGAACAAAAATCATAAGCTTTTGTCAATGAGACCTTTGTGAGAAATGATGAACGCCTTTCCCCCACCTCTTGTCAAAGTCATTAAAACGAAAGGAGGTTTGTCTACCATACAAAAGAATACCTCAGTCAGAGGAGGAGTCCTGCCCTGACAAACCTTCCCTTTGCCCCAAGCGTGGTCCTGGCACGGAGTTGAGAAGTGATTTTGTAATATAGCACAAATAAGGAAACGTGGGGCTGCACTCTTTCCCCCTTGTTTTCCTTCCTTTCTTTTATTTATTTATTCATTTTAATCTGTCCTCTCATAGATCTTCGGGGAATTTCTAAGGCAAGGTATTGTAACGAACACATGACAGTTGGAAAATCAAAATAGGTTTACGTAAGGCAGTTTGTGTCCAGGCTAGTCCACTGTTTCTTTAGGTGTATTTCACAGGAGTGGAAAAGAAATCTGTTTTCTGGAATTAGGAAAAAGCATCTCCCATCCCTTCTCCCATCCCACCTTTCTGATCCCAGTTTGAATACTCCCCTGCACAAATCAGATTGGTCAGAAGAGGACCAGACTAGTAGTAGAAACATTCTATTTTGTGGTAGACGGTAGTGCTATTTTTGTTGTTTCCAAACTC
Source organism: Zalophus californianus (assembly GCF_009762305.2). Taxonomy (NCBI): domain Eukaryota; kingdom Metazoa; phylum Chordata; class Mammalia; order Carnivora; family Otariidae; genus Zalophus; species Zalophus californianus. The sequence goes on along the minus strand of NC_045610.1, from coordinate 53,319,114 downwards.
AGCCACTCTAGGGCTATATTTGAAGGTTAGAAGAAATAGTCCAGACCAGAAAGGTTTGGCATCCTTCTCTTCACAAAAAGTATAGAAGGATAAGTGTAAGGAATTTTGGTTAAGTAGCTGTCATTTTAACTGAAATCATAACTTGATAAACATCTGTAGCGAGGACAGTGAATTAATTTGAACCTGCGGCCTACCTAATTATCACTTCTGTTTTACTTGCTCTTATGATATTTCATCGCCGATCCATTTTCCCTCCATTATGGGTCATTTTGACTCCGCTGGTGGAAACGAGGTACTGCATTTCACCCTTGACTTGTCAAAACAAAGGAAATGATGTTTGGCAATTATCATTCATTTTTTTTTAAACCTAGATTTTTAGCAATATATTATGCAAACAGTGAGCACAGAGCACAAGTCCTATTTTGTGTGTGTGTGTGCTGTGGAATAAAGACAGTTTCTAAATGTAGGAAGTGGGGAAGGGTGATCTATGCTGAAGTGGGCACAGTGACTTATGTTTGGAGTAACTGAAAAGTGAGAAGGAAACTTACAAGGTGTGATTTGACAATTGGCCACCCTGGTGGGCTAAGTTCTTATGAATGAGAGACCATCCCTTCCCCCCTCACACCCACTCTGCTTTAGGCAAGCATGGAGATAGGAATTAGACACCTGTAATAATAGAGGACCACAGTGAACCCTTTATGGAAGAATTAGTCCCAGCACAGACAATTCTGTCTAAGTTACAGGCTTTTAATTTTCCAAATTATAATGATGTTGCCATCAAAAGAGACTTTCTTAAAGAACAAGTCATTACTTTGTTTTCCATCCTTCCACATCAGGCTTGTCGCGATCAGGTTCTACTGAGAACATTTCATCAAATGGGAATTAAGAAAAGGAAATTGTAGAAAATAAGAAACTGACCAATAGCACTTTGACTCCGCGTGTAATGCTGACACATAGCTACAGTCTTGTATAGAGTGAAATCCCAAACCTCTGTGTTTACTTTGCTTCCTTTCTCAACAACATGGGAGCACTTAACAAGAGGAAGCTCTGACCCCCATCTCATGTACTCCCAGAGAAAGTCTTGTAAATTGCCTAGTTCTGCTTAGAGCCGCCCTAAAACGTCTTCATTGCAGTCAGTGAAAGTGCACCACCGAACCATCAGTCGGACTGGAGAACTTCTGCAGTCCAGCGGTATGAGTTCATCTTCCCCCAGTTGAAAGGATTAAAATGTTTCAAATTCTTAATTCTATTATTAGCCCATATGTAGGCCACGGATGAGGAGATTTATGATGCCTGGTTTTCTTAATCTCCCATGTTTAGTAAAATACTTAAAAATGCCAAGGCATTTAATCATCATATATTGACTTAAGCCTCAGAGTGTTCTTCTCAGAGGGCTTTAGTTCAAAAAGTCGACCTTAAGCACAGGTCTAGACGGAGTAACGTGTTTGGCTGAGAAAATCGAGTTCACGGTGTCAATCCTTACCTCTGACATTCAAAAGCTTACTTCTTATCTCCACCCAAAACTTTTCCAAACGTTACGGAGCAAGCCGTAGATACATGTAGGAAGCATGTTGAATCTGTCTTTCTGTATCTATCTCTATGTGAAATGTAACACAATCCCAGGAGAATCTTTTAATCTGCTATTTTATTATTAAATGTCATTTAATAATGCAATATGAATACTTCAAAAATGTTTTAAAAATTAAAGTGAATTGTTCTCTCCAGCAAGGCTGTCTTTAGTTTTTGTAGATTGCTTGTGAACAGAGACTTTATTTATGTATTTATTTTTTGAACAGGAGTGGAATATTGATGTTTGCACATTCTGGCAACATCAATAACGGCACAGCCAAAAGGCTATGGATATGTGGTATTGAAAATATATGGTATGAAAAGTATAGAGTGTGCCTGCCCGGGATTTGGAGGCTGCCTATGTTGCTAAGATCTGTGAGCCCTCAGGGAAGTTTCTCAACGTGAGTGTCAGTTTCTCTTCCCCAAACCCCTGGCTGCAGTAGAGATCAGATGGTGCGGTAGATGTGAATCACTTGGCTCAACGACTGGCACAGTGCAAGCACTTCATACCTCTAAATCAGTCTTTCTCTAAATTACCAGAGACCCTGCCTTACCATTTTGTTGTTGTTGTTAAAGGCTTAACCTCATGATTCCTGATACAGATGATTTAATGTTAGTGAATAAGGCACCAAGCAAATATTTCATTTTCTCCTGAATCTATGCCAAAGAGTTGAAATCAGGATCTTGAAAAGGTATCTGCACTCCCATATTCATCGCTGCACTATTCACCATAGCCAAAATGTAGGAACAACTTAAATGTCCATCAGTGGAAGCATGGATGAAGCAATGTAGTATATACGTACAATGGAATATTATTCAACCTTAAAAAAAAAAAGGAAGGAAATCCTACTGTATGTGACAACATAGATGAAACTTGGACTTTCTACTAAGTGAAACAAGCCGGTCTCAGAAGGGCGAATTCTGCATGATTCCACTTACAGCAAAGAATAGAATGATAGTTGCCAGGGGGAAAATGAGGAGTGGCTAATCTACAGGTGTAAAAAATTCAGTTATACAAGATGAATAAGTGCTAGAGATCAGCTGTGCAATATTGTGCCTCTAGATAATGCTTCTGTATTGTACACTTACAATCTGCTAAAAGGGTAGCTCTCACGGTAGGTATTCTTACCACAATTTAAAAACAGAAAAGGAAATTTAGTATGTGCTCTGGTAGGGAAGAATCACAGTTATTTTCTTAAAACAACAACAGCAACAACAAAAAGCTGTGTACTTAGCTCTAAGTGCAGACTTAAATGAAAATTAAAAAACCAAAGTTTAAAAGTATTACTTTAGTTCCATATTCCTAAGAGCTTAGGCGTTACCTAATATGATTCTCTTATTTTATACGTGAAGAAATAGATGTCCAGAGATACCAGGGCCGAGTGATTTAACAATAAGAAGAGGGTCTTTCCTCTCTGCCACCCAGCCAGAAAGATCAGCAGGAAAAGGAAAGGCATTTGCATAACAGGAGATCATATTCAGCCCTCCCTACATAGGAAGGGCAGTGGGAATGACCAAAGATCAGATATGTTTTCGGCCTGTTTTGGCACCTGTCCATTCTGAAATCTGTACAACTGAATACATAATGGGTTTTACATAGCTGGCTCCTGTTCTTCCTATTTTTTTTCATCTGTAGGCAAACAATATAAGAGATCTGGTATAAAATAAAGTCTTCAAGCAGGTTCCTAGATTCAAACCTGAGTCCCAATCTGGTCTTTTATTTTCAGAAGTAGACAGAGTAATGTTTCCTTTGCTCCATTTCCATGTTTACTAGGATACAACATTGTTACACTTGATTGCATCAGAAAGTATGGGAAGAGTTCTAGAAATTGACCTTACCACATGATCTCAGAAGGCTCTGCTCTGTCGCCAGGGAGTTTACCAGCACAAACAAGCTCCAATAAAGAATGGACTGTCACTAATAACTGCAGAAAACTGAACCCGTTTCCAAATTGAGATGGGAAGGTTTTGATTATGTTTCAATGAATGTATATATGAATATATATGAATACATCAACTGCAACATCATATCCCCCCTTTTGGGGGGTATTCCCATGGAAAGTATTGGTTTCAGAAATGCTTGGTAGAAGCAGAAGCATCTCTCACTTCACTTAGTACCTTTGAGACATTTGGCAGGGCGGTGGGATTTGTCTTGGCACCCTCCCTCCTCTTTTAGTGTCTCTCCTTCCCTTTCCCCATTTCATTCCTCACCCCATCAGGTTTTAATCTTGCTCTCATTTTTCAAGTACTTCCCTTTAGGTGTTTGTGATAATGGCTTAAAGCATTCCGACTCCCAGAGGTTTAAGTACAGAAGTTTTAACATTTGACTCTGGAGCTCAGAAACCTGGAAAGCCTTCAGAAAAGAAATCATTTGATGACCCTGGGACAGAGACGTGGGGAGGAAATCTTTGGGTAGGCAGCCCGGGAGGCTTCTGGGTGCCCACAAAAGGTCCAGAGGTGCGGTCTGCCTATTCATAAGTTTGACCTTGGGTTCATATGATGGCATCTAAAACATCTGCGGACCCTGTGAATGAGGGCTCCTCCTCAAGGAAAGAAGAAGGCACGGATATGGCAGAAAAGAGCTGAAAAGAGGAGAGTAGAAGTTTGAGATACCCGGGTTTAGAAAACAAAACTAAAATGCTTGCTGTCTTTTCACTGTTTCTTCCTTTCTAAGCCCGCCTCCCCTCCCTTCCCCTTCCTTCCTTCCTCTGTCTCTTTCTGTCCCCAGATTCCATAAACTTGACCCCTTTTCTCTATTGTAAACCCTTGGTGCAATTTTGAAGGAAACTTTCCCAGCTACAAATGAGACCTGCTTGAAGTAGATCATGACGGGAATGAATTAAGTAAATGCTGACACTTTGTGTCTGCGCTTTCATGTCTTGTGATTGGCTATAAGCTTGCCACAACCAGCTGCAAGCAGACCTCTCTGGAAGTTGCCATTCATCTTGTCTTCTCATTTAAAATTTAGTCTTAACTTAGTCAAAAAATATTAACTGACTCCCTACTAAATGCCAGGCCCTATTCCAGGTGCTGGAGATCCAGCAGCACAGTGGTTATAGAACATCTTCGTCCCCACGGAGAGCGGTGGACCTACACAATGGTGACAGTGATGAGAGGTATGCTGGAAATTCATTACAGAGAACCTGGGTAGGTTCTAAAAATTGGGGTGTTCGGGGACAGTCTTCTTGAGATGATATTTGAGCAGTGACATGTCCAGAAGAAGTCACCAGTGTAAAAGATTACAGGAACAGCCGGTTCAGTCCTCCTAAAAGAGATAAGACTGCTTGATGTGTTTGAGACGCAGCATGAAGGCCAATGTGTTGCGGTTTAGCGGGCAAAGGAGAGGCTGGTGTAAATGAGACACGGGCACAGCTCTGGAGGGCTTTGTAAAGAAGTATCTTTGACTGATTTAATTCTTGAGGGGAGCACTTGTAGAGTTTTAGGAAGAGGAGTAATCCAATCTGGTTTATGTCTTGAACACCACTCTGACTGTGCTGAGCAAAAGTTCAGTTGCAGAAGAGCAAGAGGGAAAGAGAGATAGCCGTTCAGAGACTATTTCAGGATTCCAGGTAACAGTTGATGGAGGCTTTGGCCGGGGGTGTGGTAGTGAGGATGGAGAGACAAAGAAGAGGTTTTTGTCTTTTGAAGGTAGACAATGGATGGGGAGTATGGAAAAGAGATAAAGAGATAAATCAATGCTGATTCCTATGTTTTTGGTTTCAGTAAAAGGGTGGGTGGTGGTGTGGTTCATTGTAGTAGGGAAAAAAAATCTGTGAGAGGATAGAGTTTGAGGGAAAATACCAATAGTTTGATTGATACACATTAAACTATGGATACCTATCAGGCATCAGTACAGATATCAAGAAGGCAGTTGAAATCCTGACTCCTGTCACTACGTAACCGTGAGTTTGAAATAATAATTCCATAACCAACAATTTAGCTTTTATGACCGTTGGCCTTATGGTCCCTTTCTTGTTGGCAATCCATGATCTTTGGAATTCATAGAAAATGGAAGCTTGTAATCGCATTTTATGCAAAAATCAGAGTAGTATTTCCATCCATGGAAACTGTGGATATTAAGATCCACTGGGAAGTCGGCAAATATAATTTCTCACCTGAAGTGATAGAGCATTTTACTTTCCTTCCTCCACCCATCCCTCCTTCGAATGAATTCTCCAGCAGAGTGCAGGAGTGCGGGCATACTTCATCTTCCTGACCTCACAGGTAATGCCTTTTCTGTACATCGAAGGTTTGTGGCAGCCCCTGCAGGGAGCACGTTTCTCAAAGCCATTTTTTCCAACAGCTTTGCTCACTTTGTGTCTCTGTGTCACACTTTGGTTATTCTCACAAAATTTTTAAGTTTTTTATGATTGTCATATTTGCCGTGGTGATCTGTGATCAGTGATTACAACTCACGAAAAACTCAGATGATGGTTAGCATTTTTTAGCAATAAAGTATTTTTTAATTAAGGTATATACATTGTTTTCTAGACATAATGCCACTGCAAACTTAATAGACTGTAGTGCAGTGTAAACACAACTTGAATATGTACCGGGCAACCAAACACTTCATTCGCCTCACTTTATCACGATATTCACTTTGTTGCGATGGTCTGAAACCCAACCCCCACTGTCTCCAAGCTGTGCCTGTAATGATCTTTAGAAACAAAAATCAGTCCATTTAGAAACAAAATTCTCTCTAGAAAAGAAAGGACAGGACTCCAGATAGAAAAGCTTGGATTTTAATAAGCTCCATTTATTAATGGAAACTTTTTTTATAACTTGGAAATCAGAGGGACAGATATGTTAAAGGGATAAAGGTATGATTGCTGGCAATCAGGGTCTCATATAAAGAAGTAAAACAAAAGGAAGTGATGGAGAGGAGAGGGAAATTTGCGTTTGTCTTAATCCAGTTTTCCATGTTAAAAATGGTTCGCTGTCTAAACAACAATGGAAGTGGTCTTCACGTTCCTTGAATCCTGAAATTTCTGAAACCTGAGGGAGACCTGAGGGGCCCCAAGGAATATCTTCATTTCTGGTGTTAGTTGTTTTGTAGATTAGGAAGCTGCATTTCAACTGATGATCACAAGCCTCTTTTATTAGTTGTTCATTATAATTGTTGTTTTAAACTTCTATGAGTTTCTTGCTACAAAAGCACACAGAACACGTAGCATTTTTGGCTTAAGCTAAGCTAAGTGATCACTTAAGCTTCAGTGATGGTTCTTAAATAATTTTTTATTATAAATTTTTAAACATTTTGGAAGTGTTGGGAAGCATAATTTTCCTTAAAATTCCCAAAGCCATAACCCAGTAGTTGGCCGATTAAACGTTTTGTGAAATACTTTGGTTCCACCCTCATCCTTTCTCACCATCCCTCTGGTCTGGAAAATGGAGCAGACTTGTATTTTAATGATAGAGTTAATGGTAAAGTAGTGCACATTGGTTTCTTCCAATGTCAAATAGAAAGACCTAGAAATTTGTGGAGCTTTGCTATGTTTTGGACTTAAACATCACTCTTCGTGGAAAGTGCTAACGAGAAATAGAAGTCACTTTAAGAATGGAACATGACCTGAATCATCAAAAGGAACTCATTGGGTGTCCCTACTTCTCCAGAAAAGAGATTGCCTTCTTTACCTTTTAATTATCTCAATTTTTCTTTCTTTTTTTTATGGCTACACGTCACTTGATTCATTAACAATTCATGAATGCTTTTACATTTTCTATAAATAGTTTCAGAAAAGTACTTTCTGACAGAGGAGACATTACTCATTTTCTCAGGGGAAAAATAACCACTCATTAAACCATGACATCAAATCTAGGCTACGCAGTGGGATTATTAAAAGCCATATGATGCTTCTTGATGACTCTTATTTCTATTATTACTGCAATTATTTTTTACTCACAACTAAACTGGAATAGCAAAATATGTTTGGAATCCTCCATGACAAAAAAAATAAAATAAAATAAAATCTTGGTAACAACAGTTTTAATGGTATGGGCAGTGTACTAGAGCTTAATCTCATGAGTAACCAGACAGGACATACTAACAGACTTACGTTAACCTAAAAAATAAAACACCCATTTATTTTACCAGCAAAATGGATTTATTCTGGATTAGCAGAATTGAACTTGGGCACATGCAAACTATGGCAAAACCATAGGCAAATCTAACAAAGGAGAGGAACATTACTTTATGGAGAAGAAGGAAGAAGTTAGGAAGGGTTGTTTTGAACAAAAGTCCGCTGGAGGAAAGCAAGAGTTCAGGGTGATGACGGTTTCTCATTGGCCGAATTGCTGGGGTGGTCCATTTCTTGTAGGAGATCAGAGGTACATCTTTTCCTGCTGAGGCCTGTAAATGATGCTTCTTTCCTGTTGAGGATTCTTCTGTTGGGCTCTGTAACTGACAATTTTTCCTGTATTTGATGTCAAGTGGTGGGGTCCCCCACCTAACTTTCAAACTCCACTTTGGTGAAGTTTCCATTTATTAATTTTCGCACCCAGTGACTCCTGGCAGATGAGGACCATGTTCCCAAATGTATGTCTTATTAAGATGCCAAAAGAGAGGCTTTTGTTATCTTTCTGAATTTGGGTTATTAGGATGGTCCTGGTAAAATGTGGAAAAATGTCCTTATAAGTAAATGTTTTGGCCTAGGGACATAAATGATCCAAAAGAAAGATATAGATAGCTTTTTAAGACCACTATGGTGGAAGTCTAAACACTTTTGTTTGTATCATTTAGTATTTGCCTTATGAAAGGATTATCTGCATTTCCGACCGATAGGAGTATTCACTTTCCTTTTACACTTCAATGAGTGCTTGGAGTTTCTTATGTATCTGGTAGTAGGATATTTTCAAAATGAAGGAAATGAAAGGTTGCACTTACAGAATGTGTGAGAACAGTGTTTTCACTGTTCTCGTGAAATACTTATGAGAATCGTAGTATCACTTCATTTATCTGGCAGGAAATTAGACAGCTAAATGTCCTGAAATCCTTTCTTGACTCCTTGTGCCTAGACACCACCTATGAACACCAATGGGTTTGTTGGAATACAGTTTACCTCCTCACACCCACTCTATGTGTTCAGTTGATATAATTAGAAATACTCCTTTTCCTCCCTGCTCTAATTCCTGCCAGGGTGGAGCTCTGTCCTGAAAGGCTGCCTCGCTCTCACTCATCATTTCTCCCAGGAACTATTTTCTGTCTATGTACTTCCAGAAAGTGCCTGAGGGTTCTTGTTCTGTCCAGAAAGTGACTTCCTAGAACCATGATCTTCCATATCACAAAACTAACTGGAAGTAATGCTGTTAGCTAGAGGGTGCAGACGTGGCAACAGTCGCTGATCAATTACAACAGGCCTGGTCCCAGGGCTGGGGTGCAGCTTCAGAAACTTCATCCTTAACACTACCCTCTGGCAGCCACCATGGATCAATTAGACTTGGTATGTGGAAGGAAACATAGTTTCCATGCAGGTTTAAAGACTGTTGTTGCTGTGCCCCACCCTCAGATTCCAGCTCTTGTCATGACAAGGCCTATGTGATACCCAACTTTGATTTTTGCTTCCATGATTTCCAGCCGCAAGCAAGCCGCAAGGCTTGTAGTGAACAAGCCATCAATATTCTTCCATTCCGGGACCTTCCTATTCCAAAGTTACTTTCCTTTCCATACCAGCACACCACTGAGAGCTTCTGTATAAGTCCTTTCTGGCGCGTATTACTTAGATGGCTAATGGGTCACCACTTAAATATTTTCAGAAATCCAATTCCATTTTCTTGTTGCATACTCAAATTCCTAGCAATCTCCTGAATTGTATTGTGAGGGTCAGGCAGAGGTGTGGCTTGGCCGTCTTCCCAGAGACCACTTGAAATGGTATGGGATAAAATGTCATTCCCGAGTCCTCCTCTGCTTGGTGGGCATGGTTGCTAAACGTAAGAGCTAAACTCTTCTGCCTTGGCTCCTACCCTTCCGGCACCAGCTGAGCAAGTTGGAGAGAGCAGAAACTGATACTGCCACGCATTGAATATTGCCGTTATCGCTCCCATGAGGAGCCGGCGTCCAGGATACAGCTGAAATGATCACTAGTTTGGAGGCTGATGTGAGAGAAGACATGTGTGTCTTACAAGCTTTTTCATGATACTGTGGCCTGTGGGAATAACTTTGAATCTTGACATCATTATTTATTATTTATGACTTCATTCAATCCTAGAGGAAGGTAAAGTATCATGATTGATGACATAGCCTCTGAAGCCAAAGACCCTGAGCTCATAGCCCAGATCTACACTTATTAGCTGTGTGACTTCGGGCAAGTCACTTAACTTCTTTGTGCCTTAGTTTGCTCTTCAATTATTACTGCAGTAGGGTTTTGTGATTACATATTAATGCAAAAAACGTGCAAAGAACTTAGGTAAGTGCTAAATATGTGGAAGAATTCTTCATATTAATTAGCTATAGATCCCACAATTTAACTCATTTAAAATTTAATAAATGTGCCTTTCCTGGAAGTTGTTGATTATTTTTGTCAAAGGATGACAAATGTCCTATGGGACAGAATTTGCTTGTTCACCATTAAATACAAATCAAAACCACAATGAGACACCACCTCACACTGGTCAGAATGGCTAAAATTAACAAGTCAGGAAAGGACAGTTGTTGGCGAGGATGCGGACAAGGGGAACCTTCCTACACTGTTGGTGGGCATGCAAGCTGGAGAACACCAGCCACCCTGGAGAACAGTGTGGAGGTTCCTCAAGGAGTTAAAAGAGAGCTGCCCTATGACCCAGCAATTGCACTACTGGGTATTTACCCCAGAGATACAAATGTAGGGATCTGAAGGGGTACGTGCACCCCAGGGTTTATAGCAGCAATGTCCACAGTAGCCAAACTATGGAAAGAGCCCAGATGTCCATTGACAGATGAATGGCTAAAGAAGATGTGGTGTATATATATACAACGGAATATTACTCAGTCATCAAAAAATGAAATCTTGCCATTTGCAACGATGTGGATGGAACTAGAGGGTATTATGCTAAGCAAAATAAGTCAGTTGGAGAAAGAAAATTATCACATGACTTCACTCATATGTGGGATTTAAGAAACAAAACAGGGGAGCATAGGGGAAGGGAGGGAAAAATAAAACAAGAAGAAATCAGAGAGAGAGACAAACCGTACGAAACTCAATCATAAGAAACAAACTGAGGGTTGCTGGAGGGGAGGTGGGTAGGGGGCTGGGGTAACTGAGTGATGGGCCTTAAGGACAGCATGTGATGTAATGAACACTGGGTGTTATATAAGACTGACGAATCACTGAACTCTACCTGTGAAACTAAGAATAAAAGCTATATGTTAATTGAATTTAAATTAAAAAATGTAGACCCTTTTACTTGGATATTTTTGATTGACACTCCTTTGATATTGCACGTCTTTCAGGTATAAATTTAGCTAATAACAACCCTCTGTATAAATGTCTCCATCTTACTAACTGTTACGACATGAATGAACTACCAGATATTTTGTTGACTAAAATGATTCTGTGTATATTTCACCTGATCTACATTTTTATTTCATTAAAATGTAAATGAAATTTCTTCACATGGTTTATTTTTTAGGACTCATGAACTTCTAGTGCTGATCACACATTTTTCTGTCTATAAACCATTTGTTTCATAATGTGTTCTAGAGTTTTTTTAAAAAAAGGCATTCTGATTCTAATATACATTTATTTGAAAGTATCCCATGTCTCTTTGAAGTCAGGAAAAATTTTGTTTATGTCTCCTGTTCTTCATGATTCTAAAGATTTCTGATAGTTGCCTTGAGATCATTTCTTTGTATGTTATAGAATACCTTGTTCCAGGTATTCTAGAAATCACTTATGCAAAGAATTATTTAATTTCTTTTTTTCTGACTTGAATATAATTTTGCTCCAGTGGGGGCAAAATTCCCTCCATTTGAGAACCACTGATGTGCATTTTTCTTGTATGCATATAGAAAGTTTCTGGAAGAATACATAAGAAACCAAGTGACTGCTTCTCTGGATAAAGAATAACTTTTATATCGTCTGAAGATTTTACTCCATGTATGTATAATTTTAATACAGTCATAACCATATCTGTAACATACATTCTCAGGTCATTCCGGCCTGTAAGTACTCTTTAAATACCTTTCACGGTGTTGTAAATTTTTCTGTTTGTCCTTAGATTATATCTCACGTCTCCTACTTTTTAATAATTCCTTTTTCTTTTTAATCTTGCGAGAGAACACTCAAGGCTGCCACATTGATTTCTTTGGTTTCCATGTCATCCACCCTTATTGGGATTAGTTACTGCTTGATAAGGGTTTCTTTCTTTGTCTGGGACTCTCTGGGACTCTCTGGGACTCTTTCTCTGTGTCTCCCCAGTGATTACTCATTACTAGATCCTAAATCTAGGATTATACCCATCCATCCACAAAGCTTTTCCAATGGACTTTTCTAAAGTTTGCATGACTTATTCAGATACGCATTGCTTCTTGCAGCTCTAGGCCTTGAATTGTTTAACCAAAATGCCATTTAGCTGGCACAGTGGAGCTTCCAGCTGGCGACACTCAGAAACTAGCAGCTTCTACTTAGAACAGAGCCTGGCAGCTGGGGAATCCCAGAGCAGCCATCCTCCTTTCTAAAAATGGTTCTGATACTCCGTTTAAAACATACAGTATATTTTTATTTAGAAAATATTTATTTAGCTGTCAGAAACACTTCAGCTAATCACTACTCTTTAAAAAGGCTGGAATCTGGTTACACCCTCAGACATCATCAGAGCTCTGGTTTTTCATAAGCAGAGTATAATGAGCCATAGTTGAGGAACCCTTTATAGTTTCCCCATGTGGAATTTTCTTGTCACCTACTGTATACACAACACAAAGATCTAAATCCTTTGCATCTTCTAAGATCCGATTCCTGCCTTGTCTGCACCCCCTTATCTTGCATGGTAAACAGAGACACGCCTTCAATAAGGGGAAGTAGAGAAGATCAAGGGGAGTCAGTGACTCAGTTTAATCTCCTTATGTACCCAGACTGTGAGATTTCAGCACTACAGAGTCAGACATCTCTTAATGGAGGAAATTAGAAAGCCCTGATAAGATAAGTAGGGGGAGGTGGTAACTGATTAGCTGTAAGGGCCTTAGGAACAGACTGACCATGAGAAAATCAATGGACTTTTTTTTTTTTTTTTTTTCCTGCTTCTAAAGCAAGTGGCATCCAAGAGGGTTCAGAAGCAAAGCTAAATCAATAGTCTAGGAAGAGAAATCTAGGTTAAGGGGATCCATAATTGACAAAACGGGGTCAAACTCTGACCTAGCTAATCTTTCTTTCTGCTCCCCTCTGCTTTCTTACTTCCTCTCCCTGGTGTTGACTTCCCCTTTTAGAAATTATGTCTTCCAGAATATCTGTATTGAAGGGTTCTACCTGAAATTAGTACACAGATACACACATATGCTAACATATGGAAATATACATTCCTCTCTAATATTATTATATGCACACACACAACATACACACATGTGTGTTTTCTCATCGCTTTGGCTTTTGTGTACTTTGTGTCTGGGAATTCATTTTGCTTGATGGTTTTCAGGGGTTCCTTATTCATGTGTGTGCTCCAAGCCCTGAATCCTCTTTCTTTTCTGCTCTCCGCTCAGCGTTCCTTCACCCGTTACCATCTTCACTCTCTGCTATGAGCCCCTGCTCTGCCACTGTGTGTGGCCACACATGCTTACCTCCAGTGCCACGGTCATGACAGGATCCTGCAAACAGGACAGGGCGCTTACAGCACTTATCACCTACCGAAATTCCTGAACAACACTGGGCAAATAATAATAAAGATGAAAATCCTAGCAATGTGTGCTCAGTAAATCCTGTGGGACAAATCACTCAATGCCCCCCCATCCATGAACTTCTTCAAACTCATCACCTACCTCACATAGGAAAATTTCCTCAAACCTTATACCCAGATCGCAAGAAGAAAGGGCAAGTTACTCATGTTTTGATGTGATAGCATGGACATAGAATGTAAATTTGGTTTTCATTGGAAATGAAGAGCCCTAAAGATTTAGGTCTGTGAAGGACTATCTTTATAGCTACTCTAATCTAAACCCTTTCGTTTAAGGTCAGTTGGATTATCATTTTGCATGTGGGCATGAATTTGCTGAATAATGTCATCATTATTATTTTGTGATTCCCAGGAAAAAAAAGTGAATTTGTCCATCTCGGCAGAGAGATTTATATTATTTACATTTGTCAATTGCTGAAGATTTGTTAACGTATCATAGGCCAGCCTAGGTAAAGCCTCTGAAGAAAGAGCTCTTTGACATTTGCAGAAGTTGTTTTCTGTGAGACTCCATTATGCTCAAGCTGAGCTGATTTTAAACTGGCTGATATGAAGAGATGCTGTCTGGATCCCTTCTCAAGTTGGTACTTCTCAGAGTAAGACGAGCCTGGTACAATGCGTGGAGAATGTGTGTGTGTGTGTGTGTGTTTTTTTTCTTCTTTTACTAAGTAAGTTGACTGAAGCTGTTGGTAATGAAATGAGTAATCCAAATAGTTTATCTAGTTTATTTTGCCTGTATTGGCGACTTTGAAGTATTATATAACTTTTTGGTAATCTGGAAAAGTGATACAAAGGGAAATGTTGGCTAGCCAATGTTAATATTTGTTCAAAACAGTGAGTCATATAAACTGGGATTTCCTCTTTGGGCTGCTTATTACTGGCATATTGTCTGAGTCTCGGTATAATTGGATGCAATAATCCTTGTTTAGAATGTGGAGGAATGCTTTGTTCAGGTTAATGGGAGACCTCTATTTGTCGTGATATTCCTGTTGGAGAGTGAGTTTACTTTATTTGCATTTGGAGGACTGAGTAATCTCATCAGTCGTGACCTGCTAAGGCCGCTGGTATTGCTTTTCCTTCCCTCTCCATGACATGTGTCCACATACTGGCTCGTCTGCATTTCTTCTAAGAAACAGTTATTTGTCTGCCTTTCCCATGCACTGACCATCTAAATCAGAAGGAAGTTCAGAAAGGGGACCTTCAATTAGAAGAGGCTTAGGTGCTAAGAGATTTGAACCTAAAATAATCTGCCATGTAAGAAAACAAAAGTTCATAATTTTCTTTCCTATAGGCAAAATATGTATTCTATGTCTTTGAGCTTAATTTTTCATGATTCCAAGGGTTTCTTTGGGTTCTAGAGATTATAAGGTGCCATATTATAATGCCACCTACTTAGAAGATTAAACTGTTAACAAGGCAGGTCACAGAGAGGCAGCTTGGTCACTTTTCTCCTCTCTGGACAACCCCAAACCAATGGCTCCAGGCAGCAAGAGTGCAGTGGATGAAAGCACAGGCTATGGAGTCAGGCTGACCTCAAATCCAGGCTTTGCAACTTACTAATGTATCCACTTGAGCAGCTCTCCTCATCTGCAAATCAAGGGTGAAAAAAAGAACCTGTCTCATATGAGAATTGAATGTGACATAATAGCAGAGTCACTTAAGTAAAGGACCTGACGCAGAGAAAATAAACCACACACATTTATAATTGCTATTGTGCAGTTAAAAGTCAACGTGCCATGGGTTAGCCTGGTGATGGGTATTAAAGAGGCCACATTCTGCATGGAGCACTGGGTGTTATGCACAAACAATGAATCATGGAACACATAAAAAACTAATGATGTAATGTATGGTGATTAACATAACAATAAAAATTATTAAAAAAAAGTCAATGTGCCGCTGTGGAAAGCAGTATGGCAATTCCTCAAAAAAAAAAAAATATATATATATATATATATAGAGAGAGAGAGAGAGAGAGAGAATTACCATACGATCTAGCAATTCCTAGATAAATGCCAAATAGAATTGATAACAGAGACTCATCAGATACTTGTACACCCATGTTCATAATAGCATTAGTCACAAGAGCCAAAAAGTGGAAATGACCCAAATGTCCATCAGTGGATGTATGGATAAACAAAACGTGGCCTTTACGTACAGTGTAATATTATTCAACCTTACAGAGGAATGAAATTCTGCCATATGGTATGGCATGAAGAACCTTGAAGACATTATGCTAAGTGAAATAAACCAGGCATAAAAGGACAAATGTTATGTGATTCCACTTACATGAGGTACCCAGAGTAGTCAAATTCGTAGAAACAGAAAGTAGAATGGTGGCTAGCTGGAACTGGGGGGAAGGAGAAGGAGGAGTTAGTGTTTCAGGTGGGAAGATGAAAAGTTCCAGAGACACGGGTGGTGGTGATGGTTGTACGACAGTGTGAACGTACTAAATGCCACAGGACTGTCCACTTAAAACTGGCTCATGGTACATTGTATGTTAGATATATTTTATTACAATAAAAATAAATTTTTCTAAATAGTCAATGTGTTGTAGTCATTTGTAAATAGTAAAAGGGTCAGTTGTAACTGAAAAAGCTTATTCTAACCTAAGTGGGGTCCTTATCTATCTCGTACTTTTCATCATGGTTACAGTGATGGAATTATTGATTATTAATTCCTTTTGATTTCTTCCTTGGAGAACTGTAGAAACGTCATGTTGGTGGAAGGACAGTGTATGAGGGTAACTAAAGCTCACGTGCCTTAATGTTGGAAGAGTCATAATTAGATAATGTAATTTAGGAAGATAGCTTTGAAAAGGTGATATTTTAGCAGACCACAAAGAATTTTGAAGGTTTCTAGTTGCAGATATCTAAAGGAAGAAGATTCCAGGGTCAAGGAACAGCAAAGGGAAAGTCCTTGAAGAAAGAATAAGCTTGATCTGTTTGAAGAATGGGAAGAAGACCAGTGTGTTTGGAACAGTGAGCAAGGGGGAAATGGTTGGGGTGGAGTGGGGAGTGTTCAACAGGGGCCAGATTGGGTAGAACCTTGCAGGCTACGAGATAGATCCTGCTTGGATCCTATTCTAAAGGCAATGGAAGAAATTTAGATCTTATGTTAAATACGGTGGAGGGCATCAGAGGGAATTACAGAGGTGAGAGATAGGGTCTGATTTATATATGTAGTAGATCACATAACGGGATTTTTGAACAAGTGTGACTGGTAACAAAGTCAAATGCCTTTATATGTTGTTCCCCACCGTCTCTTAAAATGTATTCAGTAGGAATCACCTTGCTCTGGTCCTGGATGAAAACTCTGGCAGACCTGCAACATTTCTGCTCACTCTTTCTTAATACACAGTTCTGTAGTGACTTTAAATAGCAAACAGAGTTTCAGTTAAGGAGTGTGTCTAGCCCTGTGTAACAATCCAAATCCTGAATTTGATTTAGTGCTCATTTCTCTCCTCTCTCCCAATCAGGCTGGCGCTCTCTGGGAAGCCTGCCTGCATTGGAAACAGGGTCTGACTGACGTCTCTCCTTGCCCGCTAGAGCCCCTCCACATGGCTTTTGTGGGTGGATGAGACTGGGCTGGGTAGCTTTGCATTCCCTGGGCCTAAAACATGGTTAAAACAGAAATCTTCTCTCCTGAGATACTGTGGTGGGCCAGTGTTTCCTGTATTTTCTTTGACTGGGGTATTTAAGTCTCTATTCCTGTGGATCACTAAACATTCTTGCTAGGCTCCTGGGCATCCAGAAGTACGCATCCAGACCCTTCTTGTTGAAAGTTCGTTGTCTTCCTGGCAGCTCTCCTGGACAGGAAGCAAAGACATCCCTTTACCCAGCATCTTCCTAAATCCTCTTTCTGTTGGATTCTTTCTTGTTCAGAATGGGTGAGAGAGATTCTAGATAATTGGAAAAAGTTATCGAGGACTTCTTTTGGAAAACCACCTGTGAGGATTTGCCTGACACTTGCTTTGGTACCTGCTACTGATGTTTCAGCAAAACTGGGGCAAGGAAAGTCCGTTTCTTACATCATGTCACATGACTCCAGCCCCTGTGTGAAGGATGTTCTGCACGGGAATAAGAGAGGAAGGAGTAAGAACAGGTGGGCAACAATAGCAGTCCAAGGAGACCCAGTGGCTGCGTAAAAGGAGGGTGTTGATGAGCAGAAGGATTTAGGATGTTTTGAAGATGGAGCCGGAAGAACTTCCGATTGATTTTGCTCTTGGGGGTAGTGAGAAATGAAGGTAGACTTTGAACTTTAGGCCCAAACCAGTGAGCAGAGAGAGGTGCTATTCTCTGAGAAGCATGAGACTGCAGAATATTGCATCTAGGGTGTGGATAGGGGTGTGTGAAAAGGAAGATTTATGAATGAATTATTCTGTTCAGTGTATTTTAAGTTTTAAAGTTGGATTTATGAGTCTGGAGTTCACGTAGGGTTCAGGATTGGAGCCATATATTTTTGAACTCATCAGCTGATAGAAGATTTTAAATCCATGGGATTGAATGAGATTACTTAGGGAAGAAAGCATATGTAGTGAAGCATACATACTCTATAGCTGAGCCCTTTTGGTTCTAAAATTTAGAGTTTGATAGGAAGGTAGAGTAGTGAAGGACACAGAATGAGAAGGTGTGTTCAGTGGAATGAATGGAGTTATAGGAAAGCATGGTGTGTGGAAGCTGTCCGGAGTCTAGTAAGAAGAAGCCAAATGGTTGGTTTCTGGATTTGGCAAGAAGGAGTTGTTGGTGATCTTTACAAGAGTAGTTTCACTGGAGTAGTGGAAGCAAAAATATAATGGGAGTGGACTAAAGAAATTAAGAAATTGAGAAAAAGGGAGGGAGGGAGTGAAGGAGGTTGGGGGGGTGTAGGGGAAGAAGAAGAGGGAGGGGGTAGGTGGAGGGACCAGAAGAGATCACAGTGTGCACAGAGTAGATTGCAAGTTGTGTAAGTTTTTTGCCTATTTTTTATGAATACTTCTGATAAAAATATTAAATAAGAAAAGTAAAAAAGAAATAATTCCATGATCTGTTAGAGTCTTTGCTTTTGGGTGATAAAAATGGAGTTCCATTGCATTATGGATACTGTTGGCATTCTTAGTGTAAACAAACAAAAATTATGGAGAAAGAACCTCGACAAAATGATTTCAAGTCTTTGCTGAATCAAGACTTGTTTTATTTGTTTTTTTTTTTTTAAATAGTAATCGGTAGTGCTACACACCTATTAGAATAGTGAAAATCCAAAATACAACACCAAATGCTGATGAGAACATGAAGAAATGAGAGCTCTCCTTCACTGCTGGTCAAATGCAAAATGGTACAAGTACTTGGAAGACAGTTTGGTGGTTTCTTACAAAACTAACCATACTTTCAGCATATGATCCAGCCATTGTGCTCTGATATTTCAACTCCCCATGAGCTGAAAACATATGTCTATACAAAAACCTGCACACAGATGTATATAGGAGCTTTATTCATGATTTCCCAAACTGGGAAGCAAGCAAGATATCCTTCAGTAGATGAATGGATAAATAAACTCTGGAACATCCAGACAATGAAATACTCCACAGTGCTAAAGATAAATGAGCTATCAAGCCAAGAAAAGACATGGTGGAAACATAAGTACATATCACTAAGTCTGAGAAGACTACATACTCTATGATTCTAACTATATAGCCTTCTGGAAAAGGTGAAACTATGGAGAGAGTAAAAAGATTGATGATTGACAGGGGTTATGGGGGAGTGAAGAATAGGCAGGGCACAGAGGATTTTTAGGGTAGATGAGGCTATTCTATACAATACTATGATAGTGGATGCATGTCGTTATACGTTTGTCAAAAACCATAGAATGTACAAGACCAAGAGTGAACCCTAATGTAAACTGTGCAGTTTGGGTGACAATGATGTGTCAGTGTACATTCACTGATTGTAACGAATGTATCTGTGTGGTATGGGCTGTTCATAGAGAAGGAGGCTATGTGTCAGGGGCAGAGTGGGTATATGGAAACTCTGTACTTTCCTTTCAGTTTTGTTGTGGACCTAAAACTGCTTTAAAAAAATAAGGCCTATTAAAAATAATTAGTACTATTTAAATGGTAAGTGGTTTTAGCAGATATTCAGATTTCTGAAATTTATTCCATTCATTTTGGTATTGCCAAATTTTATAGGTGAAAGGACCGTGCACTGTTCCAACAATGTCATTAAAATGATTCATTTCTTTTTACTTAAATTTAGTGATTTGAGCATACATCAACCCTAGTGCAGAAAACCTTTTCCTTTTTAACCAACTTTCTCAATCATGCAACACTGACACATAATCAGAATTGTCACAATTAATTACTTAGGGATGGAATATTTGCAGTCATTATAAATGATGATGTAGAATCTTTTGAAATATGGAAAGTAACATTAAGTGAAAGCATACTGAAAATAAAGGAATAACTGTTACTGTAAAGATGTACAAAACTGGACAAGTGTTTGCAAAAAATAAATAAAAATCAATATTACAGTGGTGAATTTTTTCCCTTCTGTGTTCCAAAACAATTAACCCTGTTATGTAGATTTTTTTATAGCAGATTTTTTTCAATGGAATGTCTTGTTTTGTTGCACTTAGTTGATTTTGTTTTCATTGGAAGGTAATTTTAGTCACTTTCTAATTGCTATGTCAATTGCTATGAAAAATTTAAAATATCTAGAAGTTACCTCAGTGCGCTTGAACACCTAGTGCTCACTTGGCATATTTGTTGTTCCTCATACCATCTACTCTAAGATAACTATTTACTAATTGATCCTATTTATTTCTACAAAACTGATGTAAATTTTGTGCTCAGTGATTCAAAGACTGGCTTAAGCATTGCATCCGAGGATTTAGAGCCCATTGCCTGGCATATTTCTCTCTGGAAACGAGTTTATATCCAGAGTGCTTTGGGGAAACCATTTCTGATGGTAGAAAGAAAAGGATAATGCAGATGAACTGTTAGGTCCTTATTGTGTCTTTCAAACCCCTGTAGTACTTGTCCCATCCACCTCTCTCAGAATTAGGTGCTTTAGTTCCTTCATTTTCTCTGCTCCAGCTTTGCTGATATGCTTTGCTTTCCTCAGACATGTCTCATTTCCAGTCCTCAAGGTGTGGATTCTGTTCCAGCTGCCTGGAAGACACCCTTCCAGCCATCGTGTTGAGTAACGGTCATCTTCAAGTAAAAACCAAGCTCTTAAATAAGTTTTCCCAGACCCCACTGCAGTCCCTTAATTGTCTGTCATTTTTAAAGTCTGTTTTAAGGTTTAAGCTCTCTGCAGGCTGACGTTCTACTCGTTTGTGTAGTGCCCTGCATTTCCACGTGCCCTGCAAGATGCCTGGTCCATAGTAGGTGCTCACAAATAGACATCATGTAATAGCTAGCCCTAAGCACTCAAGAATCCTTCCTGGAGAGGTCACAGCAGGAGATCTGATCCATTCACCATTGTTTCCCATTACTGATGCACAGGATTTTTGTAGCTGAACTCCATCACACGTGCATTGAAAATTAAAGTAGTTTTCTTAACATTTGCTATTTGAAATCAAGATGTAAGCTGACACTTTACCAAAGCTTCTCTTTTTGCAAAGTTGTTTTCCAGCTAGAATTTTCTTCATGAATTGTCCATGGCTGAGTCTAATAAAAATAATTTATCTATTTTGGAGTCCAGCTTATAAAAGTTTCTGGAATCTGACAGATTTTAGCTATTTCTTGAATAGTACAGATGTCTTGCTTAAAAAAAAAATTACAACACCATATGTTCTCTGTTCCCATGAGTAGGTTTCAGGGAAGTTTTAATAGTTAAAGTAGGTTTTTTCTTTCTTTTGAAACCTAGCATGTGGATTTAGTGCTTATTAAAGTGAGAGACTGAGTGTAGTGGTTTGATTTAGGATTAGAAACGGGAGCTGGACTAAAAGCTTAGTTCCATCACTGTGCCAAGAACCTTTCCCCGAATGACTCTCGCACTCACTGCAGATTGCAGGGATAGCCCTTGCGTGCATTGTTTCCCAGCTTTGAACATTTGGTCACTTGGGCGCAGCTCACGACATCAGCTCTCTTCAAGGAGGCTGTGTTCGAGTGCTGTGCATGAAGGGCCTATTTAAAAGATGGAGATGTTTACTATTTGAATCCTTCATTTTCTCTTTCCATGACACAAGCCCTCTGCAACTCCCAACTGCAAGCCTTTCATTTTGAAAAATTCACACTGTGTGGCGGAGTACACCCACCTATTAAGCACATAAACCAAGTAGCCGCAGTCTTGCTGTTGTGCAAACAAACCTATGTGTGAAGTCTGACAGTGCCTGGCCACTCCATGTAATTAAGGCAACGCCCCCCTGAAAAGTACCCAAATCAGTCTCTGTTAAGTAAAATATTGCACTCTTTGTTTTTGATGACATTAGCAATTATTAGCCAGAGATAAAAACAGTTTTCCACAATTTAAAATAATATGTTCAGAGGGAATGCAAAAATTAGTATTGATATCTGATCTCCTGGTACTGTTGTGCAAAACTACCTAAGGATACAATACCTAAACCAGACATAGGTGAGGCCAGGGCTCTGCGGCCAGGACCAGGTCCGTGGGATGCTCATACTCCTTTCCTCTTCATGAATATGAAGGAGGGATAAAGGTTCCAGAAATAACTCAGCACCAGAATCACATGGTACATCATTCCAAACCAGGGGATGGCAAACTATGTGCTCATGGGCCAAATCTGGCCTGCCACCTGTATTTATAAATAAAGTTTTATTAGAACACCACCATACTCATCTATGTACGGATTGTCTATGGCTGGTTTTGCACAACGGTGGCAGAGGTGAGTAGTTGTGACAGGGACTATATGACCCTCAAAGCTGAAAACATTTTTTCCTTGGACCTCTACAGAAAAAGATTAGTAACCCCTATTCTAAACCAAGAATGGCCGATCTTTCCAACTGTGATCTTGGGTCATTGATCCTAGTTTCCTTGTTACAGGGGTGAAAAAAAAAAAAAGTGGCAGCTCATATGAGATAAAGTGGGATGAGGAAGCCTTTCAAAATGTTTTAAAGTACGATGCATAGGTATGGAGACAGTGATAAGCACTCCAGATGACTCAGAAGATTGTCCCACGGGCCATTCCTGGTCTATAGAGGGATTAACAAAGAGGCTAGGTTAGCTGGTACATAGGGTAGGAATTGTGAGAAAACTAAGACCGGGTTAAGTAGGTCAGTGGGTCAAGATGGCTTCTGCCCACTCATCCTTTTCACCCCTCTTTTAGTCTTGGACTAGATCTGTTCACCAACCAATCAGGATTCATTTCCGTTACCTGGTAAGAAGTTGGGGCCGAAGGCTCTTCAGTTATCCTAGTTGCCTACCAGAGGTATCATAGGCATTTTGACTTTTAGAACTTCACCACTTAGGGACAGAGGAGGATTTCACATAATAGTCTAGGAGTCCTTTCTGGCAGTGTATGTTTGTCTATATGCACGCGTGTATGTATGTATCGTTCTATCTGCAAAGTATTTTTAAATAGTCTATTTTTACTATATTAATAAATTTTAGGTATCCAACACCTTTTAAATAATTCCCCTATGTAATTTGTGTTTCTTCACAAAATCAATATGGTTTCATAGGAAAATCTTCTAGATACTAGAAACACTCACTTTTTGCTTATAATCCGAAAGGATATTGAACAATGTTTTTAAATGGGTGAATCAAAGTCTTCTTGTTCAATATGAACAAAGAATGATAAAAGACAGTGAAAATGAGGCTGCCACTTATTGATTATAGGTAAATTATTTAGTCTTCATTAGTCTGTTTCCCCCATATATGAAATGGGTATAATTATAGTACCTAACTCAGCATTGGTATAACAAATAAGTGAATAATGCAAGTAACGTTCTGGAAACAGACTGTTAGCTATTTTTATTATCAGGTCGTTTCACAACTCTCCATAAAGTTCAGCCATATGACAAGAAAAGAACATCAGAATATTTGCCACGTAATTGTGCGTCAGTCTAAATGGAACATTTCCCACCAAAAGTGAAAATAGCCCAGTCTGGCATTTCTCTGGGTTGGGAAGGAAAAAAACAATCATTTGTCAAAGACACTGTTTTATGAGGATTTAACTGGGCACAAATTGGATTTGTGGCTTGGTCATGGAGAGAAATGTTTGCAGAACATCTCGGAGATGGCAGTGATATATTCACATTGCCATTGGTAGCAATTTAAAATTGATAACATTATACTGCCATGTATTTCTGAGAAAATAGTAGTATTTAAGTGACAATAAGCCCAGTTTTCCTAGTACATCCATTTCTTTTTCTGAAATGTTCAGAACACGTTAACTTTTTCACAGTTCCATGTGGGGAACGCCTTTTTTTTTTTTTTCTTGGAGGTGGGACTCTTTCTCTACAAAATTACATGGCACACATCAGCAAAACTCTGATTCTTTTTTTTTTTTTTTTCCTGCTTCAGGTTTGAAACCTGAATGATCCTCTCAAATGCTTCATTCCAATGTTATATCAGGTTTGGTTTTAAGTAAAAAGCAACATATCCGGTAAATTTCAAGAATGAAAATGAGCATATTCTTTCTTTGGTTTATTTCATGAATTACGTTGATATGAGAAAAAATATATATATACGTTTTTAAAACTAAGATTTGTAGGGCGCCTGGGTGGCTCAGATGGTTAAGCGTCTGCCTTCGGCTCAGGTCATGATCCCAGGGTCCTGGGATCGAGTCCCGCATCGGGCTCCCTGCTCCTTGGGAGCCTGCTTCTCCCTCTGCTTCTCCCTCTCTCTCTCTCTCCTCCTCTGTCTCTCATGAATAAATAAATAAAATCTTTAAAAAAAAAAAACAACTAAGATTTGTTGCTTCATTATTAGTGAAATGCATATCCCTTGGGCCTAAATTGAATAAAGTTTTATAATCATCCTAGTCAAGTTCAAATGAAGGTTGCTCATGGGAATAACATCTAAGGTGGATCTTAATTTACTGGAACTGGTTTCCCCAGGCCCTTTGTTCTCATGATATTTAGTGTATGCTTAATGCACAGTGATTGGACAACATAATATTTTGAAATAATCCATCACACTCATGCACCAGGATATAATTGAAATGCATAGGACACTTCCTAGAAAAAAAAAAAAAAAAACAAAAGCTGTTTTGTACAGACCACGTCTGAATACATGTCAATTTTGATATTCATCCAACTAGATCCAACAACATTGCTAACTTCTACTAAACACTTGAAGACTTTTTTTTTTTTGCTTTTTTTAAAAAATAAAAAATCTTTAACATATATAAGTGATGTTGGCTGTGATAGTTCTGCCTCATCTTAAAAGAGAAATCATCCTATATGCTTTGAGGGAATTCTCTACGTGGGACCAGGAAGTCATGTCAATAATCACTGTAAAGTGAGACTGTGACATTCCCCTTCATGGGTCACTTGAAATTTCCCAGTTAACTTCCAAAGTCAGTATATTTGTTATATGCTATTTGTTTTTTGACATTAAAATACTTTATCATCATTACATGGAAATAGATTAGATTTATGTAGGATTTCTCCAAATCAGCTTACAGGTTTTGGTTTATAGGTAATGGAAAGCAATGAAAAAACACTGGTTTGCCTCATGGTACTATAGATATATGTCTATATAAGTGGAGCAGTAGCAAAGCTTCCCTGTCAAAACATTTTTCTTTCCTTTGTTGGTATTCCTTCCTTTAGAAGATTTGAAGACCCCTGGATTTTTTTTAAATTAAAAATTATCTCTTTGAAAAGTAGTTGGAACTTTCTTAAAAAGTTAAATGTAAATTCATAAATGTATCATATGATCAAGTAATTCCACTATTAGTTTTATATACCAATGTGAAATGAAAACATATGTCCACATAAGAACTTGTACAAAAGGTGATAGCAGCATTATTCAAAATAGCCTCAAACTAGAAACAGTCCAAATGTCCACCAATTTCCTGGCATATCCATATGATGGAATACAATTTAATAATAAAAAGGCACAAGCTCTTGATATACACCAAAAACATGGATGAACCTCAAAATCATTATGCTATTTTCCTCTAAGATCAGGAACAAAATAAGGGTGCAGGGTGCCTACTCTTGTCACTTGTATTAACAAGCATTGAAAGCCTTAGCCAGAGTAATTAAGCAAGAAAAAAAAAAAGGCATCCAAATCTAAAGAGAAGTAAAATTGTCTCTATTTGAAAATGGCATATTATATACAGAAAACTCTAAAGATCACACCAAACCCCCCCAACAACTTAGAACTGATAAATTCAATAAAGTTGCAAGATACAAAATCAATATACAAAAATCAGTTGTGTTTCTATACATCAACAATGAACTCTAAAAAAATTTTTAAGGAAACAATCCCACTTACAATAGCATCAAAAAAGCCCAAAACCATGACATACCTAGGGATAAATCTAACCAAAGAGGCAAAGGATCTGTACTCAGAAAACTATAAAATACTCATGAAAGAAATTGAGGAAGGCACAAAGAAATGGAAAAACGTTCCATGCTCATGGATTGGAAGAACAAACATTGTGAAGATGTCAATGCTACCTAGAGCAATCTACACATTCAGTGCAATCCCCATCAAAATACCATCCACTTTTTTCAAAGAAATGGGACAAATAATCCTAAAATTTGTATGGAACCAGAAGAGACCCCGAATAGCCAGAGGAATGTTGAAAAAGAAAAGCAAAGCTGGCAGCATCACGATTCCAGACTTCCAGCTCTATTACAAAGCTGTCATCATCAAGACAGTATGGTACTGGCACAAAAACAGACACATAGATCAATGGAACAGAATTGAGAGCCCAGAAATGGACCCTCAACTCTATGGTCAACTCATCTTTGACAAAGCAGGAAAGAATGTCCAATGGAAAAAAGGCAGTCTCTTCAACAAATGGTGTTGGGAAAATTGGACAGCCACATGCAGAAGAATGAAACTGGACCATTTCCTTACACCACACACAAAAATAGACTCCAAATGATTGAAAGACCTAAACGTGAGACAGGAGTCCATCAAAATCCTAAAGGAGAACACAGGCAGCAACCTCTTCGACCTCAGCCGCAGCAACTTCTTCCTAGAAACATCACCAAAGGCAAGGGAAGCAAGGGCAAAAATGAACTCTTGGGATTTCATCAAGATAAAAAACTTTTGCACAGCCAAAGAAACAGTCCACAAAACCAAAAGACAACCGACAGAATGGGAGAAAATATTTGCAAATGACATATCAGATAAAGGGCTAGTATCCAAAATCTATAAAGACCTTATCAAACTCAACACCCAAAGAACAAATAATCCAATCAAGAAATGGGCAGAAGACATGAACAGACATTTTTCCAAAGAAGACATCCAAATGGCCAACAGACACATGAAAAAGTGCTCAACATCGCTCAGCATCAGGGAAATCCAAATCAAAACCTCCATGAGATACCACCTCACACCAGTCAAAATGGCTAAATTTAACAAGTCAGGAAATGACAGATGTTGGCGGGGATGCGGAGAAAGGGGAACCCTCCTACACTGTTGGTGGGAATGCAAGCTGGTGCAACCACTCTGGAAAACAGTATGGAGGTTTCTCAAACAGTCGAAAATAGAGCTACCATACGATCCAGCAATTGCATTACTGGGTATTTACCACAAAGATACAAATGTAGGGATCCGAAGGGGTACGTGCACCCCAATGTTTATAGCAGCAATGTCCACAATAGCCAAACTGTGGAAAGAGCTAAGATATCCATTGACAGATGAATGGATAAAGAAGATGTGGTATATATACATGATGCAATATTATGCAGCCATCAAAAGGAATGAGATCTTGCCATTTCCAACGATGTGGATGGAACTGGAGGGTGTTATGCTGAGTGAAATAAGTCAATCGGAGAAAGACATGTATCATATGACCTCACTGATATGAGGAATTCTTAATCTCAGGAAACAAACTGAGGGTTGCTGGAGTGGTGGGGGGGTGGGAGGGATGGGGTGGCTGGGTGATAGACATTGGGGAGGGTATGTGCTATGGCGAGTGCTGTGAATTGTGCAAGACTGTTGAATCACAGATCTGTACCTCTGAAACAAATAGTGCAATATATGTTAAGAAAAAAAAAAAGAAGATAGCAGGAGGGGAAGAATGAAGGGGGGAAAATCGGAGGGGGAGACAAACCATGAGAGATGATGGGACTCTGAAAAACAAACTGAGGGTTCTAGAGGGGAGGGGGTGGGGGGATGTGTTAGCCTGGTGATGGGTATTAAAGAGGGCACGTTCTGCGTGGAGCACTGGGTGTTATGCACAAACAATGAATCATGGAACACTACATCCAAAACTAAGGATGTAATGTATGGTGATTAACATAACAATAAAAAAATAAAAAAAACAATAGCATCAAAAAGAATAATTAGGAATAGATTTAACCTAGGGGATTAAAGATCTATGCACTGAAAATTATAACACATTGATAAAAGAAGTTGAAGAAGATATAAATAGAAAGATATTTCATGTTCATGGATTGGAAAAATTAATATGTTAAAATGTCCATACTGTTCAAAATGACCTACAGATTCAATACAATCCCTGTCAAAATTCCAATTCTCACTATTCACAGAAGTAGAAAAAAAAATCCTAAATTTTATATGGAACCACAAAAGACCCCAAATAACTAAAGCAGTCATGAGTAAGAAAAGCAAAGCTGGAGGCATCACAGTTTCTGATTTCAAACTATATTACAAAGCTATAGTAAAACAGAAGGGTATTGACTTGAAAACAGAATAAACACATAGATCAATGATACCAAATAGTGAGCCTAGAAATAAATCCACGCATATGTGGTCAACTAATTTTTGACAAAAGTGCCAAGAATACATATGGGAATGGATAGTCTCTTCAATAAATGGTCTTGGTAAAACTGGATATCCACATGCAAAAGAATGAAATTGGACCCCTATATTATACCACACACAAAAATCAGCTCAGAATAGACTGAAGACTTAAATTTAAGAACTGAAACTATGAGATTCCTATAAGAAAACATGGAGGGTAAGCTCCTTTGGTCTTGGCAGCGATTTTGGATTTTCTGGACTTGTCAGCAAAACAAAGGCAACAAAAGCAAAAATAACCAAATAGGAATATATCAAGCTAAAAAGTTTCTGCACAGCAAATGAAACAATCAATAAAATGACAAATGAAAAGACAACCTATGGAATGAGAGAAAATATTTGCAAACCATATACCAGTAAGGAGTTAATATACAAAATATATAAGGTACACTTAGAACTCAGTAACAAAAAACACAAATAACCTGATTTAAAAATGGAAAAGAACATGAATAGAAATTTTTCCAGAGAATACAAAAAATTCTCAACAGGTATATTGAAAGAGGCTTATATTACTAGTCATCAGGGAAATGCAAATCAAAACCGTAATGAGAGATCACCTCATACTTGTTACGATGTCTATTATCAAAAAGACAAATGTTGGCGAGGATGTAGAGAAAAGGGAAGTATGACTTCTGCCCTAAAAGAGCACCTTATTTGGAAAAATAGGAAACCATTAAGAAATACCACAAGGATTTTTGTAACTCTAAAAGAAATATAGACAAGTAAGTCCCTTGAGTCTAGAGGATGAAAGTCACTACAAATGGCAGGAATAATTCATAAAGAAGAAAGATTTGTTAAAAAAATAAAAATAAAAAAAGATAGCCAATTTGTGGCACAGAAATATAAGTGAAGGGCCACTCCATGGAGAGGGAGAACCAAGTCAAAGCCAAGTCAAAGCCAAATCAGAGGTGGGAGTAAAGTATGTGCCGACACAAGTGAAACCGAGTTCACAATGAAGGAGGAGAAAATTAACAGAGCTCCTTCAAGTTTCATGGGAAACAGGAAGTCAAGTAAGATTCAAGAGTCATAAGACAAATGAGATTTATTAGATAGAGAATGTGGTGGTGACCACAGTCAGTTTGTGGATGGGAGACTGGAAAAAGAACAATCAAGTAGGAATGTATTGCAAAAAAAAGTAACTGTTTTTGACTCAGTGGAAACAACTGAGTCCAGCGCTGGCTGAAATGAACATCTTTCAAATAAAGAAAAGACAGAGTAGTCATTATTTCACATGAATTTATGATTGATAATTTTTTCCCTCCTTTTGTGAGATAGGAACCTGATAGATGAGAAAACGAAATCTTAGAAAGTCATGTGTTTAAAAAAAATAAAAAAAATAAAAAATAAATAAAAAAAGAAGAAGAAGATAGCAGGAGGGGAAGAATGAAGGGGAGTAAATCGGAGGGGGAGACGAACCATGAGAGACGATGGACTCTGAAAAACAAACTGAGGGTTCTAGAGGGGAGGGGGTGGGGGGATGGGTTAGCCTGGTGATGGGTATTAAAGAGGGCACGTTCTGTGTGGAGCACTGGGTTTTATGCACAAACAATGAATCATGGAACACTACATCAAAAACTAATGATGTAATGTATGGTGATTAACATAACAATAAAAAATTAAAAAAAAAGAAAGTCATGTGTTTGCCCAACATGACACATAGCTGAGAAGAATACACCTTGTGACGTCAAATCTAGGGAACTGGTTTTTGCACCTGGAACTGTAAAACCAAAGATTTATAGGATTCTGCCTGATAATATAAATGGGTGAGGTAGATAAGGTAAAAGATTAAAATGTTATGATGTAAACATTATGAAAAATGGCACCTGACTTTGACCTTACTATCCAGGGTTGATGGAGAGTAGTAGAGACTGTGGGAAATACCTCATCTTAAAGGGAAGTCACCAGCATGCTTCAAAAGGAGAAAATTTGAACTTTCAGTTACCAAAACCAAAATGTAGGAGCTAATATTGATTCTTCCATTTTTCTCTTACCCTATAGCCAAATCCTGGATACTTTATCTTCAGACTCTATCCAGAATTTGATCGCCTCTTCACAATGCCTGCTTTGCCTCCAAGCCACCATCATCTCTCTCGCTTCAAATATGTCTTCCCAGGTTTTCTCTCAAAGCTCACTCTTGATTATCTAGACTTCTCAGACTTTCTTTTGCTGTTTTTCAAAAGATACCTTTACAAAAGAAAAAAAAAAGGCATAGATTGGGAGGAAACATTTTCATTATATGAATTTAAAAAAGAACTTATAACCAGAATTTTTAAAAAATTCCTATATTAACTCAATAATAATAGAAGATAAACAATTCAGTTAAAAATATGGCTGGGGCACCTAAGTGGCTCAGTCGGTTAGGCGTCTGCCTATGGCTCAAGTCATGATCCCAGGGTCCTGGGATGGAGCCCCAAGTCAGGCTCCCTGCTCTGTGGGGAGCCTGCTTCTCCCTCTCCCTCTGCCTGCCGCTCTGCCTACTTGTGCTCTCTCTCTCTCTCTGTCAAATAAATAAATAAAATCTTAAAAAAAAAATATGGCCAAAAGATTTGAACAGATACTTCATACTGAAGATACCTGAAAGCCAAAAGCATACAAAAAGGCTCATTAGGGAAATGCAAATTAAAACTGCACTGAGATACCGCCACACAACCATCAGAATGACAATTCATAGCTTGGGAAAAACATTTGTAATTCATGTGTATCATCTGTTTCTGTGTAATAAATTATGATAAATTCAGCAGCTTAAAAAAAATCTCACTGGGCGCCTGGGTGGCTCAGATGGTTAAGCGTCTGCCTTCGGCTCAGGTCATGATCCCAGGGTCCTGGGATCGAGTCCCACATCAGGCTCCCTGCTCCTTGGGAGCCTGCTTCTCCCTCTGCTTCTCTCTCTCTCTCTCTCCCTCTCTCTCCCCCTCTGTCTCTCATGAATAAATAAATAAAATCTTAAAAAAAATCTCATAATATCTGTGTGTCAGGAATTTGGGCATGGCTTAGCTGGGTCTTCTGCTTTAGTGTCTCTCTCAATGCAACAATCAAGATTTCAGCCAGAGCTGGAATATCATCCAAAGGTTGAACATGGAAGGGATCTTCTTCCAAGCTCACATGGTGATTGCAGGATTGAATTCTTCCAGGGAAGTTGCGTTGAGGGCCCTGACCTTTCTTAATTCCTTGAGTGTGGACCTCTCCAACATGAGAGCTTGCTTCCTCAAATTATGCAAGCCAACAAGGCAATAGAGAGCCTATGAGCAAGATGTAAAATACGATTTTATGTAACCTAAACTCAGTAGTGACATGTTGTTTCCTCCTACTAATTAGAAACAAGCCACAAGTCCTACCTGCCAGCACCCAAGAGAAGGGGATTATACAAAGGTGTGAATACAAAGAAGTGGGGATCATTGGTAACTGTCCTAAGAGCTGCCTATCATACATGTGTCTCACAAAGACTGTAGAATATTAGTGAACTTTTATAACTCAACAATAAAAAAATATATATGGGGCACCTGGGTGGCTCAGTTGGTTAAGCGACTGCCTTCGGCTCGGGTCATGATCCTGGAGCCCCGGGATGGAGTCCTGCATCGGGCTTCCAGCTCCGTGGGGAGTCTGCTTCTCCCTCTGACCCTGCCCCCTCTCATGCTCTCTCTTTCTCTCTCTCACTCTCTCTCTCTCGCAAATAAATAAATAAATAAAAATCTTTAAAAAAACAAAATAAATAAAAATAAAAATATATATATGACTCAGTTAAAGTACGGAGAGAAGACTTAAGTAGACACTTCTCAAAAGAAGATATCTGAGAGCCAACATGTATATGAAAAAAGTGCTCTACCTCATTAGTCATCTGAAAATTCAAATTAAAACCACAAAGAGATTCTACTACACACCCACCAGAATGGCTAAATTTAAGCAGCTGACAATACCAACTATTGTCAAGGAAGTAGAGTGACCGGAATTCTCCTTGTTGCTCGTGGGAGTGTAAAATGGTCCAACCACATTGGAAAACACGTTGGTAATATCTAATAAAATTAAACACACACACCTACCCATACAGTTTCACGCCTAGACATTTCTCCTCTCAGAATGTGTCCACATGTGTCTACACACACACACACACACACACACACACACAAAGTACTTTATTCACAGTAGTCCCAAACTGGAAAATACCAAAAGCCCATCAACAGAAGCATACAATAAAAAAGTAGTCTATTTATAGGAATCACTACACAGCAGTTTTTTAAAAGGATAACTACTGACACACACACCACATGAATGAACCTCAGAAACGTTTGATCAAAAGAAGCCAGAAATTAACAAAAATTCATCCTGAACTGTCCTATTTTCATGAAATTCAAAAAGAGGCTAAATTAGTATATAATGATAGAAGTCAGTAGAATTGTCATTTCTGGGAGGGGGTCGAGAGAGCTGTTGTGGATTCAGAGGGAGCTTGTGGAAATGTTCTGGGCATGATGGACACGTTTTACATTTCATCTGGGTGGCGGATGTGCAGATGTGCCCATGTGTAAGTGGTCACTTAAAATGTGTGCATCTTCCTGTATGCTTATTCTAGCTTGAGAAACTAGAGTGAGAGAAACACAAAACCACTTTGATGTGCATTCCAGTTACTTGGGGATCTTGTGAAAATTCCGGTTCTTTTTTAGTAGGCCTGCCCTAGGCTCCGGATTCTGCATTCCCAGCCAAGCCCAGGTGCTACTGCCATGGGGCAGCCAGTGCGGATTTCCCTGTGTCTCCCTCTTCTTTCCTGTGTCCAGACTCTTAGAGTCTAGAGACGCACTAGTTCCATTTTCCTACGGGTTGAATCTCTTGTCTTCTGCTGGATGTTTGCCCCTGTTGGGTGGTCTGAATCAGAATTCTGCAGGCCAAGAACCTAGTGTTTTTGAAGAGCAGAGATAACAACCCCCCCAGTCCAGAGGACATCGAGGGGATCAGAATTAAAGCTGGGCTTAGCAAAAGCCCTGGGGTAGATCCTTTTTGACCTGCTCTGTAGGGCCTAAGGCACACAACATAAGTGAAACAGACTTAACCAAGGCTGGGTCTAGCAAGTGAGGAAATTATAATCTGTGGCTCATACAGCTCTGTATCATGAACTTGGACCTGAACTTTTCCAGAGAGTCACACCTATGTATTTTTTTAAACCTGGGAATCTCTTTCAGGGCCTTAGAAGGTCAACTTGGGTGCCAGTAGCATTTACAGCTTGTACTGTGGGCTATGAAGAGTAAATCAGAAACCCGATCAATGATAGATACGTTGTTAGTCTGGCCATATTAAAGATCGAAAATGTGACGAGTTCATGTTTGGAAAGTCTATTACTCAGATCCTTCTTTGAACAGCAGAACTCTGGTCTTCGATGGGTTATTTTCTTGACTTAGTACTTTTGGCTTCTTATATGAATAAGCTACTTTTCGCAATATCTGAAGATTCTCCTAGGTGATGTTATTATTCCTTAGTATAAACTAACAAAATGTATTCACTTAACAAAATAATCCATCGTGCTTGAATTTGAACAAAATCTATTTACTAGGCAAATTGTGAGATAACAAAATTTGAACAAAAGATGTTACTAGACAATTTAACATTATTAATTAAAGCAGTATGCTATGGTAAAATGTATGAAGATGTGGATTGGACTTGCCAGGTATAAAATTTGGGCAAGTTAACTGTCTATAAAATGGAAATAGTATCTATCTCACAATATTTTTAAGTGAGGCAGTATCTGTAAAGCATGAATTGTAGTGCATATCATGATGTAGATGTTTAATAAGTTCTAATTTCCTTCTCCCCACCCACTCCTTGATCCAGGACACTAATCTCTACCCATCTCTATTCCCTGGTATAAGCTCCCTAGGAAAAGTACTACACAAAGCATTTAATCAACTTATAGTTCTATGAGAAACTAGGTATCTCTAAATATTATATAATATTTGCAAACTATCTTTTCCTACTGGTAATCCCAGAAATTGGTTTAAGTAAAAAGGAGTCAGTGCAACTAAAGGAAGACTTAGAGTGTCTAACTGTTATCTTCACTATTTCTTTCTCTTTGTTACCTTTAAAAATAATGATTACAAATAAGCTAAATTTTCTTTTAGAAGACCACACAAACCACATTTAATAGTGAGGATTTGTTTACTCTTGGGGGAATTTGTTTAAATAGAAATGATTAAATTGCTCTTTTCTGGTCATATTTGCTTCTGTCCACTGTCCTGCCCTTCACTGCCACCATGTTTCATGGCACTGGGAATGTGAGCACCAGCCTGGAGGGAGGATGGAATCCACCTGCCCCCCACAGAAACCACCCTCAATATATGTGGGGAATAGAAGTAAAATAAAAACAAAAACTCCAGGAGTAAACTGCAAGTAGACACTCAGCAATTCTAAGAGATTTTCACAGCGTGAGAAGGAGAGAAGAGACAGTGGCCAGAGCAACCAGCGGGGGATGGTGAGGGACCAAGGGAGGGATGGGGGGCTATTGTCCTCGCACGGAGAGGTGATCAGATGAAGAGAGGGCTGAACTTAGGGACTGGGATGTCTGAGAGTGGAATTGCTCGCTCCTTGTCAAGATGTGTCATTACTTTGTTCAAAATTTTTTTTTCTTAAGTACAAATATATTAAAGGTTTTGTTGCAAAATTTAAGACAATGCCATTGCTGCCAAAATTTTTACATACTTTTTGTTCTTATATTTTGTATCAGTCAGGGTCCTGGCAGGAAACAGAAGACACTCAAATTAGGAAAAAAAATTGGGGGATACTTACAAAGGAACTAATTACAGTTGACCCCACACAGTTGAAAATCCGCATATAACTTTCAACTCCCCCAAATCTTAACTGCTAATAGCCTAGTGTTGACTGGGAGCCTTACCGATAACATAAACAGTCAATTAACACATATTTTGTATGTTATATGTCTTATACACTGTCTTATTATGATAAAGTAAGCTACAAGAAAGAAAATCTTATTAAGAAAATCATAAGAAAGAGAAACTACATTTACAATACTGTACTGTATTTATTGGAAAAAATATGCTTCTAAGTGGATCAGCACAATTCATACCCAAGGGTCAACTACACAAGGGTGTGGTTGAATGTAGGGAACCCACAAGACAAAAACCCAGGGCTAGTGGTGGATGGGCTGTTGCCAAACGAGGGTATAGTGGTGGATGGGCTGTTGCCAAATGAGGGTAGGGGAAATATTCACGGAAACAAGGAGGAGAGAGAGTTATTTAGAAAAGGATGATTTGTGAGGAGCATCAAGCCCTCTGATCTTCAGGAACACAGCCAGCTTAATATGCTGTCTCACGGGGAGAGAATCAAGATTATAAATTCCCTGAGCTTCCTTCCCTTGTTTTGTCCAGTCTTTTGTGTGGCTTCTCCATTAACCAAACCTAATAGTAAGTCAGAGGACATGAGAGCCCTTTAATGTCACCTGTGAGTTTGGAAAGTCCCCAGTAGCTGAGAGTGGTCTTAGATTCATAATTTGCCAGAAGGACTCGTCGACCTTAGCAAAGCTAGTATATTCATGATTTTGGTTGATGACAGTGAAAGGAAGCAGGTCAAAATCTCTAAAGGGAAGAGATGCATAAGGAAGGATCCAGGAGGAACCAGGCATCGGCTTCCTGTTGTCCTCACCCAGTGGAGTCATTTGAACAATATTTATTTCTCCCAGCAACAATGTATGACAATACACACAGAATGTTGCCAACCATGGAAGCTTACCCAAGCTTGGTGTCCAAAGTTTTATTGAGTGTTGGTCACTTAGACAAAGCTGACTGCGTACATGACTGACCTTAGTCTCCAGCCCCTGCAGACGGTGAGCTGACACCACGTGGCCCAACACCCCGCCCCTTAAAACACATGGTTACCAAAGACTACTGGACTGGCCCAACACCCTTTTTAGGTAAGATATTCCAAGGGCTTATCTCCTAAGATCTGGAGGCAAAGGGCCAAACCTTTTGTGTGTGTGTGTGCGTGTGTGTGTGTGTGTGTGTAAAGCATATTATTTACTACATATATCTATATAGCTTAGCAGGACTGGCTATATAATTTGTGGGGCCCAGTGAAAAATGAAAATGGGGGCACTTGTTAAAAAATTATTACAGATTTCAAGATGGTGACTTGGGAGCGTTAAACCAAACATGGGACCCTTCTGAACATGAGAACATGGACAACTGCATGGGCCACATGCCCATGAAGTTAGCCTTGCAGGTCAGCTCAGTTTATTTGCTAAGTGGGCACACCTGCCCTCATTCATATGGTACCAGGTGCTTGGGGGATTCCAGAGGTTGAAGAAAACCAACCCCTGCTCTTGAGGCATTTATAGTCTATTAGGGTAGATAGCTCTCTCCCCAAATGGCTGTAATACCAGCGAACAGTACATGTACCTTTAGGAAGAAATAGGAAAATGCACTTGGAATTTAGCAAACTTTAAAATGTTCCAGCTGGGATTATTAACGTGGTTGTTGCAAGGATCCAAGAGATAATGTATATGAAAGCAGGTTGAAAACATATATATTTACATGCGATAGATATACCCATTTGGTAAATAACCACCTGAGTTTTTGTTTGTTTGTTTGTTTGTTTGTTTTTTGGGGGTAAAACTCAATGTTTTTTTTTTTATTATCATGTTCAATTAGCCTGAGTTTATAGAATCCTTTTTGCTGCCATCAGTCCTATTATTAGAAAAAAAGTAAGATCCTGAAAGGAATGTGCTGTTTTGCTTCTAGAGGGCAAACCAGATAATCAAATGGGAAACATACATGCTCAAGGAACAAGAGGAATGGCATAAGACCTTATCTATCTGATGGCTCTTACCTACAAATTCAGAAGCCCCTTACGCAAGCAAAAAAAAAAGAGAGAGAGAGAGAGGGGGGTGTTTTCTGCTGCAGTGACTCTGTGTGTATGTTTGGCTGAATAGATTATTTCAGATAGTTGTTGGGGCACTTCTGCCACCTTTGCAGTTGCATACAATCAGATAGTTACCTATGGAAAAGCACAGAAGGATAGGCTGAAAAGAAAAGATTTCAACAGGTGAAGTCCATTGGTGTATTTCTGTGCATGTCGGGAAAATTAAAAGCTCCAATGTATGTGAAGTTTGGTTATAATGGAGCCGGTCTCCTTGCAGATGGCATCTCCTAAAGAAACTGTGACTCCCTAGGAATTCCTTAAAAGCGACTCAATCATATACCCTTCCTGACAAGTTCTCAGAAGATAATAGTCAAATATGAGGATATTGGAGGAGATCTTTGAGACAACATGTCCCCCCCACCCCCCCCCCCCACGCACACTGGAGACATGGCCCTTGGCAATCAGAGGCTCCTAACCCCCTCTCCTGTCCTTGAAATGTAGTAACCCTTCCCCCACCAACACCCCTCCCCGCCACAGCTGGAGCCATTTTCTAGGACAGGGATGTGTTGAGACTCTCCGAAGGGTATAAGTGACTAAACCCTGCCAGTCCTCTATATAAACATTTAAGATTCTTGCGGTGGGTGCAGAGGTCTGTCTTGTGGCACCCAGGACAAGCCATGGAATTAAGTTCCCTTGCTTCTTAAACCCACCACCTGCCTCTCTGGAGTGGCCTGCCTCTGTCTTGTGTCTCTCTTTGCCCTCTGTGTACGGGGCCAGTTTCAGATTTCATCTGGGGAAGTCCTGAGACTGCAAACCAACAGAGGAAAACCCACAGATGTCCCAAGACATCACCAAGTTGAATGGTTGTTGATAAATAGTGACTGTAGATTAATAATTAAACTTTTTAATAGCAAATAGATGGGTCCCACAAGAAGATGGAATTACTCATTAGGAGGCAATTCCACATGCCACTGAATGTGGGAAAGAAAACCCCACAACTGATCCAATCTATCAACCTCTGGGTGGTTCTTTTGTTTAATCCACATTACTTTTATAACTCTTACTTTTCTCCACCTACAGGTTAATGAAGTTACTGTTGCTTCCAGGATTAAGAGAACGTGCTTCCTTTAATAAATCAAAGATCATCAGGTAAAACAACATATAGGATTTCCTTTTCAGTATGGAAAAAAAAAAGGCACTTGCCTGGAGAGTAGGGCGTTTTGACAAAGCCAGTTTGGAATTCTTGAATTTAGATATTGTTTCATTACACTTTGCCTGTTTAAAATGGTCTTGTATCTTAAAGGATAATGTTGTAACATCAATTTTTAAAAAATTCACCTCTTAAAGGGGCCCAGCAAGGCACCCATTATAACAGTACAATATTCACCTGTTTACAACAATATTAATTAAAAAGGAAAAAAAGAAAAGACATAAAAGACATCCAGAGCTCTCTAATTTCAGTTTTTTGAGAGGCAACAACTCCAATGAAGCCATTTAATATTTATGTTTATATTTTACTTTGTAACTGGACTTGAATGCAATATGTGAGATAGTTTTTATTAACAGATTTTGTAAGAGTTTCTATCAGTAGGATTGCATTTGTTGTTGTTTTGCTTG
Organism: Zalophus californianus; assembly: GCF_009762305.2. Taxonomy (NCBI): domain Eukaryota; kingdom Metazoa; phylum Chordata; class Mammalia; order Carnivora; family Otariidae; genus Zalophus; species Zalophus californianus. The sequence goes on along the minus strand of NC_045610.1, from coordinate 53,280,337 downwards.
TGTTTATTTTTTTTCTTTTCTGGCTTTTGTGGGTGTTAGCATGCTTATGGGGCTCTGTGGGTACATGTGTGCTTTTAAAAAACTCTTTCCAAGAGATTTGGAAAATGATAGAGAATGGCCAGTTATGGAATTAGTCCAACTAGCAAGGAGAAAAGGTGAAAATAGTTTTGGTCTTTACCAAGAATAACAGCTACAATTAAATAAAATAAAGTGAGAGAGAGAAAAAATAAAGAAAGAATGATCGAAAGAAAGAATGAAAGAAAGAAAGAATGAATGTAAGAAAGAAAGTTAGAATGACAGAAAGAAAGAAAAAAGTGACACATGAATTTTACCTTCTTGAGGAAGATATTTTAATCCTTAAATAACATTTACCCCACACATTCATACACATAAAAAATAAAGATTAAAAAATAGATCTCCATCTAAAAAAAAACAGACCTCTAACTTAACCAAAGCAAAGCATTTTAATGTTTTTTTATTTTTTTATTTTTAACAGATCTTTTTTTTTAAGATTTTATTTATTTATTTGAGAGAGAGAGAATGAGAGATAGAGAGCATGAGAGGGAAGAGGGTCAGAGGGAGAAGCAGACTCCCCGCTGAGCAGGGAGCCTGATGTGGGACTCCATCCCGGGACTCCAGGATCAAGACCTGAGCCGAAGGCAGTTGCTTAACCATCTGAGCCACCCAGGCGCCCCAGCATTTTAATGTTTTACTGTGTGTATCCAAATTAGTTGTAGATGAATTCTGGAAAAGCTGCAAATGTATTAAACTTTTATAAATTGCTAATACATTAATGTTTTATAAATTAAACCATATTTATGTTGCCAAAGCAAACTTACTTTTTAGCATGACATATATGTATATCTATAATATAAAATTTACAATATAAACATATATATTTATAAAACAGAACTGAATTTCAATTGGATATATACTCAATTTTGTTTTCTCAGATCCTTCTTTAGAAGGACCTACCTGTATTTTTCTATGAATAAGTTAAGTTTCCCCAAATTCAATATGATGCTTGCCAGCATGGTGCACGTAATTTTATAGAATGACACACACTTCTTAAATTCAGTACTTCCCTTATTTTAACCAAATGATGTATTTCTCTTCATTTATTAAATGTAGTTAGTGTTCCCCCAAATGAAAGGTGTGACCTCAAAGTTTAGAGGTCAGAACGAATATTGCACAATTTGGCTAATTTGATTTCTTTTGTCCTCCTTGAAGTTTTTACTATACAATCCTGTTACTCCTCCCTCACTGTGGGAGATCAGTTGCATTAATGGTAAACTGTAATGCCCTTAATTCTGATCTGGGGCTGGCCATGTGAACTGTTTTCACCAAAGAAATTATTGGAGTTATGACAAGGCAAGCAGAGACTTGAAATGATGCTTGCACATCTCCACTTGTGTTCTGGTACCTCCTTCATTGACATGAGAATTTTCCCAAACAAGAGGAGGAGAGACGTATGGAACGGAGCCAGCTTGCCCCAGCTGTGACCATCCTAGATCAGCCAACAGTCAGCTCAGCCCCAAACTATGAAAGCCCAGTCGGCATCAGCAGAGGCGTCTAGCCAACCACGCCAGACTAGTGAGCAATAAACACTTATTATTGCATCCCAGTGAGGTTTTGTGATTGTTTATGATGGAGCATTATCATGGCAATAGATCCCTCCATTGCTGATGCACTCACCCAAGGCACTGTTTCAAGAAACTGATTGTACTTGCAACCTAGGCAGCTTGGTCAGTCCCTGATACCTTTGAGAGATCTGAGACTTTGGAGAAGGTAACTTTACCTTTCAGAGCCTTGATTTCCTTATCTGTGAAATAAAATTTTCAAACCACATCAGCTTCATGGTCACTTCTACATCTGTATTATTTGATTGGTTGATGGATTTTAAAAGTGATGTCTTTGCAAATGGCAAGATCTCATTCCTTTTGATGGCTGCATAATATTCCAAAGGAATGAGCGCTTGCCATTTGCAACGACGTGGATGGAACTGGAGGGAGTTATGCTGAGTGAAATAAGTCAATCAGAGAAAGACATGTATCACATGACCTCACTGATATGAGGAATTCTTAATCTCAGGAAACAAACTGAGTGTTGCTGGAGTGGTGGGGGGTGGGAGGGATGGGGTGGCTGGGTGATAGACATTGGGGAGGGTATGTGCTATGGTGAGCGCTGTGAATTGTGCAAGACTATTGAATCACAGAGCTGTACTTCTGAAACAAATAATGCAACATATGTTAAGAAAAAAGAAAAAGAAGAAGATAGCAGGAGGGGAAGAATGAAGGGGATTAAGTCAGAGGGGGAGATGAACCATGAGAGACGATGGACTCTGAAAAACAAACTGAGGGTTCTAGAGGGGAGGAGCGTAGGGGGATGGGTTAGCCTGGTGATGGGTATTAAAGAGGGCACGTTCTGCATGGAGCACTGGGTGTTATGCACAAACAATGAATCATGGAACACTACATCAAGAACTAATGATGTAATGTATGGTGATTAACATAACAATAAAAAAATAAAAAAAAGTGATGTTTTCTTGTAAATGTCCCTTTAGATGCCTTCTGCAAAAATAAGTTTATAGTTCTATGTGGCTGGACCAGTGCTCAGCTATTGGGGGTGATTTTGTTTCTTTCCACTAACACTTTACCTACAAACCCCCACCCCCACCCCAATGCCCGGTATCTCCCCCAGCCTCATAGCAGAGGCAGCATTAGCTGTGGTTAAGCTTGCTATCTCCAAAGCCCAAAAGCCTTCTTCATAGCCCAGCCCTACAATTTAGGGTTGTGTAAACGTGGGGAGTCATGTCGGGTCTCCCTGTCTTCTTTAGATAATGCTGATTACTTACCTCAGTGGTTTGCTTTACAAAAGTGAATGAGCTCATCTGTTTAATTTAATACATATATTAAGAATTTAGAACGGTGCCTGGCACATCTAATATTATTATACTTTGGCTATTGGGATGGTGATCCTTCCACTTCTTCTGCCTCAAAGATTTTGGTTAAAAACTAAAATAGTGTCTTGAGTAGAAGACAGTGGGCATTTTTCATAGGACCGCATTTAGAAGAGCATGACCATGATCAGTGGCCTATTGCATCAGGAATGGTGCCGTGAGGCATCAATAAATGTGCACACTAGTATTACCCATGTTGGGAGTGACCATAACAGATTACGTGAAAGAACCAGGGTCAAATCTTACCTGTGTTAGGAGGCAGTCTGATGCAAGCTGAAAGAAGAGTGAAGACCAGAAGTCAGAAGATCAGGATTTTATTCTCACTGTTTCTAGTTACACATTTATTTCTACTTGGCTGTCGATTTCTGGTTACACCTCTTACCAATTTGCCGTGGCCTCTGAGGTGACTTTGGATAAAGCACTTAACGTCTTTGAGCCTCAGTGGCATCTTCCATAAAAGTGGAAAAAAAAACCTGTTGAGATACTGATCATATACGCCAAACTGCTAGCCCTGTGCTTCTTAAATTTAATGTACCAGGAATCATTCGGGGACAGGTCAAGATGCAGCTTCAGTCAGGGAGTCTAATTTGGTCTGTCTGTAGAATGGAGTTGGAGAATCTGCATTTTTAATAAGATTATTAGTATGTGGTCTGTGGACCACACCTGGAGACCCATTTCGTTGCTTTCTTTGTCTGCTAATTGGGAAGATGACGAACATCTCCCCTTCTTTGTGTGCCACAGCGTCATGTGCCCGCAAAGAGATGATGTGGGAGAAGGAGGTGCTTTGTGTGCAGTAAAACCCCGGAAACTTTAATTCTTCTTCTTGTTAAGTAAACACTCAATGCTTCAGAACTCCCTGATCCTACTTGTGCTTTGGTCCTATAGAATCTTGATTTTCTACCTCCCAGCAACAGGACTTGATGTTCCTAAGAGAGGAGTTATGAGCTGATGGGTGTGTTCTCATGTTACGGGGCGGGGGGGAGTAGGGGGCTACATGGGAAAGAGACAAAAGGTGGCACCCCGAAAGAGCCCCTTTTTTTTGCCACTGGGTCTGTGATTGGCTTCCTCCACATACACCATCTCTTGGGATGCTCACCACCCTCATTTTATGTAAGAAAGTCCTCTTGAGGGTGTTTGCCGCCAACATGCTTCCAGATCCCTGGGTGCGTTGTATATCCTGCTGGGAAACAAGGAAAGTGGACCGAAGGACAAACCACCGCCTTCGAGCCTGCGCCACTTCATCGAAGATTGCCAACAGCCAGTGTTTCGGTCTGTTTTAACTGAGGGATGAAGCAATTAAAATAACTCCATAAAAGTGGCGACTCGGGCCCTTCGTGGCTTAGTTGCCGTTGACAAAGGCAAATCAGGAATTGGAGGGGTTTGGGTGAGGACGCCTCCAACCCTTTGCTTTTCCCTTAACTTTCTCTCTGTCCTTTCCCCATCAGCTTTCTTGTTCTCTTCGAATCTCACCTTCACCTTCAACTTGATCTTCCTCGTGGCATCGCTGGCTCTTCTCTTCCCTTTTTCCTAATCTGCGGTGAGGGTTCCCCGGCCTGCCTCAGTCTCTGCTCGGTCTCCCGGACCCCCCCCACCCCCCCACCCCACCTCACCCCACCCCACCCCACCCCACCTTGCTCTCTGAGCTCCCGGCTGATTTTATAAGCCCCCTGGAAGGCCTGCAGTTTATTGAAGGGTGAGGGAGGGCAAGTCCACCCGTGGGTCGGGGAGGGGGTGGCGGTTTCCTCCCTGGGGTTCCCCAGTCATCGCTGAAGGGGCAGACAGCTTTCTGGCTCCCGTCTGTCGAATCCCAGTCAGAAAGCCCTGTGCTGCTGTGGGTGTCTAAAAGCCACCTTTGGGCAAAAAGGATAATAAAAACGTTCAGTCAGACGTTCGAGGCAGCGTTCCAAACTGCTAGCTGCCAGTTCCCCAGTTAAGAGAGGCCTGGCTCCAAGCCTCTCACATTAACCCCTTTCCCTCCAGCTCTCCGTGGAGATACTGCGCTTCTAATGCCTAGGACTGAGAAAAGGAGAGGAGGAGTGGGGGGGAAACGGAGTGGGGGGGGAGAGGTGGAGTGGGGGAGGGAGACGGAGTGGAGGGGAGAGGTGGAGTGGGGGAGGGAGACGGAGTGGAGGGGAGAGGTGGAATGGGGGGAGACGGAGTGGGGGGGAGAGGTGGAGTGGGGGGGAGAGGTGGAGTGGGGGGAGACGGAGTGGAGGGGAGAGGTGGAGGGGGGAGAGGCGGAGTGGGGGAGACGGAGTGGGGGGAGACGGAGTGGGGGGAGAGGCGGAGTGGGGGGAGAGTGGCGGAGGAGGAGGCGGGGAGAGACTGAGGGGGAGAGAGACTGAGGGGGAGAAGTGGAGGGGGAGAGGTGGAGGCGGGGAGAGGCGGAGGGGGAAAGACAGAAGGGGAGAGAGCGGGAGTGGGGGAGAGACAGAGTGGGGGAGACAGGGAGAGAGAGAGAGAGACAGCATTGCAATGAAAGAGAACTTCGGGAAGAATCCAGATTTCAATGTTGCAAAGTTTTATTCCATTTGGACAGCTTGCGCTTCAATAAATAAGATGTTGTGAAGAGAGGGTGGTCAATGTGTTTGAAAGAAAAACATTGAAGGGTGCGACTCAGCTTTCCCTGGCTTTTTAACAGCCATGAACGCCTTGATATTTTTGGCTTGGATATATATGTGCGTGTGTGTGTGTGTGTGTGTGTGTGAGCGTTTTTTCTTTTTTTTTCTTTTTAAAAATATGAGGTATTAGGCTCTCTCCCAAAGCACATTCAAGGGCGGCTGCCTGTAAGCCACACTCCTCTATTAGGGCAATGTGTCTTGCAAAAAAGGGGGGGAAAAGAGGAAGGAAGGAAGGAGACTCCCTCCTGATGACACACTCACCTACATCCTGATGGCCTTGCTTCTCATGGTCGTCTGTCTAGCTCACTTTCTAGCCCTGTCTACATGGGGTGTCCATGTTCAGAATGCTCATGTCTTGGCCAGTAGCTTCATTCCATTGCAGAAAACTTCAACATTATACAGTGAATGAATGCAGATCAAAAGAGATGGAGCAGGAGGCTAAAAGACAGACAGACTCAGCACCCCACATAATGTTCCCTTTGCTTTGTCATCTGCCTAATGGCTTGAGTTTGAATCTTAGCATTGCCTGACAATGGCTCTGATACTCTTCCTGATCACTTAAATGAGAATAATAGTAGAATCTATTTCGTAGAGTTGTGGCAAAGACTAAATGAAATAATACTTGCTAAGTTCTTTAGAAGTACTAGATACAAATTAGTGCTGAGAAATACCTGGTATCATTACTGTTACTTGTTATTGCTCTCATTATTATCATCACGATTCTTACCGTAAATGTTTCTGAGGCTCCTCAGGGGCTGGTTGCTATCGAATGACGTAACAGTTTCACACCAAGGCTGTACCACATCGTTGCTTTCCATCTTGGAAAGGCCACATTCAAGCCTGATCATCCAGAATCCCTACAGTATTTTGCCAGATTCCCTAGATGCCAGTGTTCAAAGAAGGACCTGACTAGCCTTTAAAACATCTTCTGCTTTCAGTGAATCAGTATTCTGTCTGGTTATGGAGGGAGCCCTCAACTGAGATTTTGATGCAATCCTTCTGAAATCTATGCTCAGGTTAGACTTAGCTAATTAGGACCCATCTTGGCTGCAGTAGCTAAATTTTGGCTATCATAGGAACCATATATTTGCACAAATGATGAGCCCCCCACAAAAGAACACAAAGAAAATTAATAATTTGAGTTGAAGATATGGTGGTAATAATGTCTGTATTGAATTAAATTATTCTAACATAATAACATAAGATCAGCAGAAAAACCTATGCAGCTGTACCTTCACCAGGTTTATCTAAAGAATAAAAATTTTAAAGATTTGCCTCCTCTCTCATCCTTAGGTAATTATTAATTTTAGTGGAAATCTAATGTATGATTATTCCTCTTTTATCCTCCACCAGCCCGGGACCCTTGGGCCATAACTGAATTAACCAAGACCGAGATTTGGCTTCTCTGGCAATGTCCTTGGTTTCTCTTAACTATACTTCGTCTTTGCCATTCATTTGTTTTATAAGCAAAACAGTGATTTGATGCAGACATCCCTACTTAGATGTTGTTCTTCCCGATTTTACATTTGTACCTGTACGGGAGTTTTCAGTACACATAGCACCTTATCAGATGAAACAACTGATGGTAAGAGTTAGGAGTAGCTAACACCAAACTGAATATTAAAAAAGGTGTTTGCTGCAGAGGCTTCCAGTTTCATATTCCTGCCAACCTCTCTAGGAACAATATTTTACTGAAAATGTAGTTGTGTATCTTAAAGACTGCATTCCCCGGCCCGCCTTGACACTAGGTAATTCCATATGATGAGGTTTTCACCAGTGAAATGTAAGCATTTTTTTTCTCCCCTTCAAATGCAATGAGTGTACCCTGCTTCTCTGTGTTCTCCTTCTTGATGTCTGGAACATGGGTATAGTGGCTGGATCTCCCGCACACATCTTCAGTGCATTGGCTGGATCTCCCGCACACATCTTCAGTGCATTGGCTGGATCTCCCGCACACATCTTCAGTGCATTGGCTGGATCTCCCGCACACATCTTCAGTGCATTCTGAGCATATGTGTTCCAACGATCTATCAACTGTATAATAAACTTGTCCAAACTCAGTAATGTGAAATGGCAGCTATTTTATAATGCCTGAGGATTCTGGGGCTCGGGAATTTAGACAGAGCACAGTGGGGATGGTTTGTTTCAGCTCTGTGAGGCTTCACAGTGTCTGGGACCTCAGCTGTAAAGTCTCAAATGACTGAGCATTGGGGTGACCTGCAGCCTTCTTCAATCAAATGTCCAGTGCACCAGGGTGATTTCAAGCTGAGGTTCGTGTGGGACAGTCAACCAGAGCACCTACTCATAGCCTTTCTGAGTGCTCATGCTTCTTAGTGTAGGAGTTGGATTCTAAGAGCAGATGTTCCAAAACAAAACAAACAAACAAAAAACAGGCAAAAGCGCATGGTCTTTGCTAACCTAACTTTAGAAGTGATACAGCATCCCCACTGCTCCATTTTACTGCTTACAAGATGTCTCAGATTGAAGGGGAGAGGTGACTTTTCTCCACTTCTTTCTCAGAGATTAGCGAGGCCATATTGCATAAGAATGTGTGGTAATTGGATCACACATTATGACGATTGTTGGGAATTTCAATCTGCCACCAGGATGGAACAGAATGATAGCAATATGGCTCTCTAATAACTCAGTAGTCACCATCACTGCTGTAAACTGCTAACTCACATTTGTTTGTTTGGTTGGTTGTTTTTTGTTTTTGTTTTTGTTTTTGATTTTGTTTTTGTTTTTGGTATGTGTGAGAGAGAAATTGACATTTATCCTGCTTAAAATACTGCTGTTTTGATTTTATGTAAAATGTAGTCAAATCAAATATTAACTGATACAGTGGTCAATGACCTCAGATTTTTACCACATCAGTAGCTCATCCACGTACCAGATCAGTTTAAACATCTACTACGACTAAGTCAACAGGAAAAATTCAACATCGAATCCATTGCAGTTCTTAGACTAATAGCAATCTCTTTTGTTTCATTTATTCAATTTCTTTTTTATTTCTGCTATTTACCTTAGTGGAGAGCAGTAACCTCTGGGCTGAAATGGCATGGTGGTATTTCCCATCCAGTGGTGTTGCTGATGGTGTACCAGCACGTTCTGATCCCATTTTTGGAGCTGGAACAATCTAAACTTGTATAGAAAAAGCCTTCATGGGTTTTTGTTGGCATAGGAGAAGTCTAATTACACACATTCAAATACACAAGAGAGAAATGGAAGGTTTTTCCCCATTGACTTGGAAAAGTTGGTGGTTTTGACCTGCAGTACTTGAATGAGAGATCCAGGCTAATTATGGGATTGCATGTTTAAACAGTTATTTCTTTACAGGATACTCATAGCACATTTGTATGTTCAGTTTCCTTTTGGATCTGTGATTTTCATGGATCTTCTGCACAGAATTCTTTCAATTCAAGAAGGCATCTTAGATTTATTTATCGGGAATGCCTCGTTAATTATATGCCTATGTTCTTAAAAGATTGTTCTAGACCTATGTTTTATTTCTTACTTTGTTTTATCTGTTTTATTCTCTGCTCATAAAGATATTCCAGTTCTATATTTGAATCACTTCTGCTACTACATCTCCCTTATAGATTGCATGAGGTCTGCCATCTGCTTTGTTTCATTGACTGATAGTTTTCTAGTATTTTGCATAGTAAGTATAGATAATAGACAGTTGGTACAAATGAATGAACAATTAGGTCTTGTTATTATTTTTTAATCTTTTCTTTTTTAAACTTATTGTTATAGTAGATCCAGCCCACTCTTGCTAAAGCACAGTTATATAAATTATCTCATTGTTTTCACAAAGAGACAGATATCGTTGCCATACTCTACCTATGGACATCTAGGATGATTCTGATACATTTGACATTCTAATATTTTTGTCACTGATTCTAAATGCTAAATAGGAAACTCCTAACTGTTCCTAATTATGTCCCTAGTACAGCGATAGAACAAAGTGTACCCAGTTCACAGGAGTGGCAGGGGTGGGGTGAGGTATGATACTAGGAGCTTTGAAACATCAGAAGCTTTGGGATTAGAGGGTGTTAGGAAAAGTGAGGCACATATCTCTGTTTGGCAAGGGCTGGCAGGAAGTATATGATGGTTGAAAGACACCAGTTGAATGTAGCAGGTTTTTCCAAAGAGGAAATAAATAGGAGGTATGGAAAAAGGATCACCAAGAAAACTAACATGCAACTCAGTTGGAACTCATGTATACTGCAGGTTCTCTTCATCCCCACCGAATCAGACGCTTCTCACACACCCCTGAGCAGGTTAAAATGAATATTCATGGAAATTTCAAGTGGTCAAAAGCAGGAGGTGATTGCTAGTGCTGTAAGATTGACTTTGCTCGGGGGCAACAGTTTTCAAGTCAAAAATCCTTTTTGGATGCCATTCCCAAATACAGATCCAAGACTGATACACCAAAAATTTAAATGGTTTAAAAACATAATTGCAATTGCATGGCTATTTGGTAATTTATGGTAAAAAAGAAAATCATCGGCTAGTATGGGCAAGGCAATCTCATTCTACTGAAAACTGTTACTGATTGCTTGATGGTGTAAGAATATGGCTGCATTTTTGTTTACAGACACAAGGCTCATGCAGAGAGATAACAGATAGATTGCCCCAGCCATAATGTCTTTGTGTTAATTAGGTATTTTTTTTTTAATACACAACAAACATGACCCCAATTCCAAGGGAAGGTAAATATCTATATCTCTCTCTATTTATCTATACAGATAAGTAAGTATATTCATACAGATAGATGTAAATTTAGAGATACAGATAAATAGGTGAGATAAAAATAGATAGGTGGATAGATAGATAGTTCAGAACAAAGCGCAGTCAGTGTCTCTGGGGAGAGATCTATGGAGAACTGTCTCCCAATACATGCCAATAACATTCTTGTTGATAAGTATATAGTTTATTTATCATTCTGCAGAACGATTCTTTCATCATGCAGGTAAGTATCCAAAAGAACACCCTAAGAAATTCTCTAGTTCTTTCAAGCCATAATATACATTTTAGCGAACTACTGTAACTAAGGAGGAAAAGTTACCATACTTCCAAAGATAGCACTTTGCTGGGAGAATAAACAGATTTTATTATTTCCATTAATTAGTTTAGTGAAGGGTCTACTTCTCCCCTTTCTTTCTCTCTCTATAAAATAATGGAACAAGAGCTGCAAGTCTAACACATTGGACCATAAAGAACTTGGCAGACACAAGTGCAGGGGAACGGGAAGCTGGGTTTCAGAATCAGACAAAACTGGGCTTAAATTAAAACTCAGATTCTTACTGGATGCCAGTTAATTAAAGCTTGCTAACCTTCAGTTTCGCCATCCTTAATATAAGGATGACATTGTCTGCTTTCTAAGATTGTATGACTAGTGTATGGGAAGTGTTTATCAAAGTGTGTGACATCTAGTGCTCAGTAGATGGTGGTATTAAGGGAACTCCACAAAAAAATTAACGTCTTCACAGAGCTGATGGGAAGTGTTCTCACCAATCTGTGTTGCATAATGCAGACAAGGAAACGGACTCATGAAGAAGTTAAAGGGATTGTCCAATATGGAGTTGGAGGATAAGTCTTTGCAGCTACCTGGGTCTGCTTAGACCACATATACACCTTATTTGGTTTTTCCCTGACAAATGATTTTTATAACAAGGACTGTTGTGTGGCTCCAAGTTCATACCCAGTAGTATCCACACCAATGTGGGGGAGCAACTCAGGGAAACCAGTGGGGAACCTGTGAGCACGAGCCAGCACAACAGGATGCTAAATCAATCAAAGAGTTAATGGTAGTCAGTTCTAATTAACCAGATTTTAAAGACTTTTTTCTTTAAAAAAAAAAGTTCGAAGTGTGACAGCTTGAAGCTGGCAATTAAAAGCTGTTGAGTCGTAGGTACCTCAAGGTAAGCTCTATTTTCACTTGTCTCAAAAACGAAAGAAAGAAAGAATCCAATTTTTCCAAAGCAGTTCCTATTTTGTCTGCTTTTACTCTGAAATGCCAGTGTATATGCTTTTGAATGAATTGTGTTTGTTTTATCTTAAATAATGCCACAATTGATTGAGACTGTGGGCAGCCACACTTCATCTCTAGTAAGTTTTATCCTATTCCTTATGTTAATATGGTTGTAGTTACGGGCTTGGTTTTTTTTCCCCCCCTTATGTGCATATCATGGTGTTAGGGAGGGAGGAGGAGAGTGTGTGTGTGTGTGTGTGTGTGTGTGTGTGTGTGTGTGTGCGCGCGCGCGCGCACGCGCGCGCGCATGTACGCGCAGTCTCCCTGTAACTGTCCACCTTCTGCTAGTTGAGACTTTGGTTACGTAGGGCAGGAGGATTTTGGCACACTTTCTTCTAAAGAAAACACAGTGTGATCTGAGGAGTGCCTACCTCTTACAAGGCCTCGATTGTGTGAAAATGCCAAAAGAGAAACAAATGCAGGTTAATTGCGTCGGATGCTTGGTGACTAGTTCACAAATCTTTTATTTGTTTTGAGAAGTGCTGCAGTGGCACTAAATTTTGTGTGCGTTCAGGGAGATGCAGACGTAACTTACAGTAGGACCTAGAAGCCAGTGTAATTACCTGGGCTCCTGTCAAACTAATAAACTAATAGAGGCTTTAAATAAAATCAAGAAAGACCAAAGATTTGGGAAACTTAAAGAAAGAGGCTAAATGTTGACTCCTATTAAATTTTCTTTATGCATGTGTTTGAGAGGCCAGTGGTCCCATGGAAATGGATTATTATTTCAAATAAAAAAAAATCTTTTAAATCTCTATGTAGGAGACTCCTGGGGTTTGGAATCAATGTGCTTCTCTTTTTTTGTTTTATTCCAGTTACATGGAGTTGCAAAGACATCTTCCCTGATAAGAAAAATCTAATATCATGTCCCTATCCAGAGCCCAGATAACCATAGGCGTTTTAAAATATTGTCTGTCATCCAAGAAATCACATAAAAATCTAAGAAAAGTTAAAGCTATGAATAGCTGTTGAAAAGAGTCTTTGGTGATGTAAAGAACTGACTTGCTGGGCATTTTCCTTTAGGGAGAATGAGGTACATTTCCTATCTGATAAAATCAGACTCTTATATTTGGGATCTATTTAACATTTTTAGTATGCCACACATAGAACTATGTGGTGTTCTCCCCATGGTTCCTGAACTATAGACTGTAAGGAAGGCCTTCAAGAAATTATGGTTCAGCATAGGTAAAGGCTGGATAAAAGACTCACTGTGTGAATGGGTGCATTTCTCTCAGTAGATCCAAACACTAACTTTTGATTGCTCCTCGGACTTGTGCTGTTCATGTCACTAGTAACCAAATGTAGTTACTAATAGCAAATATGAGTAATTTGTTCTACACAGAATATAATGAGTATATGTAGCATGAGATTCTTTAAGCCACTCGTGATAATGTAACTGAGATTGGGACTGTAGACTACGTCTTCATTTTCCTTTTTAATAATGGCATGACTTATCTGATCGCCCATTTATTCAACAGCATGTAAGTGCTTCATGTGTTCCAGGCAATATGCTGTGTATCGGGAATAAAAATAAGACTAAGGTGGAGTCCCTTTCCTCAAAAAGTCAATGGTTAATAGGAGGCTCTGAGATACAAAGAAATTAATTAAAACACAGGGCTAAAAATGATATCAATAAGTACATGTTCAACATATGGTGTAAATTCAGAGCAATATTTCACTCAACCATGGTGGAAATGGGCAATCTCACAGTGGAAATGGCACTGGGTTGGATTTTGAGTTACGAGTGAGTTTACCAGAGGAAGAATGGAAGGAAATACATTGAGAAGACATACAGAGTAGGCACACTTCACTGAAAGAGGCACTCTCTTCACTATAAAATGCTCTGAACAGAATCACATAGATTAGATTTAAATAACTACTATTATGGAGCTATAATTTCAGGCAGCTCTTTCCTTTTTGGCGGCCCCTTCTTTGGCACAGTGTACTCTTGAAGATTACATATTTCTGGGTCTTTTTTTTTTTTTTTTTGGCCTGGAGAATTGTATTTATACGTATGAACCTCCTTAAAAATGTGTGGCTATGCCTTATTTGACTTTTGTGCCCCTCATACCCACCACTGTATACACGGTTATGGCAACTGCTAGGAAAAAAAGCTGTTCAATGAAGGCATAAAAGAATAAATATTATGGATCTCAAAGATTCTATGTAGGAGGGGCTTAGGAACAGCAAACGGATTGGAAGCATGGCTGAGGAGTTGTCTTAAAATGATTTGCTTAGCAAGTAGGCTAGTTTTACAGAGACTGTGGCTCTGGGGGACTGGACACAGGATCTAAGGCCCTTCTCCGGCTGCGCTTTGGCCTTGCCACGGGAATAAGCAAAAGATTGAGTTAAAAAATAGACATTACTTACTTTGTATTTTTGAACTATAGAATCTAGAATCTCTATAAGAGAACTGAGAAATAATGGAAAGGTTTTCATCAACACCCAGTGCATAAATAAAAAACTATAATGGTATATGAAAACAATGGATGGATCATGGATCACCACATCAAAAACTAATGATGTATTGTGTGGTGACTAACATAACATAATAAAATTTAAAAAAAAACTAATGGTAAGATGCAGATTGTAAATGCTGTCTGTTACCATTTACTGGAAAACTATCTGAAGCTCTTTGCCTAATCCCTCACTCTGTGACTGTGCATGAGACAAATCAAACGTTCTTGTCGCTGAGCAGGGCAGGGAGAGGCTGAGCCTTCTAGCCAAATTAGCCCATCTACAATATACTTGGGGTCTCAATTTTTGCCAAAGTTGTAAGTGAAAATATCCAGGATAAAAGCCATATATAGAAAAGAAGTTTTTCCTCCACATTTCATGTAATACCATAGATCACTAAAGCAAAAAGAATTTTAAAATCTAATTTGCTTTACACAAGGGATTGGGAAGCCTGGCAGGATTTTGGGTTCTTCGAGTATCTTGAGTTATTTCTCAAATATTTTGGGTTCAATAAAATCCAAAATGCATTTTGCCCTGAGCACTTTCCCCCTTAATTTTGAAACCCATGTGTAATCTAAAGGAAATGTAATCCATATGTTTCTGATTCATTTACACTTAACTCATCAAAATATTTTCTTAGGAGCTATTTGATGTTGAAGAAGCATTTTGAGACTTTTTAATAAGCTTTTTAAAACCTGCCCCCCACTCCTTTAAATCAGAAGGCCATGTTTTGCCAAGGAGAAATAAGCCCCAATACCAAAATATTTGGGTTCAGTTCCAAGCTCTGAACCACAGAATTTTAGATAGGTTCTCAACTTATCCAGTTCGTTCTTATATCCCATTTTCTGGGGCTAGTTCCGTGTGTAAAATTCAGTAGAATTGCCTAAGATGAAAATGGGACTCCTGTGACTTTACCACAGCATCAAGAGGACGGATTAAAACTGTGAGCTCACAAGGTTGTGATGTTAATATAAGAAAATTAAAGATTACCTCATATGGACCACAGCTTTGGTTCTGGTGGGGACCGGGACAGGGATGGGGACGAAGAGTTGAGGGAAGTAAACTGTTTCAGGGAGAATCGTAGTCAAGATTACCTAACTACCATATTTTTGTTTTGTTTTGGAAGCTTGGCCCCATGGAAGTGAAAGAACTCAGCGACTTTTTCCAACTCTCTCTAATATAAACTCAAATTTCCAAATGAACTTATCTTTGCCACCTAACGGTTCACCCCCCAGTTCTCCACCACCATTCTTAGTGGCAATGTTTGACAATCTGGAGTCTCATCACTTCCTGTTTAATGTGCACCACGGTTCTGGCCCAAGATGCTCTCTGCCTTATTGCCTTATTGCCACTTGCTGGTCTCCAACACAAACTATGACCTCAGGATAATCAAACACTTTGTACTGTTCCTTAAGCAGATGTTGACTTTGCTGTATTCGCTCATGCCATACAGGTTGTCTTTAATTCCACTGTATTCATAGATGGAAGCTTTCTCCGATCACTGGGCAGAAGTGTTGCTTCTTCTAACTGTATCCTTTTAGATTCGCAGTTTCTCAACTGTGGCAGTGTCTTAACTGCTGACATTTTGAATGAGATCATTATTATTATTACTTTTAATCGGGGTGCCTTAGCAAATTAGTACTGTGCATTTTATAGTTTAGCATCTCTGTCCTCTACCCACTAGATGTCAACAGCACTCCCTTGGTCATGGCATTGGAAAATGTCTCCAGATTTGCCAAGTGTCCCAGGGGTGAGGAGCAAAACTGCTGGTTGTGGGTACCATTCCTATGGGAAATCATAGATTACTTGTCTATGTGTAGATTGCTATATATAATAAGCTTCTTAAAGGCAGAGAATCGTGCTCAACTTTGTATCCAGAATAGTGCATTCTTTGGTGATTTGTGTAATTTTAATTTTGTGTATGCACTGAGTATCTGTTGGCTAAAAGTGCCAGTGGGAAAAATAGCGTAGCCTAATTACAAGTTCTAACACCTCCAGATCCAATAGTAACTAAATGCTGCTGGAAATATCTAGAGTGTGCCCTTACTCTTCTCCAATCCCTGACTTTGCAGACTCATTATCCTAAACCAGACCACTTCAGACCTTGATTATCCTGTAATAACCACTACCTGGCCTTCTTATCCCCCTGTATCTTCTGCTCTAAGGGAAAGAAAAATATAGAATATATTTCTCTGTCCTCCAGGAAGTTAAAATCTAAATGGTTCAGAAAGACCTATAACAGTATGTAGCTGAAGGTGAAAGAGTAAGATAGATGATATCAGTAGGGTTGATGGATTTAGCAAAATAAAATGTAGGTTGGCCAGTCAAATTTTAATTTCAGATTAAAAAAACATTTTTTTATTGGTTTAAGTATGCGCCATGTAACATTTAGGACATACTTATGCTAAAACTATTCATTGCTTATCTGAAACTCACATTTGACTGAGTATCTTATATTTTGACAGCCCTAACTATCATTGTAGAAATTCCAAGTGGGACATAAATAAGAACATCATGATAGAGAGACAGGAAAAACTATGGTTTGCTTGTAGAAATTAGAGATGGGCCAGATTTTGGAGGAGAGTATCTATTAGGAAATAACATAAATACAATTGTTTGTAGACTGTGAAGCAACACAATAAAAGTGCTTGAAAGCCATCTGGATAAACTTCTGTTTGGAGGAGCAAAACATAGGAGTCCACTGAAAAGTGCCTTTTCTCCCCTGCTATTCTTACTATTCATTGTTTCTCTTGGGTTATTTTCTCCATAGGAGCTGCTTTCCCACAGCCTCCTAGACACCTTGTCCACATCCATATGTAATATTTTGGCAATTGTTCATTACTTGTCTATTTTCCTCTTTTGATGCTTAGCTCTCTGTTATTTCTATTACTACCTTCTGCCTTAGCCACTACTGAAGTCCTGCCCTTAGAAACTGAAAGGAATCATCTTTTTACCTGTTTCAAAAAGTGTGTTGCCATTTATAATCCACAGGTGAAGCCTGAAGTTCTAAGCCTGGTCTTGGAGACACTGGTCAGTCAATTTCATCTGGTTTATCCACCCTACCTTCACACTGAGAACCAACATACTTCCTTCCGTAATCAAGCATGTCTTTGTACGCTCTGCCCACTCTCCTCATCTCTTTGTTCCACATTTTCTCCAGATTAGGAACTGCTTTATCTCCCTCTCCATTAAGCCCAGATCCATCCTTCCTTCAGAAATCAATTCCAGCTTCACAAACCAAGAACTTTGGTGATTGGTCAAAGCTGTACCAATTCTCTGAATTCTTGTAGCAACACTATTTAGTTTGAAGCGATACTCTGTTTGCTTATGTTCTATCCTAACATTTCTCCCTTGTTTCATGGGTATAATTTTTATCTTTCTAACTAAACTATAATATTCTTAACCACAAAGAGAAGTTACAAAAATATTTTTATATCTCCCATGGTGCCTTCCATGCTTCTGGGCATACAGCAAATGATCAAGAAGTACTTTGGGGGTTTAATTGAATTAGCATCCAGAGAAAACAATTTAGAAAATGGTATATAATTCATATCAAATGTTTGAAAGTTTCTTACAGAAATTTGTAGGAAAACCTATTTCAAAGATTAACCCTTGTTACTTAGAGTTTTCCCGAAAGTCAAAGTGTGAAACATTTCTGAATATCTTTATGAGATACGGTATTTAAGGGTCATAGTTTGATTACCCTTAGCCTAAGCAACTAAAATGATAATCACAATCAGTTACTGTCTTGAGCTCCAACTATGTCTTGGACATTTTGTTCAAGCAGTTTTAAATTTATAATTTCATTTAATCCATACATGCGACACATATTGTAATTTTTCTTTTAAATAATGGAAGTAAGGAGAAAGAAGGTAAAATAAGTTGGCCAAAGGCACACAACTGAGAAATAACTGCACTGGGATTCAAAGGAAGGTTGGTCTGATGCCAAAACCTATACTGTTTACCACTTTGCCCTCTGCCTTTCCTAGCCCGGATGACCAAGGGAAAGTAGACAGCACCTCTAACTCCTGTGTATAATTTTCTTGAAGACCAATGGGGGAATCACAAAGACAAGCTGAGCTCAAGAGGTTTTTCATAAGACTTTCTCGTCAGTGAGTTTCTATAAATCCAGGCTTGACATCCTTCATCTCCTGCTGTTTTTCAGCAAGGTTTTGATGTAGGAAATATTGATCCCATTTATTTTCTCCTCGTCCTCACTGCTTTTGTTGTTGTTTTTCCAGCTTTCTCTCCTCTTGCCTGAACTATCTCAATACCTTACTAACTGGCCTTGTTGCCTTCAATCTCTCCCTGTTCAATATATCAACATATTCTATAAAGAGTTATCACATAAAGGATAACTTTAGGCCTGGCAGTCAGTTGTTAAAAACCAACAAAAACAAGCTTAATGACATCCAGTGAAAACTGGTGAAAAACCGAGATCAAATATCAGATTTTTTGGAGGGTTTTGTATATGCCGTCTTTTATTGGGGTGCATTTGGGGGGACAGTGCTCTTACTTCATTGTGTTCATGTTTAGTTTCCCAGAGAATTTAGTTCATTGCCTGCACTTTGTAGATGCTCCATGAATATTTACCAAGTGGACAAGTCCTAGGTTGAAAAGCTAAGATTGATTTTGAGATTTGAGTAACACTACCTCCTGGTGACTAAACCGTGGCTCTCTGTGGTAAAGCCCGCAGTTCAGTGAGGAAAGAAATGATTCATTGAGATCATTCTTAATTTTTCTGATTGTTTTGAAAGGTATCTATTTGAGAGTCACAAAGATTCTTAGAGCTTCAAGATAATTTGATGATTCTTCAGAAAACCCGGTAGAAATGACAGATTAATACTTAACTGTCACCTAATTGTCTCCATGTGCCCTCACTCTGGTTATGGTTTTCCCACAGTTACAATAGCCAGCTCTGAATGAGAAAAAGAAAATTAACCCCGAAAAAGAAAATCACCAATCTTTTGGAAATACCCCATTTTACATGAAATTCAAAGGAAAAAAATATAAATCAAAGGCTTGGTGATTTCACACAAGAAAGATAATTTCCCTGACGTGTTTACTCATGCAGGAAATGAGGATATTTTGGTGGTAGAATCCAATTCTACTGTGATTGTAAGCATCGGCAGTTGGTATTCCATTTAGCCCCAAAATAAAATTCAAATTTTGCAACACTTCATTTAGCAGAATATTAATCCCCTGAGACTGGAAAGGAGAGCCAGTGTGAGCAGAGCTTTACAGGGTGGATCAAGTTGAAAACACACACACACCATATATGTACACACACCTATGCATACAGATGTGGAAGGAAACAGCTTTGAGTGGCTACAGAAGCCTCCAGCTCTGTGCCTTTAAGTTTATCTATATTTTGGCCACTGATCCACTTGCTCAGAATAGAACAGGGCACACGGTGATGAATGATTATTTAATCAAATGCTCCATGCCTCCAGCCCCACTCCTTTAAGAATTGAGCTGGAAAAAAAGACCAGCAAATATGTAAATTGGAACTGATTAGGGGATTAAGTTTCTCTAAAAAAAAAAAAAAGGAAGAAGAAGAAAAAATTAAAAATTGGAATAAAAACAGCCTGCAAATCCCTCTAAGCCAAGCCCTGTCTCTGAATTACAACACTAGCGCCTGTCGGCTGTGATAATTTCACTTCATTAAGTTCCACATATAAATAGAGAGCCTTTTTTTCCATCCACCACTTTAAATAAGCATGGGACTGAAAACACAGGGGTTATTGATCCACTCAGCTGTTTGTCATTGGGTCTTTGGTCTTGCTTCATTGTTGCATTAGAAACTTTCATACACCTATATCACAGAGCCAGGGACAATTCACCTCTGTAGAAAGCATTTTAAAGCTATTGTTTCCACTGCCAAAAAATATTAAAAGAATAAAATTAATCAAGTATGCTGCATACTGAAATGCAAAACAGACGTGTATGTACACTGTACGTAAAGAATGCAGAGGAATTAATAAGCAAACTTCATTAAATACCAGTGCTTTGGGCACTAATTCCAGATTGCTTTATACAGTAAGGTAATATAAAATACGATATTTTTCCTGGATGTTTAAAGGTTCATATTCAAAGTTTTTTTTTCTTTTTCCCTAAGAGCTTTCACATATAGATTTTTCAGATAATGTATAATCCAGTTCCTTCAAATTAACAATATTTTTTGTCACTTGAAAGTTTTGAAGAATAGGGCATATTATGTAGAATTCTACTAATTCTAATCTTAGAAGTAAAGTTTATGACAAAAAGCAAACTATGAATTAAGAGAACAATAAAACGCATACTTTTTATAGTTTAGGGCCAGGATCAGCAAATTTTTTTCTGTAAAACAGGCAGAATTGGGGATATTATATTGGTACTACTATAACCATTTAAAATGTAACCCTTTAAAAATATAAAAGCTATTCTTAGCCGGTGGGCCTTCCAGAAACAGGTGGTGTACTGGATTTGCCTGGAGGGCCACCGTTTGCCCACCCCTGGCTTAAGATATACAAAACACTGATGCTTTACCATTTCATAAACTATTTATCATTTTTATCTTGGATCACATCTGGCCACTGACAAATACAGACATTTAGTGGGTTTTGGTTTTAACCTTTTATCTCCAAAAACTCAAGTTCAAAAACATTTTAAGTGTTGAGGGAAATGACTTTACAAGGTCTTTACCTAATGTTAGTGGGCATTTGTCCATATAATAAAACAACTTGGCACCTCTGGGTACCAACAAACATGATTGGCCAGGTGGGGTTGGCAGCAACCTGGCGTCTGAGCTGTGGATGTATGGAGGTTGCTCAGGGTCTGGCGAAGCTTAGACTTCCTTCAAGTCATTTGGTTCTGTAAGTTTTTTGTTTTGTTTTGTTTTGTTTTGTTTTTTAGCATTGCTTTAGAAAACAGTTTCAAGAAGCCAACACCCAAGGACAGGTGATTCAGGAAATTGTTGGGGAGATCCATGACTTAATTAGTTGGGGTTCATGTTGGTCAAATGGTTATTATTCCCCAAGAATTGTGTGAGCCTAATAGAAACCAATCATTACTCTGACTTCATGTCATATTCCTATTTTCACAGATTCCTGGCAAGTTGAGAGGGGCGAGACTTGAGCAGATTTTTATCCTCATTAGATCTCAGCTTCATTAGATGAAAGACAATGTCAGCCTTGTTCTAAATTACCAGCAATTCAAGAGATCAAGAAAAAAGATCTCATCAAGAGCTGAAAACGTAGCTTACATAAGGCAACTGTGGGAATATATATTTTAAAAGTCTTTCATCCATTTTGAGTTTATCTTTGTATATGGTGTGAGAGAATGGTCCAGTTTCATTCTTCTGTATGTAGCTGTCCAATTTTCCCAACACCACTTATTGAAGAGACTCTCTTTTTTCCACTGGATATTTTTTCCTGATTTGTCAACTCAAAATGGATGAAAGACCTCAACGTGGACAGGAATCCATCAAAATCCTTGAGGAGAACCTAGGCAGTAACCTCTTCGACATCGGCCACAGCAACTTCTTTCAAGACACATCTCCAAAGGCAAGGGAAACAAAAGCAAAAATGAACTTTTGGGACTTCATCAAGATAAAAAGCTTTTTCACAGCAAAGGAAACAGTCACCAAAACTGAGGCAGCCCACAAAATGTGAGAAGATATTTGCAAATGACATTACAGATAAAGGTCTGATATCCAAGATCTTAAAGAACTTCTCAAACTGAACACTCAAAAAACAAATAATCCAGTCAAAAAATGGGCAAAAGACATGAACAGATACTTCTCCAAAGAAGACATACAAATGGCTAACAGATACATGAAAAAATGTTCAACATCACTAGCCATCAGGGAAACACAAATCGAAACAACAGTGAGATACCACCTTACACCAGTTGGAATGGCAAAAATTAACAAAACAGGAGACAACAAATGTTGGCGAGGATGCGGAGAAAGGGGAACCCTCTTACACTGTTGGTGGGAATGCAAGCTGGTACAGCCACTCTGGGAAACAGTATGGAGGTTCCTCAAGATGTTAAGAATAGAGCTACCCTATGACCCAGCAATTGCACTACTAGGCATTTACCCCAGAGATACAGATGTAGTGAAAAGAAGGGGCACATGCACCCCAATGTTCATAACAGCAATGTCCACAATAGCCAAACTGTGGAAGGAGACGAGATGCCCTTAAACAGATGAATAGATAAAGAAGATGTGGTCCCTGTATACAATGGGATATTATTCAACCATCAGAAAGGATGAATACCCACCATTTGCATCGACATGGGTGGAACTGGAGGGGATTATGCTAAGTGAAATAAGTCAAGCAGAGAAAGACAATTATCATATGGTTTCACTCATATGTGGAACATAAGCAATAGCATGGAGGACCACAGGGGAAGGAAGGGAAAATTGAAGATGGAGAAATCAGAGGGGGAGACAAACCATTTGAGACTGTGGACACTGGGAAACAAACTAAGGGTTTCAGAGGGGAAGGGGTGGGGGGATGAGGTAGCCAGGTGGTGGGTATTAAGGAGGGCACGTGTTGTGATGAGCACTGGGTGTTATATGCAACTAATTAATCATTGAACACTATACCAAAAACTAACAATGTACTATACAGTGGCTAACTAAACATAATAAAAATAAATAAATAAATAAATAAATACGTAAATAAATACATAAATACATAAATAACTTACTTACTTACTTACTTAATAAAATAAAAGTCTAAGAGAAGAATGATCCTACCAAAGGAAGCTGGGAAGTTTAGAGATATAGTTTCCTACTTCTCAACCAGGGACTGCAAGGGAGCTATGACATTAATAGCAGGGCCTTGGAGAATTTATATGTGTTCAAAACACTGTTGATAAGCGGGGTGAATTATACACATGTGCCTTGAGTTTTTTAAGGTATATGTATGCTTACTGTTGTGATTGTTAGGATACAATTTATGTCAAAGGCAGTACTTAATAAAAAAAAGCAGTACTTAATTATAAAAATAATAGTTAATATGTGGTAAGTGCTTACCCTCTACCAGGCACCGTTGAAAATGTTTTATAGATACTATGTCACTTAATCTCAGTATCCCCAGGAGATAGACACTAATATCATCATTTCCATTGGAAAGGGAGGAAATTGAGATACAGGAAATTTACATAATGTGCCGAATGTCATATTGTCAATAAGTGATGGTGGCAGGATTGAAACTCTGACTTTAGAGTTCCTTCTCTTAACCCCTAGGCCTTAAATCTGTGTGCCATCTCTCCACGTAGAAGAGAATCCACAACTACTGTCATGTGGAGATATGGGGAATTTTTGATGTTACAGTGAGGTCCCCAAATTCCCATGGTTTGGGGACAGAGCACAGTCAAGGAGAACAGAGAATGGGATATACATCAATGTTTACATCGAAGTTTTCAGAAAGGAGAGTCCTGTTAATGGACGAGAGAATGTTGGTCTTTTTGATGCTGTCAGGTACATTACAGAAGGAGAGCATAAAACTTTGGCTTACTTGATTGTAAGAAATTCCATTCAGATATTTAAGTGGTCTGTAAATAGCTTACCATATGTCTTGCCTATGTTAGCAGAACAACTTGAAGTCTCTTCTTGGTGAACACTTCCCCCCTACACTGATACAGTACTTGCAAACACATGATTTTCTTATTGTTTTATATATATATATATATATATATATACATCTTTCTCTTATGTTTTGGAACCCAGAGGCTGATATTTTTGGGTCTACTGATGTATTTACATTTTTGGATTTGGAAAAATGGGTAATCAGACTCTGGAATTTATTCACAAATCACAAACCAATGGCATCCTCTGTGTCAACACTGACTGATAGAAATGAAATGCAAGCCATATAGGTGATTTTGAATTTTTTAGAAGCCATATTAAAAACTTGAAAAGAAACAAGTGAAATTAATTTTAGTAATATATTTTGTTTGGTCCAATATATCCCAAACATTATCATTTCAATGTGGAATTAATATAAAAATAAATGAGATATTTTTCATTTTTTGTGTGTGCTCAGTCTTCAAAACATGGTGTGTATTTTATGCTTACATCTCAATTCAGATGCTGAAATTTCTTTGGGAACATTTGATCTGTATTTATATTCCATAAAGCATACTGTTTAAAAATATATCCACATACCCCAGTTGTTTTAAGCATACTTAAACATTTTCCAATAACTGAATCAAGTACTAGATGTTAAGTAAAAATAATTAGAATTGAGTAAAACTTAAAATTCCGTCCATTCATCACACTGGATATGTTTAAAGTCGTAACCTCTCACTACGCATTCAAGTCACTTATAAAGCTTATTAAACATACAACTAGTAAGTAGTGACACAGAAAACAGCTGATGTGTGTTAGGCACTACTACAGATACTATCTGAAATGTTTTAGCTTTAATTATTATTAGTGTTATCATTTTACAGTAAGAAAAATGAAGCACAGAGGGGTTAGATAATTTTCTCATGGATGTGTAATTAAGATGTAAGAGAGCCCCTCCAAAGCTTGTCATCTTAAAAACCCTACTATATATATTACAATATCACACTATATACAGTAACCCCTAGAGGTGCTAATTGACTGCCTCTTAAGTTTGGCTCTGAAGTCTGCATTTTCCACCAGATCCCCTGTGATTGTGATATGCACTGCCCATCTATGCGACATTATTGTCTGCCATCTTTGGAAACCAACAGTGGAGAATAAATATTGATTTAATTTAAATAAGCCATCCTTCAAAAACCTTGGTTGAGAATTTGAACATGGTCATTGAAACAAAAATTCTTTGTACCTCCCTGTATCTTTGGTGAAATACTACTACATACTACCTGTCTGGTCCTCATTGTTGTGTTTCATGTAGTTTTCTAATAATTCTTAAGGGGACTAACTAAATCTTGAAGCAGCTAGTAATTTCATACTTCTAAAAATAGAGTGCTTCCCGGCTCTTTTGCAAATACCATCTAGAAGGCAATGCCATTGAGTTGTGATGAAAAGGTGGGATGGAGAAAAAAAAAAACAAATAAACAAGAAATACAATATTAAAAACCACTCCCTTCAGTCCTCTCTACAGCTATAATAATGCATCACAGAATTTTGTGTTTTTCAGAATTTCTCTGTGTGCTGGCCTTGAGAAACTACTAGGTTTGCTAGACTTTGAGATCTGTGAATTAAGAACACAACTTTCATTTATTCAGCAACAATTGGAAAGTGTGCACGTTTCCATGGAGACGAGTAAGCCATTTCCTTTCCCACATTATGAGCACAGGCCTTTCCACCAAGTCTGATTTCCGTCCTGTCACCCAAAGGTTCGGTGAGATTGGGGAGTTTGATCCTAGGGTCTGGCATGACTCCAGGCAGAACAATAAAAAAAGACATAAATCATGGGGAAAAGAGGTTGACACCGGTGGGAGGTGTGAAGGTGGGGAGTTGAAATACGGCTGCCACCGCACATCTGTGGAATACAGAACACGGTTAAATTGAAAGAGCGCATCTTAATGAAAATGTGTGTATAACCTCTGGTATTCACACTGTGGATGTCAGCACATGCTGCTAAAGAATCATAGCCCGCTGACATTCCTGGAGCTTTGTAGATAACTCCTGATCCTTAATTTTACTATTTCAAGATGCTGTTTACTTAGTTATTCATTGACTGCTTCACTCTTTTAGTAACCATTTATTAAACACATGCTCTCAGTACAGGCATCATTTTCGCTCATGGGGTAAGGGAGGGGGAGCATGAGGGAGATCCAAAATTGTTTTAGATGTAAACCCTACTGTGAGGCAGAGAGGGGAGATGACACACGTCCAGGAAGAATCACATGATGAGGTAGATATTCATAAATGCCGGAAGGCTTCCAGTGAAATGCTGTAAAATGGATGGCGGTCCATATTTTGTGTTGGTACTGAATACAAGTAAAGGACAAAGTTAAGGACATTTGGTCTATATTTATTCCATCCGGAAAGAATGATTGAATTGTAAAACTAATTGACATCTAGAGTAACATGTCTAGGATTGGACCCTAGGATGTTGAAAAGGTCCAGTGAGGCCAGTGAATTAACTGGCATTGAGATCATTGACACTAACTGGCACCGACACAGAATCCAGAACACCAAATCTGTATCCTGAATACAGTATATGAACAAACTATTCAGCACGAGAGTTAACATAATCAGACCGTGCCAGCCCAAGGGAAGGAAAGTGGAAAACGGCCTGGGGTTTGTAGGTAAAGATATATACTTTCAAGATAAATGTGATGTATTGCTTTTTGAATTATTTAGAATTTAAATAACCAACTACTAATTTTTAGATGACCACCTCATTTAATACAGAACCTCCTTTCAGTTTTCTGCTTAAGACCTAGGCTCAGATTTCACCCCAAAACATATTAAAATCTAAGAAGAAATAATAAAGCAGAAGCAGAGTGTCCTTCCCTGTGCTTTTCTTTCCCTTCCTTTAAATAAAGGACAGATGTGAATTAATCTGCAAATGGTGAAAAAGAGCCCATTATGTTCCTTAAGCGTCTCATCAAATATTCTAAATTTCTGTTAACACAACTTCTAGAGTTCCCGAGAAAAGACAGATTTTATCTTCACCGTCGCTTATAATCTCCAGCGAAGTCAGGCTCTCACTGCTCAGGGTTAGTACAGAAAAATGTCCAGGCCCCCGAGATGGCAGGTAGGGGCCACGAGATTTTCAGAGCTGCTCCGGGACCCTTTGGAAAGAGTTTCCAACTGCAGCAGAGTTCTTTCATTCGGAGCTCTCAGCTTATCTTGATAGCCCACTCATTTTATAATTAGTCATTTATAATGTGTCAGAGATTGAGACAAGGGCTTGTGTGCAGGTAGTTCTTTTTGGGAAGTGATCCAAAGAAACACAAGTGGTTGAAGGAGAAGTGCAATGGGAAGGAGAGAGAGCCACCCTCCAGCGGGCATAGCTGGAGCTCCATCTCTTGGGGGAACCCTCTGAGCCACTGCGCAGAATGGCATTGGAACCTGAGAGGCAGAAGAGGGGAGGATCGATCCTCAGAGAGGCTCTATCTCCCACTTGTTAAGAGGTAGACAGGTGGGGCCTTCACCTGCGCAGTTTGGTTTGCACTATGAGTCATACGGGCTCAATGATTTGCTCAGGCACCCACTGTGCACAGAAGAGAAGTCCAAGGAGTAAACTGAGGCCATGTGACGCAGCTACCAGGACAACTGAGAGAAGCTGAGGGGACATAAAGCTGAGCTTTTGAAAGAGGTAGTTCGAGATCCACATCTCTCCCTCTCCATACAGTGAAAATTTACCAGGGGCAGGGACCAAATCTCATTCACCTTTTTTTTTTTTTTTTTTAAGATTTTATTTATTTGACAGAGAGCACAAGCAGGGGGGAGCAGCACACAGAGGGAGAAGCAGACTCCCCACTGAGCAGGGAGCCTGGTGAGGGACTCGATCCCAGGACCCTGGGATCATGACCTGAGCTGAAGGCAGACGCTTAACCAATGGAGCCACCCAGGCGCCCAAGTCTCATTCACCTTCACGTATCTCTCATGATCCTTGTCCGATGCCTTGCATGCAGGAAGTGTTTAAAACGCATTTGTTCAACTGAGCTGAGTTGAGGCTCTCAGAAGCTGGGGCAGTGCTGTGTTTGTTCCTCACCACCTTTAGTTATGCATGCATATTATTTGAATATACTTTACCTATTTCATTCATTTATTCGTCCATTGGAAATGTGCCGAATCTATGAGAAAAGAATTGCTCTAAACATGGAGAGCATGAAACCAATAATCAGTAACGGTCCCTGTTCTCATAATTACGTTAAAGAGAAATAGCTGTATACCTTAGAAAAAGTCTTAATAGAAATAATTAGCTAAACCGATATGTACTAATGGGAGGAACATGTCTAATGTGGGATTAATGGAAGATTTTACCTGTCAAGTGCCATGAAAGCTGAATGTTAAGAGCTCGTTAGGTATTGACTGGGTAGTGATTCAGTCTCAGCTTCGCATTCTGTATAAAATCATAGCTCCCTCCTCCCCATTTTATGGGACAAAATTTAGGCTTAGTTTCTAGAAAAGAAACACAGGCCCTAGGAAGCTTGCACGAATACATATTGCTGCTGCTGGATAGGTTTCAGTAGATTTTCCAGAGTGTGACGGAATTTATTCATCACATATTAAATTATGTTTCTCTCTTTTTGTTGTAGCAGGCTTGAAAGAATAAAAAAGTAATATTTTTCTTTTTTTCTCCCCAAAGAGCTGAATACTTAGCCTTTGCATTCCTGTTTGTGTATCCTGACTTGCCTGTGGAGATTTTCACAGCTTTTTGTTTCCAAAAAGAAGAGTTAGCAAGCACCTGAAACATGTCTTTAGGCCTAGGATTCTTTTTTTTTTTTTTAAGATTTTATTTATTTATTTGAGATAGAGCGAGAGTGAGAGAGAGAGAGAGGAAGTGCACAAGCAGGGGGAGCAGCAGAGGGATAAGTAGGCTCCCCACTGAGCAGGGAGCCTGACCCCAGGACCCTGGGATCATGACCTGAGCTGAAGGCAGACACTTAACTGACTGAGCCACTCAGGTACCCCATAGGCCTAGGATTCTAGTTGGAGTCTAGGACAGCTGAGCAGGACCAACCTGGCTCTGTGACTGAGAAGGCATGAGGCTAGTGTTGACTTGCCCCAAGTAGTTGACCTCAAGGGAGAAACGGGCAGATGGCAGATTCGGCAAGTGGCAGGGACATATATACTGCACTCTTTCTGGTGCGGCATCTTGGAAGCGGTAACCATTCTGATGGGGTTGTTGGTGAATGCTGGAGTCACTGAAGGCCAAGAACCGTGGACTTGGGACTTTCCTTCTCCAAGATTCTCCTGATGGACCTTAGCCTATTGGTTCTTTCCCAGTTTTCTTTACTACATCTGACTCTGGGCCTCTTATATTATCCTAGAAAGGTCCTGCTATGGTGATTGGTACAATTTACTTTTCATCCAGTCAAGAAAAGCAAAAAAGAGATATAATTTGCTACGTGAAATTACGAAAGTCATTTCTGGTACTTGAGGGCTCTGGAAAAATTTCAGTTTCTACATTAGATTTGAGCCACGGGGTCCATTTTATTTATCAAAATTGTATTTTTTGTCATCATTTTATCAAGGTACTGATCATGTACCATTTGTCCTCCTAAAGTGACAGTAATCAGAAGTATCCGATTACCCTGATTACTCCAAAAAGCAGATGGAAACAACCACTACCTTCTCTGAACATCCATTTGTTACTTCCCTGTAGTACCTTCCCTCTTGAACTTTTTCTTATGATCATTGTCACCATTTTATTATCACTGCACCTGGTAAAGTGCTGTGTTTGTGGCATCATTGAACAGCTGTTTATCAAATGTAGGATGAATCAATTGATGGAACTGATTGACATTGGTAAATGCAAGCAGGTTTAAATATATTTTGGAAAAAAAAAAATCAGTGTCTCCTCTTGACAACTCTACTTACAAGCATGTCTTATTTTTCCTTTTCCTGCCCCATACAGGGTAAATCTACAGAAAATTAAAGTGTGTTTAACCCTTAAAAATGGGTATATACCATTTATTTCTAGAGAGAAACCGAGAGAAAAAAAAGATGACAGGAGAAAAAGGAAAAAAATGAAGGAAATGTTAGTCTGAATAGGGTGGTGGGGAGGCCTCTGGGCACTAGCTCTTTCTATGCCCAATGGAGTAATAACAACAGCAACAATTATAATGTGTTAGCTTTATTGAGTGCTTATTGTGCCAGGAATTTATACTGTTAACTCACTCAGTCATAACAGCAACTCTTTGAGGTACATAATGTTATTAACCCCATTTGACAGCTGAAGAAACTGAGCCCCATGGAGTTGGGCGGCTTGTCCATAGTGACACTGCTAGAAAGATGTGATAATGGGGTATATGGAAGTGGGCAATATGGCTCCATAGCCCATGCTGGTGGGCTGCACTCTGCTGCCTCTTTATAAAAACTGCCTCTCACTAGAGGCTTAGTTTGTACTTGCCACTTTAGCTATGCCATCTTATTCAATCATCGTAATAATGTTGTGAAATGGTTTTGTGATTACCATTCCAATGACAAGGACAGTGAGTCTCAGAGAAAGGATGCCTGTTACCTGTGATTCTCCAGCTTCTAAGAGGCAGGTTAGAATTCAAACCCAGACTGTCTTGAGGCCAAAACCCCAGTTCTTTCTCTGTGCCAAATGCCTCTTTTTTGAAAGCGTAGCAGAAAGCTTTCCACTCTGCCTCTAACTTCATGGGAACAACTGAAGCTTTCCATTGCACCACCTACACTCACAGCCTTTTACCTCAAAATAAGGTGGTCATTTTAATTTGGGAGAAGTATACTATTGACTGCCTTCCAGTTCCAGATATCTGAAAAGTACCTTATCTCTCATTGTCTGGCACCATGCATCTCCATATGCGAATACTTCGTCCCTGCCTGCTGTCTTTCAGTTTACTTCCATTATGAGGGATTACAACGAATTACTGTAACTTTCATATGTAATCGTTCATATTATGGTTCTGCATGAAAAAAAGAAAATCCTTCTTTAGACTAATATTGATACAAAAGGTAAGACTCACAAAGAAGAGAATAAATTTAGACAAAATATTTTAATTTAAACGATTACATGTGTAACTATACATCCACGCATTTACATACTACCATGGTACTTTAAAAGTTCTTCTCCTTAAAAACAAATGTGATAAATGGTTTAGTTATTATTTCAGTTTGGAAATAGGCAGCTACAGAAATAACATTTTAATATATTCCAGATTAGACTGCATGCTATATTTGTAATAAGGACTTGTTTCCAACATTAGTTGGCAGATCACTCATATGAACAATTATCCAAATAGCTATTAGGATATGATTGCACTCATTTCCAGGCAAAACAGGGTTGCCAGAACTAAGCCTGGCTGCTGGTTAGATTTTGGTTTGACTTTTGGAGAAAGCCACAAGAATTTGTCAGTCATCTTGGCTGTAAGGGAGTCTCCCTGTCTTGAGGCTAGTCTCCTTCCTTCTTGAAAATAAGGGCAAATGTGTTTCTCTTTTGTTTTATTTTTACAGTTTTACACAATCTAGGAAAAAAAAGAAGTAAGGGAGAGAAAGGTAGAGAGGAAAAGAGCGAAGGGGTGGGGTTGCACAGGAAAGTAGATTGAAACACTAAGAAAGTGAAGGAGTCTGTGGCTTAAAATCCTGGAGAAGCATGGGTACAGTGGACGTACATCCATAGCCATGCATACATCGTTTTGTGGATATACTCCCT
This sequence comes from Zalophus californianus, assembly GCF_009762305.2. Taxonomy (NCBI): domain Eukaryota; kingdom Metazoa; phylum Chordata; class Mammalia; order Carnivora; family Otariidae; genus Zalophus; species Zalophus californianus. The sequence goes on along the minus strand of NC_045610.1, from coordinate 53,248,978 downwards.
AGTTATATCTCTGCAGAGAACTTCATACTTAGTGTAATTTCTAGAAGTAGATGCCAAAAAAAAAATTGGTGTTTATAGAAATAGAAAAATCAAGCTTTTTCCTGTTGCCCATTCATTATGCTTCTGCATAGTTTGGCACCTGGGGATCCTGCTGGTTAATCTGGTCCAACACTCTAACCCAAGAACAGTGACTCCCTTAGACGAGGTGAAGAAAAGCTCCCTTTGTGCTCAGTCTATGGCTGGTGGAAAGATTATTTAGAAAGCCCCTGTGCTTCATGGGAGTGGGGTGATCCCTCCCACAGCTCATGATGATGGAGGTTTACGACAGGTCTCAAATTCCACTCATCAACCACCAAAACCACTGTCCCTGCCACAACTGGAAAGGTCTCTATTCTTCTTCAGATTGTGGAGTGGAGAAGGGCTGAAAGGGCAAAGCAAGCACTTTTTTTTTTTTTTCAATCTAAAGTTATGGAGTCCATCTTGTTGAGGACTTCTCCAGTGTATTTTGCCAGTTTGGGCCTGGAAAGACCAAATTATCTGAAGTAATTATCTTTAATGGAAAGAAAATGCCATGAACTCAGAAAGGTATTTTTCTTCATACCCAGTGTACACGGAATGAGACCATTTTACTTTGCATAGAATCTGAGGGTCTCCAGTAGTCATCTGATTGAGGTTCTTGCTTCCAGAGATGATTATCACAACTAAACGCTATAAAATGGTTGATGATCGATAGTGGACTTTGAGTTCTATTATGAGTGATTTCTACTAAGGTGTACCTCTCCTAACACTGGAATTCAGAGCGTTAGCAGAAGGAAGTCAAAGGGCCATTCCTTTAACTATCCCACACCACTTCTTGATGCAAGTTTACAATTATTTTCATCAAATATTTATTGTACTTTGACCACGTGGCAGAGCACTAAGTTCTTATAAATCCATGATCTCTTTTAACGTTTGCAATGATACTTTTTGGGAAGGTTGATTATTATGTCCGTCTTATAGATGTGGAAATAAGGAATCAGAGAGATCCAGTAACTCATCCAAGTGTAAGAGGAACTCATGAGTGATCTGGAATGCAGATTCGGGTATTCTAACACTTAGTTCAGGGCTATCTGTGTCTCCCATCCTAAGGATGGGACACTTTTATTAATGCTGCAGAAAGGAATGCACCCATGAATTTAACTTCCTATTTCTTTGCAGGAAGCCAGTCAACTCAGTTGGTTAGAGTACGGTGCTAATGAGGCCAAGGTCACTGGCTTGACCCCTGAACAGTATCTTTAGCTTTGTGTTTACAGAGTTTCCTTCTATTTCTAATCCCGGACCATAGACCTGAATAGAACAACACTTTTCCTCAGTTCCCTTTGTGATCAAAATGTGGATGCTTCATAGAAAATCCCTCCTCATCACCGAGAAAGCAATGCAGAGTGTTTATTCTCAATTCCATGTAGCCAAATAACAATGCCAATAGAACGGTCAGCCAAACTTCATGATTAACTGCCTTTGTTTTTATTAATAAGCCTTTATTTCTTCTTTTCACACTGACCATATCTTTCTATGTCTTATTCCTAGGACAGGGAGAGAATGGTTCCTCATTGCCCCAATCTCTAGGTTCTAGAAAAAATAGTTCAGGAAGCCTCAAAGAGGGGGAGGTAGCTATAAGCATGCATGTGTTCAGGAGTAATGATGGACTGTGCACAATCCCAGACTTGGACCTGGTATTCCTCACTGCAGGCCCTGTACAGACTGAGGACCTAGGCTTCATACAGGTCCACTATATAGTGACCTATATTTTGAAGAAAAAAATTAATACACATTATCTCACAAAAACTTCAAATTAGTTGTTCCTACCATATGTAGAAAGCAGAGCCATGACTCTTCTCTGCTTGTAGAACTCAAGGGCCAGTTCTTTTTCTTTACTCTGGCAGCTATAGACTTCTTCCCTCGTGATGAGCAGAAAGGGCTATATGAGAAGATTCTAGACTGGTTTGTAAAACGATAATGGTCTCAACAGACTTTGGCTTTTTCTTGTAGAGACAGTTAAGGCCAAAGGTTTTCTGTATTGGCTCTCTGGAAGAAGAGATGTGAGGGAGAGTGGATGAGGTGAAAGATAACTTCAAGGACAAAACATCACATGATGGATATACTCTGGTGGAGAGAAAGGGAGAAAGTCTTCTGTGTTTCCTCCTTGTCCCATGCTTCCCAAACACGTATTTTCAGCATTTTTGTTTTCTTAGGAAAAAAAAAATTCTTACTAGAATATGTGTAAATGAAAGATATTGGATCAACAGTAATATAAAGCAGTAACAGATGAGATTGTTCTTGAAAGGTTATTGAAAGAAAGAAGAAGGAAAGAGAAAGAAGAAAGAAAGAAGAAAGAAAAAAGAAAGAGAGAGAAAGAAGGAGTGAGAGAAAGAGAGAAAGAAAGAAAAAGAAAGAAAGAAAAAAAGAAAAAAAAAGAAGAAAGAAAGAAGAAAGAAGAAAGAAAGAAAAGAAAGAAAGAAAGAAAGAAAGAAAAGAAAGAAAGTAAGAAAGAAAGAAAAAGAAAGAAAGAAAGAAAGAAAGAAAGAAAGAAGAGAAAGAAAGAAAGAAAAGAAAGAAAGAAAGAAAGAGAAAGACTTAATCAGAAAAAAGCTCCATAGTTGCAATAAAGAGCTCTTTAGAAGTCACGTTCTGGGCTGGTAATACTATATTAGAAAGTATTTAAGCATTTCTGTTTAAATTCATAAGAAATCTTGATTCTTGATTCTTGCTTTGCCCAAGGGTGAAATATATATATATCATATATGATATACGTACATGATACAAAAAATATATGCACACACATATACATATTCTCTCTCTATATATGATATTAAGGATGAAGGGAGATTGAAAGATAAGGCATGATTGATTCCTAAGCCCTAACTATTTTATGAGATCACACCAAATGTTGCCAAAACAGGACATCACATTCTCTGGAATCTTTTTCTTTTTTTTTTCTGCCAGAAGTTCCAGCCTCGGCCTGGCATTATCTAAGTTTGCATTATCAATTAGAGGGAAGGCACTGGGTTCTGCTTGCCACAGCCTCTATTCCTGATGACTTCTAGCACATGTTATGGTCATAGGGAGCTCACATGACTCCCAAGGTCAAGGATATAATTAACTATAAAGGGAAAACGTCCTCCTGTTTTATATAAATTCTTATTAAAATCTGCAATCACCTGGGGTATAATGATGTTCTGCATGCACTTTCTTTTTCATAACTACTGCTGAAATTAAACTTGGAAACGAAAAGGAAAAGATTGATATTGTTGGTCGTTGGGGTTTGCATTTGACATTCCTCAAATAATGGGATGTAATATGGTTATGCAGAAAACAGATTGATTTTTCACAATTTTCCCACAGAGGTAATGGAGAACAGACTGGAGGAAATTCCAAGGTTTCATTGGGGGAACTATTTGCAACACAACTGAAGAAGAAAACAAACTCAAACCATCCTTTTATGCAATTTTGCCTTCAGTATTTTAAAGTAGGAAATTTGCTCACTAATTTGTTTTCATTCCTAGTGAGTTTCAGGAATTTGGAAATATTTTCAGTTTTGCAGAAAGATTTTAGAAAGTCTACCAAGTGGGTGAATCACAGGTGATATCAGTTAAAATAATGGTGAGAGTAATGGAATTACATAATATTTTCTTCTAAGGAGTTAAGTCATATGTTTTAGAGTCTCCTTCTTTTATTTTTTGCCCCAAACTCCTTTCTTCTCTGCCTCCTTACATCCTGGCAGAAGCTAAAAAATAATATCAGTGCGTTACTGATATTGAAGCAAAGCCAGAGATGTTGGGGCATATGCCCAGCGTCACGCAGTTGGTCGCGGCAGTGCTGAATCTCTCCAATTCCAACTAACACAGACTTTTATTAATGCTGCAGAAAGGAATGCACCCATGAATTTAATTTCCTATTTCTTTGCAGGAAGCCAGTCAACTCAGTTGGTTAGAGTACGGTGCTAATGAGGCCAAGGTCACTGGCTTGACCCCTGAACAGTATCTTTAGCTTTGTGTTTACAGAGTTTCCTTCTATTTCTAATCCCGGACCATAGACCTGAATAGAACAACACTTTTCCTCAGTTCCCTTTGTGATCAAAATGTGGATGCTTCATAGAAAATCCCTCCTCATCACCGAGAAAGCAATGCGGAGTGTTTATTCTCAATTCCATGTAGCCAAATAACAATGCCAATAGAACGGTCAGCCAAACTTCATGATTAACTGCCTTTGTTTTTATTAATAAGCCTTTATTTCTTCTTTTCACACTGACAATATCTTTCTATGTCTTATTCCTAGGACAGGGAGAGAATGGTTCCTCATTGCCCCAGTCTCTAGGTTCTAGAAAAAATAGTTCAGGAAGCCTCAAAGAGGGGGAGGTAGCTATAAGCATGCATGTGTTCAGGAGTAATGATGGACTGTGCACAATCCCAGACTTGGACCTGGTATTCCTCACTGCAGGCCCTGTACAGACTGAGGACCTACGCTTCAGAAACAATGAGCAGCATAGGTCTCTGGTTCATGTGTAGACAGTGCCCAGTCCCCTTTTCCAAACTGTGAGTCTCATCTTTGAGACTGTTTCAAGACGCTTTCCTTGCAATCCTTTCCTCTTTTCCTAGAGCATGAAAAGTTTTCCCATTGTTTATGGCCTGAAGAGAATTCCAAACATTTTCCCAATGCCCGGTATTTCCAGCCTGTTGCCCTGCGTTGTGGACTGGAAATAGAGCTGGGAGAGGGTGGAGTGGCAAAATGGCACTTTACAGCAAGTCTGTGATGAACTGTCAGTGGAGGAAGTCGTATCAACAATGTTATTGAAATGTCAGTGCTGAGGCCACGAGGCATCAGAGGAAGAAGTCAGAGGGCAGTGCTTTGAGTCATAAGAGACAAGTTACAAGGTGACTTCTTTTATCTACTCACTTTTACAGCAACTAATGATGCCGATCCCCTTCCAGACTTCTCGGTGCATAACCTCCGGTTTCTAGTTTGGACATGGCCCTCTCCTTCTTGGCAAAACTTTTTTTGGATCACCTTTTCACAGGGCCACCTGCAGCCAGATTTCATGTTAGAAGTCAATCTTGTCAACCAATTGAAATATAGGCCTCGTCACTGTGTTTCCTTTCTAGGTGTAACTATTTTATGTTGAGACTTCTGGAGAAAACAAAGGATTTCTCTTAAAGCAACAAGTCATCAGTGGTTGGAAATTTAGACTCTGAAAGAGCGTGGCTTAGAGAAAATCCACTGAAGGGGGTGTGTGTGTGTGTGTGTGTGTGTGTGTGTATGTGTGTCTTCCTTTCTGGGCCCTTAAAATCACACCATGCCGAATTGATATCTCTCTCCCACTGCTATTCATAAAGCGAACTCTGTCCACAAACATGTTTGATGTCTTCATGTGGACCTCAACATGCTGTTTGAGGGCTTTGAGGGAAAAGTAACGGTTGGCTCTGAACTCGCTATAGATGAAAACGCCTTATGCCACTGGAATATGGTGTCTGAAGGGGCACTAGACCCAGATCCCCTTTTCTGCTTAGAAAACTTACCCAATATCTTATTCCCAGAGCAAACACGATTTCTATGGTTTTTCTATTGCTTTGCTGGCAAGTCAGCCAAGTGGAGTACATTATTTCATAGTAAAATAAACCTTCAGGTTTTTTTTTTTTTTGTTCCACGGGAAATTACTCAGTGTGAGTACAGACGTGTCACCCTCACATTTCCACAAGATTTGCTTCCCTTTATAATTGTGGATCCTGCTGTGTTTAAGAATGATCAAAAGTTACAGAAGCCTGGTTTTCATTTCTCTTCTTTTGTTACTTCCTAATCTCCAATTTCATTTACTTCCCCTCTCCCTTTCCCGTCTGACCAACGTCCACTAACAATAGTGACTTAATTTTATCCACGTAGACGCACCGTGAGTGGATTCAGTGGATGAGGTGCTCACTCTGTTTCATTGGGATTGTCTTTTTCATAGGAAATATGAGTGGGAATTCATTCAGCTGTGGAAATACACATGGTTTTTTGTGTTCATCAGGGAAACCATCTACCTTTTTTGGCACTTTCCCATTTGGGGGGCCATGTCACCATTGTAAGTGACCAGCATCATAAAGAATTGACTGTAGCAAATCTCTGCTTTTCGGCTTCACAGTTCCATAGAAGGAGGGGGAAAAAAAAGTTGTAAGTAAGAGTTCCTGTCTTGGGTATTTCTCATAGGTGCTCCATAAATATTTCTTGTTGTTTTCTATTAATATAGTGGTCGAAAGAATGTTGTTCTGCTTTAGATGCTTGATCAGCACTCCTCCCTTAGGAAAACTGCTCTGTTTTAGAACCTAGATACGTAATGTAATTGAATGTCCCATCTTTAAAGCATGTGATAGTTATAAAAAGAGTGAATTGATGACTTGTTAAAAAGTTCAAACCAGAAAAAGCAAGAGCGATGAGTTACTAATACCCAGGTGTCCAGTTAGCTTAGGCACTTAGAGCCAATACACTAATGGAAGCAAGTCCTTCGGTCAACCTTCCCATGACGGAGTTAAATTTAATCGATTCCACTGTCACAGTAAATGAACATTACCCTGAAAGCCCATATTGCTAATGCCTATTATTAATCACAAGTAGTGAGTAAGAAAGTTTAGCTAACTGCGACCAGCCCTTCCCTACTATGCAAAACAAAACAAAAAAAAGTAATTCCAAGTACATAGCCTGATGCTGAGTGCAGAGCGTCACCACTGTATACAAAATATAGCAAGTTGTCAAACAGGTTTCAGAATTTAAATACGTAGTTGGCTAATTGAATTTAAATTAAAAAAGGATTTAAATATGTAGTATGTGCAATTTCAGAATTCATTGATGTTTCATTGTAAACCTGGGAAAGAGTAGTTCAAAAGCAATATCTTCCATTTAAGACTTAAGAATTTAATTACATTGATTCAAGGATATGAAATCTCCTTCCTGTATGCCAAGCATGTGTGCTTAATTAACACTAAAGAGAGATATATACCAACATGGCATTTACAGAGCATGTTGCACTTTGTTGTAATAACTTTGCTAGGACGTCCAAGAAAGGTTAATCATTTAAATTCTCTACCATGGTAGGTGAACTTTTTCTTTCTTACAAATAAAAGAACCATTCTCCCCTCCCCCCACCAAATGATATCTTATTTGGACTTGCAATATATAAAACAGACAAAAATAGAATCCCCCAAGTTGAAGCAAGGACGGCAAGTCTAGGGCAACCTAAAGCTACCTACCTTCCCATCCACTGGTGATTCTTTTATGGAAATGGGAAGGACAGAATTGTGTTGATGCCATTTACCACTATGGTGGAATCACAAAGCACACATGACCCTTGGGTGTGTCATGCAATGTCTCTCCCTTATTGTACTCAGAGCTACTAGCTCTTAAGATTAAGGAGAGAGCAATATCAGTCTCAGACACACTGATCTAATATATGCACAGAAATATGCTTTGAGTAGCTAAGAAAAGTAGAGCTTCAGATCCAGACTAAAGCCAGGAACACAAACACGGCTGGAGTTCCCATCCCAGCCCTTTTGTTTGCTGTGTGTATCCTCCCGAGTGACTAAATCTTCCTTTTTGCCATCTGTCAACTGGAGAGGATGATATTAATACCTGCAGGGATTCCGTGAGGCCCAAAGAGATAACATATATGAAGATAACTTAGCACAGTATCAAGCATAAATTAAGTACTCGATAAAAGTAGTCTTCTAATAAAGAATTTGAATGGGATGGGAGTAGACAACAATCATGAATTGAGAAGATAGCAACAACTCTCCAAGATTAAGCTAGAATTTAGTCAATGATGGTATAGTCTGTCTTTTAACTTCAGGCAATATTACTCCCTTAAACAAGGAGTCAAGAACATTAAATGCCAAAATAAAAGATTCTGAAGCTTATCACTGTCTGGCAAGTTTCCATACAGTAGCTAATGAAGACACGAGAGGGTAATTCTGTATCTGGCTTGTTAAGTGTGAAATATTTACTATGTTAAGTTTTCTTAGTTCTTGCATTGGTCTGGTGATTCTGCAAATTAATTAGCATTGCCACCGGTTGTAACTTCTGTCCACCAATTGAATAAAAATAAATCAGTCATTAAAGTGTGAGAGAAAAAAGATGATGAGTTGATCTGATATCCATTATTGGCGTCAGAAGCTGAGTGTTGGCAGTTAATTGAGGGAAGAAAAAAATTATATAAGATCAACTTTCAGAATGTTCAATTAACTAAATATATTGTAAAGCTCAACATGGTTCTTGGCACAGACTGAACACTCAACAAATAGACACCATCGTCTTTACCATCAATATCCTCTCTACTACCATCATCATTCAAATGCTCTCCTCCTGACTTAAATGAAGTTTTCATCTCAACAATGCAGGGATTTCAACCCATGTCTATTAAAACCCAAAACCAGAATCTACTTACATGGCAGCTACACAAATAGACAAACCATTTTCATGACTAATGCGACTGAAATCTTTTTTTATTTTTAGACAAAATAAACATTACATTAGACAGGTTAGAATTTTATGTTTTGATATGTTTCCAAAAAATTGTTTTTTAAGACATCAGTGGACTTCACTGTATTATATTATCTTCCTGAATTTCTGCACTATATATGTATATACTAATCATGAATAAACAGACAGGCCAGGGTGGCTTGCCTAAAACAGGACTGGAGAGATGTGAGAAAATGAGGAATGGAATCCAGGTTGTCAAGCTGAGGTATAGTTTACCTTCTGGGTGTACCTGTCTCTGATACTTGGGGATTGCTAAGGTGTTTTTTTGTTTTTTGTTTGTTTTTGTTTTGTTTTGTTTTTAGATTTTACTTGTGTATTTGTCAAAGAGAGAGCACAAGCAGGAGGAATGGCAGGCAGAGGGAGAAGCAGACTCCCCGCTGAGCAGGGAGCCGGATGTGGGACTCGATCCCAGGACCCCGGGATCATGACCTGAGCCGAAGGCAGATGCTTAACTGACTGATCCACCCAGGCATCCCATACTTTGGGATTTCTGAAGTCAAGATAATGGCTTATTGATGATCGGAAGAGATGGATGGATGGATGGATGGATGGATGGATGGATGGATGGATTGACATATAGATATTTATAGATGTACCTCTAATAGCCATTTTATCTTTCCTCTGTAACTATAGCTAATGCATGAAACAAGGCAAAGTAGGCAAGTAGGCAAAGGAGACAATGCTGTCTTAGCACACCAGACCTCAAAACTCTGCTGCTACATTTTGCTATGTAACTGACAAGCAAAATAGCTCAAAGACTGAGGATCGGGAGAAGAGCATGTCATTTTCTTTATCACGGAACTCTGTATACAACTCTTAGTTTGATATGTTTTAAACGAAAAGAGGAGTCATGTTAATGGTTATCTATATTCAGTGTGCACTGAAGCTTTTTAAAAAACTGGGTGAAATTTCTTGGCTTGAGGTTACTGTCATTTCTCCAAGTCCAAGCTTTATTTCCAGAGGCTCGTGGTTTGGAATCCCGGTCTGGAGTTGGCATTCCAATTCGCCCTCGGCCTGCCACAGCTAGATTGAATTTGCTGTTTCTGGACTCGAGTGCTGAACAAGATCCTGGTGCCTCAGGTAGGGGATGTTTGACCATAGAGGAAGAAATCTCTGTCTGCAGTCTTCTTTGCTCAGAGAATGGAATCACCCATTAATATGTGGTGGAACCACAGTGCAGGCATTGAACTCCTGTATGTACCATATTAATGCACTAGTGTTTAATTTCTTCTGTGGAAAAATAAAGGAGATTTCCTCCCATAGGTTTGTCCAAATAGAGTAGATACAGAGTATTAGCAGCAGTAAGGTCATAGAATTAGCCCTTCTACAGCTCTGGCATGTTGGGAGTTTATGTTGTTCATGGTTTCCAATAGATTTCTGAAAAACCGTCTTAGCTTTTGTCGATTTTACATAAATTATTATAGCATACTCATAAATGTAAATTAAGGACAGCATCATAATCTTTACATGGGTAAACATCTCAAAATGTGACCGGTGTGTGACAGCCATTTTTAACAAATCTGATCTGGGTGGATTATAAAATAAGCCAGGGAAGAAATGCCAACCTATCACTTCAGCTTCTGTGAATGATGTACTCTTCCCAAAATTGTTTGCAAAATTACAGTTTTGAAATCCCCAGTTTTCTCCTTTCCCTACTCTCTGCCACAACAATGACCATTCCCACATTTTGCCTAATGCAAATCCATGAAACTCTAAAGTTTCCCTGCAGCTGACCCCTGCCTCAAACCTTCCTAACATGGGCAGTTGCTGGAAATTGCCCCACTAACGTCTTACACGGTTCAGTCTTCTTAGTTTGACTTCATCCAAGACAAAATTCAACTCTGCTTCTCTCCAGGGCCTCTGCTCACCCAAGGAAACTACATATAAGTTTGTTCTATTTGTTCTGTGGTGTGAATTTCAGACTCAGGAGCAGGTTTTTGATGCTGTGGAGTCAAGGGGAAGAAAGGGCAGGATGGAATGAGGGAATCTAAGAGAGAACAAAGAGACACATCCTGCTTTTGCTTATGTGGTCATTTTGGGCTCTGTCTGGGAATTAAGAAAAAGGTTGAGCTTTTTCTTTCTGATTGATAATCACTTCCTATGTATGTCCTCAGACGAACCTAAAAATGATTGCTTCAAAAGATAGATTTTTTTGATATATGGTATGATCCCTTTAGGTTATCCATGTTGCACATTTTCACTGGCTGATAACCGAATGAAGGTAATGCTGTATATGAAGACATTTCATCTGTTCAATATTCTAAACCTTTGTTTTTGCTACAACTGTCTAGGAATGATTAGGTGACGGCCATTGAATTAGGCAGAATTACACAAGTCATTCTCTAAGGGAAAAAATAAAATAATCTTTATTTTCTCTTAAAAAGGATTTAGCCATTGATTGAGAAGGGAGAGGAGAAATTATGGATTTGGGAAAAATGTTTAATAGTTGATCCAAGTAAATACGTTATAATTAGTTTCTCCTTTAGTTTTTAAGGAGTACTAGGGAAATAAGTGTGATCCTTGGTCACAGAGACTCCTGTAACATGAATACAGTGCTGGAAAAATTTCCTATTAACTCATTATTGAAGGCAATTACAGTAGAGTTGGCCTCACTCTACAGAAGTTTAAGCCATATACACTATAGGAGAACAGCCTATCCCAAATTTCATTTACTTCTGTGGTTCCCATGACTCTCCATTTCTCTCTATATCAGAGATTTTACGCAGTCCAGAGCTTTCGTCTAGTATCATCTACCATCACTGCATGGAAGGCTCCTGAGTTACAAACTCTCGCTCTGACTTCTCTTGAATTGCAGATCCACATTTGCCACTGCTCTCCAGACATTCCTATTGTAATGTCCTTTCCGTTCAAGCTAACCACCGAACACTGTTGTTAATCCGTTCTCTAAAATGGGTACCCCACGGCAGATTTTTGATGGCGGCATTCTGCCAACACGGACTCATCTATCATTTTCAATTCAATCACCACATTTATTCAGTTGAAAGCGTCTGTTATTACCTCATTCCAAATAAGTACTGTACTTGAATTTTTCTCTCGAGTGTAGCATTGAACTGATATTCACTTTTTATTAGTTTTTGCCTTGAATGATTTCCCATGCTAACTACTTTTGTTTCTATCCTTTGGGCTGTTTGGCTAGCAATTTGTCATGTACCACCTTTTATAAAGTCATCTAAACTTAAAGAGATGGGATTGTGCTATCTTAAAGCATGATTTTATTTCTTCAATTTAATTCTAAGAGGCTTCAGGAAAGCCCATCGAGCTGTAGCCCCAGCGTAGCTCAAACTGCATCCGTCCACGTTGATCTCCATTGCTGATTTTCAGTGTTAATGATTGAACAAAACGAGGTCTTATTTTTCCCCTGTTGATCGTCATGCTCATAGACATCTTCAGATGAAATTTAAGCACAAACGGACTGCTGAGAAAAAGCCATATTGGGCAATCTGACGAAGAAAGAGGGAGAGGGGATTCCACAAATTCTAATAAAATATGGAGGGGGTAGAATGTGGAGAAGATAGGCTTAGCTATTGTCACATGAATGTCTCTTCTTCATGAGATGATGAGAAACAAGGAGACACCTGGTATCTAAAGATCATAGGCCAGCATGTCTCTTATTTATTCATGAAAGTCCTAGATGCAAATATTGTTGTAATAATATCTTTCACAAAAGTAGAAAAATCAACTACCCCAGCAGAAGGCATGGTTAAGTACCGCAAGATTTTCTCCAGAAAGTTTTACAGCGCTGTGAATCATAGCCGTGTGAGGCTTATCTACAGGAAAAACGGAGCTCATGGTTTTGGTTATTTTAATACACATGTTATCCCCACCTACAGTACTTGTTGAAGACTCATAATTCCCACCTTACTCTACAATTATGTAGTGCAGACTGTTCTAAAACAGGCAGTGCTGTCATTAAAATGGGCACCATGCTTTGGTCCTGCCGAAAATACCAAATGCTTGTGGGCAATCTTAGTGACCACACGCTGGGGCCAGTTGTAGAAAGTTCCCCTTCTAGGCGATTGTGCTGGCAAATTCACTCTCATGAAACCCAAGTAGAGTTTTGAGTTCCATGTGTTATATAGACAGGGGACACGTCTTTCCTATAGGCTCCTTAATGATTAACTTAAAAGTGTGAGATGCCATCTGCTGGAAAGTGATAATATGGGCTGTGATATTTTGCAGTGATCCTTGGACTGTCTGTCAGCAGAACTATAAAACTGCTGTTCTTTCCACTTCCTTTCCCCTTTTTCTCCTTTATATGGATGATACATGCATAGGGGTATTGAACTCCTTAGCCAAATGCCTGTATCGCTGTGCTCAAAACAACCTTCTGTTTTAAGATGTGCATTTGATTTAATGATCATTTCTTCAGTGTTGGGGAGACGAATGGAGGATAAGCCCAAATCCAATACATACTCAGTGATAATTCAGAATTGTTAAAATAGAAAAGCAATGTACCAGAGCATTTAAGAAAATTAGATAGTACAATAGCAACCTTCATTTTAAATTGATCATGGACAAAACTGACACATTCAGAATTTTATCGCAGCTCGACTGGATGTCTGCGCTTTGGTTAATTAAAAAGGAATAATGTATGATGGTGTTTGAGGATGTTTTGCCTTAGACAGTGCTTGGCACTGCAATGTAGATATTTGCAGAATTTGAACGTGATCAGACCTTGTAGTCAACATAGATCTTGGAATGAGTTAGCAATTCCAAGAGCATTCTATAGCATTACGAGAGAGACTGACAAATTCCACATGTGCTTGACACATAGTAGGTAGTCAATAAATACTGACTGACATGTGGGCTCAAATTTAGTTTTGAGTTTATGGGTCTAGATGGATTATTGTAATTGACACTGTGGGAGCCTTGTATATGTATTGTTTTAGTTTGTTTTATTTGAACTAATTTGTGCTTTGGAATGTATTTGGGAATGATGACTTACCTGATTCTGCTCGTCAGCTAATTAAAACTACCAGGAGTCATTCTAGTTCTTATAGTGCACAAAATGAAAGGCAATCTACCTGTGTAGGTTATTTTTATTAATCAGAGCACACGTATGACATCACAGTCCAATTGTCTGTAAGAAGTCAAGGTTTACCTGCAAATCGTAAAGTTATGTAGAGTCTGATATAATAATTCTATTCAGATTAACAACATAACTCAGTGCAGTAATTTTAGGAATTTTTTTCACCTAGAAATTATCTATACTGATACCTGGGCCCCATCCAGGATTTTAATTTTGTCTGTGTTGAGGTCCAGGTATTAAAACATTTTTTTTGAGACCCATTACTCAAAACTGTGGGCCTAAAAAGAACTTCAAAACTCGATTGCGTTCCTATTTTTCACCTTAGAGGATTTTTTTCAGCACTCTTGACAGGATGGTCTGTTTTTTCAGTGAGCTCATCTCTTGGGAAAACAGAAGACAGACGTAAAAGGCGACTCGTGCACACCTCACAGGTACTTCTGTTAAGGTCGAGTGGGATCTGCTTTACCTCAGGCTAAGGAATTTCTTAGAAGAAAACTTGAGTTAAATGTTTACAAGTCATTTCAATTTATCCCTTCTGTTCTGTAAAACATCGAAGTTCCCCCAAAGTTGCTTGATTCTGGGTGTGAAGTGTACCTTGTATTAACTTGCATCTGGTGTGTGTGTATATGTAGGCATGATATATATGAATATGTGATATACATATGTGTGTATATGAGATACACACATGTCCATTTTCCTCTTGAGCTATATTTATATATTTTTAAAGATTTTATTTATTTATTTGAGAGAGAGAGAGAAAGCCTGAGCAGGGGGATGGGCAGAAGGAAAACCAGACTCCCCCTGAGCAGGGAGCCCGACACAGGGCTCGACCCCAGGACCCTGGGATCATGACCGGAGCCTAAGGCAGACGTTTAACCAATGGAGCCATCCAGGCGCCCTACATTTTTTAAACCTAATTCCCCTCGTCTACTTTCTAGCAGTATGATTTTAATTCCCTGTATACCGCAGGAATGAATTTAGCACTTTTCATTTGAGACTAAAACCATTCCTACTGATGCTAACAGACTACTTGAAAATTTAGCATTAATTGTGATAAAAGTTTACATAAATTTTTGTTGTTCTTGCTCTTTGTTCCTTTCCCCCAACTGATGGACATGCTTGCAGCTTAAAAATAAGTCCCTGTGATTGGTAAAGAATCCCTTTAACAGAAGGCAAGGAAGAAGAAGCAGAAAACATCTTTACTATCCTTTCTAGTTGCTAGATGACTTAAAACCAAACCTCACTCCTTTTTTCAAAGTCTCAACTCCTAATCCTAAATGGCTTGGTTAAGGCGTGCCTGTGTTCCCCGAGGAAGCCCCACTTCTGTGTGGTTAAATGATTCTCTCCCCTTTGTGCTGTGAAATAGCATCAATATTCCTTCAGACCATCCCCACAATGCTTCTGGAGGTTGATAAATGGTACCACTTAGAAATTTGTCTTTCTTCTTTTTCTGGTCTAGTAACTTTAACCGTCTTAGGGCTCTAAACTAATACTTCTAGGACGTTTTTCTTCAGTTTTATGATAGCTATAAGAAGATGCCAGGTTTTTATGTCCCTTTGCCTCCCTGAGTTGTTTCTGCTCCTCAGAAAGACTCCAGTTTGCTGCCTTTACCGTGTACGGATGCCCATGGGGAAAAGCCATGCATTGTCATTATGTCCCTCTGGATGTTCTCCTGGACCCCCTCTCTTATTCTTCGCGCCACCACTGACTCGCCTGTGCCGAAGGAGCTCCCGGGTCTCCGTATTAAGACAACAGCATGGTGGCACTGACAGTTTTCTCTTCCCCATGAGCATGACTGAAATCAAGCCCTGAGACCGACAGCTCTTCTCGCTGTTTGTGGTTCAACTTGAAACCACAAGGGCCAGAGGCACATGGTTTAGATTCAGTGTCTTTCTCCAGCTAACACGAACCATTTGTTCAAGCAGCTTTGGTATCTCTTTGAGAATAAGAGACCTGCCTCAATGCTCCCAGACAGTCAAATAAATTCTCTTGGCTTCAAGACAAATTCAGAAAATTCTGCCCAACAATGGCATGCGGTTCAGTGTTTTCGTTTATTTTTGCAACTTTGTGAAGGAATGGCCAATAGACTCCTTGAAAAAAAAATTAAAAAATGCCAATCAAAGAAGTGGCAAATTAAAGAACTGTTTATTATGGAAAGTTCCCATATTACAGTTAGGGAAAATGGAAATAAAATGATATCTCCAACAGGAAATAGAATTAGACGCCTGCCAGGAGCAGAATACCTGCCACCGATATTTTCCCCCCACTTTTAATTCTCCCCATTTAGCTGCATTAGGAATAAATTACTGCTCATGGATCTTGGGGAGCAAAATGAGACCTGTCTGAGAAAAGATTATGCTTTGTTCATTCTGGGATGTGCCGCATCCGTTTTGAGTAAACCTTGCCTGCATCATTCAAGCCTGAGCTCTGGTAAGCCCAACCTTGATGGTTATTACATTTTTTTCCTTGAAACTTGGAATAGTAGAAAAAGAGATCCTGTAATAGTGATAACGAGATGCACAAATATATTTCTAAGATACTTTGCATCTTTTTTCCGTCATAGTTTTAAGAATTAAAATTTTAATTATCTTTTGGTTAAGCCTTTTTGTAGTCATTTGATGCTGTTTGAATCTTAGCATAAAATAAACAATAAGTAAAAATAGCATAGGAAATACCTGGGGAAGGAATCAATAATGATGGCCACATGTGTGTATCCAAATGGAGGAATCTGGCATCCTTAGTGAAAGAGAAACACTTCTCCACTGAAATACCCACCAAGCATCTAGGTTTCAATCTCAGCCCTCCTTCTGTATAGCTGTAGGACGCTACTTTCCCGTTTGTTGTTTAACTCAATACCTGGAGTCTCTACAGAACATTCTCCCCACGGTATCTGTGATCAGCTCCAGCGGGAGACACATATGGACCCTACTCTTTGGTGGCTTACTGTCTACAGGCTGCAAATGGTGTACATACAAAAGCAATGAATCATGTTGGAAGGATTCCCTTAAGCACTTCAGTTACAGGCACGATGGAAAACCTGAAACACTTTGCCTTCTTGGAAGAGGGGGACATTTGAGCTGGGACTATATTGTAAAAGATCTGGTGAGATACTAAAGGCAGATTTAAAAGAAAACATATTACAAATGAAGGGTTTGTGACTTTTCTAAGAACACAGGGTCATGTGAAGACCCAGGCCAAGGTCAGTAAAATTGACTACCATGTACTTCTCTACTTTGTCCACATACTGATGCTCAGAGTGACAACGAAGCCTGTATCACACCTACATTCCAAAGGATGGAGAGAGGCTTTGGATTTTGAAGACGGGGTATGGGAGAATTCAATTTAAGTTAGGATCAGTATTAACATTAGAGAGGTCTCTACAGACGATAATTTCTTCATCACTTTGATTCTGTATATATTCAACTGTAAGGATATCTTAATGACAACTTTATATCTATTTACTTATCTATCAATCAGTCAATCAATCAATCATCTGTCTACATTTACTAAGCAGGACTTGTTGTAATGGCTTCACATGCAGCATACCATTGAATCTTCACCATGGCTCTGTGCTGGTTCTTTTCCCATTTTACCGAGAGGCATTTAAGACCTTGCGCTGTTAAGTAACTTGTTCATATTTGTGTATTAAGTTATAGGAAAGCTGGGAGTTGCAACCAGGCAGACTGACTTAGCTTCATGGCACCGCCTGCGCTGTTTTCATTATGCGTACATGAACCAACATGTAGCACTGTTACTGACAGCTGCTAAACCCAGACGGAGGGGATGTGAAGACAGAGAAAGTGAGGTATGTGAATCATATAAGAAAAGTTCCTTATAGTTGGCGTTTTGAGATGGGCTGCATTTTATGAGGCATAATTGCATTGGACAAATTTTCATTACTTCTGTGCGAACAGTAGTGCATCCATTTTCCATATTCTTCATGGTACATGATGTGGATTCGTGGCGGCATATTGGAGTTTCCAAATTAGTCAGTCAAACCAATTTAGTGACTAGGCTTGTAAATCCATCCAGTGGTAAGCATTGCCGATATAGAGGCTTGCCATTAAGAAAACATTCTTCTACTAGTTGATCTTTGAATAGTGGTATTTCTTATATATATCCTTTTGACAAAGGGCACAATGCACTAAACTGGTTTATGTTTAAAAACAAAAGAAATCTTTCTGCTCTGCGTCTCTATCTCCTAGTTAGGAATAAGTGACCATAAAAATCCCTGAAAGTGTGAAACCACAATATATTTCCCTGTTCTATCATTAAAAGCTATTCACAACATAAATGGGAATCAGAAGCAGAGGGCTGTGCGGAGGGAGAATAGCTTTAAGATTATATATAAGGAATTATTTCCCAGCAAGGATTGGTTCTGGGAATTTTGGTTCCTTGTTCTTTAACTGTTATGGGAATCTTGAAGAGACTTCTAATGTTACAACCTCTTAAATTTCTGTATAGTACTGTATCATTTATATTAGCAAAATTGAGTTCATAACATCAGAGCCTGATGTCACAAAGTTAATGAAGTGAGTCTGAGACATTGGGAGATGAATATACTGTAGGTATAGTATCAGGAAAACTAACTTGGCAACCTCCTAACTGAATGGAAGTACAGATTTAACTTTTATGTCTGTTGTTTGAGCCCGTTGGCCAGGCATCAAGACCAGCATTGGGCTGAGCTGTTCACCAGAGTTTCCAAAGTGTACTTACTGAGTCTGCTGTAAACGTAAAATCTTCAAGACTACAGGCTCGGCGGCACAGAAGATTTTAGACAGCACAGTGAGTGGAGATGGTTAAACTCTGGGGATGATTTTGATGAGAAAAAAAGAGGCAAATAGAGAAACACTTAATTGGGAGTAATTTTATGTGTGTGAAGTGTGGAGCGGACACGGGACATGGGGTGTGTTTATGTACACAGCAAAGTTTGGAAAAAGCAAAACTTACTGAGTTCAAAGCTCTGTTTATTTTTGACGCAGCTACTTTGCAATCAGTCATCAATCTACTGTTTTGCTTAATTATGGTAGAATTTTTTTTAAAGAGATTTAAAACATGGACAGAGTCATTAAAATGTTGGACTACTAATCAGTTTGAATGAAAGGAAGCATGTTTACTCCTTTCAGCAATAATATAGAAAATCTGTAACACAGATGGATACTGATCAATAAGTCACAAGACGTGGAAACAGTCATTTGCATGAGCTGATAACACCTAGGACTGTGTTAGCGACATAAGGGCACTTGAGAATATAATTTTAAGCTCACCTAAAACAAGTTGAAGACCCAATAAGGAATACTTAATGAATTAAGTATTGATTTTTATTAGCTACCGATTTTACACTGGATTTCTCTTATTTATATAGGTGCATTTAGGTAATAAAATAAACTTGGTATTTTAGCTCACGAAATTATATACAGCCTCGCAGATGTCAGGAGACCCAGCGGGTTGGGATTTATGTTTAGAATAGAATGGTATACATAGTCCAAGTTGAAACAATCCACTGGAGAAGAAAGGGGGAACATCGCTGGGTAAGAAGATGTGCAAAGCTTACTGGAAATCCATAGGGTGAGGATGCTTGCACAAAGGAGAACATTTGAAGGAGGTGTGAAACAAAGAAAGAGCACCCCGATCAACATGAGAGGGTAAGCGGAGAGGTTATTCGTAACAATGGCTATAATACCTCACATTGCATGCATGCATGCTCCTCTGTGTAAGTCTCACTCTTGAACATCTCACCTCTTCATTCATTTAATTCTCTCCAACAACGTAGGGGCAAATACGATTTTTATCTCCGTTTTAGAGATGAGCTGGCTGAGGCATAGAGAGGTTAAGTACTTAGCTAAGGAACAGACGTCAGAACTGAAATCAAGACACACTATGTTACAGATGGAAGATTTCAAGTGCCCAACATCTGGAAAATGTCTAGTTTTGCTGAAACCAGAACATCTGATATATTCTTGATTTGCCTTGTAGATTGTATTTTGCTTAAAATGGAGGAATCGTGGGTAGGAGCTGTTGTACTTGATTTTTATCAGTAAGAGACAGAAAAACTCACAGATGATGGGAGCATCATGGGAACCTGAGAGAGGAAAAAAAGGAAACAAAAACATGTCACCCAGAGCCTAGATGATGAAGACAGGTAAACCTGGGCATAATCAGAGAAGACCCTTAGATTCGAAGAACATGGATTAAATACAATACAAACATTAAAATACATGGACATCCCATGAACATTTCTTAAAAGCGCTTCGGCTCAGAACTTACTATGGTACGTTCTTACAAAAGAATGTATGCCCTTCAGAAGAAAAGGAAGAGTAAGAATAAGCATAAGAAATTCCCTCTTAGAGCTAGAGTCTCTAATAATGGCAAACATGGAATACCATGGCCAGGGAAGTAAACATAATTTGTAGGACATCTAGACAAAAATGTGTCAACATTTCTTAGGAGGTGTTTAACAGTTTTACTTTTTTTTGTGAGTAGCAAAATCTACACTGTGTTAGTAAGGTGCATTCCCACCAACCCAGATGGATAAAGGTACTTTACAGGGATTTATTAACTGGGGATGTGACCAAAGAACATTCTGGAATGGCAACTCTGTAAGTTTAACTAGACAGTTATTTCTTAGATCAGTAGATGTCATATCGGTTCTCTCTATGGAGCTAACCATGCTATTTAAAATGCATGGGAGGGCGCCTGGGTGGCTCAGTTGGTTAAGCGACTGCCTTCGGCTCAGGTCATGATCCTGGAGTCCCAGGATCGAGTCCCACATCGGGCTCCCTGCTCAGCAGGAAGTCTGCTTCTCCCTCTGACCCTCTTCCCTCTCGTGCTATCTCTCATTCTCTCTCTCTCAAATAAATAAAATCTTTAAAAAAAAATAAAAAAAAATAAATAAAATGCATGGGAGAGTGAATAAATGTCTCTCTTCTGCTTCAGCTCTGGATTTTTCTTCTCTGTTGCTTTTTCTCAAGTCCTATTCTTCTCTCCTTTACTGTTACCACTGGAATATCCTCTCCTTGTTTCAGGGCCTCTGTTACAATTGTAAAATGTTCTTAATTTGTTGCTTTTACACTTTCTCAAATTTTCCTTTAAAATACTCTGCATTTATCAACAGTTTCCCAGGCTAGCTGCTTGACACATTATGTAGGGTACCTCTGCATAACGTTGTAGGTCTTTATTTCTCTATCTGGAGCATTGTATCTTATGTTCTCTGTGTTCAGTGTTTTATTTACTATGGTGACGCCCCGGAATTAAATTCCCTTTTGCTTAGAAGAATCATTTGCTTGGAAACCCATTTCCAATGGGCCAAAACTACCAGCAGCCACCCACCTCCCTGGCCATGGCTGCCTGATTAATGATGTTCCACCAATGGGGTCCTCCATTAGGATTATCTAGGCTGGGAGACCCCGGGGCAAATACGATCTTTGAGACTTGTAAATTGTCTACTGAAAACCCATCACCCATGAAGTAGCTCTGTGGTTCTTTCTGTGTAACACTGAGCACTTACCTAGCTCTACTAATACATACATTTTTGGAACAGGACAATTTTTCATTTTTAATATTAGCATATCTGTGTTCTTTAGAAGAATACTTGCTATTACCTATTGCTGATAATGAGGGAATGAAATGATACCCTCTCAAACTTTACTGATGGGCTGTCAGTTGAGGAAAACAATGTTTGGAAAGCCATTTTGCAACATTTGCCAAGACTCTAAAAGTATCCATCTCCCTTGACCCTTTAATTTCACTTCTGGGAACTTATCCTAAGGAAATAATACTAAATACAGAAAAACTCTATGTAAACAGTAACACTATTTAACATAGCACCGTCTTGGAGAGAAAAAGCATGATAAGCACTCAATAATATGAGAATAGTTAAATACAAAATAACATATTATTCTGCCATTATTATTGTGCTTAAATAATTTATATGCACATAAAATAGAATTTTGATATAAAGGGGCGCCTGGGTGGCTCAGTTGGTTAAGCAACTGCCTTCGGCTCAGGTCATGATCCCGGAGTCCTGGGATCGAGTCCCGCATCGGGCTCCCGGCTCAGCGGGGAGCCTGCCTCTCCCTCTGACCTTCTCCCCTCTCGTGCTGTTTCTCTCTCTCTCTCTCTCTCTCTCTCAAATAAATAAATAAATAAATAAAAATCTTTAAAAAAAGAATTTTGATATAAAGTTTGGGAGAAGATAATTATAAATTACATTTGACCCTTGAACAACGCAGAAGTTAAAGGATGACAACTGCCCACACAGTTGAAAATCCATGTAGAAGTTTTGACTCCTCCAAAACTTAACTACCAGTAGTCTACTGTTGACTGGAAGGAAGCCTTCCCAATAACAGAAATAGTCAACACATATTTTGTATATGTATTATATATGTCTTATAATAAAGTAAGCTAGAGAAACAAATGTTATTAAAAAATAAAGAAGAGAATACACTTACAGCACTATACATATATTTATTTAAAAAATCCACATATAAGTAGACCCACACAGTTCAAATCTGTGTTGTTCCAGGGCCAACTGTGTATGTACAATATGATCATAGATAATGTAAAATGCATGCTGAAAGCAGGACGACAAAGCAATATTCCATTAAGTTATCTGGTTGCCTAAGAGTGATGGAATTAGTGGCACTTTCTTTTTGTATTTTTCAAGTTTATTGACATGTCAACAGTGAACATCTTCTATTTAAACGGGGACAAACAAAAAGCAAGTTCACTTTTTTCAAAAGTTTTCCTAAGTAAGACTTCTGAGGTTCAGTCTCAAAGTGATTTTTGTGTTGCAGGAGATGGGAGTGTGCAGGGGAAGCAAACGGACTAAAATATTTTTGAACTGGGGTGATTGGGGAGCAGTAGCTCAATGAGGCAGCTTTATAAAGACTGGGTTGACCTTCAGGACATTGGGGAGTGATGACCTTGAACACCTCAGACAACATTAAACTGCAGGTTACAGCTGACTGGAATTCTGAGGTTTTATTGGCCATGAGCCAGTCTGCAGCCCACTCTAACCACCCTAGTATTTTATAACATTGTAAAGACTGTATTGTTTCAAACATTTCAAAATTTTACACACAACCTGGCAGTCATCCAAAGCCATTTCCAATGGGCCAAAACTATCAGCAGCCACCCACCTCCTTGGCCATGGCTGCCTGATTAATGATGTTCCACCAACGGGGTCCTCCATTAGGATTATCTAGGCTGGGAGACCCCAGGACAAATACGATCTTTGAGACTTGCAAATTGTCTATATATTTTGCAGCTGATTTTTTTTTTTTTTTTTTAAAGCAGAGATGGAACATCAGAAAGCAGAGGTCTGGTGTGGTGTAGCTTGGATTGGCTGAGTGCAACAGGCTTTAATTCAATAAAAAAGCAAAGGATGCTCTTTGTCACAGACACTGTTCCTACTTCAGGATATTTGTTATAGCATGTAACTTCTCTAAGCTACTCAAGTTCCCGCCTCCTCAACCCTCCCCCTTTTTTCCATTGCTCCCTTATCCTGACTTAAAGTTTATTTACCCCATGGGTTCAGAACTGAAGTTTTGAAAAAGCAAATATAATATTAAATATTCTCCATTGATACTTTTCCTTTTGAAATGAATAATTTACACATTACTAAGTGTATTCAGGTCCTTCACATCATAACCTTACTAAGTCATTACGATGTGCCAGTTCTAAGTACTTTATGTATGAGAGCTCACTTAATCTTTGTAAGAACCCAATGAAGTAGTTACTGTTGTCACCATTTTACAGATGAAAAAAAAAAAAGGAACGCAAAAAAGGTGAAAAATCTTACCCGAAGTCATTCACATGGTTTATAATTAGTGGAGCTAGAAAATGAACCAGACAGAGTGGATAGAGCATCTATGATTAGCCACCTTGCCACTTAAGGTGGTTTTCAATCTCACATTTTTGAACAACCATCATCAGTGGTATTAGAAGTGTTATGTTAAATATGTACCAAATATTTCTTGACTGCCTCACCAAAACAGAAGGTAGAAATTGTTCATTAAGAGAGAGAGAGATTCTCCCAAACCTGTAATTCAGAGAAAAGAATGTCTTTAGATACTGATACTAGTTTTCTCTTCTCTAGGGAAGCAACAGCTTTGTTTCCTTGTTTGTTCTTCTGACTTGGAAAAAATATGGTACTGCTCTTGTTTCTCAAATTATTTTTGGTATAAGTGATACAGTAGTAGTTGTCATAAACACATTTATCACTATCATTAATTCCATGCAACTTTGTTTCATTTCTAGGAATGTTATTTATTAGGCCGACCTCGTAAAAAAGGAAGAAACAGTACACTCAGAAAAGAGAGCTGACTCATTCCCATCCTCTAATTGCGCACTGTCGATCTGGAGAGCGGGAAATGGAAATCAGTAAGATTTTACTAATGGCCACTGAGACATTCCAATCATTTCAGTCAATAGCTCTCATTCAATTATATAAACCTCGACTATGCATTTTTAAAAACCAAATTACAGTATATGATAAAACAAGAGCCACAGGCTTCACAAAAGTAGACTAATGCCATAAAAGGCCCCAGATGAGCCCTTTATTCCAACTTAGTTCCCTAGGTTGACAAGATTCATCAGAAAATTCATCTCTTGGTTTGGCTTTGCTTCTGTTTCCTTGACACAGAGTGTATTTAAAAGAATTGTTCATTTAGTATGTTCTGCCAAATGATGGTCTCGATAGGGTTGGGCATCTCTGTTCTTGTCAAGATGA
The DNA here is from genome assembly GCF_009762305.2 of Zalophus californianus. NCBI lineage: Eukaryota > Metazoa > Chordata > Mammalia > Carnivora > Otariidae > Zalophus > Zalophus californianus. Next base: position 53,224,655 of record NC_045610.1, on the reverse strand, counting down.
ACCTAGAGGACATTATATGAAGTGAAATTAGCCAGTCACAGACAAACACTGTATGATTCTACGTATATGAGATCTCTAAAATAGCAAACTCCATAGAAGCCGCAAATGGAATGGGGGTTGCCAGGGGCTGGAGGGAGTGAGAAATGGGGAGTTGCTGTTCAAAGGATATAAAATTCCAGTTATACGAGATGAATTAATTCTAGAAATCTGACGTGCAACATTGTGCCTATACTTAGCGATATTATTTTGTACACTTAAAAATGTATTAAAGAGGTAGATCTTATGTTAAATGCTCTTATCACAATAAAAAAGAAGATGGGCAACACGTTGACTTGCCTCAACATAATATCATGGAGGACAGGATCTTGTCCTATGGGCAGACATTATCTACCTTCTTTGCACAGTTTCCGTGCACACAACGGACAGAATGAGGTTTAGACGGCAGTGAAGTGTCGCTCTGTCCACCACTATCATTGGTTTGGGGTCAGCAGGGTTAAGTGATATGCAAAAATTCACTTTCCTCATTTGTGAAATGGTTAAAATAATACCTATATTGTAAGATTTTCATAAGGGGTAGAAATAATATTTCAGAGTGTGCAACAGATTGTCTAGAAAATAGTAAGCCTTCAATAAAGGGTAGTGAGTACTATTTTATGGGTGTTAATTTCCTTTATCATCAGCCCCATGATGAGGACGATACAGTGGCATTTCAGCAGGCACCAGGTATCATAAATGAATGCACCATGAGTATGGCTTTTGAGTATTAAGAGTGCTGTGTTAATAGGACAATTAAATAACAGTTGAGGTAAGAATATCATACATGATCTAGTACCACTCCTGTGAAATGATCAAGTTTCACATGGAGGAAGGAAATCATGGTACAGTTTACAGAAAAAATACTTGCAAGTAGTTTTTCAGTCCTTTTAGGAAGCATTTTCCCTTCTATGTTTTCCTAATATACTCTTATCCAAGTAAACCATGTCTCTGATGGAGTTGAAACGTAGATTAAAGCTAAAACATCATTACTGAAGAGTCAAATGTTTATGCTTACTGAAATATAATACTGTCTTTAAGACACTTTGAGTGTGGAAGGGGTTGATCCCAATATCCTTCAAATGTTGTTGTGGTACATGCTTCATAGCAACAGGCCAGAATTAATGTTTAAGGTACGGACATAAGATAGTAACTCTAAACCTCTATTAACAATCCCTCATATTGTTTCAGGGCTTCCATTACAAGCCAGTTAGGAAACCGAGCTTCTCTTTAGGTGGCTAGTGTGATTTGTAAGTTGTTTTTCCATAGTGATTGTTTTGTCAAGTTAAACCTTAACGCTCAGAGATTTCTGCACTGTAAGCCTGAATGCATCTTGATGTGTTTGCTTGTGCTAAATCAGGGATCACCGCTCACCAAATGAAAATCTTTTTGTTATAGATGGAGCTTGAACAAGAAACTCAGCCACTTGGTTGGATAAAGAACACTTTGAACATTTGCTTATTACAGCAGTCTCAAAACATTAGGGTAGGAGTTAAGCCCACAATTTTGTTTTAAATTAAGTGCTCCTAAAAAGCGTGAGACTAATAGCACCAACTAAAGCCAGTTATTTTTCTGGCAAGCAATATGTGAATTTCCCCTCACTGCTAAGCCAGTAAAATTCAGCATTACTGTGGCAATTTTCCTACTGTTCCAGTTCTTGGCCTGTGTCTACACAGCACCAAAATAGCTAGATGAAAAGTGAAAACTTCAGTTGATCGTTAAGATGCTGCCAAATCTTAGAACATGGTGTATTATGAGTCATCAAGATGTTTCATTAGATTTTTCCCTCTTTACCACGTATTTTGGCCATGTAGATGCCAATTTAAACTTTATCCATAGGGACATTTCGTGGACTCATAATATTCAGCATGGAACGAAAGAAGGAACATGAGGTATCTTTACGAAGAGATGACTCAATCCAAATCTGTACTTTTTCTATTTCTATTTTTTTAAATTAAAAATCTTTTGTCTTGGATCTTCCAAAATCATGTATCCTGGGCTTTTAAATCCTATCTCACCCTTTCCCTAAGCAGCCTGCCAGATGATTATGTATCCACTTAAGATAGTCAGCTTCCCAAAGACAGAACAGATCCATCCACAATAATAAACAATTACTGAATATTTACTACATTTCAAGCACTGTGCTAGATGGTTAGGCATATAAAAAATGAAGTATAGTTCCTGCCTTCTAGAGATAAATTCCATTGGAGAGACAATATATTTATATAAATGAAGCAGACACAGTTAGGTATTTATCCAAAGGATACAAACATAGTGATTCGAAGGGGCACGTGCACCCCAACGTTTATAGCAGCAGTGTCCACAATAGCCAAACTTTGGGAAGAGCCCATATGTCCATCAACAGATGAATGGATAAAGGAGGTGTGGTATATATATATATATATACACACATACACAATGGAATATTACACAGCCATCAAAAAGAATGAAATCTTGCCATTTGCAATGACATGGATGGAACTAGAGGGTATTATTATGCTAAGCGAGATAAGTCAGTCAGAGAAAGATAAATACCATATGATTTCACTCGTGTGGAATTTAAGAAACAAAACAGATGAACATCAGGAAAAGGAAGGAAGAATAAAATGAGACAAAAACAGAGATGGAGGCAAATCATAAGAGACTCTTAACTCTAGGAAACAAACTGAGGGTTGCTGGAGGGAAAGTGGTGGGGGGATGGGGTAACTGGGGGATGGGCCTTAAGGAGGGCACGTGATGGAATGAGCCCTGGGTGTTACATGCAACTGATGAATCACTGGATTCTACCTCTGAAACCGATAATACAGTATATGTTAATTAAATTTAATTTAAATAAAAAATTCCTTAAAAAGGGAGGAAAAAAAGAAAAAAGGCAATAATATTTGATAAAATAATAAATGGGAATTGTTACTGAGTATAGTACAGCAGACATCACAGGGTGTGCCAGAGACTGCTAGGGCTCTGCCAAGGGTGTGAAAATTTTGTCGGGTGTCATGAAAAACAGGACTTTGGCAAGTAAAGAAGAGAACCGGGAACCTGGCAGCCAAGAGGAAGAGGAAGGTGTCAAGGTAGCAGAATGACCACTTCATCCCTGTGTGCTTGGAACATTCTCAGTTTTAGAGCTGAACATTCTGTGTTCCCGAAAACTCTTCAATCGTGGACAACATAGGATAGCTAGTCAACCTACTAGGTAGGGATGAGCATGACAAGGCCAGGAAACAATGAGCAAGTTTAACTGGAGGATACTTCAAGGTGGAAATGGAAGAAGAAACTGGAGAAAAACGGTTTGCACATGTCAAGGATCTTGTGTTATCTACTGGGGCATTTGAAATGGAATCTATGTTCTGTAGGGAAAATTACAAATCCTTTTTGCAAGTTGTCTGAAATCCATAAAGAATCATTTTTGAGAGTTCAGTCATAGTATGTAGATATATTCAATTAATTCATTTATTAACATGTATTTATCAAGCACCTACTCTGTGCTATGTGTTCTAGACATTGGGGATGCCACAGTCAGAAAAACTTGTTTTTGTTCTTGTAGTGCTTATATTTCGGTGGTGAGAACAAAACAAACAAATAATTATAGAATGATACGCCAGTGTTCTTGATAAATGAAGTAAGATAAATAGATAGAAAGTGAGTGCTATTTTAGGTAGGGCACTCAGAAATGATCTCTTTGATAAGATTGTATTTGAGCAGGGGCCTAAATGAAGTGAAGGAACAAGTCATGTGGATAATCATGAGAAAAGCATCCCAGATAGAATGAAAGTACATGCAAAGGTCCCGAGGTAGAAACATGCTAATGTGTTTGAAGAGCACAAAGGAGGGCCCGGTGTCGGTAACAAAACAAGTGAGGATTAGAGTAGTGGGAATTTAGGACACTGGGTACCTGTGGTGGCCAGCTCTTGCAAGGCCTATAGGCTTTTTTTTTTTTTATGTTATGTTAATCACCATACATTACATCATTAGTTCTTGATGTAGTGTTCCATGATTCATTGTTTGTGCATAACACCCAGTGCTCCACGCAGAACGTGCCCTCCTTAATACCCATCACCAGGCTAACCCATCCCCCAACCCTCCTCCCCTCTAGAACCCTCGGTTTGTTTTTCAGAGTCCATCGTCTCTCATGGTTCGTCTCCCCCTCCGACTTACTCCCCTTCATTCTTCCTCTCCTGCTATCTTCTTCTTCTTTTTTTTTTTTCTTAACATATATTGCATTATTTGTTTCAGAGGTACAGATCTGTGATTCAACAGTCTTGCACACTTCACAGCGCTCACCATAGCACATACCCTCCCCAATGTCTATCACCCAGCCACCCCAATCCCTCCCACCCCCCACCACTCCAGCAACCCTCAGTTTGTTTCCTGAGGTTAAAAATTCCTCATATCAGTGAGGTCATATGATACATGTCTTTCTCTGATTGACTTATTTCACTCAGCAGAACACCCTCCAGTTCTATCCACGTCGTTGCAAATGGCAAGATCTCATTCCTTTTGATGGCTGCATAATATTCCATGGTGTATATATACCACCTCTTCTTTATCCATTCATCTGTCGATGGACATCTTGGCTCTTTCCACAGTTTGGCTATTGTGGACATTGCTGCTATAAACATTGGGGTGCACGTACCCCTTCGGATCCCTACATTTGTGTCTTTGGGGTAAATACCCAGTAGTGCAATTGCTGGATCGTATAGTTTTTAATTGCTTTTCAGTGAGCTTGGGGCCCAGAGAGCAGATTAGAGCCTGTCTCATTAGGACATACATGATAGAGAACTGGAAGATAGGACAGAATGGATAATACCTAAGAATGCCAGGACTATATTTTTGCAAGAAGGAATTAATTTATAAACAATGAAATAACACTGCTTCAAACGAGAACATTCATTACCCACTCTTTTGGCTCATCCTAATCTACCTTAAAAGGCCACTTATTTTTGCTTAGTATTTCAGAAGGAAAGACACTTTGTTGGGCACACATTTTGTACCAATTGACATTTTTATCTGGGAAGATTTTTAATTAGAGCATTAAATTGAGAGAAAAAAGAAGAGGAAGCTCCTGTCCCTTGCTGCATGCGTACCTTAAAATTCAAAGGCTATATAACAGTTACTACTCATTTTCATATTGTGAGTTTTCTAGTTCACTTAAAAACCACATGCACACACACAATGTCCTATTGCTTAATCCTCCCAAATATATTTTTGTGTATGACAATAATTCTACTTGATTAGTGCTTTTTCTAAGATTTTTTAAAATTTATTTATTTGAGAGAGAGACAGAGAGAGTGAAAGTGAGAGAGATAGAGAGAGCACGAGCGGGGTGAGGGGCAGAGGGAGAAGCAGACTCCCCGCTGAGCAGGGAGCCCGATCTGGGGCTTGATCCTGGGACTCCAGGATCATGACCTGAGCCGAAGGCAGTCGCTTAACCAACTGAGCCACCGAGGTGCCCCTGGAACAAGTTTATTATATTTAGTTGCAGAATCACATGCTAATACAATTTTAGGATTGCAAGTTTAAATCTCCATAACTCAAGGAAGTGAAACATAGGGTTTTCATAACAGCATTGATTTCCCAACTCTTTTTTTTTAATTTATTTATTTATTTTAGAGAGAAAGAGAGTGCACAAGCAGGGGGAGGGGCTTAGGGAGAGAGAGACTAGCAGACGCCCCGCTGAGCAGGGAGCCGGACGTGAGACTCAGTCCCAGGTCTGTTCTTGGGCCAATCCACTGAGTTTTAAATTTTTGGTTATTAAATTTTCATTATAAAATTTTCATTCGGTTCTTGATCTTCTATCTCTTGGCTGAGACTTTCATTTTTTTTTTCATTTATTTTAAGCATCTTTATTATTGCTCGTGGAAGCATTTATCGTTGTTATTATTATTAATTATTGTTATTGTGATAGCTGCTTTAAAATTTTTGTCAGATGATTCTAACACCTCTACCATTTCAGGGTTACCTATTGTTCTTTTTTCATCATTTTGAAATCCTCCTCGTTCTTCCTATGATAAATGAATTTCTTATTGAAACGAACATTTGGGGTATGATGTTATGAGAATCTGGATCTTACTTATATCTTCTGTTTCAGATGACTTTTTTGACACTGCTTTAGCAGGGGAAGTGGAGGTCATGCTACCTCATTACTGCCAGGTGAGGCTAGAGCTCTAGGCTTCACTATCAGCCTTTGCTTGTGGGGCTGGAGGTCGAGTCACAGTATTTTCTGTGGCTTTTGGCTGGAATAGAGTGGTTATTGCCTAAAAGCATTCTTTCTTGCTAGGCCACCCCTTTCTTGGTTCTTTGGCTACAGAGGACTTTAACTGGGGTTTCTTGTGCCTGTATTCACTGGTGTTTCTAGATTGCCGGGTTCTTCAGCCCCAAACCTGGGAAATGTGAGGCATAACCCCACTGCCCCCACGAAAACTCAATTATTTGTTGTTACTTATGTCCCAAGGCCCATAGGTCGTTAACATTTTCTTTCTACCTTTCAGAGTCCTCTTATGTTTGTCTTATGCATAATATCCAGGGGTTTTCAGTTGTACTTAGTAGAAAGAATAGGAAAAAGTATATCTATGTCATCTCTGAAGTGGAAATCTCTTTCATCCCTTTTGATCCAGTGATAAATGAGCAAAAATATTGAATCGTGGCAAGAAATAGATATGGCCTTGAGATCAAAACCATTATTTCTAGCTCCACAGTTTCAGATGGTGCTTTGTAAAACTCTTCAGTTCTGACACTTACCCTGACTTTATGTCCCTCAACTGCACATATCTGATGGCCCTCTTTACCTATAATCCATTACCACCTGAGAGTTATCACATTTAAATATAATATAGAAAATTAACAGTGCACTTGCTTCTCTTCCATCTTCAGGTTCCATCAGTTTCTTTTCCTGGTGTTGCACTTTCTGTTCTCAGAGCCCCCCTCCTCCCACACAGCCAGGGTCAGAAGCTCAGCACTGCTGTGGTGATGCCCACCCGCCCCCCGCCCCCCATTGCTCCAGTCCACACTGTCACCAAATCTGTTGTTCCTCTTTTACATTCTTCCTCACACCCATGGGTTGCTTTTCATGTCTAATGTTATCACATTAGCCAAGATCTTTAACTTAACTATGGAAATATTTTCTTCCATGTTACCTCTGTTGCCATCAGAGTCCTGCTCTGATTCGTTCTATAACACAGACCATCCGTCCTGAGCCAAATGATCATTTAGGTCTTAACTTACCAATTCCCCACCTCTGTGCCTTGGCTTGTGCAGCACACTCCCCGCCCTTCTTATCTCCAAATATTCAAGAGTTATGCTGTTTTGGGGAACAGACAAAGGAAACTCTTCTGAAGAGTCCCTCCTGATCCTACCAGCCAAAGGCAACCCCTCTACCTCAGACCACACATGTGCTTTGTTAGTAACTTCCTGTCATTTTGTGTTATACATGGCATCTCCTTGAGAACAGAAACTCATCTTATTTATCTTCATTTTTCCTAGAGTTTCACCCCAAACATCTCCTGTGGTAGCTCTTAAAGTTGTTAAACGAATGAATAAAGAAAAACAAAAATAATTCACAAAGCTTGTCTTGACATTTTCTTGTCTTCCTTTTCCTGTCACTTTGTCCCTTTAGTTTCCTCAAAGTGACAATATTCAATCCCAATGACTGACAAGTATATTAAACCTCATGGGAGGACCTTGCCAAGTGAAGAAAGGGCCCTTGAGTTTAAATATCTCCTAATAGGGATGAGGAAGCCAATAGATAAAAATGTTCCTTCTGACACAGGTGAGAAGAGGCAACTCTGTTTCTGTTTGTGAAAGGTATAAGTGAAGGACAGTGCCCAAGATGACACAGTCAGTGACAGAGAACATCATCATCTAACTCAGTGGCTGCCAAGTTGTCTCTAGGCAACCACAATACAGCCACATTAATATATCAATCCAAATATGTAATTTTAGAAGAGCACATAACCTCTAAAGAGAATCGCAGACAAAGTTTTTGCTCAATAGTGACTCATCTTAGTAGCTGATTTTTTTCCTGGATTCAGCCAAGGAAGTCTGAGTAAGTTGGCTTTGCCACGTCCCAAAGAGACCCAGGGTAACTCTCACTCAGCCTTTGCTGTGAACAGAGACTATCAGGTCACCTAAGAAACAGCAATTTGTGGGCTCCTGCTTTATGCAATGATGACCTTGGCTTGCACAACCCAAATAGAATGTGCCCCAACTCATGAAGTCAAGGCAATGTGGTAAACAGAGCCTGTGCCAACAGGACATCATTTCAACATCCTCTGGCATATGAAACATGTTTGGGCAGGGGCACACACATCATAAGCTGTATTTTGGTATGGACAATCTGGGAACTCAGTGGCGACTATGTCATAGATCCATTAGCTTCATAGAGACAGCCTCTGATGTTACTTTAAGTCAGCTACTTGTTAAACTTTTGAAAAGTCACTGAAAATGAGTGTCTTTGAAACATGAACAATGGTCAAAATGGCATGGAAAACAGAACAGATGGCCAGCTGTTGGATGAAGGTGTTAAGTAAAGCATTTTTTTATGATGCTATTATGATAATGATGGTTGGTTTTCAATACAGAATATTGTTTTGTACCAATTGACATCAGTTGGGTACAGCGGAAGTATATTGGGGTTGTAAGAGTAAAGGTGAGTTTCTTCTCTTAAATATCTCCACTGAATTTATTTCTATTGAACACATCCCCTGCAGCCTCTAATAATAAACTAGATGGACATAACCTAAAATGTGGTCCTTATATAAAGCCCTAACACTTTAATAAAATGAGCATTTAGCCTACCATTTTATAAAACTGTTTGCCACTCTAATAATTCAATCCCTACATTTTGTTGAAAGCCTTTTAGTTAATATTGAATGCTCCAAGACCTTATGCAAGGAATGCTCTTTGAGGCCTTTGGGCTTAGTACTTTACTAGACTCAGTAAAACGAAACAAAACAAAGCAAAAACGAAAAACTCCGTAAATGATTTGTTTGCGTGGGTTTGCTTTGACTTCATGCTAGGCTTCCAGGTAAACAAGGTGCTTGCAAGCTGCTAACTTTCTTAGTTCACAAAAATGAGTAGTACCTGTGGCTTTCTAATGCTTGAATAGATTAGATGTACTTACATCTAGCTACCTGCTCAGAATATTTTGCCGAAGAGTGTTATATTTAAGGGACAGTTAGAATTCAAAAATCAACCAATGAAATGCTGTAGACTTTAAATATCATTGCTGTTTTGAGAAAAGGCTGAGAGATATGAAATTCAGAGCAGGTAAACACAGAGTAATAGCTTGACAGACTTAGGGATGATTTTTTTCTCCTGGCACTGGTAAGAGACATCCCTGCCCAGTCGTCGCTGTGGTTTGCAATTCTCCTGCACCTAATAGCTATGTTTTTGAAAAACAAAAAAAAAAAAAACCAGATAAATAAAATGAAAATTAGAAGTGGATTATGGATTCTAAGCTGTTCATATAGTTACATGCAAGAAGTATGAACTTGGAAACTCAGACTGTGCACCTTGGTTCTTATTCTACATTTGATTCTCAGCTTTCTGTCTTTGGGGCAGCTTTTTAAAGATGCTATTACATCTCTAGGGCCTAATTCATACAAACATTGGCTTGTGATGGATAAAACAAATGTGAGATCTTGTAATAAATAAATAGCACTATTTCCTATGAACCAGAACGCTAAGAGACCTGAATATAAAATACAATATACTCAGAAATATGGGGGCCATAACTGTGGAAAGAAAAGATGTACCACAGTGAGTTCAGAATTGTGATTTCACAAATGATCCAGACCAAAAAGCAGTTTAAAAAGAGAGCTCTACTCACTGAAGCAATTTCTAATAGGTGATTTGCATTTCTAAAGAGCTCACATGAATTTGTGGAGCCCTACACTGGACCATGCACAGTAAATCTCCCGATTTGAGTGAGAATATTTTTATTATATTTGACAAACAAATATATTATCATTTTTATATAATTAGGTAATCATTGGTGTCTATACACTATTACAGTCTTTAATGGTATTCCATTCAAAATAAGTAGAAATGTTGAGATTATGACACACTGAAATTTTGAAACACTATCACTAATGTTTACTAAATGAAATTAAAACCTTATTTATCCATAGTATCATCAGAGAATAAAATGAAAATTAGAGACTTTCTAAGTAGCTGAAGTGTATCGCTTGATGAATTTTATGTTGAATTTGAAACATTTTGAATTGAAACCTTAAAATGTATAGGTTAAGCATCTTTGTGATATTCAGGCCAGTGAGGAAAAGAAGAACATTGACTTGTGTGGTATCACAATACAGCATGTTGGTTTCATGTGGGCTTTTTCTTGTTACTTCATCTTGAAAAAAAAATTACATTGTGTATAATTGATGTTAATACCTTAAACAAAAATTCCGTGTTGTTTATAGTGCCTACCTTACTGGTTTATTGTGAGGGTAAAATAAAAATACATATAAACGTGCATTGAACCTGGTATATGCTCAATAAGTATTAGCTAATATAGGTTGATAGTTTTTATCGATAGGGTTCTCTGAGAAGCATCCTCAAAGACAGAGGCTAGTGTGCAGCCTGTCTTTATGGAGTGCCCTTGAGGTCAACCCCTGTGGATGGCAGGGAAAGAAAGCAGGGGTGGGCAGAGGGAAAAATCCAGGGACAACTCAGTCCCCAGATCAGCTCTGGCTAAACTTGCAGGGAGCCCTGGAGCTGGAATGACCCTTCAGAGCTGGCTCCCATTGGGCCTGGTGGCCAGGCTCCTCACGCGTTGATCAGTTACTGGGAGTGGGTCACTTGGGAAGAGCATGACCTTGGTGAGGCAGCTCTTCACAACTGAGGCAATCTCTAAAGGGTCAGAATGTTGGGGCCATGACCAGGATGAGATGGGTAAAGCAGTGTCCTCAGTGCAAAATTGAAGGGGACATCCAAAACTCAGGGATCGAGATAACTGATGTTTTAAAGCAGTATTATTTAAAGTCAAATTTCGTGTAAAAAAAAAAATCCATGGTGAGCAAAATATCAAAATTTAAATAAAGCCAAGCTGTTGTTTGTTTGATGGCCCTGTGATGGAAATAGTCATTTCCAATCAGACAGTGGTTCTCAGGCCTTCACAGGTATAAGTCTTCACTGGGCAGGCTAATGACAATTGACAATGGGGCGCAAATAGATTGGGCCAGAGCAAGGTTCTATTTATAGTCATGTTTTGTTTTTGTTTTTGTCTTGTTGTTTTTTTTTTTTTTTTTTTTTGATTGGAGAGCTTCTGTTAAATTTTCCACTTGGTTCAAAATATGGGGGGGTATTTTGATATGTGTATATAGGGGCACGTGTTTTGCCTTTTGTGTCAGGATCCAATATGGCTTCAGAGGGCATGGCTGAGCATCTAAGGCTACCTGCCAGAGCAGTCCCAGATTCTGGGGCAACAAGTTCATTGAAATGGGATCTGGGAAGCCTCTCAAAGTGTCCTCTAGCACTTTCTATATCGTGGAATGATCAAAAAAAGCATCCAACAATGAAGTTTTGATTTATAGTAAATAATGAACATACTCAGCTCCAGATTTTAACCTTCACCCCAGGTAAAAAGAGTGACCAAACTCACTTATCACTTACCAGTATCACTTGTTAATATTTAATATATTGAATGTGGCTGGACAGTAGCTTTTGGTTACAAATGAGTGAGTTGGGTTCTATCCTTTTTTATAAAACAAAACAAAACAACTGGCTGCATACTAACCACTTACTGGTTTCCCAGAATTCTAATTTCCTTCTCTGTAAAATGAGGAAAAGCTAGAGTAGGTAATTTTTTCACATTTCAGCCAACTTTCAGTTTTAAATATTTGCTGCTCTACCCTTGTGAGGATGATCAAAAGTCGTCCCTGAAGAACAGAAATTAGTTTGTGTTGTGAACCTAGCAAATTCCTCAAAACTGCACTGAGTTCTTTGCTTCTACTCCCAAATGGCTCCAGCCCATCAGGTGTTGTGAGCGACTGCTATTTCCCATAGTGCTCTCCCCGTGTGGTCATCAGGATATCAGCTGTTATTAATTGGTGGTATACTTATGCTTCATCCTAATGATCTTCCCCACCAATCTCCCCTGTTTGCTTCCAAACTGCTCGAGATCAGATAATCAGCTTGATATAACTGACTCCTTCGTGTTTACTAAAGAGGTGAGAGACTAGGGTAAGGGGGAATGTGTAGTCTGTGAATTCTGAAACAGCAGCTTATGATATCCTCCCCCAAATCCAGAGTGGAGCAACAGAGTAGATCCTCTGAGAAGGTGGTAAGCAACATCTGTGAATATGTGGTTAATGTTTTGTTTTGTGTGCATATTTTCCCCAGAAGGATTCCTTGTCAAGGAACATCTATCATCATACACTTCGAGAAAAGCTGGTGTAATGTGAAAGTAAATAACATTTGAGGAAGGGACACGGTGGCTCCATAAATATGCATGGGATTTATGGTGCAGGGTCCTCTTAGCTCTCTGCTTTTTGGATTTGCTTAGGATCGAGATGGCCACAGAATTAGCCTCTGGTTTTGTCAAGTATATAGGATTCAGCCATCGACTTTATTATACAAAGTAGAAAGTGAAAGCCAAGTAAGTAACAACTGGTGATTAAGGACTTTTGTATTACTCTGTTATCTGTGCTCCACAGAACTGAATGATTATCTATCAGCAAGAACTGCTGCTTTTAATTTCATTGTCTCCAAATGTCAATATGTAACCATGAGTGTGTTGATCTCCTCTGTTCCAGTTCCCTAATCTAAAGAGGAAAAATGGTTCATTTCATAAGTGGTTTTCAGGAGGAAGTAAATTCTCAAAGTGCAAAGAGTGATTGATTAACAGTGTTGAGTTTGTTTGTGGGAGAACTTGTCTGACTTGTTACCCTGGCTGTCTGAGTAGAATGCTTTGCAGAGAAAAAGACAAGAAACACACACGTGCGCGCACGTGCGCAAACCACACAGAAGTGTCAACCAAACAGATCACATTTGGGAGCCCACTGTTGTGACTTCTTAGCTGCAGCATATTCTGTCATGTGACTGTTCAGAGCTCGATGTGCATAATGTGCTTTGTAATTTTCGACAAAGTCATCTTTTCTTTAAATACTCATGTTACGTTTGTGCTGTGCCAGGGCTTCTCAGGCCCTTTCGAAGAGGCAAGGAAGTAAGTCTAATAGATAAAAATTTTTCTGTTTTATGAAATTCATTTTACTGTGGAGAACCTTAGTGAAATTAAATCTGTATTTATCTTTGTATAAGGTGAGTACTCGTTTCATAAGCTAAAGGAGTTGAGTGGACATATACAGATGGTATTATGCTTGAATATGGTATTTTCTTTTTTCCTTGTGAGGGGACACTTTAAGCTGTGTGGTTTTAAAAAGCTAAGGCCTACACTAAAAATATGCTTCTATATTAATAGGAGCCTATTGACTATACTTAGGAATGCCCTGATGTCAAAATAGTTCACCAAAATGCCAGTGTGTTGCAAGAGAAAATAATAAGCACTCAATGAGCCACATAAGTCTTACATTTAACTGCTATAACCAATATATATATTTCCAGTTATATGTTATATATTTAATATATATACATTATTTAACATCACACCATCTTTTTAAAACTTATTTATTAATTTATTTGTTTGCTTGTTTATTGGGAGCATAAAATCAGAATTTGAATGATACACATTATTTGCATTGGTAAGTTGTACAGTAGAAATTATTAAGTAAGTGAACAGTAGGATTTGTATAGATATAATTTAATTTATCCAAAGGGCTATCAATAAAAATTAATATAAGATCATGTAACTCAATTTATCCAAAATGGCGTGATAATTAATTCAGGTTAATATCACATTAAGTGAAAATAGGAAATTTACCCAATTAATACAGGCTGACCTCTAATCGTTCTGTTTTTTTTTTCTTATTATTCTCTGGAGTACTCTAGTAATTGAAGTAAATTTTAGTAATGTGAAAGCATCATTCAGATCTTGTTCTTATACATTTAATTTACACTTAATAATGAATCGATCTAGCCCCCCCCAAAATAGTACATCTATTGAACAGGATCACTTTGCTTGCTTGCTTCTTTATCATTTGAACAATGATACCAATACAGCACTTGTACTTAGAACAAATAAATCCCATCTGATTCCATCAACATCCAAAATATGTGTTGAGTCCTGCGTGCAGAGTTTTGAGGTCCATCGAGAAGATGGAAACCTTGTCCGAGTGTACCTGCCTTTTCCTGGCAAGGCTCTGGCTGAATCTCATCCAATCTGGGTGATCTGAGGAAAGTTATGCAACAGAACTGATTACACTGATGTGGGAGAGTTTAGGGAAATCTTCAAGGAAAAGTGCAGCTCTGTGGGGCCAGATGGAGCAGGAGTAAGGAGTCATTCCTGGAACCAAGAGAGAACAGTGTTCTGGAGAGATTCTTGGGATAAGAGCAGTGACTAAGCATCTCCAGCAAGGAGGGAACCAGGAGCAGAGATATTTTAACCTCATTTCTTCCTTCCTTCCAGTCTCTTTCCAGGGCCTCCCATTGGTTGAACCCAAATGGAAGTCAAAGGACGGAGGGATTGTTGTTGTAATACTTATGGGTCTGCCTCTCAAGACACTAAAGCAGGGTGGGTCCAGATAGAGAATATATCTGGAGGGGTAAACAAAGGTATCCAGCACACAAGAATATATTTTTCTGGAGTAACCTATTAATTGAAGTAAATTTTACTTATTGTGAAATATCATTCAAATCTTGTTTATGTGCATTTAATTTATACATAATTTTGAATCATCCTCCCCCCCCCAAAATAAAACCACTGAAATGTGCTAGTTTCATCCAGAGATAGGCTAAAACTCTTAAAGGAATAGAGAATTTAATCCTTAGGAATCCATTTTTCACTGAATCACTTAATATGGCTAGTATAAATGTTGGTAATAATATATGTGGGAGAAAAAATACTCTGGGGGGAGGCTTAGTAGCACTTTGAAGATTTTTAAAAGGTTTCCAGTAAATATCATTAATACGAAATTTGATTTTATCAACTAAGGAACGCCTCTTCTTTATGAAGTATTTCTGCATGATAGAAAACAGGCTCTGCACTGCAGCTTAGCAAAAGTCCTGCCTCTACCTTCTCTTACCCAGATGTCCTTAAGTCACTTCCCTTCTCAGACTGGAGTTCCTTTTCCTGAAAGAATTATCACAGACGTTGCCTTCATTTCCTCAGGGACATTGCAGGGAGCAGATGAGACAGTACATAAGACAGCAACTTATAGGCTCTACAGTCTATAAAATTTCATCAGAGTTGGTAGATCAGTTATTCTTACTTGAAAAGTACAAAGAAAAAAATACCTTTCTTCTTCAAACCTTGAAAGGAAGGATTGCTGTCCTTAGTTTTTTTACTTTGACTTTTTTTTTTTTCCTTAGTGAAAGACCAATATATAGGTTAAAAATAAGTGAGGTGAAGACAGGCCTCCTGCTGTTACACATTTTCCAAAGTCTCAATTGTAAAATATGATAATAAGTTATTAATCAATCTTTGTTTGTTTTAGTAGGGAAGCTATTCTCTGTGGAATTTGTTCAGACCGTGTGGGGAAAACCCTTCAGAATCTCCCATATGAAGGTTGCACATTCAAATAATAGCCAGCGTTTGTAGAGTTTCCTTCTTGGCCAGCTAAAAATGCCCTCTGGCTTGGGAGAGCATGAAGTCTTTAGTGAGGATGTCAACAGTGATTTATTATAAGCTGAGTTAATTCTCCCTCAATTTAAAGGCCTTGCATGCGACATAATCACTTTCTTTCCCCCCCACAGAGGGAGCTGCTTATTCCATGATTCTCAAGACAGCTTCATCCAGACACTGGCCATGGTGAGATTTCAACTGTTTTCTTTGGAAATTTTTGTTGTGGGGGTTGGGGCATGGAGTATAATTAGTAAAGTATGGTTCTCACCCAAGAAAGCTTCAATGTGAAAAAAACAAGATGTGTGTGTGTTCTGTGAATGTATTAATATAACTCTGTGTGTGTCTTTATGAAACTTAGGAGAGCTTCTTGGCAGCTGAGCAAGGAGAAGTCATAAACTCAGCCTTGGGTAATTTACTAGTTTGACTTTTAGTGTATTGGGTTGGTTGTACTTTTGTTCTTTCTGGGTTCATAAACTGAATAGAGGTAAAGGAAATCTGGAGAAGGTTCAGAGATGAGCCCAGGTAACTTCAAAGTCAGAAAATAAGACCCAATAGCAATATTTAGGTAATAGTAAACATGGAGAGATGTGAGCTACTTGGAGATTTTGACAATATCTTTAATCACATGAACTTCTTAGATGCCAGTAACCTGGTCTTCTCCAGGGTTTCTAGAGACACTAAGTAAAAGTGGAGAGTTTAAGCCATAGCTTAGTTGTTGACAGTGGGGTAATGAGTATTCATAAACTGCTGTTGGGATTGTGATCCTTATACCCTGAAAGCTCTGGGCTACTAAAATCTGTAATAAGGCAAAATTGACGATTCTCCTTCTCTGATTTTATGCCCATAGACTTTCTACTCATATTTTGTAATCACCAGAACTTTTCTCCTTATGGCAAAGTGGCTTATATCACAAATAGTAGAAAACTCCTCATAGTTTAGACGAAACTCCTATAGTTTAGACTAAAAAGGAAATGTATTGGAAAGACCCAAAGACAGGATATGTCATAACCGGAAGAGGCCTTACACAGAGTAGATGTCACCTCTCTGTGCCCAGATGTTGGGTGTGCAGGACTTCCTCTGTGTCAGCCCTCCAGATCCATTCTCTGTCCTTCTCCATTCAGCAACCTGCTCCAACAGGCTGACCTGTATCGATGCTATCACATGGTTTTCTTGCCCTCTGGGTTTTGGTTGGATTCAGCCAGTGGGGAACCTTGGTAGAAGATTAGAGATGAGGAGAGGGAAATTGAAGTATTTGATACCCTCCAGGAGGTTCACCTCGATTGACTACATCTATCAATCAAAGAACTCCTCTTCTTGGAATGAGCAGATCCAATATGAGGAGCTACTGGAATTTCTCATTTCCAGTTCTAGTAACTTCTCTCTTTCCCCACTCTTTAGGCCTAGGGTTATTACCAGTCCTGTTAGCAAAACCTCCTCAAATTATCTGTATTTGAATGTGGCATCTGTTTCCTTCCCAGGACCTAATATAATCTCTTCATCTCTCTTTGTATGTCTCCTTAAGTCTTTTCTACCTCTGTGCTCACTTCTCACTCGCTTTCTCTCCCCATACATGGGAAAGACTACCATCCTAACCCCTTTATATCTTCTCGGTTCATGTGCCAACAGAACTCAACTCACATAGCAGTAACCAGTGGTTTTGAGTATATCCCATTCTCCTTTCTAAACTCTTTAAGTATATTTTCACATTTAATCCCCACAATAGCCCACAGATTCTAATATCATGCAGTTTTATAGATGAGGACATTGAGGCACAGAAAAATTGAATAACCCTGACTAAGGTCACATTACTCAAGATAGAAGCTGAATTCTAACCTGGGCAGACACATTTTAGAATATATGTTTTTAAATACATTATTGGTAGTTTGGTGCTTGGTCTGGACCACCTTGGGTTGCAAGACCAATACTGATTCACTACAATGAGGTGGAGGTGAGAGGAAAAGATACCTTGATGTACTTTCTAGTGAGTTGGGCCTTCAAGAGAAAACTCTGAATAGGTACTAGGTAGGGCAGTAAAATTGACTAAAACATTGATTGTATCTCACCAGCCTGACTATGGTTCATTATACTTTTTTAATAACCCCTTGAAAAAGTTACCAGAGATGTTTACAAAATACTGAAACTATTTATTTTTTTTAAAGATTTTACTTATTTATCTGCAATAGAGAAACACAGCGAGAGAGGGAACACAAGCAGGGGGAGTGGGAGAGGAAGAAACAGGCCTCCCGCGGAACAGGGAGCCCAATGTGGGGCTCGACCCCAGGATCCTGGGATCATGACCTGAGCCGAAGGCAGACGCTTAACGACGGAGCCACCCAGGCGCCCCTGCTGAAACTATTTTAAATCTTTTTGCTAGTTGTATGTTATTGTCCTTGCGTCCCCTAACTCCTCTAGACTTGGCTTAGAGCAGACTCAAAGAAGAACCTACCTTATTTAGAATGGAACAAAAAGAATAAAACATTATCTCCTTCTCCTTACAGTAGAGATTTGATGAGTGTCCCCAAACTGCATACTATATTTCCCCCAATGACATTAGGCCTGGGCATCTTTATCAGATTCTTCATGAGGAACATGCAGGCTACTGGCATAACTCTTCTACCACTGATGACTAATGCTTTCTGTTACATTGAACAGAAAATCAAGAACAGCATTGAAATGGTTTTCAGCATTTTGCCATTCTGTTGCCAGCTTATACTTTTATACCTAGATTTTCTATATAGGCCAAGGTGTAAGATGTTGTTTTTGATCCATGTTTTTAAAATCTCATTCAGAGTCATTATTATAATTCCTCTGTGAGAAATAGAATGCAATAAATGAATTCTGACCCCCCAGAAGTATAATCTGAAATGATGTACCAGAGAGTATGTCCTAAGATTGTACTTAAATTTATACCTTTGTAGTTTTTATATAGCTTTAAGATTAAGTGAATCCATGGTTCTACTACTGTAGAAGGGGAAAAGGAAGCCATACTCTCCTGGAAAGATGGACATCATCTTACGCTTTATTCCAAGAGTTGCTTTAGGGAGCAATGGAAGCTAAAAAATCCTTATAAGGAAGACAAACTCAAAACCATGCCTTTTTAAAACAAAACACATATGCATCAAAGATAAATGAACCATTTTTTTTTCCTTTGGTTACCATGTTCATATGTAATTAACACGATACAACCTTTATATTTCTCTCCTGGGGAGTTAGTACCATGAGTTTTAGAGAATGTGTTTTATTTATCATTATGTTTTCAGCACCTAGTATGGTGCCTCACATATAGTAGATGACCAATACCATTCGTTGAATGAATAAATGAAGTGTAAATGCCAGTACAAATATAATACTAATTCTCCTATGTGCATGTCTTTAACCATTTCCTGCCTCAGTGATGATGTAATACAGGACGAAAGTTATATATAAGAATGTGAAGATAGTTTATTAATTTTCCCATGTTGAGTAAAATCTGGGGTCCAGTACTGATTGCCATGGTGTTTGGTTGGGGATTTTGGGCATTGAAAATATAAAACTCTTCTTTAGGGTCAGACCTGGAAGTCATGGGTGATGCCATGATTATGGCATTACCAACAAAGTGAAAATTCCAAAGATGATGAAACTATGCAGACCTATTCTCTCATCTCCCATGGGAAGATGCTTACCAACTTATAACAAGATGAAACTGACATGGGCTACAACAGTTGTAGCTAGTGAGGATGAAACTAACTTTAGCCACCAGCAATTAACTGAAGATAGGACAATCATGAGGGAGGACATGAGAGAAAGAAATTGGTGGTGTGGGGGATTACCATACATAGAAAATGTAGATTTTCTGTACTACTGGGGCCTTGACTGGAGAGTGGTCCATGCCAAGTTCTTTAAGCAAGAGGGCCACATGGTAGTTGAGTGAAATTTGATGTTTTGCTTAGTTGTCTCAGACATGTTTACTTTAGTAGAGGGTTATGGAAAGGTTGAATCAATAAACACTTTCTTTTCAGTCAGCAGACTTGCCATGGACATCAGTAGTCATGCTTAAAATGAAACTGGTCTTTCTCCATGAATGGAGGCAGGCATTCCTTGCTTTTTTTTAGGAGAAAATGTGATCCCAGAGATCCTAAGCACTAATTAGGGACCTGACCAGAGACTTTGACACTTTTCATTTTACTCTGACCAAGATTTTGAGTAATGGTAAAGGACAACTCAAACAGTAAGATTGCATTCTAATCTTTATAATCATTTTGGAGAAGAAATAATAAGTAAATCATATAATTGTTTTATGACTTCCATCCTGTACTGTTTGGATTAAAATAAATCTCAATGACCTTTCCAGTCTTACAGCAGTAGGTCACAAATGGATTTTAGGTCTTCCATCCTCATTTTGTCTTAATCTCTCCATATGGGAATCCTTTATAAAAGAGCAAATTTAATTATCCAATATAACCCTGTCTTGCCATATGTCTCTAGTAAAACTAATGCAAAAAAACCCAAATACACAAACTAGGAATTAGGAGCCTGAGAAATAGCCATGGAAAGTTTAAAAACACAAGGTGGAAAGAATGGAATTTTTTTTTTTTTGAAACTACAACTATCACACAATGAAGAAAAGCAGCCAAATGAAGTCTAATTTCAAGCCCTTCACTTTTCTCTTTCCCAGATTTACCCTAACGATTATGCAGGGTGAGTAAAAAATTCATGCATGCAACCTTAATTCCGGAAGTCATATATAAACACATGACAAGCTTAGAATATTCTTGTCTTCCGTTGGCATAGCTGTCTGTTGTAATGCGCATGCATAACAAAACCACTCAATAGGGAAGTTGAAAACAATACAATTTTATGGTGTTTGCAGTTTGTTTTTAAAGAACTTTATTTCTTATTACACCTTTGACATCTAGTCACCATTATCAGCCCCGAGAGTTCAGTTTTCTCCAGACAAAAGCTTTTAGACATCTCCTTGGACCTAGTCCAGCTTGACTATAATAAGGTGTTTATTTTATTTCTTCTCCTGTTTTGTTTGTTGAGTACCCACAGCATACAGGTGCACATCAAGGGCTAGAGATTTTCCCTTGTTCTTGAAATGGAAAAAACTGATGAGGAAGTATTTAGTGAATTGGAAAAGACCCAAAAGCAGGTGGGGAGGCTGAGCCATGACACCAAGATTATCATTGCCAGTGAAACCAAACTGGGTAAATTGATCTCTTCTAGGCTCTGGAGTCAGATGGGAGAGGCAGTGAAGGTAGATGAGCCCAAGTATCCAGACCCAGTAAGAACTGGAGGGCAGCTGATCCAGATGTGTTGAGGAAGAGACCAACATGTTGCTAAAGGAAATGCTCCAGCATTGATATTACCAAAATAAGTAAAAAAATGTCCCATATCACATATTTGCAACAATATATTAAATGCAGCAGAAGCGGTTGAGAATATACTTACAAATTATTCTTTGTAAACAAGTGGGATTCCATGATGATTTTGTTATCTTTATATTTACTTTTACTTTGTCATTTTAATTTGTTTAGTATTGGTGACAAGTTTGGAATAAAGAGTCAGGGTTTTATCCTGGCTTTACTTCCATCCTTCCGGCTGTTTTCCGCATGTCCCCTAATGAGCAAAGGCTGCATTTTTTGAGAGCCTTGGAAGGTGAAGATAAGCTAACTGAGGAGCTATGTAAGAAAATAATCTTTTCTTTCTATGTAAGAAAATAATCATGGGTCGATGGAAAGATGAATGCATAAAGTTGTTTCTGACAGCCCGATAGAGAAAAATTGGAAATGTTCTGAAGTTGAAGTTCAGGATAGAGGTCAAATACATTATGGTACAGCTCAATGGGGCAACATTCTCAGTTATCTAGAATAGTGAGGTGGGGGCGCCCAGCTGGCTCAGTTGGTTGAGCATGAGATTCTTGATCTTGGGGTCATGAGTTCAAGCCCCACGTTGAGTGTAGGGCTTACTTAAAAAAATAAATAAAAAATAAAATTCCTCACTATCAAAAAAAAAAAGCAATAAGGTAAAGTAATATGTATTGATATGGGGATCACTTACAATAGCTTTTAATTTTTGAAAACATATAAACCAAAATGTTAGTAGTACCTCACCCCCTGGGTGGCAGGACTATGAATGACTGCAAACACAGACACCCATTTTCCCAATCCAAACCCTCCTATCAGATGATGGAGTCTATTTCTCCACCCTCAGCCTCTGGACTGGCCATGTGAAATGCGTTGCCAGTGGACCACTAGTATATGTGATTAAATGAGGGGCTTAGAAAGGGCTTGTACATTGGACTTGCCTTCATGCTTCTCCTGGGAACCCTGCCACTGCCACCATAGAACAAGGCTGGATAAATTGGCTGGATAATGAGACCCGTATGGGCCACTCACCCCTAGGCAAGCCCCAGAAGAGGAGTCCCTTAACTTATTGACTGCAGAAGAACCTCTCAGGGTGAGTCCAGCCGAAATTGCTGACCCAAGGAGATATAAGCTAAATAAATGATTGTTATTTTAAGTCATAAGGTTTTGGGATGGCTTGTTATATAGCAAGAACCAAGGGATACCCTTTTTGCTTGTGTGTGTGTCAGTGTGTCTGTGCACGCACACATGTGCACACATGCACAAGGTTATATTTCTGGAAGGACATCAACCAAACTGTTAGGAGTGTTTTTCTTTTATTTTGGGAGGTGGAATTATGGGATGAATTTTACTCTTGTTTATCTGTACTTTGTTTTTCCTTTTTCCCTAAAAAGAATCATGTTTATCCATGTGATTAAAAATAAGCAAGTAGAAAAAAAAGCAAAAGCCTAAAATTAAAACAAAACAATCTTTTTTTGTAAATAAGGACTAACTGCTAGGCATGGTAGTTTGCTTTGTCTGTTTTTCCGGATCGATTTTTCTTGACTGTCCTGTTAACCCATCAGGTATACATGCCCCCAGATGTTATTGTTAAAGGCATAGGAACACTGACAACATCAAATGCTGGACAAGGATATGGAGCCACAGGAACTTTCATTCATTGCTGGTGGGAGTGTGAAATGGTACAGCTATATTGGAAGACAGTCTGGTGGTTTCTTACAAAACTAAACATACTGTTACCTTATGATCCTGCAAATTATGCTCTTTGGTAATTACCCAGCCAGGTTCAAAACCTATGTCCACGCAGAAACCTGTACACAGATGTTTAAGACAGCTTTATTCTTAATTGCCAGCATTTGAAAGCAACCAAGATGTCCTTCAGTATGTAAGTGGATAAACCATAGTCCATCTAGATAGTGGGATATTATTTATTGCTAAAAAGAAATGAGCCATAAAGTCATGAAAAAGACATGGAGGAAATTTAAATGCAGATTGCTATGTGAAAAAAAGTCAATCAGAAAGACTGCATACTGTATGATTCCAACTATATGACGTTCTGGAAAAGGCAAAACTATAGAGACAGTAAAAAGATCAGTTGTCAAGGCTTGCAGAGAGGGGTGGGGGACAAACAGGCAGAACACAGAGGATTTTTAGGGCAGTGAAAATACTCTGTATGACATCATAGTAATGGGTACCTGTCACTAAACTTTTGTCCAAACCCATAGAATGTACAAGACAAAGTATGGACTTTGGGTGATAATGATGTGTCAGTGTAGGTTATCAGTGGTAACGTATGCCTCTCTGGTGGAGAATGGTGACAGTGAGGGAGGCTGAGCATATGTGGGGACAGGGACCATATGTGAAATCTCTGTGCCTTCCCCACAGTTTTGCAATGAACCGTAAACACCTGTAAAAGATAAAATCTTAATAACACAACAATACCCTCCTCCAAAAAAGGCATAGGAAAAGTAGATATGGAGCTTATCTAGATCAATACCATTTAACTTTTTCCCTGTGTCTTGGTTTCTTTGCCTTCTTTACATCACTGAAAAATCTGGAAAATTCAAGTGCCTAATACACATGACATTTTCAAAATGTCCATGCTGGTATTTCTCAGACTTTCATTTTCTTAATCATTTATATAGACACAAAACAAAATTGAGAAGATGTGAATGTTTGAAAAACACTTTGAAGCTTGATAGATCTGACACCAGAGTGGTAACACAGGTGACTGAGGACGATCATAGAATGCCAGGCACAGGGTTGAGTGATGGAGGAAATTTGCAGAAGCAGGAAGACACTTGCCAGATAGGAGCTGGATCGACTTCATACTTACTGTGCCTTGAAAATGGACAGAGCTTATTACACTCATCACATTTTTTAAGGATGAGTGAGAATAAAGAAACCACAATTGAAATACCAAGCAGCCTACCAGGGAACCACAAATATCTTCTGAAAGAATAAGCTCACTTTTAGACTTGTATAATTGGACTGTATTTTAGAAATTCCCAGAAGTTTTACCATCTCCTACTTCTTTACCAACTTTCCTTTAATCTCGAATATCCATTGGCTGTTTTACAGGCTCTATTATCAATTCTCAGCTCATCGAAAGAATATTCCATTCACAGGTAATTTTGAACAGATTGCTTTACTTTCGTCTGAGCCTTATCTTTATAATATCTGTAAGGCTTAATCTTTCAATACCTGTAAAATACTTAGACTGTGTCCTTTCAAGGTGTAGGAATGCACACTTACCACATGTAGGAGGCTGGGCCATTTGAAAAAAAGTTGAGTCTAACAGAGAATATCCGATTATTAGTGTATGAATGGAAGAGCAGGGGAAATCTAGCTGGTGGAATTGATTTTTGAACAACTTTATGTAAGTCTTAAAGTTCCGTTTGTCTTCTTTTGGTTGTTGGGACAGTATTTGGGGGTTGGTTGGGGAATAGGTTTATTGTGCCAACTGCTGCATGCTGTTCTGTTGGGAACATCTTGAAAACTTCATTGCATGGATCTGTTATGTCAGAGTGTTTGTTTTTTCAAACAATTTGACATTTTGAGCCGTCAGCAGCCTGGAAAGTTTGCCTTCCAGATGCAATTCCTCTGAGTGCCAATTTCCATGTGGCCCATTTCTGCCCCCTGCTTGAACTGTGGGCCAAATCAAAGTACCTTGCTGACCACAGTGGCTGTCTTTGCAGTGCAGTTGCATATCAGGCTTTCTTCTGGAGAATGCCAAATACAGTTTTCTGCAAACTCACCTCACCAAGCTAGTGATGTCTGAAAACTCAGCCCAGAGTAAAACGTCCCTTATTTTCTTCCTGATACCAGGTTCCTTCCTTCCTTCCTTCCTTCCTTCCTTCCTTCCTTCTTCCTTCCTTCCTTCCTTCCTTCCTTCCTTCTTCCTTCCTTCCCCCCCCTCCCTCCCTCTCTCCCTCCCTCCCTTCTTTCCTTCCTGCCTCCCAATAATTGACATACAGTATTGTGTCAGTTTTAGGTGTATAGCATAGCGATTTGACAATTATATGCATTATAAAATGGTCACCCACAATAAGTCTAGTTACCGTCTCTCACTATACAAAGTTGTTACAATATTATTGACTATATTCTCTATGCTCTAAATTGCATCCCTATATATTATTTATTTTGCAACTGGAAGATTACACCTCTTAATCCCATTCACCTACTTCGTCCATCCTCCCGCCCCTTTTCCTTCTGGCAGCCATCAGTTTGTTCTCTGTATCTGGGAGTCTGTTTCTGTTGTGTTTTGTTTGTTCGTTGACTTTGCTTTTTAGATTCTGTACCAGGCTTCTTGTAGGATCTTGCTTCTGAGACCGAAGCATCACCTTTAGTTCCTTCTTTTTGAACACGGAAAATACTAACTTAGTGTAAGAAATATCTCCCATCTTCCATTCTGTAGATATTATGTTTCTTAGTGTCAGCTACTTTGTGTTTTTGTTGTTGTTGTCGCCATCACTGTTGTTGTTTTGTGATGATTTTCAAAGACATTCTATTTCTTATATTGCATACTGACTGGAAGAATTTTATTTAGAATGCGGAAAAAGCTAACATCGTTTTCTCAGATGAAGGTGGGGATAGAATGGTACCTGCAGAAAATATAGAGAGAAAAACAGAAGACAGTTGTTTGCTTAGAGCTGGGGATGGTAACAGTCATTAACTATAAATGAGCATGATCGGTATTTCTGGGTGAGCAAGTATTCTAATACAGGATTGTGGTGATAGTTGCACAGCACAGTATATTTGCCAAAAATCATTGAGTTCTATACTTTAAATGGATAGATGTTAAGATACATACAATATACCTCAATACAATTGCTTAATAAAGGAAAGGGTGGTATCTGCATAGTAAGATTATTTTAATGATTCTCTATATAAAGTACTTCTGGGACTTTAATACATGCTCAGTAATACTAGCCAAAATTGTTCTATTAACTTCCATGAAAGTCAGCTCATTTCCATGTTTCCTTATAGAAAGAATTCTTTAGCAACTATTCACACACACACACACACACACACACCACACACACACACACACACACAAACACCACCCCTCCCCCACTGCATCCCCACCCACCCCCCCACACACACTGTATAAACCCTAATCTCTATCTGATTACTTTAGGTGGCCCTGGAGGCACAGAATACCCATCAAAACATATTCCCCTTAGTCCTTCAAGTTTTTCACAGCTGTCATTTTACTGTCGGCTTTCCTATCACATAGGATAGCTCTGCAGGTCCGTCATTGACATCAAAAGCCTGACATTCCTTCCTTTTGGCACAAATTTTATCTCTGAGTCTTATGTGTTAATTTTGCCCGGCTCACTCTCCATTTTACCAGCATATCTTCAAAAGATGCCCATTCCTTCAAATTCCACAAGTACAAACCTGATTCCCTCCAGTTCCCCACCTGAACTTTTATTAATATATTTTTCTCTCCAATCTTGAAACCTCAGAATTCTTTGACTTCTTCCTTGCTCTCAGCACATAGAAAGTTCCACAAACCATTAGGTTTGCTCTTAAATGACTCTTATATCCATGCATCTCTTTCCGCTCCCTCTTTAGCAGTCTTTAAACATCTAATGTAAGGATTATAGTGAGAAACAAACCAAACACTGAGCTAATCTCTTTGCTTTGTCACTTTGTTCCGTGATATCCTGATTCCTTTGCTGGATTAATGCTCCCAAATGTCAGATTTGTCATTTTTCTGCTTCCCAGAAACCTTATTTAGTATTGCACTCAATCTACATCTATAAAAATTTTTTAAATCTAAAAATTTCAAGTCTGAAAGCCCTTGATAGTGTGTGTGTGTGTGTGTGTGTGTGTGTGTGTGTATACATGTATGTTGGAGGTAGGGCAAGTATACAGTATCTCATCCTTTTCCAGAAGTAGATGGTATACCATAGTGAGATAAAGGAGCTGAGAAGTCTTATAGCAAAGAAACATTTTTAATTCAGTTTAATGCAGAGTTTGTGAAAGTACTTTGAACATGGACTGTTTTGATAACATCTGTAGTATCAGCCTGCTGTGCAAGACTATTGAGCAAAATAGTAGTTTGAGGAATACTATCTAAATATGAGACTCAGTAGAAGAGAAAAAGGCTCAATTTGACCTCTCTGTGTCTTGAAGTAGAAGATTTGGGGTACAACTCATTCTGTTTTGTCCATGCACCTGGTAAGTATAAATCTTTCACTGTTGTTCAGTTTGGGTACATCTTTTTGAGAGTTTTCTTTTTCCTCTATCTTTTGTGTCCTTGAACCCATATAAGACTCTTCCTATAGAAGGTGGCTATGGTGGTGGAACTTACTGGGCTCCAGTTCACATCCAGTAAGGATCTGTTAATTAAATTGCTGAAAGCCAATTGTGTGGTAACCACAAGAGTGTAGTGATACAAATGTGGGGAATCTGATTCTTCACCAGGATCTACTCTCTTTTTCCAGGCTGGCAACAGATACTTAAATGTTCTTGGTGTCTGCTCTAAACCGAGGATATATTATGAAGTTAGCATCAGTTGAGGGGCAGCCAAGGACAGGCATTGGCCAGATCTTTGGTGGAATAAAATGGTGCCTAACACTAAAAGCAAGTCGTCATTCCTACTTAATCTTTCTAGGAAAACAGTGTCACACAAAAACATTTGAATCTATAATTGGCATCTTTAAAGATGCTTGCCATCTGGACCTCACTCAGTTTAATTAGTCATTGCAGGGTGGTGGTTCTCTTGTAAAAATCTTGCACTCCATTAACCTCGACTTTTCACACATTGACATTTCAAGCCCCTTCTTTGCTTTCACATGGTGGAGTGGACACGTTTCCATTTAACGGGAGTCCACCTCAGGGTTCATGAGCCAGACGCTTGTTATTTGGCAAGGCCACTGAGCCCAAGTCTATAAATTGTGGCAGCCAGGAAAGGTTGCAGGCAGCTAAAAATGGCAAGAGAGCCGGAGTCATGGGGCTCACTCCACCCTTCCCCTAGAGATTTCCAAACAGCATGGTGAGCAAGGATTGGGAAGGTAGCTGAGGGAAATAACACGTAGAGATGAACCTGAGCAAAACTTAAGAATGGGTTCATGCACTAAGATGGCTTTATTCAGCCGTGGACAGCTACACAGACTAATTATTTAGCAATTTGTGTCACTAAACATTTTAGACAGCTCACCATTTATTTCTTTACCATTTAAGTGAAATATTGTCAAACTTGGGCATCAGGAAACAAGGCTTCTTGTATTTCAGGGCAGTCCATGACATTCAATACTGTCCTTTCGTACCACTTTTTCCTTTCTTACCACTTACAATTCCCTTTCATTACTGTTTATTTTCTGAGGGTAGTTTTCAAGAGTGGGAGTGGCCATGGTTGGTCAACAGAGTATCTGTTTTACATATTTCTTTTTAATTTGAAGCTGTGCAGCAGAAATGGCCATAAGATGTGGTAAGAACAATGTCAGAGTAGTTACAGAAGGCTAGAAAGTCTTGCCTCTTATGACTCAAGAAGTATCCAACTTTTGCAGCTTGTCAGTATTCTCTGGGATCTTAACTGAAATAGGAAATGTTTTACCGTGCCCCTATATTACATTTCTAACGTTATTCTATGTTTTATTTTTTACATTTATCATTATGCCTAATTATTTAAGATTTTATTTATTTATTTATTTGAGAGAGAGAGCGCGAGCAAGTGGAAGGAGGGGCAGAAGGAGAGAGAGAGAATCACAAGCAGACTCTGCACGGAGTGCAGAACCTGATGCGGGGCTTTATCTCATGATCCTGAGATCATGACCTGAGTTGAAATCAAGAGTCAGATGCTTAACTGACTGAGCCACTTAGCAAACAATTAGTGTGTGCCAAACTTCTGACAATATGGAAGATCAGGAAATTTAAGTTCTAAATGTTTATTCACTAGATACTGTATACAGAACACAAAGTAGAGAATTGAGAGTTAACAATAATAGCTTAGAAATTAAGTCCACTAAAATATGGAAATGATATCTTTTAGCAGCATTCCAGTGTTTGTGCTGAAATAAATCTGTATATCTGGATATGCAGATGTTATGCTGGTTATGGATGCAGCTCTAGCATTAGCATATTGATTAACCAATTGGTTAATTAGCTCTAGCTGTGGCAGTCAGTTGCCATAGTCTAAAATTAAAAAAAAAAATGTATGCCAATTGTCTTCTCAAGTAATCTCCCTGCATTCTTGAAATCTAGAGGCTCATTACTGCATTGTACTAATACAATAGGATCAATAAATATATGCTGGTAAAATAGAAATTTCTTGGAGGATATTAAGTCTTTATTTGTGTGTGTATGTGTGTGATTTTTGAAATCACATTTTCTTTTTTTAGAATAACATGCCAGATAAGTATACTTTGTGGGCATGATGGCCAAGCCTGAGCATGCTTTGAGGTACTGTTACCTCAGGGAGGAGCATCAAGCAGCCAAGCGGGGGCATGTGAGCATTGACTGGCTTGGAGTATGGGCTCAGTAAGGTTGCAGTCAAACCTCAAGATGGTATTAGGGGTATCGTCACCACAACTCCTTTGTAATTTTTTACATAGTCTGTGTGTTTTGATGGGGGTGATACAGAGGCCTTTTTACTGTCTACCAGTTATCTATTATCACAGTAATGTTATAAAACAAACCACATTGAGTACAGGTGGCTTACAACAATAAGCATCTTAAAAATCATGAGTTCAGGATTAGTGGCTCATTTAGGCTGGGCTCAGCTGGGTGGTTTTTTGGTCTCTGATGGGATCACCGGACAGTCTGGCAGTTTGATAGCTGTTAACCGGGAATCAGATAGCACATGGGCCTGTGTTTCTTTGCCTGGCGGGCTAGCCACAGACATGTTGTTATGGCAAAGGTAGAGGATCAAGAGAGAGAAAGTAGAAATGCACGTGATCTTTGTGCCTGGGCTTGGAACTGGTGCACCCTCATCCGTGGCATCCTGTTGACCGAAGCATATCACAGATTCATCACAAAGGATGAGGAAATAGACCCATCTATTTAGAAAACGGAACTTCAAAGTCACATGGCAAAGAGTATGGGAACAGCAAGCCATGAAGATCCTGGGCACTTAATACAGTTAATCTACATCCATTTATCCCTTCGCAGAAACATTTTGATCAGAAAATTTTAATTTTCTCAAGCTTTCTTAGATGTCAAGCTGCCTATAACATGACAAAAATACAGAATTAAAAAAATGAAAGTTATGAGAGAGATAACTGTAGAGTTGACTTATAATTCTGCCCATTGGAAGCAAGAACAATGTGTTTTCTCCAGTCGATATAACAAATGTGCCATTTAAACTAAACTATCAATCAATTTTGGAGATTTCAAAGCATTACATAGTATCGTGTCTAAGAAGCATTGGGAATTTATGATCTATTGTGACCAAGTTCCAGGAGGGCTCCCTCTAACCTTACTGTCCTTTCTTTGTCTCTGATTTCCCTTAATGTTTATGTTGTTTTCCTTACAACTAAGCCCTAGTGGTGCAAGTGGAGGAATGATAAACCAGTCAATGGGAAATGAGGCTAGTTTCTTCCAGACTATCAGCAGTGAAATTCTGCTGCTGCTTATAGCTACAATTTAGAAACTTGAAATGATGCCTAGGTTAACTATATTCTGAGTGCCTTGTACTAAACCCACTACTCCAACTGTAGAAATAGATTTGAAATATGGATTCTATTGATTATAAAGAAATGAACCATCATCAGGGAACTTATCTCACTTTTAATGTTTTTAGGGAAGGGTGAAATTTTCCTCAGAGTAACTGACAAACAAGGTTTTATGAAATGTATTAAAAAACAATGAGAGTAAGATAAATTACCTGCACAAGGAAGGTAACCAAGTATACCTTTCTGCCCAGACCTGAGGGGTTTTCTAAAGCATGGCTGTCAGTGCTGAAATGTGGAATGTTTCAGGCAAACTGGGACAAGTTAGTCACCCTCTTCACAAACATGCCCTTTGGAAGGATAGTTGATAATCTGGCAATATTTCCTATGGGTCAAACAAATTTGCTTAAACTGAGTTTTAAAAGTATTCTGTGTATGTCTTACAGGCATAGTTTTATTTCAGTTTGTATGGAAAATTCTAAATCATTCTACTTTGCTGTTCAAAGCCAAAGCTGAAAATAAGTGAGGTAGAACTTATTTCACTTGTGTGAATATTGGCTAAAGGAATAAAAGTCAATACTTCTGTAGAGTATAAATAGCAGAAATGAGATGTCATTATTTTTAATGATTATTTTTAAAAACCCCTAATTTATCTATTTCTTTTTTACTCTGCCAAATAAAGGAGTAATTTGAAGATTTCTAAGATCCTTCCAGCTAGGATATTCTAGAACTCTGTGTTTATAATAAAATGTATTCTTCATTAGGAAAGAAAGTACTTCAGAATGCAGACTGACTTTTAAAGAGTTAAATAGTACTGCCAAATGCTGCCATTTTAACAGAACATTTTAAAGCAACGAAGTATACTAACTACTGTTATTGTTTATTTTCCTAGTCTAGGGAAATTTTTTTTCTTTTTAATCTGCCAGAAGGGACCTTTAGGATTTGAGCCTTAACATTGTTCTTAAGACTTGAATTTATTTTTTAATTAGAGTTAAAATAAAAATAAATGTTCACTTTCTAAAGCTATGCAAGTTCGGGGGGGAGAAAAGAAACTTCCTCATCTGAAAAGATTTAATGGTAATCTATGCTGTAAAAGAGCATTTTGAAAAATATAAAACAAAGAGCTTTCAAAGTGGTCAAAGACTAATGTAAAGTGATATATTTCAGACCGGAGAGATGGTGTAACTTACTCCTGTCACTGCTGCCTGTTTATTGTGTTTGTCTGGTTGGCCTGGCAACCAGCTCATGCCATTTCACTCATTTTATAACGTTCCTGTAAATGTTAGGTAGGCCTGGATTTATTATACACTGTCAACACCTAAAATGGAACCCACTGCTTAACGTAGTTTATTTGGCTGGATGCCTCTGCCCTCCTTAAAAAAAAAAAAGTGTGTGTGTGTGTGTGTGTGTGTGTGTGTGTGTGTGTGTGTGTTAGAGAAAAAAAAAATCCTGTATGCCTCCAAAAGAAATGTAGCCCAGGCATAATTGAAGTTGGGTGGCATGGGCTATGTCAAAGGAGCATTTGAGCTCAGGAGCTGTTGTGTTGTTGGTGGGGACATCTGACTCACGATATTTGTGACTTGGGTTTAGAGGGACAGAGGACCAAGAGTCATGTTTATTGCTGAATTTATCATCCCCAATGAAACCAGATGGCCAATCACTGTTGCCCAGCAAGGCCTGTGAGCTGTCAAAAGATGAATCATAAG
The DNA here is from genome assembly GCF_009762305.2 of Zalophus californianus. Taxonomy (NCBI): domain Eukaryota; kingdom Metazoa; phylum Chordata; class Mammalia; order Carnivora; family Otariidae; genus Zalophus; species Zalophus californianus. The sequence goes on along the minus strand of NC_045610.1, from coordinate 53,192,275 downwards.
CCCATTAGAAGTTGGACAGATTTCTTTCCTTCTTAGTAACATGCTCGTTTCATCCGTCTGCTCTATGACAAAGCAAATTTGATGGAGACTCAAAAAGTACCATCCTGGAAAGGTTACATGTTCGGATAACCTTGATCAAGCTTACATGTACTGTTGAGATAGCTGGAGCATTAAGGTGAAACATTCAAAGAGCTAACGTGGGTTGGAAATATTAAAGGGAAGTGTGGTACTCTGGCCACAACCAATGGCGGCCGACTCAGCCCAACAGTAGTGAAAATCACAGACAGGTATCTCTGCTGCCTAGCTCTGGATCAGCCACACATTGAATCAGTGTCTTATTCATTCAGTGCCTTCAGGAAGGGGAGTTGACTATAAGTGGGAGTAGACTTTTGTTAATAGCTCTGTTCAAAATCAGTGAACAGATCTTTAAATCCTATATTCTTTAGGCTCCTAGGGATCGATGGGGTTCATCCTGTTTATTCCTCTATCAGTGTGCGTTTCCAACAGGATGATTGGGTGCCGAATGCAAAAGGTTAATAGAAACTGTGACACCTTCTTGTTAGGCTTGGCTTGAAGTCATGTTCTACCAGTCTCCCTCCTAGTTGTTTGTGCATCTAGCCATTATGTAAAAATTTTTAAATATGGAAAAGATTCTTTTGAGAAAAATTACCATAAGCACCCTGGCAATTTGAGAACTAAAGCTATTCTAGGTAATTGTGTCTTTTTGTTAGTTGGATAATTATTGTAACTAGCTCAATGTAGTTTGGGCTTATAAATTTTAGAGGAACATTGTATTTTCTTTTTTTTTCCTTCTAAGTTTTTATTTAAATTCAAGTTAGTTAACATATAGTGTAGTATTGGCTTCAGGAGTAGAATTTAGTGATTCGTCACTTACATATAAAATCCAGTGCTCATTACAACAAGTGCCCTCCTTAATACCCATCACCCATTTAGCTCATCTGCCGTCCCTCCAGCAACCCTGAGTTTGTCCTCTATAGTTAAGAATCTCTTATGGTTTGTCTCTAGAGGAACATTTTAAAACAGATCAAATCTATTTAATAATTGTATTTTACTCCCATCCCCACATCCAACTTCAGTATTTTATGAGTTAACTCGGGAAGGAAAATTTTTCCTAGAAAAGGACATTTTCCCCTCTAATCGCCAGCCTCCAAGCCTAATGAACATGTGGCATAAACTTTCTGAGGGAAAATGGGAAAATTTGTTTTTAAGGCTCTAAATAGTATGTATGCACCTCAATGTAAAACAAATAGACTTCAGGGAATTATCTTAAAAGAAATGCTATGTGTGTGGTGTGTGTGTGTATGGTAGGTATTTACTGTGCGTGCGTGTGAGATATATACATACATATGTATTTGTTATTACATAGTCCCTGTAATGTGCATATTACATGGCATGTAATATTACATGGTCCATGTTACGTACATGTTCTAAAGGGTCAGGGAAAACTTTCATTTAGGTGATACAAATACACGAACTTTGGACATGGGTTTATCTGTGTGCATATGGGTGCTTCTTTATTGGTATTGAGTGGATAGTCTAAAGTAAGATAAAACATTTTATCTTTGGTATTTCTCTAGACAAAAATAGGATCATGCAGGCATCCCCCCAGTGTCACCTGCATTATGTAGCCACTCCAGCAGAGGACTGGTGGCAGAGTCCCTTTCATGCCAGAAAGTAGACCTGACCGATGCTATTGTCACTGCTATAGTCAGTTTGTGGATGTCTCAGATCATTATAACTCATTTTGAATACCATGTAGTCCATCTCACCTGCATTCCGAATATGGACTTCCTAGGTACATTTGTGGTAAAGGAGCCATTTCTGGTGGTGGAGGTCCTAGGGCCAGTCTACAGGATTCCATGGCATTTGGAAAGTGGAAAAAAAAAAAAAAGACACTATTAGTTAATCAGATAGCACTTTTCATGACAAAATTTTACAATAAAAGCTAATTTGGGGGTTTGGCCATTGTGTGTGCAAGTGTGTATGTGTGTGTATATATTTGTGTGAGTTATATTTTCGGGTGTTTCTGTTTTTTGTTTTTTGCCATGAAATAACTCATTGTTTGAATTTATCCTTGCTGGCTCCAGAGGGAAGGTGAAATTCTCAGCAGTGATGGTTTTTGATCCCACCAGTGAGCTGAAAGCACAAGGGAATGACATTCTAGAACAAGCAGTGTAAGAAAGACACCTAGTTTATGGGTGAGTCCATTCTTCATGGATCTGACATTTTAACTTTATTATTCAATGAAATACACGTATGTGTCTACTTCTGGGTTTTCTGTTAGTCCAGTTTCTGTTCTTTGGCTTATATCACTGGCCTATTTTCATCATTTTTCTTGTCTATACTCAAATTATTATTATTTAGATGAACTCCAAAACAACTTCACCAGTTAATACCAAATCAGATTTTAATTGTAACTAACAAATACTTTTACAGAATATATTATTGAGTGTTCTCAATTAAGGGTATGGCCTTATTTGAATCCCTACTTTAATTTCCCATAAATTTTTATAGTTCTTAGTGTATAGATACCACATTTTCAAGCTGGCTATTTCTGGTATATATAGGGAAATTATTGATATCTGTATGTATTTTGGGGGGAAAAAAGCTTCCTGTGCAATTCCGTTATGATTTCTAAAAATTATTCATTTCATTCTCATATGCTGTTTAGTGGCAGAATAGTTCATCTACCAAGAGTGGCATGTAGTCTCCCTTGTTTGGTGGCCAGTTTTACTGCATCAACTAGAACTTCTAGAATAATTGATGTAATGATAGCTATTTCTGGCTCTTTTCTGACTGCAATGGGAGTTCTTCCATTTATGTTTAAGTATTTTGTCACCCATTGATTTTTATCATTCCTATTTTATATTACATGTCGGTTTTTAAATTACTCATTATCTTAGACATATATGGAGTGATTTCTCTTTTGACGTATTCATGTGATGTGTTACATAAATAGAATTTCTAGTATTAATCTATTTCAAATTTGGGAGATACCCTGATTGGTCATGGCCATTGGTCAATTACATTAAAATAGGAGTCTTTAGCTCTTGTTTTCACTAATGCATCCCAATACCCTAAAACATTAGCTCATAGTAGGTGCTCATTCAGCATTTGTTGAATGAATAAATATAAATAAATTTCCAAGAAACATCAATTCCTAAGTGGATAAAATAGCATCTCTTATAAAAAGATCTGTTGCCCTAATAAATAATTCCCACGTAAGTTATATTTCAGTCACATAAACTTCCATTATACAATTCAAATGCTTTATTTTGCTCTCGCCATTTTGGCCTCCTGTTTGTTTCTCTTAAGTATTGGGCCCATTCTTACCTGTGGTCTCTGTACCACTGATTCCTCTTCCTGGAGCACTATTCCTAGGTATCCACACGTTTAACTCACCTCCTTCACAGCTCTACACACATTATCTTTTCAAGGAAGGCAACCCCGACTTTTCCTCAACCCTAAACAATCCTGTTACTCTGAATATGTTCTCCATGTGGTTTGCCTTTTATCCACCATTCGGGCCATACTCTTTAAAGCATATATTAGTTGTTTTGTATCCTTCTAAAAGCTATGGAAACACTTCATTGAATTATCTCAAAGTGCCAAAATCTAAGACTGAGCAAACAATTTACGACTCCCTCCCCTTTAGAGATGGAGATAGATTTTTTTATAAGTTCTTATAACTACAGCATTACAAAACTTTGTCCAAACCATGTCAGCTGGAACAACCCAATTTCTGTCTGCTCTGAGGGCTCATTGAAAATGCCACTTTATCCACTTTAAGAAAGAAGTCTTGCCACATCCTATCTGCTGGTCCATCCCATTTTGGTTCTTGGTAGCTTCTTCTGTAAACATGATAAAGAAATGTCTGCAATCCTGCATTAATGACCACCTACATAATGAGATCAAATCTTAATTCTTGGTGACAAACAGAGTAAATATATGGGTAGTTTGTTTAGGCTCTATTTTGAAATGACTAAGTAGCCTGTGAAAACAAAGTTTAACAGGCTCATAAAAGTATGCTGTCTACATAACTAATGTGGACTTTGTTTTTATGTTGCCTATTACAGACTATAAACAGTAACAGTGGAGTCTATCTTTTATTCCACAGAGCTGTAAAATGTCTTGGCTGTGACAACCTGTATGTACCAGCCACACTTTGTAAAGATGTTGCACTTATTTTATATGTAAATGAAAGCAATAAACTGTAAAAATACAAAATGCAGATAAACACATTACACTTGAAATGGACTTAAAGTTACATAAAATATAGAGGAGTTGTATTTTAATATGCACATTGTCATTAGAGGGGAAAATGTTCCTGCAGCAAACTTTGCGTGTTTAAAATTGTTCCTTAATCAGCCTCTTATGGAATTTCTGACGGCAGTGGCAGGACCATGTCAGTGGGGCCATGACTGCCCTTTTTAATTATCTCACAATTTGCTCACTGGTTTTGGGTAATTGCAACAATTTGCTTGCAGAAACCTGTGAGGAATCAGATGTTAATTGACTTTGTCTTGCTTAATCAGCCCCTCACGAAACAGGCTTCATTTTCTTGACTGTTTCTTAAGCTGTGTGCTGGCATCCTGTGATACAGTGGAAAGAAAACATACAGACAGTTGCCTTGGTATTGACTGGCCAAATCTGATTATGAGCCCAACTCTGAATGGAGAGTTTCCAGGAATTAGCAGAGGGACCTAGAGAAAATATTCAGAAACGAGAAGTGACACTAAAAAGTTTTTCTATGATTTCCCTTCAATATAGTAAAAAGGTAATGCACATTTAAAAGCAGGGTTCCAAAATCATTCTGCTTTCACTGCTGTGCTCTGGAACAATCTAGATTTAATATATGGCCCAATTTATTATTAGAATGACCCATTTGTTTGGCTCTTTGGGATCATTCTGAGAATCACAATCCAGCGTCTTTAATTTACCTTCTTGCCTGACAATAATTTCCCAATATCTGCTGTACCTCTCTGCCCTGCCCTTTGCAAAGAGTCCCATACTAAAGATAGCTGAAGAGTGTCTACATTATCCAGAAGCTAGTAGAACCCATACACACAAAACCAAACACACAACCCTACAGTTAGTAGCCTAGTTTTCTATACCCTTGATTCTAAATCCAAGAGGTTTTGTGAGCAACAGGGAGGGGTGAAGGATTGGGGAAAATACAAAGTAATTAAAAAAATACTATTTTTTTCCTATCCATAAATCATTTTTCATATGTTGGCCACGTTCCTTTATATTGTTCACCTCATTTAATTTTTCTGTCTTTCTCATGCGAGACAGTTACTATTTAATTGTTCCCATGTAAGTCCTAGTTTGGCCACTTGATAAGGCACATCTCTGGGTAGCTGCCTTAGTCTCTGTCTCAAGTCTTTTTAATCATTGTTGTGTGATAAGGTAAGTGTATAGATTTCAAAATGTTAAGCCACCCTTGCATTCCTGAATTGAATCTAGTTTGATCGTTATAGAATTTCTTTTATACGATGTAGAATTCAATTTGATAATATTTTCTTTGGAACTTTTGCATCCAAGTTTGTAAATAAATGAGCATTTCCATTTTTTTTCTCCTTCTACTCTTTTTTACGTGGTTTTAGTACCAAAATTTATTGGCCTCAAAGAATGAGTTGAGACATAGGCTCTCCATTCTCTAGAAGATTTGAATAAGATTAGAACAGTCTTGTACTTGAAATTTTGGAAAAACTCTCCTTATAAAATGCTGCGGCCCTGGTATTTGTGTGTGTGTGTGAGAGTATTTTAAATGTGTGCATTATATTTTTTAAAGTATAAATATAGAGCTTTTCAGGATATTCTGTTTGAGTACGAAAATCTACAAAGTTACCTATTTTATCTAATTCTCAAATTGATTGGTAAAAAGTAGTTCATTATGTCCTTTCTTTAAAACTTCTGTTGTGTGTGTATTTCTGCACCATTTCCATTCCTAATTATTATTTTTGATCTTGTGAGTTTATTTAACATCTTTCCAAAAGAATTTGGGTTTTATCGATTCCTTTATTGAAACTTTATTTGTTATTATGCTAATTTATGTTCTTAACTTCACTCTTTCTTTCCTCCTACATTTTAAAGATGACTGTATAATTCTTTTTCCAACTTGTAGTATGGATGCTTAGCTCATTAATTTCTTATGAAACTCCATTATTTTTTACATATTCCACAACTGTTAATATGTAGTGTTTTCATTTTCATTCAGTAATTATATTTCAACTCTCCATTATGTTTTCTTAGAAGTACATTTTTATTACCAGATGTAAATAGATTTATATTGTTTTTCTTGATTTTTAATATAATTGTGTTATTTACCAAAAACATGTTCTATATGTTACCTCCTTCCTGAAATTTATTGCGTCCTGAATTATGGCCCACTAGCGTACATTCAGTTTTCCTAAGGCTTTATTTTACGCTCAAGAGAAAGTTGTATTCTCCAACAATAGATGCATAATTGCATTTATGTCCATTAAATCAAGTTTGTTAGTTTTGTTGATAAATTTTACTTAAGTTTATTTTTTTGTTTACCACTTATGATTGAGATAGGTATGTTACAACCTCACACTATGATCATGAATTTATTAATTTCTTTTTGCAGTTCTTTTTTTTAAGATTTATTTATTTGAGAGAGAGAGAGAGAGTGTGTGCATGAGTGGGGGGAGGGGCAGAGAGAGAGGGAGGGAGAGAGAGTCCTCAAGCAGACTCCCCACTGAGCACAAAGCCTGACATGGGGCTTGATCCCAGGACCCTGAGATCATGACCTGAGCTGAAATCAAGAGTTGGATGTATAACCAACTGAGTCACCCAGGCACCCCTCTTTTTGCAGTTCCATGCATTTTTTTATTTACATATTCTAGAGCTAAATTAGTAGATGAAATTCAAGTTTAATTTTTTTTAAGATTTTATTTATTTATTCGAGAGAGAGAGAATGAGAGATAGAGAACACTAGAGGGAAGAGGGTCAGAGGGAGAAGCCGACTCCCTGCTGAGCAAGGAGCCCGATGCGGGACTCGATCCTGGGACTCCGGGATCATGACCTGAGCCGAAGGCAGTCGCTTAACCAACTGAGCCACCCAGGAGCCCTCAAGTTTAATTTTTTTTATCTTATTGATGAATTGAACTCTTTATTACTTATTATATAATAATTATCTTTTCCTTTTGTCTTAATGAATTCTTTGTATGACATTAATATTGAGACATCAGCTACCTTTTGTTGCTTGTACCCTGAGTATATCTTTTACAGTCCCTTTATTTAAAAAAAAAAAGTGTGTCTTTATGCTATACAAGTCTTTATGAGCTGTTTAGGGATCCAGGTTGGTATATTCTGAATACATATTTATAAGCTGGGATTTTTTTTTTTTTTATTTTTTAATTTTTTTTAAAGATTTTTATTTATTTATCTGAGAGAGCAAGAATGAGAGAGAGAGCGAGAGCACATGAGAGGGGGGAGGGTCGGAGGGAGAAGCAGACTCCCCGCTGAGCAGGGAGCCCGATGCGGGACTCCAGGATCATGACCTGAGCCGAAGGCAGTCGCTTAACTGACTGAGCCACCCAGGCGCCCTATAAGCTGAGATTTTTAAATACAATTTCATTATTTCTATCTTTTAAATAGCAAGTTCAGTGCAAGTTTCTAATTTCTACTTATCCCTCTCCCTTTCTTCTTCTCTTCTTCCCTTTCTTGCATTCTTCAGGATTGGTTGTGGTTTTTTGAATTGCTGTAGTTTATTTTTCTTATTTTTGCCCATTAAAAAAAATTCTCTGGGTTTTGAATTCATCCATCTCTACCCTTTTAGAGGTTAGTCTGGAAATTATATCATGAATATTGAATGAAGCCCAAAGTTTAACATATTGAAATTTCAAACTAGATTTAGAATTAATCTTAATATTGCTACTATGTTAGTGATCACTCCTGAACTTTTATCATGCATATCTGGTTGCTCAAGTACAAAGCTTAACAATATCTTTAACCCTATTTTTAGCCCCTTTCTTCCCCCCCCAAAAAATCTAAGGCCCTCATAAAGACCTGATATCCTCCAATTTAAATGCTATTAATTTCTTCTACTTTATTACTGTTCTTTAAAAATCACTTTTTACTTTAAGTAGCAGCATTAATATTACTGCTTTAAACCAGATAATATTTGTCAAGATTTAATAAATGTTCACCACTTTTTCTTACTATTTGTTTTTATATCTTGAATTTTCTTCATATTTTCCTCCTCCTTGAAGTATATTCTTAAATTCAGTCTATTAGTGGAAAATTTGGTTTTTTACCTGAAGATATTATGATTTTATTCTTGTTTCTTAAAACTGGATTAGCTTAGTACATTACTTTTGTTTGATTTTTATTTTCTCAAACACTATGAAGATTCCCTTGATTTCTCATTTCTTTTTTTTTTAATTTAAGTCCATTTAGCCAATGTCTGGCACATCATTAATTTTTGATATACTGTTCAATGATTCATTAGTTGCATGTTACACCCAGTGCTCATCACATCATGTGCCCTCCTTATTGTTGATTTCTCATTTTTATTGTTACTTTTAAGAAATCTCCTATCAATGCAATTCTTACTCCTTTATTAGTGAGATGTCTTTTCCCTCTGCCTTTTGTGCCACAAATTTATAAATTAAAATTTGATTAATTTTGGGTTGCTGATTTATTATTTTTTTATTTAAATTCAGTTAGCCAACATATAGTACATACTTAGTTTCAGATGTAGTGTTCAATAATTTATCAGTTGCATATAACACCCAGTGCTCATTTATAATTAAGGATGTATTCTACTTTCCTTCTTCATGTAGTATTGAGAAATATGCCACCGCGTGTGAACACGCACACACACAAAAGCCTCAAAACTTAAATTGTGTGAAAAAAACCCTATTACATGCCTTATTTAATTTTATATAACTAGATATTTAATATATATTTATTACAGTATATATGTATGTGTGTATGCACACATACATATATATCTTAAATATTTTAAATGTGTCATACTTATTTAAACAAGTAAACAGTGGAAATCATAAATAGCTCTTAAATATCTGGTGCTGTGTGGATGTACTTATTTGGGAGTTTCTGTAGCTTAATATTATACCCAGAAGAATTTTTAAAAAATCATCGCCCTCATGTAATGCTGTCTGAACAGGCCATTAAAACACGCTTGAGCCACAGCCAAGTTTTGCACTACAGGATTGAGATGTTCTGAATAAGTGTTTGTGAGTTGGGTTCTTAACTAAATCAGCCCTCACCATGTTGTATGGTTGTGTATGACATTCTCTGCTGTTGACACAGCCTAGTAACCAGTTGTGCAATCGACAAGTCAAGGGGAGCGTGGAGGCTTTGGAGGGAGTTCAGAGAAACAGGATGATGATTAAAGACTAGAAAATCGGACCTTTGAGAAAAGATAAAAGGAACCGAGTTTCTGTAGTCTGAAGAATAAGTAACTGAAGAGTTATTTGGGAATAGTTTTCAACTTGAATGAGGAACTTGTAACAGGTAATGGTGACTGAGGGTCCTCTGTCTCATGAAGCACGGCCTGATGTTACAAGTTTTGAGTCCAATACAAGGATACAGGTTATCTAGAATTTATTATGTAATGACGATAATTATTTCATGTTTTGATTAAACCAGAGCTGGCTCAGAGACAGTCTTTCTGTAGCTTTACATGAGCACCACACCTGATTTCCAAGGAGAATGGACTAGGTTTCCATAGTACTTTTATAGCGGTATCTCCAGTTCTCCAAACACTCCACTGAGCACCTTAGTGGAGGGCTTTCCATCATCTACTTCCTATCATCAGTGCCTGGCGTCTAGAAGGGACTTAACAGATTTCTGCTAAACTGAGTTGAGTGGATTGAGAATTACTCTATAACTGTTATCATTGCTGTGTCCCACATATCATGGGACACCTGTCTAACCTTTGGAACTGGAGCGCTATAAAATCTTCATAAAAGAGGTGGCATTGAATTAGATCTTGAAGGATACAAATGATTTTTTTTTAATTTAACCAGTAAAAGTTAATGAAGAAGGGTAAGTCTGATCAGAGATTGTAGACTGAGATGTAGTGTTGGTGTGTGTGTTGCGGGGGGGAGTGTAATAAAAGACTAGACCGAATGGAGCACGATTATGAAAAAATATATCAAGCTAAGGAGTTGGAATATTATGATACTCAAGAATGTTTCCCAAAATGTGTTATTTAAGATATTCAATCTCAGAGTTGTTAATGATTTTTACATGGAAAAAAAAGTTTCCATATACAGCTAAATTTGAAAAATGGGAACATGAAAGAAAATGAACCAGGTTTTCCCATTGGTAGATTTCTTCCAGTCCCCAAGATACTGAGAAGCACTGTGGATTTCCTAGAGAGGTTACCTCAGGTGGTCTTTCCCGAATATAATTAATCACACGCCCCTTTTGTTGCTGAACAGATCAGCAGCTTGCACAACAGACGAACACAGGACAGAGACACTGAAGACGAATCACATGATCAAAGTAATATTTGAAGAAGATTAATCTAGTGGTGGCACATGGGGCCAGTTAGATGGTAAAGGGTCCAATTACAAGAATATTGTAGTTGAACAGGCATGAAATAAGAGGAATTTGAATTAAGGTCTTGCAATGGGAAAAGCGAGATAGGCTTGGATGGGAAAGAGACATAAAAGCATTGAATAAATTTGGTAAGTGACTAGGTTAAGGGGTCGGAAGCCAAAAGAATGAAAACTAACTCCAAAATTTCAAGCCTGGGTGGCTGGAAGAATGGTGGCACCATTGACAGAAAGAGGGAAGCCAGCCAGCAAATACATTTAGTGCTGTGTGTGAGGTGATAGCAGAGAATTAACTACAACATTTCACAGACTTGCATGGCCATAAAAGATCTCACAGGACTTCGGGTTCATGTTCCTGTAGGCTAGTAAGCTTGTAGCTTACCTATCTCAAACCATCATGGACCTTGGCACAATATTCTGGGAAGAAAGGAATTAAAAATCTTGCCCTGAGTAAGATTTTGCCATGTTCTCCAAACTGACATCATTGTTTTTAATTAGTCAAGGTCTTCTGTTTGCTACATACAGTAATCTCTATTTTATTCAAAATGGAGGATCAGTTGTTGCTTTTCACATATAAACTTTTAATTGAAATCGAAGACACTTGGAATTTTTTAGTCTTCTCCCTTTTCCTGTAGTCATGGAATTTCTCAAACTTTTTATAAGTTGGCATTTATAGTTATAGTGATTTAAAACTTAGTCACATATAGATCATATGTATTGGATAATATACTAAATATATTAATAAATGGAAATCTATTGGAAAAGAATACTGTTAAAATGAGTGCTCTTGGCTTAGGAAACTCATACTCTTTATAGTTTTACGAAAATATCATCCCATTTCTTTGTCAATGGTGATCTAGGGTCTAAAGGTTTCTGGATTATATTCTTCATAAGGTATAGTAATCACACATGTTTAATATACCTTTTAATGCAATCTTCCAGCTCACAGGCAATAAGAGTGCCTGCAAAAATGATTATACAGCCGATTCATTTTTAAAAAAATAGTCTATGTATTATTAAGCATTAGCCACATATAATAATATTAAGAATAAACTAGTTGACTTTATGTATACATAAAGATTTATTATTTTATGAGATGACCTAGATTAACTGGAAAGTTTATAAGGCTAAGGTCTTATCAACCACTTCCTCTGTATCGCCAAAGATACCTCATAAAGGAAACACACAAGATAGAACATAATTTTCTGATTACTCGGTCATATTTAAGACTTTCAAATAAATCATCATTATAAAATGTACATATAATTGGGAGCAATCTGAAGAAATTACCATGGTCTTTTTTTTTAAGGAGGAAGAAGCTTCTTAATCGTTTACATGATTTTAGGAATAGGATGTTTATATCCATTTGCATTAATAAAAAACAAAACAGCTAAGGACTAGTGTTCTTCCAAGCATTCTTTCCTACCCTGCCAACTTCTCACCTCCTTCCTCATATTCAGGCCTTCACACTTTGTCATAGCCACCTCAGACCTATACTTTGGGCACATCTTGTGCGTTGATTCTTTCCTGATTCTTTCTTCCTTCTTCTATATAGCAGCAATGACAGTCAGCTATGTGTAGCTCCGTTTTACCCAGAACTGGATAAAAGAGAGCCTTGTCGGATGCAGTTGGAAGATTGGCATCTATCTGATATGTCTGAGCCTTAGGAGCCCAACCAAGCAACATGCTTCAACTCTCTATCTTTTCTCCAAACAGGCCCACCTGTTTGACTAGACTTTTAGCCTGGTATCTGAGTTTTACTACATTCCACCTTCGATCTGAGGCCAACAAAGTCTGAAACCCCATCTAGTCACCTCAGGTTCTGAACTCTTGCCCACCAACCTCTCTCTTCTTCCTCAAGGTAAATCTGTGTCCTCTATCCCTTTTGTGAACTCAAATGGATTGCTTGGTTTAAAATTTTTGTATAACTGACTCAAAAAAGTCCTTTCAAGCACTTGCTTTAGTGAAGCTTACCATACCCACTAAGACGGACCACATTCTTTAATTCAACTAACCTATGTTATTGAGGATCACCATGAGCCCCATTAAGAAAGTCAGCCATGTTCAGAATCAAGTTCATTGGGCCTGAGTCTGTATTTCATAGCTCTTTCCCCACCCAAAGAACAGGGAATATGTGAAGGCCAAATTGCACTGTAACCCTCAAAAGTTGTAGTTCTGTAAAAGAAATGATGAACATTGGTGGTAAAGAAGATATTGGGGGGAAAAAGTCCTCAAACTCTGGCTCTCTTCCCTGTTCAGATTTATAACTTTGGTCCCAAGATTTTGATTTCCCAATCTAACATTCTCTTACTTTTCCAATATCATGCAAATGCATTCTGAAGAATGGCAGGGAAGTGAGCAAAACCAGAGTAAGTACACTTCAAAAGGCCTACAGATGTGAATGATAGAGAAAACTGAAAGCTGCCGAGTGCACAAGATTACCAAGAGAGTGTTTGGCATTTTGCCATTCTGGAGGCAGAGTGAGAAATATACTCAGGCAGATCAGCCCTGCAAAGTCTAGGTGGGCCACCTTAGTTCTGGGTTCAGATGACAGAGCCGTTCCTTTGAAAGTTGACTGGAAGAAAACCATGCCCTCTCTTCCTTGTGGAAAGATTTTTTAGCCAGCGGTTTCTCTACAGTCTTAAAATCACCATGCTCATGGACACACACACACACATACACACACACACACACACACACACACACACAGTTGGTGAATCAAGGCATGATGTTGTATATAAATCCCTTCTGATTAAGTCAATCCAGTAACACAGAAAATGCTACTAAATTAAACTCAACTGAAGAGCAAAACCCATTAAGAACTCGGGCACATTTTCCTCACCAACTTGCTCCATGTCACCACCCTCTCTCACCGTTTTTCTCCCTATGCCTGTAGGTTCAATAAGAGGCCTTCTTTCTTTACAGGAAAAAAAGGCGGGGGGAGGAGCAGAGGAATGTTTAGGAAAAAGTCAGTTTGTTGGTGGGAACCATCAAGATGTTGCCATCGCAAGGCCAGTGTTTGTGTAACCTCATTCCTGGGCTCAGAAACATGTAAAGCACAGATCCTTCTGATAGAGTCCAGTCCAGGTGGATGAAGGAAGTCCCACTCCCAAGGGTTAACGGACGGGGGTGTCAAGAAGGGAAGAGGGAAGATGAAGAACGTCATGAGAGGATGGGGTGATGTCTTATGACTTGGGAACATGTGAAGAAAGACTCAGTTTCTCCTAATTCTTTTTTTCTCTTTTCCTCCTCCTTTCCATGGCTTTGGGTTGGGGAGAGCAATAGAACAATTTAGTGATGCAGATGCTGTAGTCCTAAGAGTTAATGCTCAGAAAATTCTATCTTTTTTTTCTTATGATGTTATCCAGGAAAAAAGACGAAGATCACTTCACGGTCAAAGATGAACCTGAAATCGGTGGTTAATTTTTCACTGAAGATTCAGGTTAATTTATCTTGTAAAAATGTATTTATATTTTCCAGTGGCAGGGATAGGTCCTCAGTTTTAACTTTGATGGATGGCTAACCTGTGGATGGTAATGTGTCACTGGAAATAGCATAGAGACTAACTCTTTTTGTTTTTCAAATCAAATTTGGTTCTCCGTTAGCTCACATTATTATTTATGAGATGGCATATCTTTAATGTATTTTTATCATTATTTATCTCTGTCAGCATTGGCTACTAACAATTTCACAGTAAATTGTCTGTCTCCTACTCACTGTAACACAAGACAATCTGTAAGCCAACCCTTACCTCAACCAAACAAATAAAATAAAAGCCACTTGGAATTCGCAAAAATTTTTGGCAAAAAAAACCACTTGGGGGATGAAGTAAGTCTAGGCGTTTAACATGCTTGCCGTTGAGACTTGCACATACTCTTTAGTGAATATTTGAATGTTTCCTCCAAAAATCTTCTTGAAAGCTTTGTCAGAAATCTGAGGAGCCTATCATTGAACCTGAGTCCATATCACTTGTCAACCCCAGGATCGAAGCAAGAGGAAGGACAGGATTTCTAAATCACATAAAGGACATTTTTTTACAAAATTTTACAAATTTTTTCTTTTCTCTTCGATCTGTTCTTCCAATTTGAACCTCTCTATTATAGTTTTAGCTGATGATTTTTATATTATTATTATTATTTTTATTATTAATGTCTGAGGAAACTGCTTGGTAGATCTGTGACTGAGACTTGCTTTTAGTACATATGTGCCCTGGTGGTCTTGTTTTGGTATTCATAAATATTACAGCCAGACTTTTAATAGACATTCTAAACGAAAATAGAACTCAACTGCTAAAATTTAATTTTCTGTGTAAAATAAAAAAAGTAGCAAGAGACTAAAACATTGGCTGGGGCTGGGGCTCATTTGGGGAGCTCCCATAGGCTATATATCACCATGTGTGGCTTTCATTTTCTTGGTGCAAATTGATTTAATGTGCAACATTATTAGATGAATGATGTCCCCTTGGAAGGAGTGATCTTGCCAAAGAGATTTTGTTTAACTCTGCTCCTCTACCCAAACCTGACCTTTGTAGTGGTTTTTGATCATGCAGAGGACAATGGGATAAGATCTGGGTTATCACCAGCAACAGGCCCTGTTCTTAGGAAGGAAGCATTCTTTATCTACCTTTCCCCACAGAAAGATGAACATTTGAAAGGCCATGCCTCATGAGCACAAGTAAGGACTCATTGCTTCACTTTTGTTTTCTAGGACTGGGTTTTTGTTCTGTATGTTCTCCAATAACACGGTGGAAAGTCTTGCCCACTTTTGCATTAGATAACCTTTCACAATCAATTCCCCTTAAAATGTAGGCCTAGGAAACCATCTGAGAAGTCAGTTAAATGTTTATTTGTGTTTTTATAATAGAAAGGTAAATCTACATAACCTTTTTTATTCCCCGTTTTGCTTTGAGAGAGATGAACCCAAAGGCCCAACTCCATGTTGTTTCTTGCGGGCCAACTTCCAATGGGGTGACCTAAAAGTGCAGCCTCTGGAGCCAGACTGCCTAGATTGAAATCCCAGCTCCTCCAGTAGCTAGCTGCAGTGACCTCAGGCAAGTTATTCAGCCCTCTCTGTGCTTCAGGTTTCCTTGTTTGTAAAAAGCAAGTAATTGGATTTCCTCCTTGATTGGGTGGTATGAGGATGTTCTTAAAGTAAGTCTAATATATGCACAATACTTAAAAGATCACCCAACACATTGTAAGATTAGTGTTATTATAGAATGTATTTCATTAATTTTCATGGTTTCTCCTTTTTTTGAATGCACGATTTAAATATATTTTAATATTGTAGGCTGCCTAACCTTACCTTGAATGCTGATTGTCCTGAATTATTTTAACCAAATGACAAGTATTAATCTATTCTAACAGTCAAATGACAAGGCATATTTAGCAGATAAAATTTGGATTATGGAAAATTATAAAGAGGAAATTAAATAAAAATCAACTATAATTCTACTGAATGAAATAGCTTTTTAATTTTTTGTATATTTATTTCAACCTCTTCTCTAAAAATTTTATCGTAGGGTATATTTTATTTTATTTTGAAGATTACATTTATTTATTTGAGAGAGAGAGAGAGACAGAGAAAGCACAAATGGCAGGGGGAAGGGTAGAAGGAGAGAGAGAAGCAACTCCCCACTGAACAGGGAGCCTGATGCGGGGCTCCATCCAGGACCCAAGATCATGACCTGAGGGGAAGGCAGACACTTAACCGAGTCACCCAGACACCTCTTATCATAGGTTTAAATTATAGATCCTGATTTTTCTTTCATTTACCAATATATCAGAGCTTTCTAAAGTCATTAAAAATTCTTAGAAACATGATTTTTAAGGCTTGCATAAAATTCTGTTATAGGACTACACCATTAATATAGCCAACAAGTGGGTATTCAGTATAAGTGAATTTAAAAAAAAAATGAAGTTGCAACTTTTAGTGAGAAAATGGTGTGTCATTATCTACTTGTGAGCTGAGTCAAATGGACACTTTTAATATCGGGCTTCCTTTCTTATAACTGCCCTAAGGAGTTATGAAAGCAAAAAGACGGATTCTCAATGCCCCCTTACTCTCCAGATCATTAGGTCTTCATACTTATGGTCACACAAATTTTTCTCTGCTCCTGGTAGAATTTTATATCGGGCAAACCTTGCTCATAATAACAGATAATTGAAGGTCAAAATGCAACACCGTGCTGAAAGCTAAAGGCTCTGGGCTTTCTCCCTGCCACTTATGGTTTCCAGAAGGAAGGTATTTCTCATCACTATGGCTGACCATTCCTTTAGTTTTCAACACACAGGCTAAGGATTTTGAGTTTTTCCTTAATGTCCAGCTTACACAGTGGTTTTTTTTTAAAGTTCTTTTGGCTGTGGAGGACAAGAAAATACCCTTTCAGACATTTATGACTTTCTTATCTTCATCCTTACTAGGTACATACAGATTGATGAATACATTTTCTAGACTCCCCAGTGTCAATTTGTGTTTTTAGTATGGTGCCATACCTGGAAAATATATAAAAAAAAAAAAGTGTAGTCCTGGCACACTTACTAAATTAACATTATATAATGATCACATGTGACTAGGGCTCTGATAGAGCTGGATGCCACAGCAAAGGTGGGCAAAGAAGATGCCTTGACTTTTCTAGAGACACCAGGCTGCTTCGTAGTCACTAGTAATGCTTAGGTTGTTTTTTGAGGGGTGTTGTATTAGATAGAGTATGCGATGTGGTAACTAATGCGTAAACCTTTGTGGCTCAACCTATTATCAGCCCTGCTAAGTCTAGCATGGATGTTCTTCCTCAGATGCCCTCCTCAATAGCTCTTCTCCAGGTGCTGAGTCGGGAAGTCAGAATCCCTCCATTATGTGATATGCTATCTCCTAGGAAAGTGAAAGGTACATTGGGTCTTCTGTATCTAAATGGCAAATGGGCAAGTAGAGAGAGTATGGAGGCTCATAAGAGGGCCAATCTTGAAAGTGGTGGCCATTACTTCCACCAATATTGCATTGGCTGGCACTCAGTCACGAGGAGATTGGCCTTAGCTGTGGGCCCAGCTGGCAAAGGAAGTGACGTGTTAGACACTTAGCAGAGTCTCTGCGAGGGAGGTGGAGTTTTCTACACAAGCAATAGACAAACAATCGGTTATTGTAAATGGAATTATACATGTTAAATTTGTCGGTTTGAAGAGCAAAACCTTAGGATTGAGAAAATAAAGGAAATGGGGCTGTTTCTAGAGTGAACTGATATATATTTGACATTTCTGTGTGTTTGGTTAGGTTTCTTTATATATTTATCTGTTGGGAATTCAAATTTTTTTTTTTTTTTCCTGGAAAAGGAACTTCCTCAGTACCAAATATGCTGGTGCATTTTCTCTATGACCTCAAGCTTGGGAGTTCTCTGAAATTCATACTGAAAGTCTTCTAGGTCTAGTGCTCGATGGAATACGAAGTTGTCTTACTTAAGCAAAATATAAATCAGTCTGTTGATGAAGTGAGTCTAGGAGAGCATCTAGTCTCTAAAGAAAATGAAGGAAGAACACAAAAATAATGTTGCCTATGTAAGTAATTTCTGGGAGATAGGATGAGTTAAAAGCTGTCTGCGCATCAAAGAGCTTTTATTTTAGATGATACTTCTTTATGCCAAACTTAAGCAAATTAAATGAAGAGTCCAAAATAACATGAAGTTTTGCAGTTATTCAGAGCTTGCACGTGAAGCCTCCTTCTTACTTTAGGATGTAATTGTTCCTTGCAGCTCCTGCTGAAGGGATAAAGTCTCTACATAGAATCCATTTCTCCTTGTCCTGGATGGGATAGCATGTGAATTCCTGACCCAAGAAACAAGGCGAAAAATCTAGCTGTCTGTTTTTCTGGCCTCTTGGGTTAAAATCAAGGGCCTACCAGCCTTGCTTTCAGGAAGGGTGGTGTTATGTTTTTGGGGAGGTATGGGAAGAGGTGGTGGATGGTTAATATTTCAAAAAGGTAGCAATTACCTGATAACAGAAAGCAGCGTGAACTGTGTCTTGTTACCGCTCCTTCTGGAGGTGCCAAATCTGCCACGGACATCGTCGTCATTAAGGCTTCAGTTGGCCGAGGTCACCTTGTTCATGTGTTTTATACATTGGTACCCTTCTCCCTTATTACTTTGCCAAACAAACCTTTTATTTTTGCACACGTTTATGTTGATTTTGTGGTTTCTGAAATTGGATTCTGGCTCCTGGAGGCCCAAGTTTCCACGGCAACTGGAGGCCTTATCTGCTACCGGTTCTTGGCAAGCAGACAACCAGGTCTTTGAGTTTACTTTGGATTTTTTTTTTTTTGCTTTTTTTTTTTTAACTTTTTCTTCTTCTCTCCTATTTTTCCTACACCCTGTCATTTAAGCATCACATAATAATTGCGTACATCCTGTGCCACATGCAATTGCCACAGCTTTGAAGTCCCAATAGATCATTTTATTAGAGCAGTGGGCGCCATTTTAAAAGAGAAAAAATAATGAAGACCTGGCGCCAGGGGTACGGCTGTGTAGATTTTAGCATATCCTTCTGCAGGTATGATAAAGAAGCCTGGGTACCTTCTGTTTGTTTTTCCGCATTTCCTTTCCAAACTGGCCTTCTCAATATATAGGAAAGACCTCAGAACGGACTTTGTTATTTTTCTCTCTGGAGCTAATTCCTTTTCCAAAACCAGCATGAACTGCCTCATTGGTGCTGAGGTGAGGTTTTGCTTTTTTTTTTTTTTTTTTTTTTCCTTTTCGAATTGGAAAGAAAAAAAAATTCTAATTTAGCCTCATGTCATTTGGAGGCTGCTACTGGTCCAGCAGGAGAGGAAAAAACACAGACAAACAAGGGAAAAAAAAAATACCGACCCCCTTACTTAGACGCTATTAAAGTTAGCAACAATAAATGATCTCATCACCTTCTTAATGTTTTTGAAAAAATAAATGTAATCATTTGCTTCAGTGAAAAGAACACATTTATTGGATAAGCTTCAGAATCTTTATGGAAAGGGCACACTCCCTTTGGAAAGCAGAAATGTGTAGGTTCTGAGGAAAAAGAATAGACTCATGTGTTTTAAAAGTTTAATTAACTTTCACTTTTGTTTGTAGAGAGAAAATATATGAATTATATATATATATATACATATGTATATATATTATATATATATATATATAGTTGGCAGTTTTGCTTTCTTCCTAGGGAAAACACACCCACATAATAATCTCCAGGAAAAAAAAAAAAAAGAGTCCCGTTTCCTTGGCAAAGTAAATGCTGCTGGAATTTGTTGTCAGTGATGGTAGTTTAAAGCCAGAACTTCATCTTCAGTACCTCCACATCTTTGTTTACCTCTTCTTCTTCTTCCTATTAGCATCTTTGAACGTTTTTTGCTCTATCCCCTGGTGTGCCCCGTACGCTCACATCCTCCCCATGAGGGCGATTCCATAGGTAGAATCTCTCCATGTTCTGAAATTTTCCAAATATGTGCCTCATCCCAATTTATGTGATTGGTGTCCCATTGAGTCAGGGAATTTCTTCTTCCTGCCAGAGCAAATGTAAGGAACAAATTCTTATTTGTGTTTGACCTTGGATCTAAGGATTTAGGCTTCAGCTCACACCCTTTTAGAAAAGACCTGTATGGTCAACTTATCTAAAGCATCACACCCTTCATTCGCCCCTCCCACCCTATCTATTCTTATCATGCCTTTTATTATATCATTTTATGTATTTATTTATATAGTTATGTAATGATTATTTTTTAATTGGGTAGCTGATGTATTCTCCATTACTTAGTCTATAAAATGGAGAGTAATTCATTGATTAATTTATTCAAGAAGTGTTCACTGAGCCTCAACATTGTATCAGGCAATGCAAATGGTCCTGGGGAATATGATGATAATTAAAATGACCATAATCTCTTGCCATCAAATCGTCTGTTATCTAGAGACAGAAAAGTATGCAAGAGTAAAGGTGAGTCAAAGAATTATAAAGACAATGTAACGTGGTTTAATAATTGCTAGGGCGTGATGTTCGCCAAATGTTCGGCAACTAGAATCCTTGAGGACTGGGAAAGGTTGTAAAGGAGAATATGATATCAAAGCAGAACCAGGAAATGCAAATAATAATTACCCAGGTACAATTTGGGGAAGGAATCTCAGGAAAAGGGAATAACATTTCTAAAACCCCTAAACCCCAAATGTAAGGGAGAATAGGATATCCTGGGACTATTTCAATCAGTTCTGAATGGCCAGACAGAAGGTGTAGGAGAGAGTGTCCGTGACCAAGACCATGAACTGGGTAATGAAAGTCCTTTATGCCATGCTACAGGCACCCAGTGAACTGATTAAGCAAGGGAAAGACATGATCAGATTTTTATTTTGGAGATAATCAACAAAGGGTCGCTTGAAAGAAGAGAATTCGAGCAGCATGAAAAATAGTAAGGGGTAGAGGACCAAAATGAAGGTTACAATCAATGAGCAAAGTGGCTGTGGGGAAGGAAGGCATATAAACGTAAGAACAATTTAAGAGGTATCAGGGCCCTCATTAGATATGAGAGAACAGGGAATCTTACGGCTTAGAGTGCTGGATAAATGGTGTCTACTCTGTTTACATTAAGTGATTCTTTCAAGAATCATGTTAGATGTTGCACACTAAAATTATTTTTTAATTTAATACAACATTAAGTTGTAAGAAAAACGTTATAGAACAGTTTATACAAGGAGATTGCCACTTTGTTAATGAGAAAGAATATCCTGATAGTTAAGAGCAAATGTGACATTTGAATAGGCCTTTATTTTTAGTTTTATTTATTTTTTACTTATTATTGAAGTACAGTTGACATACAATGTTATATTAGCTTCAGATGTAGAACATATTGATTTGGCAATTCTGTACATTACTCTGTGTCCACCATGATAAATGTAATCACTGTTCATAACCATACAACATTATTACAATATTAATGACCTTGTTTCCTATGCTGTACTTTTCCTCCCCTTGGTTTCTCTATTTTATAACTGGAAGCTTGCACGTCTTTATCCCCTTCACCTGTTTTGCCTTTCCCTCACCGGTTTGTTTTCTGTGTTTAAGAGTTTGCTGGTTGTTTTGTTTGTTTATTCATTTGTTTTGGTTTTTGGACTCCACGTATAAGGGAAATCATACGGTATTTTTTCTTTCTTTGTCTGACTTATTTCACTTAACATAATACCTTTTAGGTCCGTCTATACTGTCACAAATGGCAAGATCTCACTCTTTTTTATGGCTGAGAAATATTCCATTGTATATATGCACCACGTCTTCTTTATCCATTCATCTAAGGTAGACACTCGGGTCACTTCCATATCTTGGCTATTGTAAATAACACTGCAAGAAACATAGAGGGACACACATCTTTTCAAAGTAGTGTTTTTGTTTTCCTTTGGGTAAATACCCAGTAGTGGAATTACTGGATCATATGGTATCTCTGTTTTTAAGTTTTAAGGAAACTCCATACTGTTTTCCGTAGTGGTTGCACCAACTTACATTCCCACCAGCAGTGCACAAGGGTTCCTTCTCTCCACATCCTTGCCAGCACTTGTTTATTTCTGGCCTTTTTGATACTAGCCATTCTGACAGGTATGAGGTGATATCTCATTGTAGCCTTGATTTGTATTTCCCCGATGCCAGGTGATGTTGAGCATCTTTTCATGTGTCTGTTGGCCATTTGTATCTTCTTTGGAAGCATGTTGAATAGGCCATTTTGATAGGAAGACATGTACACATGCTCTTTCTCAATCAACTATAGATTTTTTTCCCCTGGGTAATGTGCAGAACATTTAACTGCATTTTAATCATCAGTTTTATTCTGTCATTTAGTAGAAGGAGGATCAAGGATGGTATAAAAGTTTTAGCATCAGATTATGCCATAATTGATAACAGGATTATAAGAAGGAGCACATGGATTTGAATTTTGGCAACCAAACTTGTTTGCTATCCAAACTGGACTCTTTAAAAGTGAGAAGGCATGCTATTAGTAGTGACCGGGGCAATAGGTACAGACACATTGGGATATATGATTGTCCTAGTGGGGGTTCTTCATGGTGTATAAAGTGAGTTAGGTTGCTTAACATGTGTGATGATTAATTTTATGTGCCCAGATATTTGGTTAAACGTGATTTCTGGGTGTGTCTGTAAAGGAGTTTCTGGATGAGATTGACATTTGAATCTATAAACTGAGTATAGCAGATTGTTCTCCCCATCGTGGGTGGACCTCATCCAATCCATTAAGGACTGAATAGAATAAAAATTCTCTCTCTCTCTCTGCTTGACTGACTTTAAGCTGGGACATTAATCTTCATCTGCCTTTGGACTTGACTTGAACTGGAACTTACACCATTAGTGCACCTACTTCTCACTCCTTTGGTCTCACACAGGAACCACTGTCTCTGCTGAGTCTGAATTTCTCAGCCTCCATAATCATGTGAGCTAATTCCTTATAGCAAACCTCTTTTTATACATATTATTGATTTTGTTTATATGAAGAACCCTAACTAATACACATCCTACCTGGTACCTAGTAAGTATTCAATAAATGTTACCTGAGTCAAAATGGCTACCACAGAGTATCTGCAATGCTCCTGGATACAATCCTAGGAGTGGAGTTACTGGGTCACAGAGTAGGTGTATATTTAATTTTTTAGAAACTGATAAGTTTTCTAAAATAATTGTGCCATTTTAAATCCCCAACAACACGGCACAAGAGTTTCAATTTCTCCATATTCCTGCCACCCTTGGTTTGTTAGTCTTTTAAATTTAGTGATTCTGATGGATGTACAGTAATACCTTATACTGTTTCAACTTGCATTTCTCTGATGTTGATCACCTTAATATGATCATCGGTTCTTTCCAACACTTCTGTGTTGATATCATTGGCTTTGGAATTAAATAGATTAGGACAGACTCTCTGCCTTTAGCTTTCTCATCTCATAGAACAGGAACAGTATCTATCTCATAGCTTTTGCATTAGAATTAAATTAATCCAGTGAGTATAAAATGTCTGGTAGAGTGCCTGACACACAGGAAAGATCCAACAAATACTAGCTCTTATTATTATTAAACCAGGAACCAAGGCTAACACATATTTAAATAGTAGGAATGCCACTAAACAGGAACCCCATGTAGACTATTTCTGGGGAAGATGTTAGTGACATGCATTTTATTCTTTATTTCCAGAATAGCAAATAACACTATGAGCCCTGAAGATGTCAGACAATCCACCCTGGCTTGCTTTCCAGGACCATGACCTCCCACTTGTTTAACCTTGAGGAAATTACTTAACTAGACTACTTAACTTTAGTTTCTTTATATATGAAACCAGGGAAATGGTAGAGTCTAGTCTGTGAGGTTGTGAGAATTAAATGGGGCAATCCATAGAAAGCACTTAGAGAAGAGCTTATCTTTCGGTAATTGTAGTAAACTTCTGTTGCATGCAGACTAATACATGTCAAGAATTAGGGATATGCTGTTGAACAAGATGACATGGACTTTATGCAGTTGAGTGATTCTTGCTTCCTCTCTGCCTCTTGCTCCTAAATCCAAACCCAGGGACTTGCCCCATCTCCACCACTTCCTCCTTGTTCCCAACTACCATTTTATCTCACTGGATGACTATAGTAGCCTGGAAATTTGTCTGGTTTCTTCCACTCGTGGACCCCAGCAGCTCTGTGGCACTTGACCTAAAACCCAAATCCCTTTCCTGGCCCAAAAGGACCTCCAGGGCTTGGACCTTGAATCTCTTTTCAATTCCAACTTACTCTCCTCTCCTTTTCAAACTATGTTCTACCCATATTGGCCTTCTTTCAGTTTCTTAAGTACATTAAACTCATTCTAGACTCTCGGCCCACATACTTTCTGTTTCCTCTGATTGGAACCTCCCTTTTCTGAATTCTCACTGGGTTGGCCCTTCTGCATTAGTCATATCTCAGAAGAAATGTTACCTTTTCAGGGAGACCTTCCCCGAACACCTGATGTAAGGTGGTTCTTCTCCATCCTTTGCTTCTCCTTTATATAACATCCTCAATCTCTCTGAATCCCATTACCCTATTTTATTTTTCTCAACGCTTGTTTCTGGAATGATCATGTATAGTTGTTTGTTTACTAGTTTACTGCCTTTTTCCCTTTATTAGAATGCAAACCCCTTAGGAAACACCTTTTCTTATATCCTCACTGCTCTACTTTCAGGAACTAACATAGTGTCTGACTCATAGATACACTAGGTAAATAAAATATTTTTGTATTCATTTATTATATATATTAAATTATATATGAACTATATATATAAAATAAAAGATAGAGTATCTCTGGTAAGGAACTGTCAAAAAGCCTTATCTACTTCACAACACACAATAAATCATTTTAGCTGAATTAATCAGCTAATGGAAATCAAGAGCTGGGAAGTGATGGTCCCAGCTTTAAAGTATTTAGTATAAAGATTCCCTAATAATTATGACAATGGGTTGATCTTGTCCTTATGAGTAAGAAGCATCAATGCTGTACATCTCTTATATAACAGGTGTTCTTGTTAAGGATTCCTGATTTAAATTATGTCCTGTTTGTTCATCCTAAACTTGAGAAAAATGTATAAAGTTTCAATTAATGGCACATTTCTTACCTAGGAAATATTTCCAGTGTGTGTGCTTTTATTAAAAACTGGCTATTGGTAGAAAGACAACCCAAGTTTTGGAGCATGGGTATGGGTACAGAACCATAGATAGCTTCTCTGTATTGGAACTCTCCATTTGTTTGCTCTATTCAATGGCAACCAGTGTATAATGAGAGAGAAAAAAATCCTATATTATTTATTAAGCATGTGCCTAAGACCATGCTACTCTTTTTTAAAAGATTTTATTTATTTATTTGAGAGAGAGAATGAGATAGATAGAGAGAGCATGAGAGGGAGGAGGGTCAGAGGGAGAAGCAGACTCCCTGGGGAGCAGGGAGCCCGATGCGGGACTCGATCCCGGGACTCCAGGATCATGACCTGAGCCGAAGGCAGTCGCCTAACCAACTGAGCCACCCAGGCACCCCCATGCTACTTTTTAATATCAATTTTCTTATTCTTCCAACAACCCTAAAAGGTAGATTATATTATCTTCTTTACATCAATGCTGAGAGATTAAATTACTTATACAAAATGACAACACTAAAAGGTAGAAGAGCTAATATTTTTTTTTCTTTAAAAAATTACTTTATTCGGGGCGTCTCGGTGGTGAAATCAGTTAAGCGCCCGACTCTTGGTTTTGGCTCAGGTCCTGATCTCAGGGTCATGGGCTCGAGCCCCGAGTCAGGCTCTGTGCTCAGTGGGGAGTCTGCTTGAGATTCTGTCTCCCTCTGCCCCTCCCCGCTCATGCTCGCTCTTTCTCTCTCAAATAAATAAATAAATAAATAAATAAATAAATAAATCTTTTAAAAAATTACTTTATTGACTAGAATATACAATCTCAAGTTTCAAAATTCGAAACCATATAATATCTGTGTAGTGTTAAATCCTCTTTTCTTGCCACCACTGACTACTTTTTTCATCTAAGGCCTGGATAACATAGAAACAAGGGAACAGATCATGGCCCAAGATAAGTGAGTTAGGCTGTTTCCATAACTTTGGAAAAACCATCCATATCAAGCCCTAAGTACATATAAATTACTTGCATCTACCAGATGCATCAGGGTGTGTGTGTGTGTGTGTGTGTGTGTGTGTGTGTGTGTGTGTAACTTACTTCTACATTTATGGACTTCCAACCACTAAGTAAGATCAGTAGTATAAGATAGATCAGTGGAATTCAATTTTATTAACTATGGCATATGGATGTTTAGCACGTGGCCATATGTTTCTCACGAAATGTAACTTACAATCTGAGCATTATAACTAAACAACACACATCACTGCAATTATTTTTTCCCAACGACAGTCCATATCCCATTTCTTTCTCTGAGGGTCTGCTTTTAGTTCCATTCCCACTGAAGTCTCACTTGTCTCTAGCAACACCTTTTTTTTTTTTTTTTTACAAAACTTGGAATATGGGGTGTTATGCTGAGGCTGAAATATTCCATATTTTTCTTCCATGAAACCCTGATTGGCAACAGTCAGCGATTGTCTCTCTTTTCCAGCTCTAGCCTTGAGCCAGGATCAAAATATTCATGAATAATTCGCAAATAATTAAATTCTTTAGGTTTTGTTCTTGTTCACAGGAGCAAAGTAATTTTGGTCTCCTTATGGATTAGATTATCTGTAAAGGTTATGATTTAAGTAGTTTCTTTTTCAGTTGTGATTCCTTTGAATGTGTGGCCTGATAGGACTCTGAGCAGCACAGGGTCTGTGTTTTCTCTGTAAATAAAAACCTACAAAATTTCAACAAGTCAGCCCTTGTATGCCACACGAGAGATTGATGACAAACCGCATTATTTTCCCCCTTGATACAACAGCTCACGATCACAAATGCTCTTTCTCAGAACATTGATTTACTTTACATCCAAAGCATACGAGATGTTAGATGAGTCAGTTACCTCTTCAAAGTACAAAACCTTCATGCAGGAAAACTATCTGTGTAAATTATTACTATTTTTTAAATCTTCCAATAAGGAGAAAATTTTCAAACTAAAAAATTCACTGTTTTGCTGTTTTGCCTTAGTAAAAGCAAAAATAACACAGATGGTCAACTGTCTACCTAAAGATGTACCATTACATACCAAATATTTGTATTGTTCTTCTTCAAAATCACACATCAGGAAAAACAGTTTCAAAGATAGGTGTCACTATGTGGACAATTGCATGAATGACTTAAAAGTTCAGAATATCCAAGCTGAAACGGACCTGTGTCTCCTCTTGTATAACGGGGTTTTGATCTGTGTTGTCAGACATAAACAGGGGCCAATAATGTGCTCTGTCTTGGTGATCACTAAATCCTCACCAGGTCATTAGACCTTTACCCAACCTGCAAACTGTAAACACAATAAACTTTCAAACTCCTGTCTAGAATTTCTTTTATGTTCTACGTTTCTAAAATTAAACAAATTATTGTCTTGGAAAGTTAGTGAACCAGGGTTCTGGTGACATATCTCTAAGAGCTACCTTTGGAGTAAGTTTTGGCTTCAGGGTACTTCCTCCCCAAAATACGTTCCTCGCTGCCCTGCCAAGTTTCCAACATTTCCACTCTTTTGCGTTGTCCTTTTTAGTTAAGGCATTGTCACCAAAACCTGGTGAGGCAACAGAGCCTTTCTTCTAATGTCCTAGCTTGGATTCCTTTATCTGATGCATTAAGTCAGAGGAGAGAAGAACACTTCTTTAACATAAAAATTTAATATGTAGGAGAAAGATACTCCGATTAGGGAAAAAAATGATTCTGCAATTGGAAAGGGTCTGAAGAGTCCAGTGAAAGGGACCAGAATATCACTATAGATACAGGTGATGCAGATACATTCTAGATGAAGATATGTAGCTGGGGATGTGTGTGTTGCGAGCAGGGGTGGTGCTGAGAAACTGGCAGGTATTAATAACCTTAGCAGTTTGCTCCCAAGAAAGACTCTGAAAGGGATATAGAAAAATTTAAAATACATTTACATACTTGGCTTGTCTGACTAATCTGTTAGGTAGACAGAGTTAGACCTGTGTTATAAACAAACAGATGCAAAATTATTATTGTTATCCTGGGTTATAACTATTATGGTTGGGTTAGAAATATTTCCCTGTGGTCTATTACATTTTTTTAAAATATTTTATTTATTTATTTGACAGAGAGAGAGATAGTTAGAGAGGGAACACAAGCAGGGGGAGAGGGAGAAGGAGAAGCAGGCTTCCTGCTGAACTAGGAGCCCAGTGCTGGACTCGATCCCATGACCCCGGGATCATGACCTGAGCCGAAGCAGACGCTTAACAACTGAGTCACCTAGACGCCCCTATTACATTTTAAAAAATTTAATTCTAAGTGAATATTTTACAGAATGTCTTTTCCTGTGATTTTTTTTTTTAAATCAACTTCAAACTTTACAGAACTTCTTGCTTGATATTTTCTTAAAATGTACCTACTATTTGAATTTGCTGAGGGAAATGCTAAATATTCCACAGAAAACTAAAAACAAAATTTAATGTCCAAGGAGAAATATATTATATTTTCCACAAATCTGCCCTTTTCTTATATACCCGTGTGTTACTAACAGTAAGGTTGTGTGTTTTGGACCTCTGTACCTGGATTTGAATCTCGAATTCACCGTTTACTAGTGCTGTTATTTTGGACAAGTGATTTTTGTCTCCATGGACCTCAGTTTTCTTACATGTAAAAGGGAATAGTGATAATTCCTATTTCACTAGAACCAGTCTTAGGCATAACTGAGTAAACATTTGAAAACTGTTCGCCATGGTTCCTGCCACATAGTGAGCACTATTTAAGTGTTTGTTAAATAAATTATGTCATCTTCTAGGTCCCCAGAGCTAGAAACTAAAAATTTGATAATTCTTTCTATACTCTTCTTTCTGAATTATCTTCCATATCACTCTCATAGTTATTCTCTCCTTCCCATTCACTTCTGTTGCCTTAGTTCAGAGCCCATCAAGTCTCACCTGGGGCATTGAAATCATCTTCTAGTAGATCTGTCTACAATGTTTAATAATCCTTTCCCTGGTATCATCTTTCTCTAAGACACATTTAACCAAATCTCTTCCAATTATGAATAACTTTTCATTGATTGACTCCCCCTTACTTTCTCCGTCTGTCATTCTTTCTGTTCCTTCAAATAAGACATTTGGGCTGAGGGAGATTCTCTCTCCCTATGCTCATGACCCTGACACCAAAACTTCTGCCATCTTGGGGCACTTGGGTGGCCAAGTCGATTAAGCCTCCGATTCTTGATTTCAGCTCAGGTAATGATCTCAGGGTCATGCTTCTCCCTCTCTCTCTGCTCCCCACCCCCGACTTGTGCTCCCTCTCTCTCTCTCAAATAAATAAATGAAAAAAGTCTTAATAAAAAAAACTTCCACCATCTTAAGTGTACTGGACTTGTGTACCCCATTCTCACTCTTGGGAGGCTGTATACTGATCAGCCAACTGATGATAAGATCACTACAGGTGCAGAGTCTCTCTCAGCCTGCAGGCCATATTCATTCTCTTTTACTCTGTGTGTTAGATATCACAGGATCCTATATTAGTTAGGGTTCTACAGAGAAATAGAACCAGCAGATATGTAAAGAGATTTATGATGAATATTTGTCTCACGTGATTATGGAGGCTGAGAAATTCCATGATTTGCGGTCTGCAAACCGAACGCTCAGGAAAACCGATTGTGTAATTCCAGTCCAAGCCCAAAGACCTGAGAACCAAGGTTGCTGAGAGTGTAAGTCCCAGTCCAAGGGGACCGATGTCCCGGCCCAAGCACGCAAGCAAGTAGGGAGTGAATCTTGCTCTCCTCTGTGGTTTGTTCTGTTTGGGCCCGGATGGATTGGACGATGTCCACCGATACTGGGGAGGGCCATCTACTTTACTGATTCCACAGATTCAGTTGCTAATCTCCTCCAGAAACACCCTCACAGACACACCAGAAATAATGTTAAATCTGGGCACCAGGTGGTACAATCAGGTTGACACATAAAATTCACTACCACAGGTCTTTTGGGGGAGTTTCACTCTTCTCTAATTGCTCCACTTGCGCTTAGGTGAGGTTAATTCATGGGGAAATATGTAGAAAACTTACACTGGTTTCCAGTTTGGGCTCATTTCTGCAATCCAACATTGGTGGTAATAGAACTGGTATTTGGAGTTCTCTTTGATTTCTCCATCTATTTGTCCATCTGTCTCAAATCCATGAGGAAGTAGTGAGTGGTGTGATTAATTGGTCATCCCCAGAAACCCAATATTACTGTTATATCCCAAATAATTTATGAGAATATTTGTTTCTCAAAGAAGGGAATCTTGCTTACTATTTAGAGCTGATTACATTTCCTTTGGTCCAAGATTTCTCACTCAACCTTAACACTATTGACATTTTGGGCTGGATAACTTTGTGCAGTGTGAGGCTATCATGTGTTCTATAAGCTGTTTAAAAGAACCCTTGGTGTCTACCCACTAGATGCTGGTAACACTCCTCTAGATGATGATAAAAAATTTCTCCAGGCATTGCCAGATGTCCCCTTTGAGGGTGGGGGGCAGTTTTGCACTGCTTTCATCTACAGAGCTATGGAGCTACAAGAGAAAAGGAAAATTAATGGAGAATATGTGGTAATGGCAGAAATGTGGTGACATTCAGGATTTCTCAGGTAATAGAGTCATTCTGATGTCTGCGGGCTTAGACATTACAAGAGAGTAGCTGCGATTTTACCTACAGTAACTGGGAGCATTTTCCCTTTCCAGGTTAGGAAAAGAACACCACATGGCCCATAATTCCTGGAGATTGTCCCATAACTTAAAAAGGAATTATGGAAATGTATGCATTTATGGCCTTTAACCTCAGCCTTCTTAATAATGTCTTCTTGGAGCACCTGGGTGGCTCAGGCGGTTAAGCGTCTGCCTTCAGCTCAGGTCATGATCCCTTCCGTGCTCAGCAGGAAGCTTGCTTCTATCTCTCCCTCTGCCTCTCCATGCCTACCCCCACCCCCCGCCCCCACCCCAGCTCATGCTCACTCACTCTCTGGCTCTCTCTTTCTCGAATAAATAAATAAAATCTTTAAAAAAAAGATATGCCTTCTTTAAACAGGGTGATCCCAGATTCATCCATCACTGAATGACTTTGGCAAGTTTATTTAAGCCTCATCTATAAAATAGGTATGGTAATAGTTACAGACATCAAATGACTTTTGTGAGATTACAAATCATACTATAGGTAGAGACCACACTATAGCTAAATACTTGGCATATCTGAAGTGTTCAGTAGCTGTTACCGTTCTTACTGTTGTGTGAACAGCTACCCAAAGCGTGGGTCCCGAAGAGCTAACAATGATGAATGGATGTAAAGCCCTGATAGGTATAATTATAGCATCCAACAACCAGTAGCTACATGAATTTTGGCTGAAAGAAATACATAGGCTTTATTTCTAAGCCAGTAATTTCCACAGAAAGACATCACACACTGCCAGTATCTTCATCTTGCCTTTACTGGGAAGTCTGACACACAGACAAAAGCTTTGTTGAAACTGGAGTGTATATAACTATTCTGTCCAAATCAGTGATTCTCAACCAGGCCTGATTTTGCTCCCCACTCCTGTGGGACATTTGACAAGGTCTGACAACATTTCTGGCTGGGGAGAATGCTACTATATCTAGGCGGTAGAGGCCAAAATTTCCACTAGGCATTTTCTTTTTTTAATTTGAGAGAGAGAGGGGAGTGAGTGGGAGGGAGAGAGAATCTGAAGCAAACTCGGCACTGAGTGCAGAGCCCTACGTGGGGCTCGATCCCACGACTGCAAGATCATGACCTGAGCTGAAACCACGAGTTGGACGCCCAGTCAACTGGGCCTCCCAGGTGCCCCAACACTAGGCATTTTTTAAGCAAACAGGATATCCCCCATAGCAAAGAATGATTGGACCCAAAATATAAATTGCTCTTAGGTTAAGAAACCCTGCTCTATTAATGTGAGTTTCCCAGACACCAATAAAGTCTCCATAAGTTGTATTATGATGGCATCACCACCTCCCATTCCAAGGTTTTTCATTATCACTTAAGTTTTATTCAGGGATATACTGCAGATATCAAGTTACCAGCTAGATGTGCAGTCGTGTTTAGCTATTTATGACCTTCAGAAGCAGCTTTACTTTTGAATACTTTCTCAAGGTTATTTTGTCCATTTTTTCGATAATTGAAGGACTGGGTTAATATTGTATAGGCCCCAAGTCTGTTTCAGTCCAAAAATTGATATTTGTTTTTTTCCTCCTGAAATTGTTTTATGACTTATATTTCGAACGTTTAAGCCCAATATTGTAAACTAAGCATTGCAAACTTTTAAAAGATGTGTGCACATAATTGAACATCTTTCAAAAATGGAAACCCTCTGTTGCCTGCTGTGGTTTAATCTGGGATTCCACCTGTGGACTGGTTTATTAAAGAGCCCGATAGGAGCCGTGATGGGACAGAGTTCCCACTAAAACTTCCTGGGGAATACTGACAGGAGTCGAAGAAAGGGAAGGCCCGGTTGTGTTTCTTCATTTCCCCCCTCCCCCCCTGAAAAGCAGGGAGACTAAAAAGCAATAAAGCAAAAGGCATTTCCTACAGGTAGCCTTAAATCATTCAACACAGAGGTCTTCAGGGAGCGAGCCGGTTCCTCTTTCCTCCCCAGAATGAGCTTTCTGGCTAAATGCTCCTCATCCAGCCCGGAGTGTCTTCACCTGGCTCTCCAAGGGCTTTTATCCAGACTTGTCCCAGCATAACAGCATCCTTGCTTCTTCAGAAATGGGTCTTGACCCATGCATCACATTCAAAGACTTTTTCAATTGCTCCCCAGCGGCAAGAGCAGAGGGCTCTGTTTTGCTTGTGATAATGTGCTAATCTCCAAGACCCAACATAAATTTTCTTGCATTGTCATTTGTCAAAGTTGCAATATGGAGCTGGGGAAAAAATAAAAAGAGAAGGGGAAAGGGGCTTGGGGGAGGGGGTCATAGAGTCCTGACAGAAAGAAAACTTGGCCTTCGTTTTGTGTTCCTTCGTGCCGAACTTTCCCTTCCCTTCTTAATCTGTAAAACATCTGACAGAAAGGGTACTGCAAACACAAATAAATAAATAATTCTCTGTGACTCTCCCCTGTGGCTTTTTGTTAGGTCGATGCTTTAGGCAGAGAGTTAAATATAAGAAGGAATAAAGATAATTTACATGGAAGTCTCCATATTGGCGCTTGGCGCTTTGTGGACCTGTCTTCTGCATATTTTCACCACCTGCTCCAACAGTACCAAGTGGACTTTGGTGATTGTGGGAGTATGCAGTACTGTCCCTGTGATTGCCTTTAAAGTTTAAAGTTGTCCTGGCTTTGCTGTAGCAAAGAATGTTTCAGATGATAGTAGTAAACAAGGTGTTATCTTCTCTCATCAGTATTAACTTGGAGAAAATGAATAAATGTGAAATTTTTGTGGTTGCTGTTTTAAGAGCTTTATGGAGGTATAATTTACCTATCACAAAATTCACTCATTTGAAGTGTACAGTGCAGTGATTTTTAGTAAATCTACCAAGTTGTGGAAGCATCAGCACCACCCAGTGTTAGAACATTTCCACCACCTGCATGAGATCCCTGGTGCCCACTGACAGTCACTCCCCTTTCCCAGGACCAATCCCAGGAGACCACGAATCTACTTTCTGTCTCTACAGATTTCCGTGTGCGGGATATTTCACAGAAATGGAATCATATACTATATGGTCTTTTGTGTCTGACTTCTTTCACTTAGCATAATGATTTTGAGCCTCATCTATGTTGTATGGGTCAGTATTCTATGCCTTTTTTTTTAAGATTTTATTTATTTATTAGAGAGAGAGAGAGAATGAGCAGGGGAGGGACAGAGGGAGAGGGAGAAGCAGACTCCTGAAGGGAGAAGCTGAGCAGGGAGACTGCTGCGGGGGTCCATCCCAGGACCCCGGGATCATGACTTGAGCAGAAGGCAGACACTTAATTGACTGAGCCACCCAGGCACCCCATGCCTTTTTTTTTTAAATTAACAAACAGTATTGCACTATGATACCACATTGGGTTTATCCATTCATCAATGTATGAGCATTTGGGATAAAATTGTTTTGGAAAATATCAGCAATGATAGCATGTCGACAAGATATTCAACTAGAGAGCTTGTTTAAAGAAGGATGTGTTTCACAGCTGAGGCAAAGAGTATCCACTGTAGAAGCCAGAAAACCCTCAACCCAGTTCTTTGTCTTCAGGTGGAGGCTTCTCTGAATATGCACTTCCAAGAAACCGAAAGTGCTTACTCTAGTCCACTGCACAGTGGAAACTAAGGAAGTCCCTGGACTTTGCTCAGAGCAAAATTTCACTGATTTGACCAGCGTCTGTTTGGCAAATTTCATCTGACCCATTTCTCTCACTGCCTGGTCAGCACTCTTCTGAGAGTCTCGGGGTACTAAATAAATAGAAAAAATGGAGTTTGAAGCTTCTAATCAAGTTTGAAACCAACCCAATAGAATTTAGAAGGTTCTATACTTAGGACATCATCTTTGGCGAACTTAACAAGTTAGTTCAGTACATGAGTGATAAAACTAGGCAGAAAGCTTGCTAGTTATTCTGACAACAAACATTACAGTGATAAAAACCTCTCACCTAGATTCCCAAGACACAACTTCCAATGGGGGTAGAAGTGATTATTGGGAGTATTGACATTTTTGTTATTAATTTTGTTTTTGATCATAAAAATAAAAAAAATATATTTGTTATTGTGGCCAACATGTGCCAAGTTCTCTGCTTGAATTATCTGTACTTTTATACTTCTCATCAGATTATCCTGATTTTATTGATGAGAAAACTAAATAAGATTCAGAGGGGAGAGTAAAGTTATTTGCCTAATGTGGTATGATTAGTAAGAGATGGACTAAAAACTCAAAAGACTAAAACAGGCTGCCCAAGATATAACCATGTTCACGCACAATACACACACACACACACACACTCACAAACTTAGTTTGCAGCAAAAAAAGTTTAGAATGGACCAAAGGGAGACACTTCTAACATTGAGAAGCATGTAGCACTGAAACGCAGTAGACCTTCTAAACTTTTGGAAACAAAGAATTATTATAATGGACTGTATTGGTATAAGGACATCTTTTAATTGAGATGGTGAGTCTGTGACTACAGACAGCTACTTCTGGAAAGATGATTCTTTGTTTCTCTTCTTAGATTGAGAGAACCCATGGGTGAGCCATTGAGAACTTGAGCCTTCCTACCTGGAAGTTGTGAGTGCAAACACAGATTTGTCAGGATTATGTCTGTTACTGCCTGATGTGGAGTTTTATAAGGGGTGGAAAAATAAGAAGTTTCTTCTATCTCCCATTCTACCACTGATCAGGTTCTAGAAGTAGTAACTTTTCTCTCTCTCTCTTTCACTCTCCACTTCCCTCTCTCAATCTTGTTTTCTGTCTTTCTTTTAAAAAGAAATGTTATTTTTTTAAATGACCACTAAAATAAAATTGCAGACCTGAACACTGGTGTTCTGTCTCTCTCTTCAGGCTCCTTGCCACAGAGTAAATGATTTATTTATGAGGACAGAAAAAAACCCAAAATGGGAAGTGACATTTTTTTTTCAAACATTGTCAACATGATTACTTGACCTTTGCGATAGGCTAAGGTATAAAAAGGAAGGATTCTTTCTAAGGCTTTTCTTCTCAAGTGCCTGACACCAAGTGTAGCTAATTGTCAGCAGCATTTTGAAATTCTAAACCCATTCCATGAACCTTTAGTTAGAAGCAGACCTTGGCCGAAAATGACTCGAGCAAACTTTCCTCCTTCCCTCCTCCCCTTTTCCTCCCCTGTTTTCGGTTTTTGCCCTCCATCCATTGTATGACATCCAAGATTTCACATGGAAACACCCCATGGGTTGTTTTTCATTGCAGGTTAAAATCAACTTTAATTTTGTTATTTTTTCCCCCTAAGATGTCGCCCATCCTATTAAAATGATTAGGCGTTTCTTTTGAAGAGTTACCTGAGGTAAAAATCTAATTGGCACATTGGCCACTGGAAAATGATGCCAAAGGCAGGAGTGGTACTAGCCAAGCTGATACATAGCGAACACTCTTAGCAGGGGCTCGATTTCATGCCACAGTTTAAAGATACCATGGGCTCAGCCCTGATGATAAAGCATCTGTGGTTGGTTGTTAAGCAAGCATTTGAAAATAGAACTGTGTTTCCT
Organism: Zalophus californianus; assembly: GCF_009762305.2. Taxonomy (NCBI): domain Eukaryota; kingdom Metazoa; phylum Chordata; class Mammalia; order Carnivora; family Otariidae; genus Zalophus; species Zalophus californianus. The sequence continues at coordinate 53,155,870 of NC_045610.1, read as the reverse complement.
CAATAGAGAGGAACTGACCAACACTAAATATCACATTTATGTACAGAGCAGCCATATATCGTATGACAAAATGTAACAAAGATTCCTGCTCAAGAGATGTTTAAGGCCCAGTTTAGCTCAGTTCGAAGTTTTGGGCTGCCTTTTGTTCATTATTGGAAGCTCCGGTTTTGCCAACGTGAGCCACAAAACCTTCCATTTAATGGTTTAAATGAAATTATGTTTTACAAACTGGGTTTTCAATGTGGTAATATGATGCATTCAACAGAGCTTAATGAGAAGACGTAGGAACAGGTTTAAATAGCAGCTTCACATGTTTCCTTAGCAAAACAAAATGGCACTTTACGCTCGGTGGTATATTATAACTGAATCAGATCAGCAACAAAAAGATTGTTCTTAACCAGACTGGCATAAATTTCCGTACTCCAAAAATATTATTATTATTTTTTCTTAGAAAAAAAAAAAAACTTATTCAACACTGGTGACAGGATGGAAAGAGCTAATAGAGACCCAGTGAATAGAAGATATTTCTTTTTACTTTCCCAGTGTTTTTAAAACTCCACATCAGGCAGCAACAGACATAATCCCGGCAAATCTGTCTTTGTGCTCACAACTCCCAGGTAGGAAGGCTCGAGTTCTCAGTGTTTCCTCAAGAGGTAATTGACATATGAGCTAACGGAAGCACAATCTGAATCAGAACTGCTTCCCAGGCCCATCCTGATAGCAGGCTACTTTCTGTCCTTGCCTTTTCAGCATACAATCCGACCGGGTTTGATACCTTCCCTTTAGACGAAAACATTTTGACATTCAAGGACTTCTGTTAAACGAGAATGGAAGAGGATCCAAAGGTTCCCACATGGTGGGTTCTCTGAACATAAGAAAGAGAGAGGAAGAGAAAAGGAGAAAGAGGAAGGAAGAGAATGAATAAAATGGGGAAAAGAAAGCCACACCGATACTGTTTTGAGATTCATGTATTTTTTTTTCTCTTTCATTTAGATTGTTACGTGACCTAGGAGGAAAACTCTGAAAAATTATTATTTTTTTCCTTCATGTAGAGTATAGAATACAGTATCTTCTCTCAAATGACTAATTTGTAAAATTCAGAAGAAAAGAATGCAGTGTCAAAATAGGGCATTTGTTGAACTAGTTTTACAATCAGTAAGTGAAGATTTTAGGTCCTTTAGGATCCAACTAATTCAACTTTTGGAAGATGAAAGACTGTAAATTTTAATCCACTCATACCACAAGGGGAATTAGTCTTTTGTGATTTTTTTTCCTTACCTTTTGTTTGTTCACTTATGGACAGAATTATCTGTTGATGAATTAGCATGTCTTACAAGGCTCGCTAAGAATAATAGTTGGTGGAAATGATAAAAGATGTGCCTGTTTTCATTATGTCTCCCATAAACTACCCATGGAGGGACCCTTCTGCTGCATTTGCTTCATGGTTCATAAACTTGGCAACAGAGCTGGTAGCCTGTGCTTGCACACAGGCCTTAACTTTTTATCACCTGGAATCTTATACATGTGCTTTTTGGGAATCTTCCCTCCGATTCTCATTTTGACTCTTCTAAGTGAGCTCGAACCTTAACATCCTTAACTAGGTAAAAATAATACATTCATAATAGGGGTTCTCCCAATTGACCCTTTAAGTTTGCATTATTGCTATAGACCCTGTGCTTTGCTCTTCACCTAGGAACTGTATTCACTTCATGTGCAAAGTATGGAAAAAATTCTATTTCTTAAAAATTGGTTGATATCTGCCATAAACCTTAGAGAAGCCTTCTAATTTGGAGGGCTGAAACAATCATGAATCTACTATGGATATCCTTTCCTTGGTTTGGTCTTTCTTGATATGATTAGCATGGAGACCTTTGCCTTAGTAGCCCATCTGTTCTTGCGGCTTATTCCCCACTGAAGTCAAGTCTAATGAAGGATGGCTCTCCAAAGGTTCATAAGTTTGATGTGCACAGCCATTCAAAGTTTGAATATCCATCAAAATTCCTCTGGCCTGGAAATCAGGTTAGAAATGCCATGAGACCATGTTCTCCTGGGAAATTTCTCTGAATCAGTCTCTCTCTCCCTCTCTTTTTTTTCAGACCAGCTTTAAATAAATTATAAAAAAGCTCCCTTATTTCCCTTTCCTTCATTTGACTGGAGTTATCATTCTACAATGACCATTATTTACAAATTTAACTTGATTATAAATGTGTTAGAGCTCACTAAATGCTGTCAAATATTGACCTTGAATATCGTTTCAGGTCAGCTTTTTTTTTTTTTTTTTTTACTCAATTGTTAATTACATAAGTCATAGAAAAAAAGACAATGGAAACGGGGACAGGTCATCTCTAAACTGAGCATGCTGGGACTCTGACTTATGTATATCATAAATTCAAGACAGCCAGTCAACATTTAAATTTACAGAAAAACACAAATTATCATATTTCCAAAATAAATTATGTCCCTTCACCTGAATTGCACTTACTGACATGTTTATATGGGCTGTGTGCTAAGGTGGTTCTTGCTCTGTCAAATGGTCAAATCTAAGTAATCTGCAAAATTCCTCTGCCAAAATTAGAAGTCTCCTTTGGGCCTTCTCTTTATTATTGCAGTTTCAAGAAATACATGATGCTCCTTAAAATGTATACAAATTTACATAAACCACATGATAAGTATAGTTGGTATGCCTTTTATGCTGCTTTATTTAGATATAAAGTTGATATTATAAATAGAAATTAAAGTAAATTTTAAAAGATATGGACTATGAATAATATGGAGAAAGTAGATTTGAAGTAAAATATTTTATCATGCTACTTTCTTTATTCATTTTAATTATTTTAATTTTATTTAATTATTTTAATTTTAATTATTTTATTGTTTATTTTAATTTTACTTAGATCTAGGAGCAGTAAAAATCTACATTTCTTTACTATGTAGAAAAATGACATAACTTTGGGGAAAATTATTTTGACATCACATACACTATTAAATTATGTTGACATAAGTAAACTTTAAATTTTAAAATGTGATAAAGTATTGGCTTTACTCTCTTTGAAGATAGAAATATAATAAACTTAGGCTTTTTTTTTTAAGATTTTGTTTATTTGACAGAGAGAGATGCAGTGAGAGAGGGAACACAAGCAGGGGGAGTGGGAAAAGTTCAGAAGCAGGCTTCCCACTGAACAGGGAGCCTGATGTGGGGCTTGATCCCAGGAGCCACCCAGGCCGACTGAGCCACCCAGGTGCCCATAAACTTAGGCTCTTAACAAAGACCCTTATACCTAAATAACCAGTTAGCTTAGAAAATGCAGTCAGAAGGGTGAGTAATGATTTTGCTAGGTTTTTTAAGACCTTGCTTAGGGTATATATTCTGCTCTAGTCCTTATCCTGAGGAATTAAAATTATTGCAGAACATTGAGCTTTATTGACATTGGGGCTATGATATTTCATAAAAGTCTTTGGCACTTACTATTTGGAACTGAGGTACATCGTTTGACTTATTTTTTGCTTAAGCTTTCTTATATCTTAACGGAGAACAAAAAACCAACGGATGGTTTTCAAGAAAGACTAATCCATTTTTAGGTTTTATATCGCTGAGTGATTTTCTCTCATATGTTGTTATTCTTATAAGATTAAGGGGCAAATAGGAAGTTCATTGTGATTCAGCAGGAGTGAAATCTGAGTATTATCATGTTAAACATTACCAATAATTTCAAAAAAGCAGTTATTCCAAAATATAGTTTTTGATTAATAAATTCTAAAATATTAGTTGGGATATTCTGATTATGTTGAACGAAATTCAGATGGATTCATAAGATAAAAGTAAATTTCACCAGGAAAACACTCTTTTCAATGTAGAGAAACAATTCAGTTTTCCTAAACAGATACACAAACCAAAAAAGTCTGGCATTCAAAAATCCCTTCTTTTGATTTCCCTCTTCTTGACTTCTGTCTCGCTACTCACACCAAATATTACCACTGCACACAATTTTCAAATCAGCTTGTCTTCATGTATTAAAATAGGACCTGTCCTTTCGCTCTTGATTGATGCTTCATTTGGAAGGTTGAGTGTTCTCAGTCTTGGGATAGCCTCCTTCTTAGGACCTGAGTTAAAGTACTTGGGGAAATTGCCCTGAGGATGGACTAGTCTGGTTCCAGACAAAAGCACATATTCTGTTTATTTTCTTAAGAGTAATTTGCTTCAACAAATTATATAAATGTACTGAATTACATGTTTACATAGTAAATTAAATAATAATAATACTCAAATTCCAAGATAAGATGCTAATTGCAGCTTCCAAAATATACCTTAAAATAATTATTTTCTTTATCTAATAATTATTATCAAATTATCTGGTGCCTACTCTACCTCACATAACAAGAAAAGTAAAACTTAGGTATGTCTAAGCAAAGAAAAAAAAAAAGATCACATCCAAATAGCCCCTTTAAGTTTATAACACATGAGTATTTTCATGCTGATGGTAGAACTGATTGGAAACTCAAATGATTTTTCTTATGAACTATGGTTTTATTTTTACATCATCTCTAAGGAAAATTTTAACTCTTTAAAGCCTTTTATGTAATATTTTGCATTTATAGTCTTTTAAAGTTTAGTGAACACTAATAATGCAAAATAAGTGAACCAAAAGGACCTGAATTTCAGATAAAAACACTGAATTGAAGTAAGATGTTTGTATAAAAGATATATACAGGGACCTAATATTTGCATTTAGGTTTTGAAATAATATATTGAAGCAAGTTATTGGTTCAAGACCATCAACAGTCCTTTAAATACAATGGTATTCCTTCTACTTGACTTAAAAGATGCAGCTCAGGGTTCCAATGTTATATCTCCTCAATTAAATGGCTTAATTTAATGAAAAGTTTCCTTCAAAACTAGCAAATTTATAAGATGTCTTCGCCTGCGTGCCCTTTACTTAAAACCATCGAGAGTTACAACTGAAGTCTAAAAGATCCATTTTTTTAAAATAATTTACTGCTTAATTAATGTATTTTATTCTACATTGTAAGTAAAAGATGTATTTTGTTGACTACGAAAAAATTCTCTATGCCATGTTGCATTTTTTTTCAGTTTTATAGACATGTTTCATTTTTAATTCTATCAGCATTTGGTTGGCTAGCAATTCACAAACAAAATGACTTAAGTGTCAAATGCCTTTTGTCACGCATAAAGCCTATGAACTCATTACATGTGAGAGATACCTGAGCAATGCTACCACATATGGGAAGGAGGAGGCATGGACGCACTTTCAACGTCCTGACAGTATCCTGATGAACTGGGAATGGGCCCTAGGAAAAGAGTGAAGACAGAAAAATGGCTCCCCTTGGAAGAGGTTAAGAATTTCTCTAATAACAGAATGAGTGAGCAAATCAAGAGAATCACAGCTCTGCTACTGTTTAAAAGACTCTAGATAACAATGTAAACATGTCAGGGCAAGAACCATTTATTTCCTCTATTATCCTACTGGGTAAAAAGTTGCAGTTTGGTGCAGTGAACAGAAGTCCTTTCAAACATCATGGTTTTTCCCTTGCGTTTAATGTCTCCCAATCTATTAAAGGCATTTTAGTATATTTCTCTCAGAGAATAAGTTGCATCAAGAAGTACATTGTTAAATGCTTCCTGATAATGACTTAGAAAATTACAACTCAAAAAATGGAATGTCTTCCTCCCTAGGAGTAATTTTTTGAAATGACATGAATGAGAGGATGGGAGAGGAAAGTGTTCATGGTACACGTTTGAAAGAAGGAGGGAGGGGTCTTTTATCTCTGAGTTTTGGACACCAGGCTCAGCTTATAATTTTATTAAAACCGAGAAACCATGGTGTATCTAGAGCAAAGATGTTGTGTTAGTTAATGGCTAGTCCCTGAACCTGGGAATTAGGGAACATTAATTAGAGTCCAGTTCAACCACTAACAAACTGAAAGAATTTAGATAAATTATAACCTGTTTAAGCATTATTTTTATAACATAATAAAAATTGTCTCTTTCAGAAATAAGTGCGAGTAATATAAAATAGCAAAGAGAAACATCTTTCTAAAAGTTAAAATATCTATAAGCCATTAACTATCTATGTGAAGAATGGTACACATTTCTAGAATTCTAAAATAGTAATCCATAACATTTTTTTATTTCTCTCATCTTTTTAATGTAGAGACAAAGCCTTTCCCAAGTTCGGTTAATTTCACCACTATGTGATGCAAGACATCTAAAGTCATACTACAAATATATGGTCTATTGCACAGTAAACTTTACTTTCATTTTAAACTGCAGAATATCAAAATAAAATCCATATATTTATCAGATTCATAAACCCCAAGCTTTCAATATAGTTATTGGCGTAATGATCAAAATAAGAAAAAAAAAAAGGCTGTAGTCCATTTATCCCACTGGCCCTATCTAGCCCACCTGATGATTATAGCAGATGTGAATTAAATATAGATATATTTGCAATCAGAAAGAAAGACAACATTGACCATATCTGAACATGGAACTGCCAGCTTCGTAAATGTTAATGCCATAATAGTCTAGATTATGCAGTTACCGTTGCTATAATAACATTCATCTGCTGTCAGCACTCCTGTGTTAAAACAAATTAGCTAGATGATTAATGAATATCAAAAACAGCATGTGGATTCTCTGTGCTGAAGTCCTACCCAGTGTGAAATCCACTGGCCTCCAAGTTAGTGAGATAATTTCTGGATCAAATAATGTTCCTATGGACTTCAGAAGCATATAGAAAAATGTTGCTGAGCACTGGATTGCATTTGATTGCAGGGTAGAGGATGCCCATCACTAACTACCTAACACAGAGAAGACAGAGGGAAGGGTATATGCTTCTGTTCCTGTTATTTGTTGTTAGGACAAAGCAGAGGTGGTTACTTCATCAAAAAATGAGCCAATTCAATCCAGAGTAAAAAGTCCGAAGAGCAAAGAGTTGTTAATCACATAGACTAATTGTCAAATAAGTTATATTATGGGCTTCCGTAAGAGCTAATGATTAAGGATGTTTCCTTACCTCACTTCCACTTTCCAAAAGGTAAAGCTGCTTCAATTTTCTTCTTTGCACTCAATAAATATCCGGAGATGTAATATAAAAGTGCAAATAAAGTTAGGCTTGAAATAAGATTTTCTAAGACTGTAAAATTTACATTTATTAAGATACAAAACAAAACAAAAACTATATACACGCACACATATAAAACATATTGATTACATATAACAGTATATATAATTTTGTTTTATATTTGTAAAAGTGTATATACACATACACATAAACATATATGCAAATTATACTTATGTAAATTTGTTACATATATGCATGTAAAATGTTATTTTATATGTTTGTTTATGTACATACACATACAACTTGGAAGGTGTTATTGCATGGGTTATAATCCATCCACTATGCCTATTTATTTTGTTGTTCAAATTATCCCAATCTGACCCCTAGGAACTACTTCCAGTCGCCTCCCGTGTTCTTTGACATGCGTGATGTTCTCTTAACACTTCCTAACTTTCTGGCACAACAGTCTTGTTGTTCCAGATTCACTTTGTACTTTCCCTGCCCCAGCATCATCCCCCAAGCCTCTCAGTTCATTTTACTTGAAAATGATATTTAAAAGCCATGATTGGGACCTTGGTGTGCTCATTGCTACTGGGTAGAGTTGCTTCAAGGCCCGCTCAGTGGGCAGAGCTAGGAACTCTGTGCATGTGCAGACATATTTGTCTTCTGTATTTTTAAACCAGTTCATATACCGCTGATTCCAGCCCGACACCACAAAGCTCATTCTAGCTTTCACAGTTTTCTTTACTTGTAACTCCTGTCTTCAACAGTGTGAAGCCTGAGTCTTCTGCACTGTATTTACTTATGTTCTCAATCCTACAGTATGCAGAAGGTGGCTTTAGTATTGCTAACCTGTTTCCTAGCTGGAGTACACTATTTATGTAGATTTCTTTTGTCTTTAGGTTTACAGCACAAGTATTTGGTCAAATATATATATACATATATATATATGTATATATATATATATATATTTTTTTTTTTTTGCTCAAGTTACTTTAATTTAGTTCTTTTCTTCCCCATCTCCTTCATTTGGTTATGTTTTTCATTAGTAATAATTAGGTTCATTTGTTGCTGTTTGTATTCCATTTGGGGATCTTTCCCAAAAATCTGGTTGATTTGAATTGTTGATTTGTTGTGTATGTATATACCAAAAAAAAGCATGCTCACAGAATGTTTGTGCCCAGCCTTTGTGGGTGACCAATATCATTAGCCTCTAGCTTATTCTTCCTGTATTTCTTTTTGTTAAATGAGAAGATACATATGCATGTTCTTATATCCCCTTCTTTCTTTTATGAAGGTACTATAGAAAATCTTTTTTTTTCACTTAACCACATATCCTGGAAATCACTCCCTCTTAGTTCATAAAGATCTTACTTATTTTTTTTTACATTTGCATAGTGTTCCACTGTGTGAATATACCCTGGAAGACTTAAAGACTTTCTTAAATATACTCTTTAGTTTGTTTCCAATATTTTGCAGTTACAAACACTGATGTATGAATCATTTTATTTGTGTGTATTTTTGTATTGTTGAAGGCGTATCTTTAAATTCCTAAATTCCTAGAAGTGGGATTGCTATGTCAAAAAAACAAGAATATGGGTTGTATTGACAGGTGTTGCTGAATTTCCCTCAGGCAAGTTTGAAAGCATTGTCTGCTTTCAATGTATGAGAGTGCTTATTTTCCCTCATCTTTACTAACAGAGTTTGTTTCATTTTTCACAAATCTGATAGTAAGAAATGATGTCTCAGTGGGCTGTTTTTAATGTGCATTTCACAAATTATGAAGGAGACTTTAAACAACTTTTCACATGTTATGAGCCCTTTTTAAATCTTTGTGTGTGTGTACCACAGATTTTAATAATAGTAGTAATATTTGTCTTTGAATTTACTGATTGTAAATTTACTATTGTTGTTGGCCTCTTAGTTTTGAGAAAGATGTTCTTTATCCTGTAAAGGAAATATCTTATATTTCTAGTTCTATACATTTTCTTTAAAAATAAGGAATGGGTTTAGATTCTGTCATATGAATCCATATATCATCTTATAAATTTACTTTTGACATAATTAAATGTATTATGGCCAAAATTTCCCTTTAAACAACTTTAATTTTAATCTTACTATATTCATTATCAATTAAAATTGGCAACCAACTGAACTTTTATTTATTTTTTGTTCTCTTTTGTTTTGTTTCAATTAGACTTTTCTTGGGAGAATTTGGCTGCCAGTTTACTATGAGGAAAACAGCTGTAGCAAAGCACAGAATGAAATTCACTTTCATTATTTTTAATTCCCTTTTCTAAGTTATAAAAAAAATGACTGGTGTACATTTATGTTTGTGTGTAGCTAGCTAGGTAGATAGACACACATACACACACCCCCTCACTAACAGTGCATGCCACGTTAAATCCATCCTTCAGCTATGACCATAGTATGTAACATTACTGTACTGTGTTAAGCCTCTCCTATTGCTTGTTCCAAAGAATTGTTTTTATACTCTGTATTTTCACTCAATCAAACAGGAGTAGGCAATGAGCAAGTTCACTTTATTCTTAGGCTCTCGTTGATCTATTATAGAAAGCTGGGAAATTTATAGATTAGAGAAATGCATAGCTATACACTCCTAGTTCCTTTCAATTTTTCTTTGCTCTTCTGAAATCATGCATACTCATTCAAATGCTATTGTAACAGTGTCTTCCTGCCTGTCGTTCCCCGTAACAGCCCGGTGCTCATCACACGGCAGTGCTGTTTGGGCTGAAATCTCAGTGGTGTCACAAGGGAGAGCAAAGAAAAAGACATGTGTATTTTCTCTGCTAATGATATACCCTCAATACTTAGACCCTTTTCATCACAATATGTCACCACTAATAGACAGAAAATATGCATATGCCCGGCTGTTCCTTTACCTTTTCTTTTTTATCGTATGTTACTTTTTAAACATCTACCTTTTACTACTTCCTAGAGCACATACCTGAACGGAATCAGAGTGAAATGCAACCACAAGTAACTGGCATTTGTAATCAAAACACAACTCTAGAGATTTTGTGTTTGTTTTTCTATCCCTATGCATGTGGTCTATAGACTCGTGGTATTTTAAAAACATATACGGGTGAAATACTCACCTCAATATTTTTTTTTTTTTTTACAAAAATATCCCTTTATTCTACAGAATGCATTGAGTGGTACATGAGTCAGTCTGTTAGCATGAATGTTCTTGCCTTGTCCATAAGCACATACTGTATTTAAACTGTATAAAAATCGTCAACCATAGGCAACATCATAGATCAGGCGTGATGCTAGGAATCAGGTCTCATTGAGTGAATCATGGGAAGTGAGTAAATTCCTCACTCCAAATTCTCTCACTGTCAGACCCTTGTAGAGTGTTGGGGAATAAGAAATATGTGTTTTTAACAAGGACAACCACATTTCCCCAGTCTGAGCATACTGTGATGGTTTGAATGATAGTGACCACATGAGACAAAAGTCTGAGAATAGGGTTTTTTACTGTTACCCGAATTTGTTACCTTGGGCACAGCACCTTATCTCTGTGTTTAGGATTTCCATCTTGCCAAAATAGAGAGCGGGACGAGATAAACTACATAGACTCTGCCAATGCTAAAACTCTATGTACTGTATTTCATTCTCAGCCTAGACATACAGACCACTATAAAGACTGCTTATCCGAGTGACTAATGACATAGCAAATGCTCATGTAAACTGGTTTATTGCCTGGCTTTCGAAATACAATTAGTCCATCACAACATATTAGGTAACTAGATTTTTATAATTTATGTGCAGATACTGATAAAACCTGTTTATATTTTAAATGAATGTTAGTCAGATCTCTATGCCATTGGGGATAAAGTTCTCACCTGAAGAGAAAAAACTGAATAAAAAGGCAAAACAGCTTCCTTCCTTCCTTCTTTCCTTCCTCTACTCCCCCCTCCCTCCCTCCCTCCTTCCTTCCTTCCCTCCTTCCTCCCCTCCCCCCCCACTCCCTCCCTCCCTCCCTCCCTCCTTCCTTCCTTCCTTCCTTCCTTTCTTCCTTCCTTCCTCCTTTCTTTCATAGTATCTTTTTATTATTTTTGTTTGTACTATTCCCACATAGCACTCATTTTTCTTTTCCATTCTGTTTCTTTGCACCCAGCTAGTCTCTACTAAATTCAGAAAAAATTTGTTACTGTATGCTTGCTTTTGAGTGGTCAGTTCTTTCTGAGGAGAAACTATTTGCCATTTATTATATACCCTTCAGTGACTTGCACATAATCTACACTCAGTGTGTCAAAACACAATGGAAAATGTTCTTATAATATCTGCCATGTTTTAAAATCTCCTTAGATTAGTATCATTATCCTAATATTGAGATGAGAAACCCACGTCTTGGAAAGATGAAGACACTTGATCTCAAAGCCTACAAAGTGGTAAAGCGAGAATTTGACTGTTAAGCTTGGGTCCCCTACACCCAACTCTATAACCTTTAAAGATGTAGGGTCCAACAGTCTGCTTTTTTCATAACAGTTATCCTCTTGAAACTATCAGAATCATTCCAATTTAGGGACTCACTCAATACACACTCTCTGTCACATAAATAAAATCTTAAAAAAAAAAAGAAACAGAAACAAATTCACTTGACAACTAATCTTTCAATCCATCCAGAAACACCATGTTATAAGAGAGTTAACAAAAATTGCCAATGAATTGTGCTTTTATTGAACTATTTTTCGTGTACATCAAATACCAGTAGAACAATTTTCCAATGTAGTTTGCTTTTTGGTGTTGGGACGTGTGTTTTAATGAAGGGCAATTTGGAAACTTTTATTAAAACCAAGTGGTACAAGACTGGAGATTGAAGAGAAGCAGGTCGCAGTATAAAGGTAGAAAGAGATCCCCATGCTCGGGCATTTATTTTCATTTGTTTTAATCTTTGTTTATCATCACAAAGCCTGGAATAATAGTGCTCTGAGGTCCCCTGCTAGGGAAATAGAAGGAAATTGAAGTTCACAGTGTCAGTGGCACACATTGCCACCCTCGCCAGGAAAGGGAAGGGAATCTGAGAAACCTCAGGACAATTAAAATTGGATTTCCATATCCTAACTGACAATGTGCTACTCACCTGCTGTGGGATTTGAGGCTCTTACCATATCTCAGTTCCTACAGGGAGGGACTGGACCAGATGTAAGCAATTTAATAATAAGTTTACATGAGTAACTACTTGGCTATCAATAGCTGTTGCTGTGTCATTTTGAATAATGGAAAAGCTTGCATTATAAAGAAAGGTAAATAGGAGAAGTTGGATGCTCTAGGCAGTAAAAACAGGTTGGACTTTTTTTTGGCATTTATTGGGTTAATTGTTGTTTTTTTTTTCCCCTCCCTTAACATAGGCTGAGCAGTTATACAATATAAAAAGCTCTTTTTCATATCCCCTCAGTGTGTACTGGGACTCCACATATAGAATACCCCCTCCCCCCCAAAAAAAATTCAGACAGTGCCAAAATCTACATTTTCATTTGGCGAACTAGTTAAATCTATTCATAATCTGGTGCCTGAATCAAATTTCAGAGCCGACTAGACTGCCTTGGCTCCTGGTTTTTGTTGCTCGACCTGTCTCCGACTGAATTTAGCTATGATGTTACATCTTTAGCTGTAGAAAATTTCTAATAAGGGTGGCCTGTTTTCCTTTGCCATTGAAGGGTTCATACACAAGATTCAGCATTTCCGAGCAGGGCCCCATTTGCAGCCACCATGGTGCATTTTTTGGAAAGAAACTCCTTGTTTTTTTAACTATTTTTTATTTTCCTTCTTTCTCTAAATGTTCGGTTTAATGGCTCTAGCACTACATAAAACTCATGTATTCTCTAGTGAACAAATTGTGCAGAGAATGTTGTCAGGAATCAAGAGAGAAGGCACGAAGATCTAAGGGATTAGTTACAAAAACAGATGGGATTTTTCTATTTGCAACACAGAAAGAGCATTTAAAGGGAGGTCAGGGGCAGCTGGGGGTGCATAGATACCTAGTGGAAGGGTTATTTACCTCTTGAAGCATATTCTCTCTTCAGGAGAGAAAAGTGGAGGGAAAAGAGAAAATTGGAAGGTCAGTTGCCAGAATATAATGCAGTTGAAGGCTTAATTGGATTATTAAACCTTAGGAAGTGACCACAGATTTCAGTTCGCTATGGACAGCCCAGGTATACTGTATTGTAATCCTGTCTGACTTCTAAATTGGATGATCCGTCACATGGTCACTCTGTACATTGTTCTTTTAAGGAAATCCATGTTAGGTAACTATTTTAAGGCATTTTTATTGGGTCATAGGAAATACTGCCCTTCCTCCTTCTTTTTCTCAAAGCGTTGGGAACTTTTGTTATTCCATGAAAATATCACACAGTAGGCCATACCGCTTAAATAGTATTTAAGTATTTACTTAAATAGTACTGTGGAATTTTGTTAACACCACATTAGCATTGTTAGTAGAAATCAAGATGCGGTTCAGGAGTTGGCAAGATAGTAAATGTTTTGGTGTGTGTGGGCGGCAGAGTCTCTGTAGTAATTATGAACCCTGTCAGTGTAGCTCTCGAAGCAGCCATAGACAATATGGAAACAAATGGGTGTGGCTGTGTGACAATAAAACTTTATTTACAAAAAAGACAATAGGCCATACAATATGACCTGTGGACCATAGACTGCTGATCCCTGCTTTATTTTTTTTTAAAGATTTTATTTATTTATTTGAGAGAGAGAATGAGATAAAGAGAGAGAGCATGAAAGGGGGGAGGGTCAGAAGGAGAAGCAGACTCCCCGCTGAGCAGGGAGCCTGATGCGGGACTCGATCCCAGGACTCCAGGATCATGACCTGAGCCGAAGGCAGTTGCTTAACCAACTGAGCCACCCAGGTGCCCTGATCCCTACTTTAGAAGACTGTTTAGTTGTGAGAGTAGGTTGAGGACATATTAACAAATGAAAAAGCCAGCCACAGTAGAATCTGACAATATCATTAATTTATTTATATGGAAAAGAAAACCCAAACTGAACAATCCAAAGCAGCCTAATATGTTAAGAGGATGATGTCTGGGTGGTGAAATCAGTGATTTAGGTAGTACCTGTGTGTACTCCTATGATTTTCTTAAGTTTCCTGGGTGTTTTGCACCGAGCATATTTTACTCAAGTACTAAGGAAAAAGAAAAAGAAAAGCGATGTACCCCAGGTTACGATTTCACTGTTAAGTGGATGTTGACTTTTCTCTGCAGCATGTTGCCGTACTTCAGTGTGCAGAAGTGCAACAAGCAGAAGTCAAACTGCTGGGGTTGGGTTCCAAGCTCCAGCATCAACCAGCTGGGCGTTTGGCCCAAGTTATATAACTGCTTCTTGTCTTTGTTTCTTCTTCTGCCTATAAGGATAATCAGGAACAATTACCCCATGAGGTGTTTGTGAAGAATGGGCTTCTATCTGTAAAGCTCGAGAACAATATCGTGCCCCTATGCAATAGATACAATTCTTTTTATGAACCGTACAGGATAAGAATATCCGACATCCCTCTCCCTGAAGGTTTTAGGAGTTCCCTGAGAAAATTGGGTAGACTCTGATTTTTCCCAATTCATAACTTGTACAGAAACACAAAATAAGTATTGTTATTTGTTGATATTATTATTATTATTTAATTGCCATACAGTTTGCCTGTTCATGATACCACTAAAGGAAAAACAACCAACAAAAAAGTCACTCTGTCCTCTATTTTTTATATATTAACATAAGTCTTCAATGGCTAAAACTTGGAGATGTCCACAGAATCTAAATATTATAGATTTAGCATGATTTTAGTATTAGTTACTTTTTAAAAATGCTTCCCAAATGCTGTCTCATAGCAAAACCTCTAACCTTCTTGGGCTCTTCAGAGCTCGTGTGAGACTTCCCGACTCTACCCCCAGTGTCTGCAATGCCTGGTAACTCATACTATGCACACGGAAGTTGGAAAAAGGCACAGTTTTCCCCTGAAGGAGCCCCAGGTACACACTAGAAAGGCCACTAAGAATTAAATCCAGAAATAGCTTCTGTATTTTGATTAACGGATTTTTCTCCTTACAATTTCTCTACAAATAACGTCAGAGGAAATGCATTAACACCTCCCAAAGTGGAAGTCATCGGCATTTTCTGCTGTTTCCAGCAAATGAGAGTCTGACACAGAACTTGGGGAGGAAGACGTGAGGGAAAAGTGAACGGAGGAGGTGGCGGGGAGTGGGCCTCCCTTAACTGAGATTAGGATCTCTGCAGTTGGGGGCAAACCCTCTATAATAGATTTTTTTTTTTTAACTTTTCTCTTTCCTTCTTGAAAAAAGAAACCGATCGTCCCATCTTTTTATTTTTCTTTCCCAGTTTTCTTTATCATTGAGCTCTTTTTAGCCTTGTCTCCCCATTTGCCATGTTTACTCGTCTTTGTTATATGTTTTTCTTCTTTCAACGCAAGCACATCGGCATATATCTTTCAGTTAAGCCAAAGCCTGAGGGCTACAGTAAAAGGTCATGAAAAATTCTCCTGCCAATAAAATTTCAGCCAATTCCCTATTAATTATTCTCTCTTAGTTAATCCTTTCTGCCCTTTCCCTGCTCAGCCACATTCCCACTTCCCATGCAACTGTAATTGTCTTCCTCTTTCACATTCTAGTGGAATATCTCTTTGGCTTTTTCTTTTTTTTTTTAGTCATCACTATGATGATAAAATGTCTGTTTCTTTCATCAGATGAAGAGGGTAAGGGTTTATTTGTGTCTTGCTCATAATTCTCTTGTTCTCATTGCCTGACACATTGCACATTATAGATGCTCAATAAATGTTTATTAAATGGATTACCTAAAAAATAACCTTCAAAAACTCATTTATTTTGGCTTACTATTAGTTAGGAAATATTATTTAGGCCAGCTGTGTTGCGCAAGACATCACAAAATGACCATCAGTTACTACAGATATCTCAAGTTAATTTGACTGTAAAGATTTTATGGTGAAAAACAAATAAGCAGGGCGCTTGGGTGGCTCAGTCCATTAAGTGTCTGCCTTCCACTCAGGTCGTGATCCCAGGACTCTAGGATTGAGCCCAGTTGGGCTCCCTGCTCAGCGGGGAGTCTGCTTCTCCCTCTGTCCTTCCCACCCCGCTCATTCTCTCTCCCTCTCTCTTTCAAATAAAAAAATAAAATATTTAAAAAAATAAGCAAACAATAAGAAACACATTTATTAAAAAATGAAGCCCATTTATGCCTTTTTTCTTAACCAAGTGTGGTGGTATCTTCTCAATTCTTTCTTTCCTTTAATAAAAAGGCTGATAGGTCTGCAAGTCTCCCACTGTAACCATACTGATGACTGATATCAGGGGGTTTCCATAATGTTTCTACTTGTCCTTTTATGACTAACAGACAAATTTCAAAGAAATAATCTACATGTCATGAAATACAGGTACACTCTTACCCTTGAATATTCTTTTCCAAACTTCTACCGGTTTCATCTGGATTTTAATCAACAGAGCTAATACAACATGCTGCTAAGAAAGGGTAAGAAGAAAACATATGTATAGCAATTACTATTTTTACGTATATCTTCAGTTTTCTTCTTGGAAAATATAATGGAGGGCAGTGGGCCAAGGACTAACACTACATGTTGCCATTGTCATCTTCTTTTTATGGCCCCGGTCCAACATCACCATTGGGTGAATTCCCTTAACTCTTTTTTTTTTTTTTTTTAAGATTTTTATTTATTTGGGAGAGAGACACAGAGCATGAGCAGGGAGGAGGGGCAGACGGAGAGGGAGAAGCAGACTCTCCAGCTGAGCAGGGAGCCCAAAGTGGGGCTCGATCCCAGGACCTCGGGATCATGACCTGAGCTGAAGGCAGACGCTTCACTGACTGAGCCACCCAGGCGCCCCCTTGACTCTTTTCTCTGTTTACCTAGCACCCTGCTCTTACCTTCTAATCACCGTTAGGCTCATGATTTATAACTATTTGCCTTGAAGCCTATCTCCTGTCCCTGAAATGAAGTTCTATGAGGACAGGGTACTCACTTTCATTTTCCACCCACAGCAATGAGAAAAGCACTAAATGAATCTCTTGTGAATAAATTCAGCTGTGAAAATCGTGTGCAAAATAGGATTTGGACATACCCGCTTTGAGACATTATCAGTTGAAGCAGGTACAGCTTGCCCTTCCATTACAAGGAAAGTAGCAAGCATTTTGTGTTTGCCCCATAAACCTCATGTAGATTTTAAGGTCTCTGTGTCAGAGGGTGGGCCACTGTCACATCACCCCCCGCCACCACCACTGACTCTGCCGTGGCCAGCGTGGCTGCTGTGGTTCCAAGAGCAGTCCTTACTTGCACTCAGGTCCTTTTCTCCAAGGACCTGCTTACTTCTCTATCAAGAGACAGGGATCTAACCGCAGTCTTGGAGAGGCGCCAGGGTGGCTCAGTCAGTGAAACGTCTGCCTTCAGCTTAGGTCGTGATCTCAGGGTCTGGGATCAAGTCCCGCGTCCGGCTCCCTGCTCAGCGGGGAGTCTGCTTCTCCCTCTCCCTCTGCCACTCCACTCCGCTCATGCTCTCTCTCTCTCAAATAAATAAATAAAATCTTTAAATAAATAAGTAAGTAAATAAATAAATAAATGCAGTCTTGGAAACGTGTGTCTACAGAGCCCGAACATAAGTTCTCCCAGTTGCTGATACAGCTCCTTAAGACCCTGTGACTTTAGAGGTGATTTTTCTCACCTGATCTGTCAACCCCACTACTCCACAAACAGTTGTCTTAGCTTTTTGTCCTTAAGGTGTTGACACAACACAGCCCCAATCTAGAAGAAAGAAAGGCCCACAGTCTAAACCCAATTTTTACTAATTTAAGTGCATTTAACCTGGAGGGAAAGCCAGGAGGCTGGGTTGGTTGGGGTCATTATTCTGCCAAGTTTGGGTGGGTTTGCACTAGTCGAGCATTCAGTGCCAGCACTGATCGTTATGTGTGGCACAGTAAATTAAGCTACCACACCTCTAATGAACATAATTCCCTTATTTTGACACAGTTCCCATTTCCAGTGATTCACACTTTACATTTAGACACTTCTCCTATAGGTGTTTGCCAAAGGCCTTTACTGGCAGCTAAGCACTGGATTAGTCAGAAATTAGATTGGGAACCATCAAAATTATCTTCACATGTTCCGTGAGCCAGATTTGGACCTTAGATATCCGGGGTCAGAAGCACCTCCAAACACATGTCCCAAATCCTTTCCACCCTTCATGTTTCCATGGCATTTTATGAGATTCAGGACCCAGGATTTTGGTCAGGGACTGTGAAGGGTATCAGATCTGGACGGCCCCAAGCATAGTAAATATTTATTAACTGCTAAATACCATCATCAGAAGTGTGACTCTGGGGCACCTGGGTGGCTCAGTCAGTGAAGCATCTGCCTTCAGCTCAGGCCATGACTCTGGGGTCCTGGGATCGAGTCCTGCTCTCTCTTGCGCTCTATCTCTCTCAAATAAATAAAATCTTAAAAAAAAAAAGTGTGACTACAGAAAGAAAGAAACAGAGCGGTTACTTAAAACTTCACCAAAGGGGATGCATTTGTTCTCAGTCCTTGTTCTAGAAATGACAAAGGATTTCGGTTCTGGTGGTTGAGGACAGGTGAGCATCAAGGAAATTTTCTCATTTAGTTTAGGGTAGAGAGCCAGTGATGGGTAATATGACTTCTGTGTACCAGCAGGGTGCTAATGGTTTTAAAAGCAGGACTTGCTTTAATCCTTATCATTTATTCAGAGTCAAACAGCTATTTTTCCAAACTATGCCTGAGGTCCACATTTCCAAACCCCATGCCGTTAAACACTACTGCAGGGATAGGCAAACTTTACCGGTGAAGGGCCAAGTAGTAAGTATTTTTAGGGTTTGCCAGTCAGATGGTCTCTCTCACAAATACCCAGTTCTGCTCTTAACAGCTCATAGAAGTGCTAGAGACAATAAGTAAATAAGTGAGTATGGCTGTTCCAACAAAACTTGGTTTGCAGAAACAGATAGTAAGCCAGATATCGGTCAGGGACCGTAGTTTGCCGAACCCTGTCCTCCTCTCTACCCTGAGATATATATAGGTATAGATAGACAGATGGAGAGATATACATATGTCTATGTCTATGTCTATATCTATATTAGTTTCCTCTCAGGCTTTCAACAACTACTGGAGGACTGGATCCTAACTGCATTAAATTCTCTTTTCTCTCTCCCTTCATCCATTCAACAAATACATATTGATCACTAGCTCAGTCCTTGTTCTAGAAATGACAGTCTCTGAATCCCTGAATTTTTCCTTTACTCCATCATTTTGTGGTCTTTCTTCCTTATTTCACTCATCCTTTCTTTCGTAAAGAGATCTCAGAGTTTCTATGATTTGCCCGGTATGCCCCAAATTTCAAATTACAAGAAAACCTTTACTTTCCTTCTTTCTAGAAAACTCACTTTGAGCTCAAGACGTTGGGTGACCGTCTTTTGATATAAAGCACTGGCTCACCCTCTCTTCGGTTTCCACTCCGGTTGTGTATAATCAGCAGCTGGGGAATCTGTAATGGATTTTCCAGGAGGCAACTCTGATGAAAATGTCAACTTTCTAAACAAAGACAGTTGTCAGAATGTTCTTTCAGAAATCCAGATTATTCACTGTTTTCATCAGGTTGAATTTTCAGTTCTTCAATCGTAAGGGGGCATTGCCACCTGGTGGAAAAAATATTGAGGGGGTTAGGTGATCACCTGGGGAAAATATGGTGAAAACACAGCACATTTGCATAGATTGGAACATTTTACCTTGGTTGTGTCATTTCAGTGCCTAGTGGCATGAAAACCCACCTCCTTCCATGCTCAGAACATAAAACTAGTAAATGCAGGTAAAAACTGTGAACGATTGCATTTTAATAGATCCAGGAGATCTTATTTCTTAGAAATAAGTGACTTGAAATACCATGTTATTCCTAATTGTTAAAACTCCTCTGGACCCATTTCTTCACCTTTTATAGAATTTTTCACTCTTTTTCTACAATTTTCAATTACTTCTTCTGCATGGGCTTTTTTGTTCCTATTTTCAGTAAGTAATGATATATATTTTGTGTGTGTGTGCATGCGTGTGTGTGTGTGTGTGTGTATATGAACTCTCCTCTTAACTTTAACCTAATATGTCTTTGATCAACTTTGTAATTTCTTTTCTTCATTCGCCAGCCTCTACCAGCCGCCCCTGTGTTCTATCTACCTCTTCACAGTCAAACCTTCTGAAATCTTCCTTCCATGTCACGTCACCTTCCTAAGTCTGCTCTCAGGAACGCTTAGCTTGACTTACTCAAAGGGCCATCCCCAATCCTTATGCTCACTGACCTCTCTGTGACCTGAACTTGGTCCTTGAAATTCTTCCTTGGTTTCCAGCTGCACAGTTTCCTAATTCTGCTATTTCTGCTCTCCTTGTCACTTCTGTGTTTGCCTCATATCAGCACTTTTCTTCGCCCTGCTTCTCTGTGCGCGCAAGAGCCGAACCTGTTATCTTCAGCCCTCTCCTCCTCTTTAGGGCCGCACTTTCTAGATTCATTCATTCACCCACGTGGCTTTAACTATTCTTCAGACCACATGCATATCTGCTTCCCCAGGCCTGTACCAAGGATGCACTCTTGTCTTCCTTTCCTATTTTTTCACAGAGGATCCTAAATTCAGCTTCTCCTTATATCAGCTGAAACCTACTGTTGACAAAATTAAAAGGGACGTATTTCCTATAGTAATAATCACATTGACCAATTCCTCCATTTAAACGAAAGCATATTTTCCCTAATATTCAACTGGAAATTTTAGAGCCATTCAGAAACAATCCCTCTGCTTTATTGTTCTAATCCAGGCTGTCATCCTGTGCTGACTTGGCTTCTTTAATAATGTTTATCTTGAGTGCCAACTTCATGAGTAGAAAGGCCTTGCTGCTTCTGCTTACCATTGTGTCCTAGCGCCTAGCCCATGACTTGGCATATCATACATGTTTAATAAATATTTGTTGATAAATAAATGAAAAAAAAAAACATTCACAAACCTTTCTCTTTTCAGTGGACAGGATCTGTGTCATCAACTTTTTGTTGATCCCAAGATGCTAGATGCTCTTGTAGATTGCAGCCCTCTCAATGGCCTTGATCAGAGTCTCCCAGGTGGCTCATGAAGGGGCAGTGTCCTGGTCCTCATTCCCAGCTGTTACGATTCACGAGAAATGGGCATCCAGAAGCTGGACAAGCACAGCGCTTTACTCAGAGTTCTGGCTTTTCTTTCTCTTCTGGTCTAGTTTATTACTGTGAACCTCTATCTAAATGCTAACAAATTCTACTGTAGCCAGAAACCCAAAAATCATACCCAGTTGTCATCTTGGGATTTCATTCTTACTAGTTTTCATTTTTCAAACAAATTAGATGCACTTTGGGGGAGGATTAGGAGATCAGGTCTCAGAGCCCCAGCTTTATTTCCTATCTCCTTAATCTCTTAAATCGTATCTATATTATGTCCTTTCTATAAGAATCAAATGAGACACTTTTTATAAGAATGACTTGTAAATGAAAACACTCAGTACGTGCCACTTAGGTGGTTATTCTGGTATTTTGTTTCTACTGTAATTATAACAGGATTAGCTACAAAATCGTCAATGGCCAAATGGTTACAAAATTATAAATTCAGTGGAATGCTTCTCTGAAACAGTGTATCCTATAAACGGTTTCTAGAACATTAATTAGTTCATATGTTCTTTATGGGAAATCACATATAGACAGACCAGTATCTGCATTTGGAATTCTGTGTTGCCTTTGAAAGAATAAATGTGCAGCTCAGCCTTACAAGAAAGGAAGCTGGTGGAGCAAATACAAGTCTGTCTATATTTAAAACGTATTACTGAGTCAGAAAAGGGACAGTACTTTTCCTGTGTGAAGTATCTTAGAAAGAACATGGATGTCACACATGAATTTCTCAGACTATTAAGTAGACTGCTGTATTTCAACATTTATGGAGACCACATGGCCTTTTTACCTCTATATGCCCAAAGTCTGGCATATAGCAGAAGCCTGAAAACATTTATTAGGTAAGAAACTCAGTCTTCCATTATGGGATCTTAATTATATGAAAATGTTATTTTTGCTGTCTTGCTCCCATCCGGATCTTCTCCAGGGCTATTTATTCCTTAATCAGATGATCCCATTGCTAGGTAACACTTTATAGTTGCAAAGTGGAAAGTTAATAGTAATGAGCTTAAACTGGCCACACAGCCTCACCTGGAGACTATATATATATATATATATATATATATATACACTCCTCCCCGCCCCCAAACTTCTAAGTGGCCGGATGTTGCCATGTCACCAAATTTTCACCAAAGGGGTATGTTATAAATAGCTAGAGTTGTGGCTGGAGCAAATTGGTGTTCAAATATCCGTTGAGTGAATTAAAAAATGAATGAAATGGGGGGAAGGTCACGTGTGCAACTTCGGCCTCTCCTTAAAAACCCTCTGCCTTGCATCCCTCCCTGGTACATGGTTGAGCCCATGATCCAGCTTTGAGCCTACAGATTACCACAGCACTCTAGGACAGGGGTTTGCCAACTTCTTCTCTAAAGGGTCACGTAGTAAATATTTCAGATTTTGTAGCCATGAGGTCAGTGAAATACTTCACTCTGCTCTTAGGGCATCAAAACAACCGTTGATAACATGTACGCAAACGGGTATGGTCATGTTCCAGTAAAACTTCATATACAAAAACAGAGAGCAGGCTGGATCTGAGCTTTGATTTGTGGTTTGCCTGTGCCTGCTCTAGGGGGTGGGGTATACAGGGAACAAGACAGGGGAAGGTGGAGAACTTAAAGGCTCTCAGGCAGCTGAGCCACCCCATCCATCTGGGCTGCTCAACTCGGGGCAGTAATATAGCAGAGAAATAAATACCTTATTATTTAAACCATTATATTTTGAGGTTTCTTTGATCTAGCTGAGTTAGTTAAACAGTGTGCAGGGGATAAAAAAATAAGGTGCTAACTTTATTATTATTGTTGTTGCTGTTCTGTTGTTATAATCATCATCATCATCATTATTTTAAGTCTATAATGATCCTGGGATAAATCGCCTATGATTCGACACAGAAGTAGCCAGTGCGGGGGGACGGGGAGGGAGACACCACAAAACTATTATAGTGTTTGGTAAACTCCCTTAATTCTCTCATCGTAACATTCAAATGGATGGGGCATTTTAATTTCCTTTTGTCAAATGAGGAAACAAAGTATGAAATAGATTGAGTGTCTTGCCCAAGGTCACAGAACCAGAATGTAGTGAGATTAGGGTGTAAGGTCAATTTTGTCTGATTCCAAAGCCTCTGCCCACTGTGCCATGTATTGGGGTAGTTACCGTTTTGTTTGGATGCATATATTTATTAATATATCCAGACCAACTAAGACTAGAAAGAAAATCCATATCCCAAATGTTCTTTATATTAACCACTTCCAAAGTATCCATAATAATAGATAAAATGGTCCTTTATTTGGGGACATATCTCAATATCAACCTGCTGAAGGGTTTGCACAAAGACAGGGGAATCTGTGATTGGCTGCTCTGTCCCTGGTGGTCACTAGCCACATGTGGCTCTTCGAATTACATGATACTAATATAATAAAAAAACTCCATTGTACCCCCAAATTGGTACTTCCTTAGTGGCACTAGCCACACTGAGCATGTTTACTTGCCACATGTGGCTGGCGGCCACTCCTTTGGACAAGTGCAGATTATGGGGTATTGCCTCTTTGCAGAAAGTTCTACTGGCCATCACTGCTCTCTTCTCTTCTACTGGGTCTGACTTTTTTGGTTTCTATGCAGACTCAAGCTCTTACTGCTTACCTGTGGTGTACCCAAGCAGCATCCAGAGGAAGCTGCCCCACCTCCAGTCTCCTTTATTTAGTTCCCCCATGGCCCCTTCCTTCTTTTTTCCCCCTTCTTGGCTCCCCACCCTCATGACCCTGCCACTTGGGTGTTGGCTGTCATTCCTTCAGCACTAATTGCTTCCCAGCAGGATGGAGCCACGGTCTCCAATGGCATAAAAGCCGAAATAAGAAGGGGAAAGAGCCACGGCCGCGTGTGGAATCTGTCCTCAAAGTGCGGAATCTGCAGACAAACCAAGTTTTCACACTGTCCATATGAACAGTCCCCAAAGTTATTGTGCTCCAAGAATGTTTGTATCTCTTTACTATCCCTGCTAGAACCCAGAGGGAAAGGGGGATGTGAAAACTGCCGGCCACCTCCATTTTTGATAGTATATGTTTCTGTATATGCTTTTCTTTGGGCGTGCATTTTCCCGCCCTGTGGAGAATGTGAAAACCCCACTTAACAGCAAATGCTCTCCACCACACTTGACCATCCTCCTGTTGTTTAAGAAGCTACAGTATGGGAAACCAAAATGTGTCTTTGTGCAATGCTTTTGTTGAGGTTGGGCTCACTTTTTTTTTTTTTTTTAAGATTTTATCCATTTATTTGGGAGAGAGGGCGTGCACAGGGGGAGGGACAGAGAGGGAGAGGGACAAGCTGACTCCACGCGAAGCCCAACACGGGGCTCAATCCCACGACCCTGAGATCAGGACCTGAGCTGAAACCAAGAGTTGGCCGCTCAACCAACTGAGCCACCCAGGTGCCTGAGGTTGGGCTCCCTTTTATTAAGAGAACACAATGGCCAGAGTTTACAAAAGTGGAAGCTCACAGGAAATGGTTCAAACAGTCTGAGCAACTGTGACAACCTGGTGGGATCCATAATCATGGATTAAACTTGAGTCTGCATTTCTGTGGACATCACGGTGTGAAGGACCAAAAGGCGATCGCAATTGCTTGGCTCATGCGGAAGATGTGGGGTGCCATGCTGCTCTTTCAGCGATGTTTCATGAGGCAACTACAGCGGGCCAACCAGGGACTGTGACCTAGGTCCCTACCACCCACCTGTCATCTTCAGGAATAGCCACTCCAGAGATAGAGACGCATGCAGAGATCAGCTCGCTTAGTGTTTGTTCCTTGTCACTGAACTTGTTAGCAGAACAACACATTTTTGGGAAAGTTAATCCCATATTAGAAAACTTGGGACTTTTTAAGTGTTCATCACAAAGGGAGGGATTTGGGGGAAACTGCTCCCTTTTGTTTATATCTAGAACTGGTCCACAGGGTACTTTGTGATTTGGATGTTTAATGGAATAATTGTTATTTGCCTTCCGGAGTGAGAATTTACTTTCTTTGACCCTCCTTCGGAGTTCTTCATTTTAAGATAAGCTCAAATATTGACAGAACTGGGACCAAGATTAAAGAGCTTATAAAATGCATTAGCGTTCTACCAAAGGAAGAAGAAAGAAAAACCAAGGGGCCTCTCCCACAGTAAATAAAAGCGACAGAGGTTCTTAAGAAAACCCTGTAGAATTTCATTCGTGTGTATAATGAAATGGATCAAGTTTACAGTGGTCTGAAGAACAGGATGGATTCTTCACCTTGACACCCTCAGGAACAAACCACAGTATTACCAGAACTCCCTTTTTATTCATTGTGACCATTTTCTTTTCAGTGTGTATCATAATCTGATGCATAATGAAAACCAGCTGTTGCCCCTCAGAGGCAAAGAGCAGAGAGTCCGCCAAGTATTCTAAAACCTGGATAGGCAAGGAATCAGCAGCCCGGGATCTCACGTATTAAGTCCTTAAAGAAAGCTGGAGTTTGATGGGAAGGAGGAGGGGCAGGAAAGATTACTCCGTTGATCATTCTACTTTTTACCAGATAATCAATCATCCACGCGCAGTACGTGTTATCTGAGGCTCCCGATTTTTCTCAATCGAGGGCTGCATGCCCCATTAGCATTTTTAGATTTATCCCAGTCTGGCCAAAAGGAAAAAAAAAAAAAAAAGTGCATCCCATTTATGATAGAAGCAGGATTCAGGATCCAAAATGATGACTAATTATTGATGGGAGTAAATAGAGAATTATCTGGTTCCCAGTTAATATAAATTAATATGTTTAATGTAAGGGTAGGACAGAGCAAAGGGGAGTTCCCATTTCCCCTCGTAAAATATTTACTATTCAGGTCCTCACCAGCTCTACCAGTCAAATATTTACTGTCAAAGTTCAGGAGCAAGGTGAGGCATGTGGCCATTCACAGTGTAATGGTCTGAGCCGGCCAGATTAGAGTCAGATCCCCTACATTTTAGTCCTCATTTAACACCCTGGCTCTCTGTGGCCGTGGAAACAAATCACTGAAGAGTTTTGTCAACTGAGTTATGAAATAGAAATTCTGAGTTTTAGAAAGGCTGTTGACAAACCTATGCATGTATTTTTGAGGTCTTTGAGATTCCATGATAAAAGCAATAACTAAATTGTTTATTTGGAAGGCTTTTATTTACTCATTTGATCACAGATTTTCCGAAACACACACACACACACACACACACACACACACACACACACATCCATTATCTTTAAAATCAACTTGGAATATAACACAGATAGGTAATTTATCTTTAAACATTGTTCATTTTTAGAATATTTTGACCATTCTCAGGGTAAAGGTAACATTTACTCTAGAGTAGAGGGTACACCTTTCTCCAAAGAGCATATGATATAATTTACTGTATGGATTCACGTGTGACTGGGAATTCCCTGTTGATTTCCTCTGATGGCTGACAGTGAGGCGAGGGTGGGGAGAGGTGGGAATATTTAAGGTAAAGCAAAGCAGGGGGACAGAAGAGCAGAAAGAGATCATTCCCTGCCCCCATGCCTGTCTTTTCATCCATTTCATTTGGCCTCCATTTTGATATTAAATTCACATCTAATTTTTTCTTTCAATATCTGTCCAAAATAAGCAAATACGCGCTGTTTGTTGCAACAGGATTTACACGTCTGGAATGACTCAGCTTTCAACACTTCCTAAAGATTTGTGAGTAGGACTCCTGCCCTCTGTCTGGCTTCTAAAAGCAATACAGACCTGAGTCAACTTCCTAATAAAACTGACCAAAACACCTAACTAGAATTCATCTATTCCTCTGAGGAGTATAAACAAAGGCTGTTGGAAAGAATATATCAGTTCTACTACTTCGGTTGGGTAAATGGGAGCCTTTCTCCCGGACATTTCTCTTCTGTTTTAATGTTTTCAACTGCACCAATGCACTAAACAGAGAAAATCCATTCTCAGGACTTTCTGGGATTTGGGTCAAATGTCCCTTGGTTGTCATTCTAATCTTAAAGTCCTTTAAACAAAAGAGCTTTGTCTCAAAACATGGATCAGTTATTTCCTAAATTAGGTGAATAGCTTACCTAAGCTAAGACAGGAAGCCACTTTATTAATGGAGTTCAGAACAAACCCACAACATTAAAACATTTGATATTGCACATAAATACAAAAGGGAAATAAATCTGGCTGAGAACAAGAAAAAGGCCTAAGTCCAACCTCTCTTAAATTCCTTAAAGTTAGGGGGAAAAAAAACTTATGATGGCCCAAATTTCATACTATTTTTCAACTTTTCTTTATCCCTTACACTGTTTTCATTAAAAGCTCATATCTTAAGCACTCTGTCTGTATTTATTGTCCATTTCAAAATAGCTGTGTGGAGGAACTACTTAAAAAAATTCATCAGAAGACCTGAATAAAATAAAGAAAATATGCCTTAGCAGGATTTTGTTTTTAATTGCCCATACTTCTTGTTATGACATGGATTTATTCTTCCTTGTTTCAGAAATACTGGGAAGGGTTGAAAAAAGTCACTATTCCCTCATCGTTACCAGAGCGATTCTGCACATTTATCTCCATGCATTTCCCCGGATTCACAGCTGCTTCAGACAGAATGCCCAGAAGTTTTTCTAAAAAATGTCAGAAAGAAAGAAAATGATTCAATGGAGGGCAGTCTCCTGGTCTCCTGACTGATGGTAATTCCAATATGTAGCATGCCAGCATTTTCTAAAGTATGTTTGCAGATCACCTTGCATGAGAATCTTTTTTTTTTTTTTAAAGAACTTACTATGCACACACTTTACCTTAGAATTCCTGAGTCTTCAAGAGAGTGAGGCCAGGAATTCTGTCCTTTGAACTAGCTCTCCAAATGATGGTTATGCATGCTAGATTTTGACAACCATTGGAATTGCATAAAACTATATCAAAACACAATTTCAAGCAAAGGTTTGAAGCATGAAACAAGAGATGAATAAATATGGTTATGACGAAACAAAGAGGAAGCCATATAACCACAGATACCATAACCAAAGTTAACGTAATCCACAACCAATAAGAGATTAGTATTCGGTACAATGATCATCAAGTTAATAAGAAAATGGAATACAACGCAGGAGAAAAATTGGGCAAAATATTTGAAAAAAGCATTTCAAAAAAGAATATGGAGAGATGTTCAATTTAACTGGCAATCAGGGAAATGCAAATTGGAGGGGGAGACGAACCACGAGAGACTACGGACTCTGAGAAACAAACAGGATTCTAGAGGGGAGGGGGCTGGGGGGATGGGTTAGCCTTGCGATGGGTATTAAAGAGGGTGCGTATTGAATGGAGCACTGGGTGTTATACGCAAACAATGAATCATGGAGCACTACATCAAAAACTAATGATGGAATGTATGGTGATTAACAAAACATAGTAAAATTAAAAAAAAATTTAAAAATGCTATTTACAAAACTGCAAAAATCAAGAGGCATGGTATGA
The DNA here is from genome assembly GCF_009762305.2 of Zalophus californianus. NCBI lineage: Eukaryota > Metazoa > Chordata > Mammalia > Carnivora > Otariidae > Zalophus > Zalophus californianus. The sequence goes on along the minus strand of NC_045610.1, from coordinate 53,127,083 downwards.
TCATTCCTGATCAGAAAGCAGGAACTTTCCCAAACCTACTGAAGCATAAATTGGTTCTACCACTTTGGAAGGAATGTGGAAATATCCAGCAAAACTAAAAATGTGCATGCCTATAACTCAGAAAGTCCATTTCTAGGTATAGAGTTTATAAAAACAACAACAAACACTCAGCCACATTGATACATGCATGAGACTACTCAAGATAACTCTGCTTATAATTGCCCCAAGTCAGAAATGACCTAAAAGTTCATTGAAAGGTACAAGGCAAATGAAATATGGGATTTTTATATGACAGAATAATGTATGACACTTAAAAGACATGAACAAGAGACATATATATCAGAATGAATAATTTTCAAAAACTAAATCGAGTGAAAAATTAAGTTACAGAAGGAAAGGAACATTATTTTATTACTTATGTAAAAGAGAAAGCACTGTGTGTGTACATGCGCATACAGAGACATGATAAAAATGCATGTATGTTCGTAACTTTATTGTAGATTGTAAGGTTATAAACCAAATTCATTACAGCAATTGCTTCTGGCATAGGAAAGACAAATGGGACACAGGAGAGAAAGTTCAATTTTTGAATATCATCAATAATAAAGTAATACTAACATTTTTTATTTGCTGAGTGCTTTATGCAGATCACATTTAATCTCGTAACAACCCCATAGGGTAATGCTACTAATATCCTCGTTTTTTCAAATATGGGTTCTCAAATGTTTCATTTCTTGTATTTATACACACACACACACTTTTAAAGGGCAGTGAAACTGCTCTGTATGATATTGTAATGGGTACATGTCATTATGTTTTCATGCATACCCATAGAATGTACACCACCAAGAATGTAAACTACAGACTTTGGGTGACTATGCTGGGTCAATATAGGTTCATCCTTGTTTTTTTCTTTTATTTTGTTTTTAAGATTTTATTTGTTTATTTGTCTGAGAGAGAGCACAAGCAGGGGGAGCAGCAGAGGGAGAGGGAGAAGCAGGCTCCCCGCCAAGCAGGGGGCCCGATGCGGGGCTCGATCCCAGGACCTCGGGATCATGACCTGAACCGAAGGCAGACTGAGCCACCCAGGCGCAAACAACACCTGATTCTCAGAAGTGTAAGTGACTTAACAGAGAACAACGGACGGAGAATTGAAACTGGTTTGTCTGACTTCATAGCCTGTTGTTAACCTCTACACTGGAAGCATTCGTGTGGTTCCATCACTACCTAAAACATACAGATATGAAATTCAGTCAAGAGGACAAACGGTGAGTCTGAGATGGATAAAGATATATATTAGGAAGAAAGAAAGAGAGGGAGAGAGAAAAAGAGATTGAATTTCAATCCAAATCCCTTATTTAGTATTTTTTCCATAAAAGAAGTAAGCTAATACCTTTCTCAGAAAATATTGTAAACATGACTCTACACATTACTGATTCATTAAAAGTCAAACTCAGGAAGAAATCTGGCCTTCGATTCTTTCTTCCTGCCTACTCTCAGAGCTCCAGTTGCTCTTCCAAAAATTTGTTCCAACAGCTGAATGCTGAAATTTTTCCCAATTCCATTTTTCTCCTTTTTAAAATGTCATTCTTGTTCTTTCAATTTTGTAGCCCATTATTGGAATAGAAATTATTCCATAAATGCATTAAGACATCAAGACTTCCTCCTTTAAATAGTGTCCAGTATTTGTGTATGACTTGAGGACAAACGAAATGCTCTCTTCAAAATTCCTGTTTCCCAGCGCTCAGAGCCTGCTCTAGACAGTCAGTCATTCATCCGTCTTACCCTCTCCTCTTAGTTGTTCTTTGCTTTTGAATCTGATCACGGAATCCTATTATGGAAATTACTGACCACTTTGAATGTCTTAATCCCTAGGGGCTAGTCAACCCCTCCCAACATCCAACAGGAAGCAGAAATGAACAAAGAAAGAAATCTGAGAGCCTCTACTTTTCTTCGCCTCTCTTTGGAATACTGCAGATGTATCACTTTGCAAGCAAAAACCAAAAGCTCCAGGTCCCTATTAGCTTTGCCAGGGGAGTTAATTCAGTCGATTCTGTACACCCACGTCATAGTTTAGTGAGCAACAAGTCAAATCTGTATGATGCTGAAGGAATGTACCTTTTGTTTTCAACGTGAAGGAAAATGGTTCAGACAAGTGCTCAGTAGCTTTGTTAATTACCCTCCAAAGAATGGAAACAGTTATGATAAGGAGACACCGCCATACTGTTGTTGCATATTCAAAACTCAGGTCAGGTGTGTTACGTTTAACATGTTGTCTAGAAGTTGTGGCAGATGGCCACAAAGGTGATGAAGGATAGTCCAGGTCCATAGGAGACAAACACACGGGGGGAATTAGCTTCAGCAGTGTCTGTTCATGGAACGCATCAAGTTTGTGTGGTCCCTTGCTCTCCATGTACTTATTTTTTAACCATGTTATGCAGGATTGTCTACTTAATTAGGCTCCCTGAAAGACTGGTTTTATTTTAAGGATACACATGTATCAGAACGACACAGAACCAACTTGCATCTCTTCCCATGGCTTGGATGATCTCTCTTTGTGCTATCTCAGTTCCTCTAGGTGTGCCTTTTCCATCTTGCTCTTAGTAACAACTGGCTGATTATCTCTATTTCTTCTGGCCAAATCCCAGTAAAAACCAATCTTACTGATTCTCTACTTAGCATTAGCCCATTTGGTCAGGTCTCTTTGTGCTGAAGTTGTCTCCTGGACTTGCCTGACGCCAGATCCCTATTTTCCTGGTATGGCCAGTAGCTGGGCTGGTGCAAATTTTAAAAAGCAAATTTATGAACATCCTGATACCATTTCTCTAAAACATAAAAATATTAAAAATAGCCACATGCTGATCTAAATGCTGTATGGTTGATCACATTCTCTTTTTTTCCCTTCCCGGTTTTCGACTCCCCCTGAACCTGTTCATAATCATAATGGAAACTTCTAGTCATTTGCCTTATCCTCTTCTCCCCAGTCCTTCTGAACCCCCTGAGCTTCATTTGGCCATGTTCCCAGTTGTAAACCAGTGACAGGCATTTTAAACATGCTATCACCAGAAGCCACTTTCATTTCATCCCTCACTTCCTTGATTCTCCTATTTCAACTTACTGACAAAGAAAATTCATCCATTATAACATCTTGCTGCATTTCAGCTCTCCATCACAGAATTTCTCTCTTAAACCAGCAAGTCTTTTCTAGCCCTTTCTCTTGTTTGTTTTTGGTGGTGTTCTTATTTTGGTGTTGTTGGGTATATATATATATATACACCTTTATTGTTTTTCAAAACCACATTTTTACCTGGGCTCATTCCTTCTTTTCCTATTACCTCCAAATTACATTCCATTTTGTTACCTCCTGTTTGCTTCCATATAACCTGTCTCTTCTGTTTTCTAGTTGGTCTCCAGACTTCTCCTGCTCGGTATACACACATGTTCCTTTTTGTTTTTAAAGATTTATTTATCGGGCGCCTGGGTGGCTCAGTCGTTAAGCGTCTGCCTTCGGCTCAGGTCATGATCCCAGGGTCCTGGGATCGAGCCCCGCATCGGGCTCCCTGCTCCGCGGGAAGCCTGCTTCTCCCTCTCCCACTCCCCCTGCTTGTGTTCCTCCCTCTCTCGCTGTGTCTCTCTGTCAAATAAATAAATAAAATCTTTGGAAAAAAAAATAACAAGAAGAAACACAGGTGAAAATTTAATAGACAAAACGGTAAAAGACTAAATTTCTATGTAGAAGATTAGGGCAATTGCTTACCTGACAACAGTCTCCCCTTTGCCAGGTCTTAAGAAACACAGATTCCTCCGTCTTCCTGCAGTGGGCTCACTATTGGCCAGTAGACTTCCCGATTCCATAGACCCCTGATAAGGGCTTTCATCTCTTTGATTCCAATCCGGTTTCATGTCTAAGTTTCTTTGTTCTTCTCTGCTGAGGTTTTACAGAACCGTGGAATTATCAAAAGCAGTAGTGTCTTTACACAGCAGTATCAAAAATGTGGCCCGATGGGCTGGGTTAAATTGAGTTTTCTCCTAAAATTCATGTCCCCCTGGAACTTTAGAAGGTAACCTTACTTAAAAATGAGCTCTACAGATACAATTAGCTAAGACAAGGCCATACTGGATTGGAGTGAGTCCTAAGTCCAGTTTGCTGGTGTCTTTATAAGAAGGCCGTGTGAAGACACAGACTCACAGGGGAATATATCATGTAAGGACGGAGGCAGAAATTTGAGTGATATGTCTATAAGCCAAGGAAGACTAAGGATTGACACAACCGCCAGGAACTAAGAGAGAGGCATGGAATAGATTCTTCCTGCCGACACCTCGACTGGGGTCTTCTAGCCTCAAGACTGTGAGGAAAAATTTTTTGTTGTTTTAAACCACCCAGTGTGTGGTATTTTGTTATAGCAACTCTAGGATAAGTGAATCTAAGATTCTAAGCTACCCACTATCTGACCCCAACATAACTTTTCAGAATCGTGTCCTGTTAGATCTGACTATGTGAGTATAGTTTGGCCGAACTGGACAATTTGTAAAGCTGAACAAAACATTCACTTTCTCACTTCTGAAACTATGCCACTTCTTCAGCTTGCCGGGGGGTTGGGGGTCTTCCATCTCCACTTACAAAATTCAGTCAACCCATAGGATCTGAGAACTGACATCTAGTTTAGATCAGAATGCATCTTCTACACCTCTCTTTGGGCTCTTTTTTGCCCCCGATACAGCCCAGAAGGTCACAACCATATCCTTTTTGTGACAGAGTTTTTAAAGTTTTCCTGAGAGCCTGTCTCCCTACGCTGCTTCCTCCGACCCTCACCATCTCTGGAGGGTCCTTCTTTTCTCTGTCAACATGGCCCACAAACGACTCTAGGAGAATATGTCTGAGAAGCTTCTGTGAGGGCCAGTGTGGACATAAAAAGCCAACTCCTGGTATCATCTACTCTCCTTGATCAATACTAATTTCTTTGCCTATTGTAACTTCACAGCACCCTCTGCCTCCATTACTCTGTCACGGTCTGCCTTAAGCTGAAGCTAGTTGCACAAAAATTTTGCATTGCTCCCATAACTGATTAAAACTCTTTTCTTAAAGGCAGGCGCCAGCTTTCATTCTGTTTGTATACAACACAATGCCTTCAGTAATGAATTCATTCAATACCATTTATTTCCAGCCCACAATATAGCGAGAACATTTCAAAGTACTTAGTTGGTGTTTGGTCAACATGCCCTGGATCAAAATGAATGATATTTGAAGCTTTCCTTATTTTTTTTTTTTTTTTAATTTTAACCTGTTGAAAAATGAGCCTAGACCTTTCTTTGCTTTTGCTCACCTACCCTTCTGGTTAAATTATTTGATATCAGACACCACTGACATCCCTCCTTTTTCTTTGAAACAGGAAACAACGCCAAGAATACATTAATCTAAACCCACACACTTCTAAATCTCAAAGAACAGAGAGCAAAGGAAGCTGGAGAGAGGCCAGAAGTGACCAACTTTATCCCCTCCTTCTGTATTGTACCCCCCTATGTCTAATCTTCCCTACCCTACTAGGTGGCTTAGGAATTTTATCCATTCTTCAGACTGGAAAAGGAAATAGGGGCTGGAACTAGGTGTGTACAAATTGTTGAAAAGGCTTTCTGTGGATTTTTGAAGATGGAGCTAGGGTATCATTGGTAGAGACCCGCCAGAGCCTCTACTTTGAAAACGAAGGTTCACACTCATTCTCTGGCATCAGTCCTATCAGCAGAATCACTAAAGCCAAGACCAAGAAATAAATAAGTAATCTCTCTGCGCAGGGAGGCTAGTAAACAAGGCAAACACTGAGTTCTGCCAAGAGGAGGAAGCCCATAAGCCAGGCAACTGCTGAACATGTTGCCAAAAAGAAGAGGCTTCCACATGAATGACTAAAGCTTTCAAAAAAGTAAATCAGATTCAAGAGCAGTCAATCTCCTGCAGCATGTCTGGGGCAGGGAAATTGGCCTCCAAGCACTGCCGTGTTAGATCCGTTGTTCTGTTAGATCCGTTGTTCATTTACATCAGATTCCTGGAGGACCTTGTACATTTCTCAGATAACCAGACCCGATCTCAGACACCCTATCCGAATCTCTGATACTGGCCTGCAGATTTGTGATTTCATAAGCTGCCCCAGTGATTCCCATACGAGCTTAAGGTGGAACCACCTCTTTCTGGCTCACATATCTTCTGCCGTTACTAAATGTGGACCTCAGGCCAGTTTCTTAAATTCTGAATCCGATTCTCTCATCTCTAAAATAGAGATAATAATAACACCTTATCAGCGGTCTGTCGTGAGAATCGAATAAAATAGTGCAGGTAAGGGGCCAAGCTGCAGGACCCTCACCCAGTAAGCACGCAGGAAATGTCTGTGCTTGCTATTACTCCTGCAGGAGAGGCTCACTGCCTAATGGATGGTGGCACATACAAAATGCCCCTCAACCCTTGAATCAGAAATTCTATAGTATTCATTCTCATGGTAAATCTCGATTGCTGTATCAGCCACTTCCGGAAAGAGATAAAGATGACGTCTTGTTAATACTAAATTTATTTGTGGAAATACTCTTAGAGTGTTTGATCCTCAGGAAGTTATCATCCCCAGTGATTTTATGAGTGTACTGAGAGTAAATTTTAGGGGCCGCGCAAGAGAAAAGCAAATACGAATGCTTCTCTGCTGTTCTGAGATCAAAGAGCCTGAGTGACGTGACCACGTCCCTACAGAAAATGTCAAATACCACCCTGCTGATAAGGCTGAGCGCGTCCCTTAATGCCTGCTCCGGCTCTCGGCGGGCGAGGAATATGTTGAAGTGTTTAAGAATTATTTTATGACTCTAATAGTCGTCGTTTCTTTAGTGACTCAGGTCTACACCTGTAACACTCAGGTTTTTGGGGTGTTTTTCATTTATTTATTTATTTATTTAAATCAAGGAACCTCATTTTCCTTGGAGGCTCCTAAATAAGAGATTGAAATAATAAAAATGGAGAAACTCTGTAAAGAAGGCTTCTGTTGGCACTATTGAACTCTGCGCCCCCTCAGCTATTAAAACAGACACTCTGCTGAGTTCCCCAGAACCGGAAATCCCAGCTTACAGTAGGCACTTACTCGGTGATCAAGGGGGCGCCTGTACCTTTGTGCCCATGCGCACATGCAATGACCACCCCCCCCCCCCCATACCCAGTGATCCCTTCCCTATGGTCTTCCAGCAGTCTGTTCGTTAGGATTTGGAAATGGAACTGTGGAGAGCTCCATCATTTAGAAATAATTAGTACATTTACTAGTAATTTCTAAATCACACCAGCTGCAAGAGGGTGGAGCATTTTGCTTCCTGTAAGAGTTTTAACAAAGCAACTTACTGCCATCCTTTGATAAGAGAATGCTTTACAGGACTTAGAACCTGGTCAGATCCCAATAGCACAGATTCCAGCTCTGAAAAGGTTTTAAAAAATAGTTGAACTGTGCACTATTCCTCCCCCCAAAAAGTGTCTTATGTTTTTCCAGTGACTATGAATGTTTTCTTTATTTTTTTATTTTTCTCTGTCAGTTTGATTAAAATTAAGTTCCATGGCAAACATATAAGAATTCAAAGTAAGAAGAGGCTTGTTAAATGTGTATCTTTGAATATCATGATGCAGGCCTCAAAAACAATATTAAAATTTCACTGTCACACTTACGTCCATGTGATTTACATAACTTCCCTTTTACTATTAATTATCAGGGAAAAATTGTCTCATCGTGTGTAGGGACATATGTTGACACTTATTAATTTAAACACCTACCATAATATTTAAATATATAATTTATCGGGAAAAATTCTAAACAACTATATTAAAACATGGGATTTTCTCAAAGGAAAATGAATAAAAAGTATTCATCACCCTGTCTCCAGAAATCATCTAAAGTAATGGTACCCAATAGATCCATAATGAAAGCCACATATGTAATGTTAAATGTTCTGGTAGGTAGCCAAATTTTTTAAAGGTAAAAAAGAACAGGCAAAATTAACTTTTTATTTTTTAATTTATTATTATTTTTTTAAGATTTTATTTATTTGACAGAGAAAGACACAGCGAGAGAGGGAACACAAGCAGGAAGAGTGGGAGAGGGAGAAGACAGCTTCCCGTTGAGCAGGGAGCCCGATGCGGGGCTCGATCCCAGGACCCTGGAATCGTGACCTGAGCCAAAGGCAGACGCTTAACTACTGAGCCACCCAGGCACCCCCATAATTAACTTTTAATGTTTCATTTAATCCAATATGTTCAAAATATCATTTAAACATGTAATCAATATTTTTAAAAATCTTATTATATCTTCAAAATCTGGGGTGTCATCCCTACATACAGAAGGTCTCACTTTTACAAGCCACATTTCAAGTGCTCAGTAACCACACTTGGGATAATGGCTACTCTACTTAGTAGTGGAAGTTTAAAGAATTTTTTTTTAAAGGAAAAAATAAGAAAGCCAGAGAGAGCCAAAATGATGACAAGACTTAAATTATATATATAGAGAGAGGACATTGATCATTTATGGCCTTATTCTTAAGTCTCAAAGAATAAAACACAGAGAATAAACTCATTTATGGTTATTAGAACACCAGTCTATGTATGAAATACAGCTCTGCTTCAATTGCATGGAACTGAAAAGGTCCACAGGATGCAGGATTTTCAGTACTAAAACCAGGGCAGTCCTGGCCAAACTGGGATGGTTGGTCACTCTAGCTCAGGATAAAGAGATGCAAGAAGTTCAGCTTGATGGTGATAAAATGTTCATGTTGCAAGATTGATAGAAAATGTAATTAAATGATTAGATGGGGCAAGGTTTTGGTGGGTCTTGAAACACAAGTAGGGGGATGTGAAAAACAACATGAGAGACTAATTGTGAACAGAATTAACAAATGTGAAAAAACACTGGCCGATGAGTCAAAAGACTTGAGTTTTAGTTCTGCTCTACCACCAACTCCGATCCTTTCACCACCTTCATCTCTAAGGGGCCCAGTGGTCTCACTTGTGAATGAGAAGGCTATAGCAGATGACCTCTCCAGCCTTGTGTGGCTGGCCTCTGTTGTGATTCTGTTGGAGATAAGAAATCACAGAAGGCTTTTGACCATACTGGTGGTCCAAGATGAGTCTGAAAGGTATATATGCAGTTTAGAAGGTTTCTCTATCATCTTGGAAACATTTTCTTACTCTCTCCAGTACCATTACTTGAAAGTCTTCTAGGGACACAAACTGATAATGTATACTTTCATTTCTTCCATTAAGAGTGGGATAAATCTGTAGGCAGTGGGTTTCTGAGTTATCTGGGGATAATGCCCAAAATCCAGTTGAGTTGGGGTTACTTTTTCATCACTTCCAAAACATTAAAGGTGTCAAGATACAACTATTTCCAAGAATTCAGAAGGAAGATGACAGACTACACCCATGAGCACCTTCCTGAATACATACTTTCATGAGTTACTGCCTCACTAACAGAGCCCCAAGCTAGAATTTTCAGTGCTGCTTTCAAAAGGTGGTTTTGACATCAGAAACTAGGAAGAGAAAAGGAACAACCAAGAAAGGGAAAATGAGTGCGAAAGCTATAAGACACACTCCCTAGAGCCAAATGACTCAGGCTTTACCCTGTCTGAATTCACTTCCTTTCTATTTATGGCTTAACCATGAAACTTTTAGCTAGTATCTCCTACGTAAAAAGCTTATCTATTGGCTTCCTAGATCCCGTTGGCAGAAACTCAACTCTAAACTTAGTGTTTATAACCAACAAACATTTAATGCTAGACTTTAGCTTCTTGCCAGAATATAAGTATCGTTATAAATCTTCATGGAAGGAAGAAAAAAAAATGAGTACTTTGGAAATTCATTCAATGAGAGTATGCATGCAAAAGAATGATAGATCATATTCTACCTGTTTAAACGAAAAGGAAGAAACACCTTAATTACACTAATGGCTTACTTTTTTTTTTTTCATATAACTACTAGTCTAAAGTTTTTCTTTGCTGCTAATTTTGTATGAAACATATTCGTGCTAAATATTCCCTTACTATACACCTAGAGATGTTTATTTACACAGATGCAGGGTATTTGAATCTAGGGGGAGAGGGTCACTGAAGCCAGAACTCAAGGCCAACCCCTCTCCAACAGTAATTTGTAGGTTTTCCTACATTTAGTGGTTACAAAGGAGCCTTAGACTCTGTTGGTCATGACCAATACTGCACCATTATTTTATAGGAAATTTTAGAAAAAAGAATCCTTACTCAGAAGCCATTAAATATTTTAATTCACTTTAGGTGAGTATAGGGGTGGTGGTAAGGAAGGGGTGGAGGTAATCTGGGTGGTGTCACATAAATGAGACCAAATTCCCACAGAAGGGAACTGCGTGTCCAGTTTCTTTATCTAAGCCATGAAAACAAACTTGTGTCTGGGTGTAAAATAAAGTAAGTTCATAATAAAATAAATTAGGCAATGAGCCGAATTTAGAATTGATTTCCTTTTTTGTTTTGTTATATGAAGACCTCTATGTAAACATATTTAAACAAAATCAAGATATCTGCTTGTATGCACAACGTATAATTTATATAATGAAATCTATGTGAGTTTCTGCAAACAAAAATGTTCATGCAGATGATGTTCATATTGAGAATCATAAAAAAAGGGTGAGCTGGGAAATGTGGATTTTCAGGATGTGTGAAAGTATGATTTGAAAGGTAGCCTAGCAATTAGATCTTCCATGCATTAGTTTCTGTCTCCTCCACCACTAGCCGAATATCCTAAGAAAATAAGGTAAGACGTAAAAAAAAAAAAAAAAATCTTAAAATGATGTTAATGTTCTGATTAAAAAGAAACAAGGGGAAAAAGACCAAGGAAATAAATCTGATTAGGCAAACAACTCTTACATATATGTGGGGAAAGAAAATACCATTTCATTGGGATGGTAGCTTGATCGAGGACCTGATTTGATCATTAAGTTTATATCCTCCTCTTAAAAATTTAGCCCTAGAGCAGTTTTTAATGAATATGTGGATGGAAAAATAATAATATGTTTTATTTCAGATGCAAGCTAAAATATCCGTGGGTTTTTAGGTGTTTTCCATAGAATCCCAGTGGAGAGAAAAAGTTTGAGAATCTATAGCATGAAGACGACAATGATTTATCAGAATTTTGATTTGAGGTTGATATAGTTGGTATAATATTTTAGCCTCTTTTCAAGAAATTGGGTGTTTCATTCCATGGCTCAAGCATTCAGAAGCCTGCACAGCTAATTTTATGGGTGAAATAAGCATATTCAGTTTCAGTTATTTGCTTTCAATGTACAGAAATAATTTTATTTCCAAGGTTCTGTCACTAACTCTTTCCCCTTAGCTAAGAAGTAAAAATAATATATTGTTATAATTGGCATTCAGTTGTAGCTTTTTTAGAGCTCATAATATTAATTTGATTTGACTAAAACACAAAACTTTCTCAACTGGAGATTCTGTTGGAGTTGTGGTAACAAAAAGATGAAAGAGTTAACAAACATTCATATCTAAGATATACCAGGATGAAAAATTCTAAAATGTTTTAAAATATTTAAAACTAGAAATATTAAAAACTTACTCCTTACCCTCAAGTTAATCTCCTACACATAACTGCAGAATGGAGAGAAATCATGCTGGAAAGAAAAAAAGAAGAAATGAGATTAGGTATGTGGACAATTGCTTGGGGCCAAAGAGAGTATAAAAGTCCTAGTAAAATAGAAAAAGCATATCCCAACTATACCTGATGATGTTTAGCAAAATGCAAATGAGCCTGTAATTATGTATCTGTTTCTACATCTTCTTCCTACTTCTTAACCAATATTACCATGTTAGAATCTTTGTAGTCCTATAATGATGCGGGAGGTTCCATCTGACTTTCTACCTTGGAAAGGCTTTGGGATGTGACTTCCAACCCAGTTAATACCCTTCCCTGCCCCCTGGTGGTTGCCAAAGTTACAGACCAGGTTTGCCAGTGAAGGTAAATGCCATCAGCCCTTTATCACATGGTACTTTCTTGGTAGCTGTCTTTGTTCCAGCTTTCCCATAAATTTTGGCACAGTCACTCCTTAATATCTTGTCAGTGTTGCTATGTGCTGACATGTTTCAGCAACAGAGCCAGTAGGGTACAGAAATAAGCCCACTCATATATGGAATCATTGATATATGACAAGACGACCTGACCAGTTACTTAGAAAAGAGAAATTAGCACTGAAAAGCACTGAACGACTGGTCTGCCCTTAGAAAATAATAAAACTCTCTCTCAGTTTTACACCATTTATAACAAGTAATGGCAGATGTCGTTTAAGATTTAAATGTAGACTTCTGTTCCTAGTAATAGGCTAAGTTGTTGAGACCAAATCTCTTGCTGAAAGCAGATATTGACTAAATAGATTTTATACTAGTAATACTAGTCACTTCATAGTATTTAATTCATTAGAAAAATGTAGCAATTCCAAATGTATGTGGACTAAAGGACATGACTTTAAGATACAAACATGCAAACATACAAAATAAGCATAACTAAAAGAAAAATGAGCAAATTCATAATTAAAGTGGGGGGTTATTGCTTATCTGTCTGGTAATTGTCTTAATATTGGAAATATTTCAACTCTTCAGAATTGATCTTTAGATTTATGCAATCCCAATAAGAAAAAATTTTTTTTTCCTTTGGTAGACCTTGACAAGCACAATTTGAATTTACATGAAATTGCAACAGATCATAAATAGTTAAGAACTCTTAATGAAGGACAGGTGGGAGAACTTTCTCTTCCTAATATCAAACCTTATTTTAAAGCTATAGTAATTAAAGCAATGTGGAATTTACACAGAGCTAAACATATAGATCAATGCAAAAGTATTTGACAGCTCAACAATAGACCATATATGGGGCGCCTGGGTGGCTCAGTCATTAAGTATCAGCCTTCAGCTCAGGGCATGATCCCAGGGTTCTGGGATCGAGCCCCGCATCGGAGTCCCTGCTCCGCAGGAAGCCTGCTTCTCCCTCTCCCACTCCCCCTGCTTGTGTTCCTGCTCTCGCTGTCTCTCTCTCTCTGTCAAATAAATAAATAAATAAATAATCTTTAAAAAAAAACAAATAGACCATACACACACACACACACACACACACACACACACACACACTTCATGTACGACAGAGGTAGCATTGTACAAGGATAGAAAATACACATTTAAAGATGCTTTGTATTTTAATTTACTAATTATATCATTCTTACGTATTTTTTTATTTTTTAATTCCAGACTTTTAGGAATGTTGAAATATCAGTACTTTCCCAAATAGCCTTCAGTCAGATGCTCCAAATGTTAACATTTTTTAACACACACGCACACCCACACACTCACTCACTCCCCGAATAAATCACACACAAAGGGATATGACTCCATTCATATGCGTTCAAAGACAGATTAAAGTAAACTCTATCACTTAAAGGTACACACATAGGCAATAAACCATGAAGAAAATGGAAATGATTTTAATGTAAGTCTGGATGGCAGTTTTCTCAAAGGGCAAGATGGTCAGAGAAGGGAACCCAAGTCTCCTGAGGGGATGATGATGTCCTTTCTTTCTTTATTTGAGGGAAGGCAATGTTATATATATTTAATTAGAGGTGGTTCACATTACGATAAATATATTTTATTCATGTTTCCACATATAGTACATTTCACAATAAAACGAAAAAAAAACATTTAAAAGAAGAAAAGTAGAACTTTAAAAACTGTAACCAGATTTATCAGTCCTTTAATAACCTGCTTTATCAACGATATCTTTTGTCAGTAAATATCACCCTTAAGATTTTATCACAGGAACATTTCTGGTCTCAAGTTTTTTAGAGATAATTATTCGCTGATAGTAGTGGAGTGCCTATTTGCCATGTTATTTATCAAAGTTAAATAATTACTCATCTCTTGGCTAGACAGGTGTTGAAAAAATACATAAGACAGGCTTTGGCCTGGAGAAATAATCTTAACAGATAAACATAATATCAGTGACTTAATGAGAAACTACTTAAACACATAAGGAACACCTGCTAAATCTTCACCAGGCCACTCCCCAACCTCCCAGTTCTGTACCCAAATTCTCTGCCCTCTTGGGACTCTGCAAGCGAACTATTAATGCTCCAATCCAACTCTTGCTCTTGTACTATCAATTTTCTCTTTCAATAGCATTTTCATCATAATTCAAACATGTTGTTATTTCTTGCGTCTTGGGAAAGCTAACTGTTCTCCTATAGAGCAAAATTTCAGGAAACAATTCCTTGTATTCAATTTGTATCTTTCCATATTATTTTAAACTCACTCAGACAAGGTTTTTGCCCCCACTCCTCCCCTAAAACTTCTCTTGTCAAGATCTCCAGAGACTCAATGTCGCTAACATCCATTATCAATGGTTAGTCCTCAGCTCATGTGATCTGTCACCATGCCTTTGGCACCGTTGGTCACTCATCCTGGAAACACTTTCATTGCTTGGTTTCCATAATATCACTCAACATTTTTTTTTTAACTTTTTTCATTAGCTGCTCATTATCAATCTTCTTTGGAACTTCTTTTTATTCCCCTCAACCTGGAAACACTGAATATGTCCCTCACCCCCCATGCCCAAACCATGGGTTTTCTTTTCTTTCTTTTTTTCCTATCCCCACTCAATCTCTTGGTGATTTCAGCAAGTAGCATGGTGTAAATACCACCCGTATGCCAAGGATCCCCACATTTACATTTCTAGCCCAGGCTGTTCCACTTAACCCCAGACAACTACTCAACACCTCCATTTGGATGTCTAACAGACAGAACTACTGGAATTTCCCCCAAAAGCTTCTTACCACCTTACCATCTCAGCCAAATCACAACTCCATCCTTCAGATGTCTTTATGTCATTGTAGATCCCTCCTTTTCTTTCACGCCCCATGTCCAATCTGTCAGTTCATACTGTCGGCATTTTCTACTCTCTCTATGTAACGTCTGTAGTATTGTCTTAAATTATTGAAGTAGATTCCAAATTGCTCTTCTTACTTCTACTCATATTTCTTCAAAGTCTGATCTTAATCCTACAAGTTGTAGGGTGTTTCTAAAACTTAAAACAGATCATGCTCCTCCTCTGCTCAAAACCTTTCAATAGCTTCCCATTCCATTCAGAGTAAAAGACAAAGTCTTGAATGGCCTACTAAGCACTCTGTGATGTAGTCAGTCTCCAGCCTCACCACCCACGTGGGCACTCGGGCAGAGCCAGACAGATCACAAACTCCATTGCTACTCACGGGATAGGCACGCTTCCACATCAGGACATTTGAGCTTCGTCCTCCCTGGCCTGAAACATTCTTCCCCCAGATTTCTGGGTGGTTCACTCTCTTGCCTCCTTTGTTTAAATACCACCTGTTCAGTGAGACCCCTTATTTAAAAATTGCAAGTCCCCACCCCCAGAACTCCCAGTCTCCCATACCTCGCTCTATTTTGCCAACATATAACACAAACCATCCTTTACTTATTCATTTTTAGTTTTTCTACACTTGGAAAAGTGTCTCCTTTTTTGGTCACTAATGTTTCCCTAGCTCATAGAAGAACATTCTACATATAGCATATGCTCAATATATATTTGTTCAGTAAATTAATTGTATTGCTTCATATAAGCTGTAAGTGTTTTAAGAGTTTGGAGAAGAAGGGGACAAGTATTAGCCAGAGGAGTTAGAGTTTTGAACATACATAACTCCTGCTTGTATTTCATGTGCCATATGTGGTTGAGATCAAGCAGAAAGAAAAACACCTATATTGGATGGAGGTATGGAAAATAGAGTTGAGAAGAGAGACCTTCTCCCTTCAGAATAAAAGTCATGGTTTCTGCATGGTCCCTTGTCACCAGTTTGAGATATAAAATAAGGATCTGTTTTTTCTTTTTTCCTGTTTTCTTTCTCTCACTCTCTCTCTTTTCCCTCCCTCCCTCCTTTCCTTCTTTCCTCTCTTCCTTCCTCTCTTTCTTTTCTTTTTCTTCCTTCCTTCCTTCTTTCCCTCCCTCCTTCCTTTCTCTTTCTTTCTTCCTTTCTTTCTTTCTTTTTCTTTCTTTCTTTCTTTCTTTCTTTCTTCCTTCCTTCCTCCCTTCCTTCCAAGGTTCCAATCTTCCATCAAACATTTCTTGAAGAATTATTTTCCTTCCTAAGGTCCTTTTCCCATGATGAGTTGAAGACTATGAAAGAGTTGTCTACTTAAACCTGGATTTTTTTCTTACTATTTGGTTAGACACATGGTTCCAGAATAATAACATGTACTTTCTTTCTTAGAACTACATGTACTGATTAAGTTCTGACTAATGGGATATAAGAGAAATTGTGTGTGTAACTTCTAGGAGACATAATGAGGTCTAGGAAATGTCATTAAAGAATGGGAGCATGCCCTTTGGCCTCCTTTTTCATCCTCAGGCAGTATGAAATGCAAAATGATGGCTGGGCTTGAGAAACATCTTGTATCACAAGCTGGTAGTCAGTTATGAAAAATGGCAGAACAACACAAGAGAAAAACCTAGGGTTCCCAATAATTAAGAAGCTGCCAAAGCATCCCTGGGCTGTCCACCTGTACTTTCATGTGACCAAAATGAAGCCTCCATATTGTTTAAGCCACTAATAATTTGGTTGTCTGACATTTGCTTTCAAATTTAATCCTAAACACTATCGTTAAAAGGTCTCATTATACCTAAAGATGAAACTTCTTTTCTCAGACATCATATAAAAATATAAAACAACCAATAAGGCAGAGTTACCAAGCAAGCCATATGAAAACTGACCTTGGAGTTAGAGAAGAGTCCTAGAAACCCTCTGCCATGCCAGTCCTTAACCCTTTAATTTGTAGATCTTGGAGAGGTCAGAGTGACACTAGGAGTGTGGCCGGTCTGTTTACAACAGACATGAAGATTTCAAGGAATTTGGAGAAGGCTCTTTATCAACGAATATATGAGTGTTTCAATATTGTAGCAGCATAAGTGGTTCTGAATGTGAGGATCATCTCAATATCAGCTCCCTCTTTTTCTGATCTAAGAGTGAAGTGGGGAAGTATCCCCTTTGTTTTTTATCTATATGATTCAGTTGGAAGTAATTCTGCTCGGTATTCATGATTAGAGGCAAAATTAATCAGAAAACCCCATTGCTACATCAGTCTCAGGTCAGTAAATATTATAAAACCTAAGGCATTTATTATCACCACTTTTTAAAGATTTGTTATTTTAGAGCAAGAAAGAGAGAGAGAAAAACCATGAGGGGCAGGGAGAGAGAGTCTGAAGCAGACTCCATGCTGAGTGCAGAGCCCGATGTGGGGCTCAATCTTGCAACCCAGAGATCACGACCTGAGCCTAAACCAAGAGTCATACACTTAACTATGCCACCCAGGCACCCCTATTATCATTATTAAAGAAGCAGGATCTATGGCCATTTGGATCTGGTTTTGTAGTGACGTGAGCTTGGGGCTGCTGGTGTCCTAAGTACAGCTTGAGAATGAAGCTAACACGGTAGAAAGTATGCCGTCAGTGCTGAGATTCTGGGTGCCCGTAACCTTCTGTGTCCTGAATTCAGCCATACCTGAAGTCATGAGCTATCGATAAACTTTTTATTATTACAAAATAATACTTTTCTTCTTTCCTCTTGGACTAGTCTGGGTTCATGTTCTGCTGTCTTGTAGCCAAGACTCCTATCCGATCTAATGAGAAAGAATTGCAGTCTGCATTTGCATCAGAAAAGAGCGTTCTCAATAAAGAATGGAATGAGCACAGGCACAGAAACAGGAGATTTTATTCTGGAAAAAAGGGAAATGTACATGGTAGCAGTTTGAAGAGTGAACTGAATCAGGGAACAGCATACATTAAAGGACCCCTGGAATATTTCAGTCAAGAATTGATGATGAGGCTATGAATTAAATAAATGGGAAGAAGCAGACAGTAGAACCACCCTGAAGTCAAAATGGATAATTGGGAAACAGCCTGAATAGTTCATCCAAGGTCATGGATCTCTTTATTGGAGATGGTGATTCCAGCTCCCCAGGTCTCTGCTCTGACCATTCAACCACAGCTCCCTCTGATGCAAAGGGACCCCTTACCAGAAGATAGGATGAGCTGCCTAAATTGCAGGACCCAGTGAAAAATGAAAATGTGAGCCTCTTGTTTAACAGGTATTATGAATGTCGAGACAGCAGAAGCAACATATTAAATCAAGCATGGGACACTTCCAAGGGCAGGGCCCCATGAACAACGCAAGCTGCCCAGCCATGACAAGCCTGCCTTGTCAGAAATGGAATTTGTAGGGGTGCCTGGGTGACTCAGTTGGTGAAGCGTCTGCCTTCGGCTCAGGTCATGATCCCAGGGTCCTGGGATCGAGCCCCGCATCGGGCTCCCTGCTCAGCGAGGAGTCTGCTTCTCCCTCTCCCTCTGACCCTGCCCCTCGTTCGTGCTCTCTCTCTCTCTCTCAAAATAAATAAATAAAATCTTTTAAAACATGGCATTTGTAGCTTTCTTCAGTTAATCTTTTCACATATGGGTAAGGTTGTGATTTGGAAAAAACCCAAAGGCTATTTCACTGGCATGCCTTTGTATCCTTTCGCTAATTCAGTTATGGGAGGGAGAGAGATTATTCAAAAAAACAAAACAAATAAAAACTTGGCCATGACGTATGATACAGTGATTCTTCATCTCATTCTACCTACACATTGCAGCTGACCATCTTCTGTTCAGTGTTAAAACCCTTCATGTGCAGCTCCTTGAATGGCCCAAATCTTCCATTTATGTTGCACGAGCCTGTTTAACATTTGGAATGCAGTTATTTATGAAGGTAATTTTTAAATAGATTTGAAATATATATATCCTCCTTATCTTTTTGAGAAAGACAATCTAGTTTGATGTTCTCATCTTTTTAATGTAAAGCTTTTATTTAGCTAAACTTTTGAAACATTTTGGGAAGTTTTTTTCTAAAGATTAAAAATACTGAGATTTGCATAAGGCTTTTATATCTAGAATAAAAAAAGATCTCAGACACATTTTATGAAGATAGACCGAAGTCAGTTCTCTTTTCTATGCAATTCCATGTCTATGGAGGTAATTTGAGAATTATTTACCCTTTGTGAAAGGTCCAATTTGTGTTTTGTTGCCTTTGTGCCCATTCAACTACTCATAGTGAGGGGTTGGAAATGGAAGGTCTGGAACCAGAAGGTCTAAGTTTAGATCAAAATCTGTCACTCATAAGTGAATTGGGTATTCCACTTAGCCTCAGTGATCCTGTCTTTGAAAAGGGAATAATAATAATAGGAGCAACCTTATTAGGGCTTTGTGATGGTTAAATGAATGAATACATGTAGGACAGTGAAAATAGAGCATGGAAGCTCGTGAGCACTTAATGCGTGCAATGAATACTATCCACTCAGCAAATGTTGAGTCTTCCACAAACTTGGAAAGTGATGGGGCTCATAAGTGTAGATAAGACTGGCATGGCTCTTACCCAAGTACAAGTACAGTGCACTACTCTGATAGTGTTTGATAAATGATTTGAAGTGAGGAGTACAACACACTCTGGAGCACTTAGTAGGGCACTGGAGTGGAACAAGGTGGGAAGTGTGTATTACCTAAAAGAAGTGGGTCAGAAAACAGGTTCAAGAAGAATATGCTATGCTTCTAGGGCACCTGGGTGGCTCAGTCGTTAAGCGTGTACCTTCAGCTCGGGTCATGATCCCAGCGTCCTGGGATCGAGCCCCGCATCGGGCTCCCTGCTCAGCAGGAAGCCTGCTTCTCCCTCTCCCACTCCCCCTGCTTGTGTTCCCTCTCTCACTGTGTGTCTCTCTCTGTCAAGTAAAAAAATAAAATCTTAAAAAAAAAAGAATAATATACTTCTAAATCAGAATGAATAAGTAGGAGTTGGCCAGAGAAAGGACAGAGATAAAAATCCCAAGGCAAAGAAGAGTCACAAGTGAGATAAAAAAGAACAGAGCGCCCCCAAAGCACTGGGAATTGTTCAGTAGGATATTGATAATTGTGGGCAGTGGCAATACGGTGAACTACAGAGGGAAGCAGGGGCCAAATCATAAAAGCATACTAAGGGGTTTTATTTTTATCCTAAAGAAAATCTGCAGATGTATCTGAAGTCAAGAGTGGGTCCCTAAATCAATCTTTTGTAAAAGCCTATTATACCTCCATGTGGGGCAGAGGGGAGAATGACAAAGGAGAAATGAAAAATTTGACAGAATGATAGAAAATCCACTGACTAATTAGAAGATAGAAAGATAAAAAGAAGGAAATGAGAAAAAGAAAGATGACCAGGGAGACCCAGCGTCGAAGAAGAGTTAGAGAAGAGGGGATTAAGAGAAAAAAGTCATCAACAGTGGAGACAGGAGCTTTATGCAGAATTTAAAAAACATGAGTTTCTAGATTAAAAGACATCACCTTGTGTTCGGTATTCTACTTAAAAAAAAAAAAATAGATCCATGTCAAGGTGCCTTGTAAAAAAATCTTAGGTCACCAATAATGAAGAAAATATCTTAAAAGCCTTTTGGGAAAAAAGAAACTCAAACAAACACAGGGCACATGCAAAGAAAAACCATGAATGAGATTACTGGGAGCTAGAATACAGCAGAAGTATGTCTTCAAAATTCTGGAAAAAAAAATTCCAAAACTATAATTATAATCCTGGCCAAACCATCAGGAGGTGTAATAGTAGAATCGAGGTATTTTCAGACCTGCCAACACTCAAAAAAATTACCTGCCATACATCTTTTTCCAGGAAGCTCCTGGCGTCACACTCCAAGGCAGTAATCCATAAAAGAGGTATATGTAGGATTTATGAAATAGGGAAGACGTGAAGACAACTCCCAGGATGATGGTGAAGAGAAGTCTTAGGAAGACAGCTGGTATAGCAGACCCAAACAATGTCTTATGTGGTTTGAGGCAGCAGAAAGAAGACACCAAGAAATACACAGACGCGTGCACACGCACACACACCCCCCCCACAAACCGATAGACTATCTCATGTTGGAATAGATTATTGGGGAAGTTGGACTATTTTTCTTTGAAAATCTTTGAAGCCAAATAAGTGATGGTTCTATAGACCAAAATGCAAAGAAAAACAAAACAGAAGCGACTTTTAACCATCAGGAGAGCATAAAAATGTACAAAAGAGTGAAATGTAATCTTAAAGTACTGGGTGGCTAAGCTATAAACAAAATATTCCCAGTCATAATAAGGTGTGTGCTGAATATTAATTTAACCAAAAAATTCTGGGAGCAGGACGGAGGGAGGAAAAGAGCCCACCCACGCCTGTGTGTGTTGAGGAATAAGACCTGGAGTTAATCTTCCATCAGCTCCGGAGGAAAGCAGAAATGTAATCTGTAAACTTTTTTAAAATTAAAAATAGATATATCAGCATTTTCTTGAGAAATATGAAGATCAATACCCTTAGAAACAGTGGCTTCATCTGTTGAAAAGGAATTAAAAGATGAGAACACGAGGAACAAAGAAACAGCTGTTTTTTATTATGGAGTCTTCCAGCACTATTCAACTTTTTAAAACTTTTTATTGTGAATTATAACTTATATGCAGAAAACTGTATAAAACATATTCGGACAGTTTAACAATATAATAAAGGAAACATCTGTGTAACCACCCCCTAGGTCAAAAAATAGAACATTGCTGGCCCCTAGAACACCCCCCCCCACCCATGTGCCCTCTCTCAGCAAAACCTCCTCCCAACCCCTAGAGGTTACACTATCCTGACTTTGGTGATAAGTTATTTTGCATTTATTTGGATTTTCATCACCTATGCGTGCATCCCTCAACAATGTAGTTCAGCTTTCCATGGCTTTGACTGGATTTTCAAGTATGTGGCTAGTTTACTGAAATGAAATTTAAATTTTTAAATGCAGTATTTTGCCCATACAGGTACAAACACTGGATTTATATACCCTCCACTATAAAGAATTATTGAGTATACTGGCTTTCCCACCCTGATACTTTCATAAGAAAAAAAGGTATTATTACTCATTTCTCCCAGACGCTTGTAAATATACCTTTACCTTGGAACTGGAATGCCTACAGATCTGTACAAGGAATACTTGTATTTCTATACCATTAAATGACCAACGTATGTTTTTAATATTGTGCATTAAAAGCTATATTAAAATGCAATTTAACAATTGTTTCAATGAGCCATACACGATTAACAGCAAAAGAAGATTCTAAGCCCAGAAGGAAGAATAATGGCAAGGACACGTCACTTAAAAAAAAAAAAAAGGAAAAATTAACATTTACCCCCATACCACAAATCTGATATTTTGCAAGAGTGGTTTCCATCCAGGGTGAGTATCAGAGTTGACTGAGGTTTTAAAACAATTCCAGTAAAAACCATCCTCTTTGCCAGAGAGGGAGAGGGTAAAATAGAATCTCAGGGACTGGGGATGGCAACCAGCATTATTTTAACAAACAGTGGGCATCCGTGATGATATCAACAAATTCCTCAGGGCATCTTGATCCTAATATACTCATTCCTTATTGTGATATACTATACCAGAGCACAACTGTTGTATTAATGAAGAGCAGATGCCCCCAACATCTCCCTCGACCCATGGTCTTCTTTTCCCATCTTGTCCAGATTTGCTGAATACCTTGCCCGTGGAACCTGAATGGTCACCATTTCAGACTTGGAATCTGCTCATTTTATTTCCAACTCTGGCCCTACTACCTGCACTGGGCGGTCACGGCCTAGTATTATCAGGTGAACTATCTCATTGCTATGACTTCTCCACCTAGTCAAAATGTATTCGTTGGAACTGATTCTGGGCTGTGGAACAAAATGTAACAGGACACAGTCCTGACATGAAGGGAGGCCAGAGAGGTAGACGCAGAGCCAGTGTGGCTGCATCGAGGCTGAGTCCTCTCCGTTGCCTGGGAGCAGCTTCGTCTGGGGGTCAGAGCAGGAGCCGGGAGCCATGACTCATGGAGCCTCTTCCGGACTCTTCTCTGAGTCACTTTATGACCTTGGACAAGTCCCTCTATCTTGCTGGGCCTCATGGCCCCCTATCTAGTGTTTCCAGTATCCCTGAGATTTCGTATGTTTGTATTTTTAAAGTGCTAAGACTCTTCAGGAGAGCCATTTCAGAAGAAATATTGGTTCTGGAGCTCAATGGGATTATCTGAGTCAGGCTTTGCAAATAGAGGTACTAAGTCCCCATTAACCTGTGTTTGTTTGCTAAGATTTTCTTTCCTTTTTCCATCTTGAGTTCAATCTAGTTTACTTTTGGCTGCCAGTGCTGCTTGTGGCTACTTGGTGACCTTTTTTATTTTTTAATTTTATTTTATTATGTTATGTTAGTCACAATACAATACATCATTGGTTTTTGATGTAGTGTTCCATGATTCATTGTTTTCGTATAACACCCAGTGCTCCATGCAGTACGCGCCCTCCTTAATACCCATCACCGGGCTAACCCATCCCCCCTTCCCCCTCCCCTCTAGAACCCTGTCTGTTTCTCAGAGTCCATAGTCTCTCATGGTGCATCTCTCCCTCTGATTTCCCCCCCCTTCATGTTCCCCTTCCTTCTCCTAATGTCCTCCATGCTGTTCCTTATGTTCCACAAATAAGTGAAACCATATGATAATTGACTTTCTCTGCTTGACTTATTTCACTTAGCATCATCCCCTCCAGTTCCATCCATGCCCATGCAAATGGTGGGTATTCATCCTTTCTGATGGCTGAGTAATATTCCATTGTCTATATGGACCACGTTTTCTTTATCCATTCGTCTGTTGAAGGGCATCTCGGCTCTTTCCACAGTTTGGCTGTTGTGGACATTGCTGCTATGAACATTGGGGTGCATATGGCCCTTCTTTTCACTACATCTGTGTCTTTGGGGTAAATACCCAGTAGTGCAATTGCTGGGTCATAGGGTAGCTCTATTTTTAAATGTCTAAGGAACCTCCACACTGTTTCCCAAAGTGACTGTACCAACTTGCATTCCCACCAACAGCGTAAGAGGGTTCCCCTTTCTCCACAACCTCTCCAACATTTGTTGTTTCTTGCCTTGTCAATTTTTGCCATTCTAACTGGTGTAAGGTGGTATCTCAATGCGGTTTTGATTTGAATTTCCCTGATGGCTAATGATGATGAACATTTTTTCATGTGTCTGTTAGCCATTTGTATGTCTTCTTTAACCTTTACTTAAAGCCCAATGCTGATAAGTTGTACTGACCATCTGCTCAGAAACCTGTGACCCTCTCATTGTCTTTCAAATAAAGATCAAGCTGAGATTCCGGTCCTTCCCCAATTAGATTCCGATCCACCTTCCCTGTTTTATGTCCTCCATTCCCTTATGTATTTTATGATACAGATGAACCGGTCACCTGTTTTTCAAATAAGTGCTACCCCCTGGGGGCAAAGACCTCATTTTATTCGATTTCATAGTCTGGGATCAAATACAATGCCTTCTCCATTGTCACTGCTTAATAGATGTTGGGTGAATGCGTAAATGAATGAATGAGTGAATAAATGGATGGATTCTGTTTCCTCCACCCAAAATGTCTTTAAAATATAAACACTATCCATGTTTTATGGCCTATCTCAAATGACATCCTCCACAAAGCCTCCCTTGACTCTCCCTGTGGGAAAGGGCTTTCCCTCCTTCTTTATACCATTCTATCTGCTCCAATGACATAATTCCATGTATTGAATTTACTCATATATATCATAGCCCTCATATCGCAGTCCCCCAAAGAGAAAGGACAAAATGTTTTTCAGTTTTATACTTTTACTCAGTCCCATTTTAAAAACTATGCTTTGAATTATGTGTGTGTGTATGTGTGTGTGTGTGTGTGTGTGTGTGTGTGTGGTTAAATGTTATGTGCATGTGTGTTAACATGCATGCCTTGGAAAGAGTCTACCCCCCCCTTTTTACAAATATTCTCCATCTCTCAGTATCTCCTGTAATTTGGGAGCTCTGAGATTCAGACAGCAGCTTCCTCTTCCATGAAATAGAGAAGCAGAACCAGAGGATCCATTTGATGTAGGCGCAAGATTCCTTTAGGTCAAGAGTATTAGAACAAAGAAATGTAATATAAATGTATTACTAAAAACATAAGGAGCTTTTGGCATCTTACATTGCCTGGTATTTTTGCTGTCTTATAAGTCATTAAGAAAATGATGTTTTTCTCAGGTTTTAATCTTTGGCAATTTCTGTTTACTAACGTTTAGGGCCCAAACCTCCCTAAGTTAAATAATAACAATCGCAGACCCCAAAAAGACCCTTGAGGTTATATACTCTGGTCTTTTCACATAACAGAGAAGGAAATTGAGATTCTGGGGCAGAAACTGGTTTGCTCCAAGCAACAGAAAGCTGAATATGAAATCCCAGCAAAGGATCTCATTCTCCTGGATAAACAAGCAAAACAAACCACAGGGTTCATCAGCTTCCTTCGTCCTGATGGCTTACCCATGATCTTTTTTGTTTCCTTTCTCCACCCCTTTGTTGTTGTTGTTGTTGTTTTAATTTGGGGATTAAAAATGAGTCTTTTGGTTTCAGCAGAGATCCCACAGGTGTCTAAAGCATATAGTCCAAGGTCTTCTCATTATTAGGTACATACCCATTACGAAAAGCATTGTTAGATGGAGTTGAGGGGCATATTCCAGCTTCAGCTGAACAACTGGGCAATAAATGAGAAAAGCAACAGTGTGAGTTTTGACGTTCTTGGAAAGCTTACCATATCTCAGGCCAGATTTGCATCCTTTGTAACTCCACAAGGGAATTCCCAGAAGGCATATATTTTCCTTCCTTGACAAATGTCTCAAATTAAAGAGCAACAAAGGAAAATGGTTGAAGCACCAAGGGTGTGATATTTTAAGAGATTTAACTCGGTCTTTGGCTCTTTTGAGCTGAATAGGTTAGAGTTCTCCATAGGGAGAACATTTGTCGATCAATTTGTATCTCATTAGGGCTCCAAGGGCGCTGCGAGCAGGGTCATCTATTTATTTGAGGTTTAGTGGTGAAATAGATTGATTTTCTCCCCACCCTTATGCTTTTTTTTTTTTTAAGTTCCAGCTATCTTTTATTGTTCCCCATGGTAGATGATCCCCTTAAGGGAAGCTCAGTAGAGAAGGTAGAAGCCCCTGGAGTTGATATATGCTCCCATTAATCATGTCTAGGGAAGATAAAGAGGCTTGTAGGCAATTCATACAGCAGATTGAAGACAATCACATGGCACGCTTACTAACCCTCAAGGCTATGGCATTGGCAAAGATGTCCTTTTTTGTTTGGTTTTCCATAGTAAGGAGCATTAATACTCATAGTCGCTGCTGTAATATGCTCTTATTTGAGTTGTAGTTACTACTAACATACTAACATTCTTAAGAAACGCTTTCTTTTTTTTTAAAGATTTTATTTATTTGAGAGAGAGAACGAGAGAGAGAAAGAAAGAGAGAGAGCACAAGGGGGATGTGGGGAAGGGGCAGAGGGAGAGGGAGAAACAGATGCCCCGCTGAGCAGGGAGTCCAACCCAGGGCTCAATCCCAGGACTCCGGGATCAGGACCTGAGCCAAAGAAGGACACTTTACCAACCAAGCCACCCAGGTGCCCCAAGAAGCACTTTCTACAGAGTCCTTTTGTCTCCATTAGCAAGAACAGTGACACATTTCAGTTGAACTTATTTTCTATGTTCATTGCCCCTTTCCTGCAGGCGCTGAAAGGATGCTGAATTGCAATGCCAACGTGGCTTTTGAAGGTAAATTTTAACATTTTATAAAGGTGTTGAGAGGGCTAATGCACGTTTAAAATTTGATATACAATGAATGTTGATCTGATACGAGGGATTACAAATGAAGTATTTAAACCCAAAGATGGCCTTTGCCTCAAGATTTTAATTAAATTTTAATTAAAATGAGGCTAATATTGACCTTTTCATTATAAATACTTCTTAGTACAATAAGCACTAAGTACAATAAGCACTAAGTGCAATAACCACTATCTCGGCTCCCTATTTCCCACACTCCCAACTTCATCCTCCCAAAAATCTTACCAACAGTGACTTAAATCAGCCAATATACAAAAATTATAATGACGGCCTTTTATAACATTATATGGCAGACAGGAGCCAAAGAATTTACTACTATGAATTTGAATAATTCTTACAGTTCTACCATCTCATTCCATCATGAACCCCTTTCTATAGTTGATAAAAAATGAGAGGTCAGGATAGTTGGGTACAGAGAATAAGACATGGACAGGTCAAATAGGTGGCCAAAGTCAAAGAGATAATAAGTAGGAGAGCTAGGATTTAAACCCTAACTGTAGATGTGAGGGGGAAAAAAGGTAGATGTGGTGTGTACATACATACATCTATCTATCTATCTATCTATAGATAGATAGATATACACAATGGAATATTACTCAGCCATAAAAAGTACAAAATCTTGGCATTTGAAACAACCTGGGTCGGGCTAGAGAGTATGATGCTAAGTGAAATAAGCCAGTCAGAGAAACATAAATACCATATGATTTCCATCATATGTGGAATTTAAGAAGCAATACTAATGAGCAAAGGGATGAAAAAAGAGAGAGAGAAGCAAATCATCAAATAGACCCTTAGAGAACAAATGGATGGTTACCAGAGGGAGGGGGGGATGGGTTAAATAGGTGATGGGGAGGGGCTCCTGGGTGGCTCAGTCAGTTAGCATCTGCCTTCAGCTCAGGTCATGATCTTGGGGTCCTGGGATCAAGCTCCATGTCAGGCTCCCTGCTCAGCCAGGAGCCTGCTTCCCCCCTCCCCTTGCCCCTCCCCCTGCTCGTGCGCTCACGTGCATGCATGCACGCTTTCTGTCTCTCAAATAGATAAATGAAATCTTTAAAAAAAAATTAGTGATGGGGATTAAGGAGTGCAATTATGTGTTGAGCACAGGGTGTTGTATGGAAGTGTCAAATCACTATATTGTACAAATGAAATTAATATTACACTGTATGATAACTGGAATAAAAGTATAAACTTAATCAATCAGTCAGTCCAGGCCCTTAGGCTCCACCATTCATGCTCCTGTCGTGGAGAGTCAGTTTCCTGTTAAGAGTTCAGACACTTTGTTATCACTTTCTAAGTAAATTAGAGATATTAACCACTACCTTCTTACAGGAAATTAACAGATTATATTAGGAGTAACAGGGTATTAGACTGTATAGATTAGCCCAAACATATTTTTAAAATTTATTTTTATAGCACTTTTCAGTACTTATTTGAAAGACGCTATATCAAACTTAAAAAAAAATCATAATCATGGGGAAATTACATGTAAGAAAAAGAAAAGCCCAGTATTAGTAACAAATATAAAATGGTACACATGTATATTACATAATGACGATATTCTCTAATAACTACCCAAGTATTATTATCCTTTGCCACAAAACAATAATTTCTATGATATATCCTTTAATAATTGTAAGTCAAATTATGTTTCCTCGAAAAAAGTTATGTCTATAATGTACACTTTCTAAGAATTTAGACCGTGCTACTTTTAGCAAAAGAGAAATTAAAAAAATAGTAGTTTGGACCAAATCCTATGATATCTTCTATATAGTGAAAGCTTCAAATATTTTACTACTTTAAATAATAATAAATCAACTCAGATTGAGACGAATATTTATTATATTTGGAATTAACAATAATAAAACCAAATATTGCCTTCTGCAGTATTCAGAGTGGAACTTAATGGACATAAAATGATCCTGTGAAGTTTGATTTTCTACTTAATACATTGTCATATTTTTGGAACCAAGGTCTCCCTAAGATTACATTACTTGAAAAGTTGAAATAACTGCATTCAAGTGTAAATCAGACTATTTTTCCTGGAGCTAATATCACCACCGTGGCCTAGTTTTACCTCTGTAGCCTTTTAAAAAATGCACTTAGGAACAGTCTGCTTAAATTAAAGAAAGAAGAGAGGAATTTCTTCTTTCTGCCTAAATTTGAAAACCTCACTTGCAATAAGAAAGAAGGGACTTCTGGACATTGGAAATTTCCTTCAAAACAGGGATTGAAAATCGGTTTTACATCAACCGCATTCTTCAGTTGCAGAGTATTAAAAGAAAAAAATTAGATACAGTAGAAATTTTTACCAAATGAACTGCTCTATCTATTCCCAACATACCTTAAAAACTAAAGGATAAACGTCTGTGTTTGCCCATTTCAGTTTTTCATGGGAGGCTTTAAAAGATCAGACAATATGGATCGCCCCCGGGGAAGAAAATCCTTACCTCCCTCTGGTGTTCAGCAGTCTCCACGTAACAGAAGACACTTACTTTGTAATTTACTAAGACACTTGAATTTCGCGATTTCATTTGTGATATAATTATGCGCGGTTCTGCACCCTTGAAGCAGAGCGTTATACACGGCACGCAGCCAGGCTGTGCGTTTGTGGAGGCGCGCATATGCTGAGCGGGTGAGGTGGGGCAGTGGTGGGACCAAGCAGCTCGGGGATGGGAAGCTCTAAGGGCGTCCATGATAACTGCAGTGGGTTTGGTGTGGAACCTGCTATCAGATAAATCTGGTAGTAAATTTTAGATTTCACTTAAAACGATTTCTGGACCTTGCTCCTCAAATATTCCTCAAATGTGTGCCTTTCTTTTCATCCCACTTCCAAAGTTCTAGAACAGGCCCCAGCATCAGTAACTTTGCGTATTGTAGCTGTCTTCAATCTGGTTGCCAAATTTCCTCCATCCAGTCCCTCTTCTACATTGCTTCCAGAGTGTTCTCCTCAAACAAAACTCTGGTCATGCCTGTCTCCTCCGTGAAAACCCTCCAAGGGCATCCTATTAACAGCAGGAAAAACTCCGAGATTCTCTGGGTCCCAGCCTCTTCTCACTTTGGTACCTTACCCTGCTCCCCTCTGACTTACCTTCTCTTTGAGTAATACCCAATCATCACCCAGATTTGTGCCCTGTTCTGGTCCATGATTCATGCCATACCATGTATGTCTTCTGCTTCAAATTCTCCCTAATGTAATAAACCTATCACTCTCCCCGTTCTTAACCTCTCCATTAAAACTGCACTTGTTCATCAAATATTTTATATTTGTATATCAAATAGTTTCTCACACTGGAGCTGACTGCCATTCATCTGTGCTTCCATAGGATACTGTCCATAATTTATCATAGCATCAAAAACATTGGAATAAGATTAACAAATATATATCTCACATTATATAGTAATCTTTTCAAGGGGAAAGTTTTCCCATGACCTGGCACTTCTATCCCCATGACCCAGTATCTAGTATATCAAAGGCACTGCTTCAATATCTGTGAAGAAATTTCCGTAGCGTGGAGAGCCACACTAACCTTTTTATACTTGCTGGGTACGTCTTCAGCTTAATGAACGCTTCATGTCAGATATCCCTGAAGGGACTACTTAAAGTTCACTTTTGCTGTAGGCTAAAAACAATATGTTTGAGAAAAAAACAATAACATGACTTCCACCCTTGAAATTCTCATTTGGCTAAATTTTATTTTTTCCAGACTGTTTTGAACTACTGAATCAGCCGCTACAGAAGTGTACGTTTTTGTATAATAATTTTGAGTGACTTCAACAGACTCTATAGTTGTGGGGGCCTTTATATGTTGGACTAAAAGAAGAATAAAAGCTAACATTCACAGCAGGAAGAACAATTATCAAATTCATGAGTCAGTTCAACTACAGTTGAAATACATGTCTCTTAAGACTGTCCTTTCCAGAAAGAAATTGTTATGATTCTGATTCTAATTGACTCTTGAAGGGTGATCATTTATTATTTTAAGTAAGACCTTATGCCTTGAAGGTAGTTTGAGACATAAAAATGCTGACTTAGTATAGTTCCCTGCTGTGAAAGGCAAAATATGTGAAATTCAAACGGGAGGTCACCATTTTATCCTAAGCACAATAACATGGATGTAAGCAAATATATAAAATCAACCTTGGCAGGATAATAATAAATAAGACCTTGCTAATGAATTGACTTGCGTTACCCGGTTGCTGATGTGAACTTCAATAGTCTGTAATTTAACACACATGTGCATCTTATCTGAGACTGTAGCAGTGTGGTTTAGTCAATAAATATATAGCAAACCTCTCCTTGGTGCCAGACTCACCACTAGGTGTTTATGATGCAGATGTGAGAGACATAGGCTAGAAACTGGAAGATTTCACATTTTTGGGGAAAAGGCAAATGATCAAGCCGGTCATTAAAATGCAGTGTTATAAATGATCAATATGCAAAAGGTAGTACAAAAAAATAGAAGAGAGACATCAAACTCAGCGAGAGTTCCAGGAAGGCACTCTGGAGAAAATGCTGTACTGGAGTTCAGCAAAACTGTAGAAATAAGTCAAGCAGAGAATATGGCAGGAGGTTCCAGAAAGAGGTGAAGCAGGCACAATATGCTGAGAGGCCTCTCAGATCATGGCACATTTCAGGAACTTATATTAATTCAATATGACTATTGGTTGCTTTATAGGGCAGGATGAAGAGATGAGGTCATAGAGGTAGGATATTGAAGAATGGACACCGGGTGTGTATGTCATGCCTAGTAGTTTCGGTGTTGGCATGTCTGGGGGACAACAGAAGGGTTGCAGATGAGAAATAACAGGATCATATTTACATTTAATAACAGTAGAATGGGGTGACTCCCTAATCAGATCTATGGTAGAGTTGGGAGACAAATGCATTATTCAGGGGAAGAAATAATGGAGGTCTGAAATAAAATATCGATGCAGAGAAGGAATCAGGCATGAGAGTCATTTGCAAGGAGAAACTACAGAGCTGATGGTGTACAAAGTGGTGCACTAGAGGACATCGCCACAGATTTCTGGTTTGGGAGACGGCTGGATGGTAATGCCGCTTCCTCAAGATCAGGGATAAAAGAATTGGATTTGAAGAGCTGGGGGAAGTAAGAAGGGCTGACTTGTAGACATTTTGAGTTTGGGCTCCTCTGGGGGCTTTCAATCAGCGAAGTCAGTAGAGAGAATATAGTTGTTTAAAGCATGAGGCAGGAGCAAGGGCTTATAGGTGCTCATTGAGTCATGGGTGCTGTAATCACTCTAGAGAAGTGTGCAGAATAAGACTACAGGCCTTAACCAGTAGGATGAAGGAAGAAAAAAGCTCAAAATTACCAAAGGTTCGGGGCGCCTGGGTAGCTCAGTTGGTTCAGTGACTTCCTTCATATCAGGTCATGATCCCAAAGTCTCAGGATCAAGTCCTACATCAGGCTTCCAGCTCAGCAGGGAGTCTACTTCTCCCTCTGCCCCTCACCTCTCTCATGCTCTCTCTCTCTCAAATAAATAAATAAGATCTTTAAAAAAATGTTTGCCAAAGTTTCGAGTGCTAAAGGAAAGGAAAACGTTCATTGGATTAAATAAATAGGTCATTGTTGAACTGAAGATTGTGATTTTAACACCGTTGTGGTGGATGGACCCAAGATGAAAAGGGTTGAGTGATGACTTGGAGGTAAGGGATTTGTAACAAGCTGGGGCTATTCTTTCAAGATTCATTGAGGTGAGGGGAAACATGATTAAAAGTTCAACACATTTTGATGCTGTTTTAAGACAGGCTGATCTGACAGAGGAAGGGGCCTACAGAGAAGAAGGGGACATACAGGCCAGGTGTTTGAGGGGTTTGGACCCAGAACAGAGAAAGAGAAATTGTACTTGGAAAAGAGGAGAAATGCATTCTCATCCGAGGCTAAATGGAAGGTGGGAATGCCAGTATGTTTTTACGTAGAGGTGGATGGCGGTTGGAGGCTGTTCCCATCTGGTGTCAAGTAGGAAAGAACTCATTTGCTGAGCTGAAAGCGGAGATAGTGAGACAGGTGAATGGACAAAAAGTCAGTTATTAGGGGGACAGAGTGCCAAGCCAGGTTGTCTCTTAGCACAACTGAAGCTTCAACGTCCCGTCTTGTTGTTCAGCCTTCCTTTTTCCCTTCTTTCCCAGCCCCTCTCTGTGCTCCGTTCCTCTTCGAGGCAACACGACAAGCGCACAAATCCCTCAGCTCTTCCTGTGGAACATGTGAGCCCTGCCAAGAGATCTGACCACGGTCAGCCTGTGCAGTGAGCTGCCCAGGTCTTTGAAAGACATGAAATCATGTCCTGCTAAATTCTTACTAAATTCTTAGGCAAAGGCCACCTTCTTCTCCTTTGGTCCGTTTAATGGCTGGTGGGGATAATGATGGAGGTGGAGGAAGATACCATTCTTTTTTTCTAGTTTATATAAGAAGTTCTTATAAATGAGATGCTAACCTCATTCTGATGTCATTAGTATTATCTCATATTTCAATTTTATACAAAAATCCATGGAAATATTACATAAGAATTATTTTATCCATGAGATCTACTTTTATGTTTCAAATTTTAGAAAACATGGTATAGAAATTTCGTATGTTTGTTAATTGTGTCTTAAACGGATGAACAAACTGAAGTTCAGTACTTAAAGCCAATCCCTGTTCTAACTTCATTTCTAGACTGATTTATTTTATTTTGAAGATTTTTCATAAGCATACTCCAATTTTGGAGTTATAATATATAATATTATAGTATTATATATAACAATAGGTATATTATATATATACTATATCACAATACATTTTATTTAAATATCACCCTCAATGAAACTAAACCATAAGAGATCACTCCAGGGTTGGGTTATTTCTTTATTTCTTTATTCATTTTTTGAACATGGAAGAAATTGTTCAGGGAGAGACAGACTGGAAGCAACATAGGGGCTTTGATTTTATAAATATAAGGTTGTGTGTAAATCACAGTTTTATATGTAGAAATGTACTTAATCTTAAAAGGGACCGGGTTACTTTAAAACTACGTTATTGTGAATATCTTTTTAAGTAGGTAATTATGTTTATCTGTGACTTAACTTTATTTTTCAAACTACATATTCTTCATAGCGGGTCATAACTTCATGACCAACCAAAGGTTGATTACGACTATTTATTCGATTATGTTTCAAGTGAAGGCTGATCTGTCTGCATTGCACAGTGATGTAACAAATTTGACTGTCCCTCAAATACAAGGCAAGGGTAATGTGAAGACAGGCAACTTTGTTAATACCAGATATGCAGGAGCACAGAAAGACCTAGGATGAAAATTTTGGCCTCTGCCATCTTTTTGCCTTTTGAACTCCTGACACAGCATTTATCAGGATCTCAAGATTAAACCTCAAACTCCAAGCTCTTTCTCTCTGTTCTCCACACCTCCCCCCAGAGTGAACAGACACACTGAGACTCCTTTGGTGTCTCATTTTCCAGCACTACCCAGCAAACATTTTGATTTTAATGCATAGCATTAACTTTTTCTCCATAAATTACCCTGAAAGTATGCATACACTTTGTTGGTCATTCACATCCAAGAAACACCTGCTGTGGAAGAGTCAGGTTGAGCAGAGCTGCCAAACTAGGGAGACAAGAATGCGAGTGAATGGCTTGGGGGCCCTCACACTCTGCTTTCTCCCTACAAACTGGAGGAAGTATAGCCTTGAAGAGACAGAGTAAAAAAATCCAGAAGATCCAGGCATGGAGTTAACTGACCATGTAGATGCATTAATTCTTCCAACGACTAAGGGTATACGCCAGTGTTTTCCAACGAGAAAACATTGAGAAATAACAAGTAAGAGAACTGAAGATGTAGCAAAGGAAAATTATTCTTTCTGTATTTCACCACTGACTTAAGAATTGTGAAACCTGTCTTCAAATTATGTCTCCATATATTTACATGATCCTAGGTACTTGGCTTCTTTGTGTCCCACTTTCTCTATCACTAAAAGGAAGAAATTCTATGAATTGACCTCTACTTGTCTTTACTCTCTATTATTTACATTACAGAAATCCTTAAGTATAAATTCAAGCATGTTTTTGTCAGTGAAAATATTTTTAGTGATATGTATAAAAACTATGCACTAAATATTTTTTAAGTCATTTTAGCTTAAGCAGGGCTGAAATAATTTTTTTGTGTCTTTTGAAGGTCAGTAATTCACAAAGAAAAAAGTCAGCACCATAAGAAAGTTAAAAAAAATAAGAATTTAGATGGTGCTTCTGAATTTTTAAGAATAGAAAATATAAGATTTTGTTCAATAAAATAAGCTTGTTTCTCTTTGTTTAGTCTTTTTTTTTCATTTTATTATTTCCATTGTTTTAGTTATATACATTAGTTTGGAATTTCTCTTGAAAATCATATGCATTCCATGTCATACAATTTGTTAGTTATTAAATCAGTAGATGAAAATGTTAAACTCAGGCAAATATGATAAACTATTTTGTGTAAAAACTTCTCCAATTCTCCTTAGCAAGTTAATTAATTGACTGTCCTCAGAGCTGGATATATACCTCTCCAAACAGAATATATCACCTTGTTTATTTGTTTGTTTTTAAAGAGGGAGAGAGAGGGTGAGAGAGAATCTTAAGCAGTCTCCACACCCAGTGTGGAGCCCGACGTGTGGCTTGATCTCACAACCCTGAGATCATGATCTCATCATGACCTGAGCTGAAATCAAGAGTTGGACACTTAACCAACTGAACCACCCAGATACCCCAGAATATATCATTTTGTATTGCAACAATTTCATATCTGTGTCTTCCATCAATCCTCTATAATCTTTGGAGATTAGTGCTGGCCACATGCATAGCACTTAACATTTTTATTTGAAAAAAATAAGAAAAATCATAAATATATGTATTCCTCAAACTTTGCTTCTCTAGGTTTTTCTATAATATATGATCATGATCATAACCATCATCATCTTCTTCATCAATACAGTCAACTTGATATTTATAATAATTTTAGGTGGTATTCATTAAACTTTTACTATCTTCTAGGAACTATCTTTAGTATTTTACTTAGTGCCATCCTGATCCGGGTTCTTTCTGTCATCTTCTGTGTCCTGCTCCGTGCCCTGGAATTTGGATCTTTGCAGAAAGCATCACCCAAGTTCCCTTCATTGGTCAAATTCTGTTGCCTTCAGCCAATGGCAGACATCAAAAAGGGACACAGGATGGAAGAAAATAAGATCAGGAATTCCTTTTCCTGCTTCCTCCCTGCATAGACAGCAAGTCCCACAGGGGCTATATGCCCTCATGACTAGTGACCCCACCAGGGTTTCCCCTTTTCCATGGGTCCACTGGTTTCAGATCTTGGCTACCTCAGATAACACTGTTTCCTCTCTGTGTCCATTGGGGTGCTAATGGCTTCCCACAATTGTTAAGTCTCTTTAAACTTTACTACTATTCCCTCATGTGCCCTTATCCCATCTTTATATTTATAAGTAGTTTCTTCTTTAAAGTATCTACATTTGAACCATCTGTGAATTCTGTTTTCTGGCAGGATCTTTATTGTGTAATAATAAACAAACACAGTATAAAATGTATAATAAAAATACTATTAAATACAATATATAAGTATATGTAATATTTGCAATTATCTATTTATTTAACTCTATAAGGAATATGCTTTTCGACCCAGCATTTTATGGTCAAGAAAAGTGATACATAGAAATGTTAAATAACTTTCCCAAAGATTGTATTTGGCAAAGGCTGCAGGTGGTATGATAATCTAGAATTTTTTTCTTTTTCTGACTCCAGAATTTCTCATTTCCCACCAATTTTCCTATGAAAAAAAAAACTTCTGGTCATCACTGTTAGTATTCATAAATTTTGACTATTTCATAACCTGGGTTCTAGACCATCCCCATTGCCTGGGTTCTAGACCATCCCTGGGGATTCATAATCCCCAGGGAGAAAATAATGTTATACAGTACTTTCCTAAGACCTTCCAGACTTTCTGGGTTCAGTAAACTGGGACAATCACTAACTAGTTGTTATGTTGCCTGTTATCAGTGGCAAACAATTATTAGTGGTTAAAAAATAATAAGAGTAAAAGCGTGATAAACTTAATGTCATCTTTGCCCCTAATCCAGGCAAGCAGCTCTGGTTATAGAGTCGTCTTTTTTTTCCCTTCTTCTTTTCAGCTGTTTCTCCTTGCTCAGTGCACACGGGTTTGGCATTTATTTTTCCTCTCAGTGGGAACACTCTGAGCTGTGGGTGGCCTCTCTTGAAACCTCTTGTTTAAAATGAAGTTGGGGAGGAAGCATGATGCTTTCTCAACAAAAAAGAGAACATCTGTTCTCTTCCCTGGAGGATAAAAATATAGTGAGATTGGACCCAGGGAGAGTTCATTTGTCCCCTCTACCTCCCCCCCACTCACCAAGCCTATTTTTTTCCCCATCTAATGGCCCCAGTGCAGACAGGGAGGCAGATTCTCTATCTTAAATCATAAGCTCTTCCTGCCAGACGGAGACACTTGGACATGGTATCATCAATTATTGGTCAGTGAGATTGTGTTTCTTTACTGTTTGGGATTTCCAAAGGAAATAAGCAACAGTTTTATTTAGTTATCTGCTTTTCCATCTACCCTCCCTTCTCGAAGAAAAAGGGGTCCCTCTTCCGCCCAAACTTCATTATTTTGCTCTGTGGCCTTTCTCTTCTCGGACGTCTCTCTGATATTTCTCCTTATTTTGAAACAATAGCACCAACCCCTCACCCAGCATTTCCTTCTTCTAAACATAAAAGCAATCTAAATATCCCACGAAAATGTAAAAAAAAAAAAAGAAAGAAAGAAATCATGTCCACAGGTACTTCCACCTATGTCCATATTTCTCTCTCCTCTTCCCACAGCAAAGTTTTTGCAGCGATTTTCACTCTGTACTGACTCAGCTACCAATCTACTCACTTCCCACTAGCCATCCAGCCTGATGCGGGCACTTCTGTGGAAAGGCTCTGACAAAATTCTGGAGTGTGCCTTTTGCCAAAAACATCTAGTGGACATTTTTCAGCTCTATTGTGACATGACTTACCTACCTGGTTGGACACTCTTGACTCCTCCCTTCTTGAAAATTACCTCATCTCTTGACTTCTGTGACACTCTGACTGACAATCTTTTTCAAAACTTGTCTCTGGTCATTCTTGGTCTTTTCCATGAACAACCCTTCCCTGCTCGTCTGTTAAATGATAACGACTCTCCAGTGTTCTCTTGCACATGGTTGAGCTTCCTGCACTACAAAGTTCTGTGCTCAGCAACCTTCTAGAAATTTGGGGAACACCACAAACAAAACATGTGCAAAGGGCCTATCAGCATGTTTCACAGAGCAAACCCACACTGTTTCTCCAACCTCCCTTTCTCAATAAATTATATTATCCTGTTTTCAGTTGTACAAAAGAGAATACAGAGAGTCACCCTAAACCCTCCTTCTCCCTCATTCCCTTATCCAAATTACCTGTAGGTTCATTATGACTATTACCTGCTCTAAAATCCATCCCTTGCTACATCTCAAGTGTTTCTACTTTGGTTGGAGTCGAAGCTTCTTCTGAATAAGTCAATAGACTTTGCTTTTCTTCCCGGCTTCACTTTTATTTCCCTCTACTCTCTTTTCCATGCTGTAGTTCGAGTGGTCTTTCCAAAATTCACACGTGCCTTTGGCATAAACTCAGAACTTCTTGGACTAACGTGCATCCAAGTCATCAATTTTTTGCTTCAGCTCATGGGCAGCCCAGCTAATAGTCTCATGTGTCAAACAAGACTGCAGATAACCACACATGAATGTTCTCCCAATAACTTGCCTTGCATCTTGTTAAAATTCTGGCAGGAATGCCCTTCCTCTGCCTTACTCTCCTCTTCATCCTGTTTAGAACCTAATTATTTCTCTCTCTCTTTTCCTTAAAGATTTTATTTATTTATCTGACAGAGAGAGAAACAGCGAGAGAGGAAACACAAGCAGGGAAAGTGGGAGAGGGTGAAGCAGGCTTCCTGCTGAGCAGGGAGCCCGATGCGGGGCTCGATCCCAGGACCCTGGGATCATGACCTAAGCCGAAGGCAGGCGCTTAACTGACTGAGCCACCCAGGTGCCCCAGAACCTAATTATTTCTTAAGGTGAAGATTTAAAGCCTGCTGGAGGCTTTCGCTGACCATTGCAGATTGGGTTAACTTCCTTTCTTTGAGCCCCTAGAGTACCTTGTATCTGTTTCCCTACAGTGTGTACACATTCCAGAGTCATTTTCAATCTACTTATCTAGCTACCCTACTGCTCTGTTCATTCTTTTAGCCTGTGTCTATCAAATACTTTATCTATAGTACCAAATTCAGACAGTGATCCCTAGTAGTCTACAAATGTTGGTGGAGGAAATAAACCGTGAAGTGAATTATGTTATGGCTGGTTTGTCTAGTCATTTAGGAATAAGCTCTGGGAGGAATTTACAACTCAAGGTAAAGAGCATTTTCATCACTCACACTGGGACCTTTTGTGAACTCTTCTTGGGAGGAAGAGGGTTTGGGGGATTTCAAGAAAGAGATATCTTCTGTTTCACACCAGATGCTCAGAGAAATTGTAAAGAAAAGTTAAGCATTTACAAGTCCTCCCACAAAGTACAAAATAGGGGCTTTAATTTTACCACCTAGGAAACAGATTAACCCTACTTGCATCTCTTTTACAAGTGAATCTTTTTACGATAGAGGAACAGTTTGGTTCAGCCACTGAAAATGTAGCAATAGAATTTAGTATGTCTTTAATTCTGTTGCTCAGAGGTCCATACAATGAAGCCCTCCACAGTGAAATGTCAGTATGTGCGAGGAGGACTCCAGCGTGGGTTGAGCTGAGGTTTCTCTTTCCTTTTATCTTGAAAATAAATGTAATCACTTAGCGTAATTTCACTTAGCATGATATTTTTCAAGGTTCATCTCTGTATAGCATGTATCAGTTCTTCATTCCTTTATATTGCCAAATACTATTCCATAGCATGAATGCATTATTATCTTTTACTTTTTTCATCCATCAGTTGATGGACATTTGAGTTCTTTCCACTTTTTGGCCATTATGAATACAGCTGCTGTAAACATTTGTGTACAAATTTTTACATTGGCGTAAGTTTTCCATTCCTCTTGGGTATATACCTAGAAATGGAATTGCTGGGTCACAATAAAACAGAATCTGCCAAAAGTTTTACAGTGGTTTTACCATTTTACATTCTCTCCAGCAGTATGTAAGCATTCTGATTTCTCTCCAGTATCCCTAACACTTGTTACTTTCTGTTATGTTCATTAAGGCCATGCCAATGTGTGTAAAATGTTACAGAAAATCATGGTTTTGATTTGCATTTCACTAATGGCTAATGATATTGAGACTCTTTCCATGTGACTATTGGCCATTTGTATATCTTTGGAGAAACATCTGTCCAGATCCTTGTAATGATATTGAGCATCTTTTCATGTGCTTATTGAATGTTTGTTTCTCTTCTTTTTTCTTTTCTTTTCTTTCTTTCCTTTTCTTTCTTTCTTTCTTTCTTTCTTCTTTCTTTCTTTCTTTCTTTCTTTCTTTCTTTCTTTCTTTCTTTCTTTCTTTCTTTCTTTCTTTCTTTCTTTCTTTCTTTCTTTCTTTCTTCTTCTTCCTTCCTTCCTTCCTTCCTTCCTTCCTTCCTTCCTTCCTTCCTTTCCTTCCTTCCTTCCTTCCTTCCTTTCTTCCTTTCTTTCCTTCCTTCCTTTCTTTTCTCTTCTTTTCTTCTTTTTTTACTTCCTTTGGAGAAATGTCTATTCAGATACCTTGCCTATTTTAAAACTGTGTATTTTTTTTTAAGATTTTATTTAGTTATTTGACAGAGAGAGACACAGCAAAAGAGGGAACATAAGCAGGGGGAGTGGGAGAGAGAGAACAGGCTTCCCGCTGAGCAGAGAACCCGATGTGGGGCTCTATCCCAGGACCCTGGGATCATGACCTGAGCCGAAGGCAGACACTTAATGACTGAGCCACCCCGGTGCCCCAAAACTGTGTATTTTTTTTTATTGAGCTATAAGAAATCTTTATATATTCTAGATACAATTACCTTACCAAAGATATGGTTTGCAAATATTTTCTCCTGTCCTGTGGATTGTCTTTTAACTTCCTGGTGGTATCTTTTGAAACACACAAATTTTATTTTTGATGAAGTGCAATTTTTTATTTATTTTTATTTTTTGTCATGTGGGGTTTTGCTGTCATATCTAAGAAAGCTGTGCTTAACCCAAGGTCATAAAAATTTACTCCTGGATTTCTTCTAAGAGTTTTATAGTTTCAGCTCTTACATTTAGGCTTACAATCCATTTAGAGTTCATGTGTGTATGGTGTGAGGACAGTGTTCAATTTCATTCTTTTGCATGTGACTAGCCAATTGTCCCAGCACTACTTGTTAAAAAGACAGTTCTTTCCATATTGAATGTCTTGACACCTCTGTTAAAAATCATTGACCACAAATGTGAGTATATGACTGGACTTTCAGTTCTACTCCATTGATCTACTTATCTATCCCTGTGCTACCACCTCAGTTTTCATTACTCTAGCTTTGTCGTAAGTTTTTACAGGGGGAAAAGTAAGTCCTCCAACTGTGTTCTTTTCCAGAAAGTTTTGGCTATCTTGGGTTGCTCGAATTATTGCTCATATTTCCATGTGAAGTTTAGGGATCAGCTTATCATTTTCTGAAAAGAAAAAAAAAAGCTTGCCACGATTTTGATAAGGATTATACTGAACTTGTAGATGACTTTGGGGCATATTGTCATTTTAACAAAATGAAAACGAGTCCCCTGCTCCATAAATTTTGTGTATTATCTTATTTATTTATATTTCCTTTCATTTATTTCAGCAATATTTTACAGTTTTCTTTTCTTCTTCTTCTTTTTGAAGATTCTATTTATTTATTTGACAGAGAGAGGGAGCACACAAGCAGGGGTAACAACGGGCAAAGGGAGAGGGAAATGAGGAGGGAGAAGCAGGCTTCCCACTGAGCAGGGAGCCCGATGTGGGGCACCATTCCAGGACACCAGGATTATGACCAGAGCCAAAGGCAGGTGCTCAACCAACTGAGCTGCCCAGGTGTCCCTATTTTATAGTTTTCAAAACATAAGTTTGCACTTATTTGGTTAAATTTATTTCTATGGATCGTATTTGTTTTGGTGCTTTTGTAAATGGAATTTTCTTAGCTTAATTTCAGATTGTTCATTGCTAGTGTATAAAAATCAAATTGATTTTTTTTTTTTTTTATAAAGATTTTATTTATTTATTTGAGAGAGAGAATGAGATAGAGAGAGAGCATGAGAGGGGAAAGGGTCAGAGGGAGAAGCAGACTTCCCGCTGAGCAGGGAGCCCGATGTGGGACTCGATCCCGGGACTCCAGGATCATGACCTGAGCCGAAGGCAGTCGCTTAACCAACTGAGCCACCCAGGCGCCCTCAAATTGATTTTGGTATACTGATGTTGTACTCTGCAACTTTACTGAATTCTCTGATTAGTTTTGACAGTATTTCCGCAGATCCCTTAGGATTTTGTATACCCAAGCTCATGTTATCTGCAAATAGAGATAGTATTGCCTCTTCTTGTCCAATCTGGATGCTCTTTATTTAATTTTCTTGCCTAATTGTCGTGGCTAAAATTTCCAGTACAATGTTGAATAGAAGTGGTGAGATCAGATGCCCTTGTCTTGTTCCTGATCTTAGGGAGAAAACTTTCACTTTTCACCATTAAGTATGATGCTCGCTATAGAATTTTTATAGATACTCTTTATTGGGTTGGGGGAGTTTCCTTCCATTCTGAGTTTGCTGGGTGTTTCTTTTTTTTTTTATGAAAAAATGATGGATTTGGTCAAATATTCTCTCTCTGTCGATTGAGATGATCATGTGTTCTTTTCCCTTTATTCTGCTACCATGGTGTATGTAATTGAAATTTATATGTTGAACCAATCTTGCAATCCTGAGTAAGTCTGATATGTTCATGCTGTATAATCCTTTTTATAGACTACTAGATTCAGTTTCCTCATAATTTATTGAATATTTTCATGTTTAAATTTATAAGAAATATATTTAATAGTTATTCCTTCCTTGTGATGTCTTTGTTAGGTTTTTGTGTAAGGGTAAAACCAGCCTCATCAAATGAGTTTAAAAGTTTTCCCCTTCCATTCTTAGAAGAGTTTGTGCAAGATTGGTGTTATTTCTTATTTCACAGTTTGGTAGAATTCACCTATAAGCTGTCTAGGCCGGGACATTTCTTTGTGGGAATATTCCTGATTAGTAATCCAATCTCTTTATTTTTACAGGTATATTCTAATTTCCTTCCTGAGTCAATCCAGTAGTTTGTATCTTCTAAAAAATT
Organism: Zalophus californianus; assembly: GCF_009762305.2. Classification (NCBI taxonomy): domain Eukaryota; kingdom Metazoa; phylum Chordata; class Mammalia; order Carnivora; family Otariidae; genus Zalophus; species Zalophus californianus. Next base: position 53,083,890 of record NC_045610.1, on the reverse strand, counting down.
GTCCATTGTGTCTAAGTTATGTAATGTTCTGGTTACCTAATGTTTAACAGTCACTTAGATATCAATAAAATAACAAAAATTTTGTTTAAAAAGATAAATAACAGTATATGCAATATTTTAAAGTACGAAATGTTTGGTAATTAATTCCAATTTATGTTTCATCCTAAATTAATTTCCCAAGGTAACAGCACATGGCTGATGCTACATTATCTCTTATGCCCCATACTTTGTCCAATCACAAGTCCTATTATTTGACCTGTTCTAATCTCTTCTGCCACCACCCTAGTGATGCAGTCCCATTCTCCATAATATTTTCCCTGGTTAATTTCAACATTCTTCTATTTGATTTCTCTTGGTTTTACACTTGAGCATGCTTAAATAGCACTGCACAAAGACCGATGTTTTCTGAAGGTTATTTCTCCACTTTCTTGAAGAAAGCCAGTAGAGTAGACTAAATGGATTTCAAAGACCTATTTTGTACTGTCATCATATAGCAAAATAACACCCATGCAACAGCAAACAGGATGCCTCCACATGAGGAATATGGGCATTTCTCTTATGAGACTATAGGCATAAATTCTATCAACTATATATACATACATATATATATATACACATACATACCAAATGCTACTATGAGCATCTTAAAATAAAAGAACAATACAACTCAGTGGCCACCAAATCAATGCAGCAGAAGTACATGCCTAGAAGCAAGTGGCCCAGAGATAATTCAGAATCTTCCCAAGATGGTCACTTAGATAATATGGGGAATTATGTACCTTCATGTATAGTGATCCAAGTTGTTCCTTATTTGCAGAAGTTGTATATTGAAGTCATTTTCTTTAACTCGAATTTTAAGAAAGGAGACTTCAAGAATATGGAGAGATTGATATTTTGATTGTAAATCAAATTACATGTGTAGACCAACACTTCCCCAACTACCCCATACAAGCCCCAGCCCTTGGTAACTATCATTCTACTCTGTGTCTATGTGTTCAACTTTTTCTTATAGTATTTGTCTTTCTCTGACTTATTTCACTTAACATAATGCCCTCAGGATCCATCCATGTTGTCACAAATGGGAGGATTTCCTTCTTTCTCATCGCTGAATAATATTCCGTTATGTACATATTCTACATCATCTTTATCCATTCATCCACTGATGGGTGAATAATAAGTGTTCTGGGCCACGATGACATACCTAGTCCTGAATGGATTAGAGGTAGTTTCCTTGGAAGATCTGTGTTAGAACCCGTTAATTTCATAGACGCCAATTGCAATTACCTAGTACACTTAAGTGAGTGCTGTATATAAATGATTTATTCTCCTAACGGTATCATGAAGAGGGAAAAATTATCCCTATTTTACATTTGATAAAACTGAATCTCACCCAAGTAAGGAATAGAGCAGTTTAGAATTCCTCCAACAATAGATGTTTGTTTTTATAAGCCACCCAACCTCTGCTATTTTTGGTCTAGCAGCCCAAACTAAGACTGTGCTCAACATCATTAGCCACTAGGGAATTGCAAATTAAAGCCACTATAAGATATCATGGCATGCTCATTTGTCTGCCTGAAATAAAATGTCATACAACATCAAATATTAGTGAGAATGTGAAGCAGCCAGAATTCTCAAATATTGCTGTGAGAATATAAAACATGCAATCACTATGGTAGTTTCTCATGGAGATATATACACACGTATCAACTCTGTGACCCAGGAATTCTGCCTCTGGGTATTTAGCCACAAAAACAGAAAATAGACATGTACCAGAAAACACATATATGAATGTTCCTAAGAATTTTATTTATAATAGACAAAAACTGAAAACTGTCCAAATATCCAGGATGGTTAAACATATTGCAGGATAATCTCATAATGAAATACCACCCAGCAATGCACAAAATGGATGTCTGATCCATGCAGTAATTTGGAGGAATCTCACAGACATGATGCTAAGTTAAAGAAGGTAGATAAAATTAGTTTATACTGTATGATTTCATTTATATGAAATTCAAGAACAGGCAGAATTAATCTAGAGGAATCAGAATGGTGATTTCTCCACGTTGGTGATAAGTGGGGTTGGAGGGTGGGGTTGTGGTAATGGGAATGGTGATGTTCTCTCTTCTTGATAGGGATGTGGGTCACATGGTGTATGCTTTTGTCAAAATTCATTGAACTTAAAATCTGTGTAAATTATATTTCAATAAAAATTTTTAAAAGAATCTACTTTAACTAAAACAACAACAACAACAACAACAACAAAAAAGACACCCAGCAAATTAGAGGGAGAGATTTTTTATAAAGAACTTTAAATCAGTTCCATATATTTGTATCTATAAATCATTCGCAAACTTCTCCTCTTTATTACTCATAAGAGTTTCCCTTCAACACATCTTACAGGTGATTAAAACACATCAGGGACATGCCAATTGAGAAAGCAGTAAATCTTGATAATTCAAGCCTTAAAATCCCTCGCTGTCTCTCTTCCTTTTATCTCCCCTCCCTTCTTGATTGGCTGAAGGTCTGAAAAATCCAATTAGCCACCTTAAGCCGCCACTTGGACTATTCAGAGAAAATCATTGTTCATACAGATAAAATGCAATCTCAGCTGTGCCCAGGGCTTTCCTGTGCTCGTGGCAGGGATTAAATTCTACACGGTCCTCTAATGTTCCCCACCACTCATTCCAGGCCAAAAAATTACTTCAGACTTTAACACCGTCTCCTCAGGATATGAAAGTTTCCACGTTTACCAAATCATTTTCATGGAGATTTGCTCCACAGGCCCGATGACTAGAGACAATGCTCTAAATAACTGATACCTAAATACTTAGATAGTTTAAAAGAATAGCCTCATTTGATTACATACTTCCAGTGTACTGTGTTGTCAGTAGGCATCACCTTAATTTAATCCTACCGGTATTCCCAACAAGTGCTGCTCTAGAGGAAAAACATATACACACAAGACAAATGAATTCTGAGACCAGAGTTTATAGAAACTGCTCTAAATGATACAAGTACCTAGGGGAAGCAGTGTATTGTCCTCAACCATAAATCCAATTACCTAATTTGTGTAGTTGCTACATTAAATGGAATACATTGAAATAATAAAAAGATACTCATTCCTTCATTTATTCAGCAAGCATTGGTGGAATACTTACAATGTGATGGGAGGACTATGTTAGGAGTTGAGACCGAAAAACTAAGAAGATGGGGACCCTGGCCTTCAAACAGCATACAGCTGAATGAGGGAGGTGGATGAAGGAGGAAGTAATGTACTATAATATAGGTATGGAGAAGGTGACGCAAGAAAGCCGAGAAGGGGGAGCGCCTGGGTGGCTCAGTCGGTGAAGCGTCTGCCTTCGGCTCAGGTCATGATCTCAGGGTCCTGAGATCGAGCCCCAAGTCAGGCTCCCTGTTCAGCGGGGAGTCTGCTTCTCTCTCTCTCAAATAAATAAATAAAATCTTAGGGAAAAAAAAAAAAGTAAAGAAAAGAAAACCAAGAAGGAGCTTTGAAATCTGTAATATAGTCATTTTCTTAGGCAAAGCTGAGAGTCGTCAGATCCCCAGTGCAGGTCACTCTTGCAAGAGTTGCCTGGGTCTTGTGGGCACAGATGCTATTTGCAGGGTGACTCACCAATCCTCCAGAACCAGCTGCCCGGGTCTCAAACCAATGCACTGGGTGTGGCCAGATTCATCCCAGTCCAGGAGATGAACATGAGCTTTCTCTAGAAAGATACTTTCCTTTCTCCTTTTTCCAGAGTAAGTTTCCATGAGGTGGGTGTGTTTGGGTTTTAGCAGGGAAGAACTCCACGGTGGTGTGTTGTTTTAGTGGTTAGAGTATGACATAAAGTGAAAACCATAAGTTCAAAGTGTCTGGCTGTTTACGGGAATCTCACCTCCAGAGAACTGGCATTGGAGCGTAAGATTACTCATCTGTATTAACGTTTTGGATAAACACTTTCTTGTTAAGTGTGACATGGACTATACATTTCCTAACCAAATTGTTATCAAATTTAAACAGAGTATCTGAAGGAGGGTGTCTTTTTAAAGATATATTTAGAAAGAGACGAGTTACTTCAGTGCATTCTTTTCAGACGCTGCCTGGGGTTTCTGGGGCAAAACCACAGACCAGAGACTTGATACCACATTCTCAGTGAGAAGAGAGCAGACCAAGATTCCAGGTATTTCCCGTGACATCACTTCATCTTATGTCTTGGAGCTGCAATCAGCTCCGTTATCTCTGGTTCGGGGTGTTACTTTGTACATTAATTCTAAAAGCCAAGCTATGGGTTCCTCAAATTCCAATTTATTTGTGAAGCCCGAATCTGCATCCTTGTCTGAGGTAAGAGAGTTTAAGTGCCCATGGCTGAGATAACTGTAAGAATAAATCGACGGGGGCAAAGTCATATTCACAAAAACCCCAAATATAATACACTCAAGAGACAAGAGGGAGAATTGAGAAGATTATCACATCTAACGACCTGCTTCCTTCTATGGAAATGGATATAGGAACTAGCAATTCCTTAAATGTTTGTTTGCCACGTTTCTCTAAGACGTTAAGGTATACTTGTGGTCTTCTTTTAGTGGATACACCCATCCATTTGTTTATCAACAGATGAATCTTCGGGGCGCCTGGGTGGCTCAGTCAATTAAGCATCTGCCTTTGGCCCAGGTCATGATTTCAGGGTCCTGGGATGAGTCCCACATTGGACTCTGCTCAGCAGGGAGTCTGCTTCTCCCTCTCCCTCTGCCTGCCACTCCCACTGCTCGTGCTCTCTCTCTCTGTCAAATAAACAAATAAAATCTTAAAAAAGAAAAAAAGATGAATCTCCAAGGTAACTCATTAGGTGCTTTTGGCAATATAGAAATTATGAAATAGAGATATTGCCCCTGGAGCAGAAATTTCTTTGTTTTTAAAAGATTTGTGTATTTATTTAAGAGAGAGAGAAAGCAGGGGGATGCGGAGAGAGAGAGAGAGGGAGAAGCCAACTCCCCACTCAGCAGGAAGCCTGACACAGGGCTTGATCCTAGGACCCTGAGACCATGACCTGAGCCAAAACCAAGAGTCAGACGCTTAACTGACGGAGCCACCCAAGTGCCCCTGGAGCAGAAATTTCCGATGCAACTGTAAACAAATAACAACTTCCTTCAAAATTAGTACGTACCTACCTACCCTCCTGGGGATTAAGGTCCCTTTGGGCGCTATCCCCAAAATGCCATAAACTGGATGACATATAGAAAACAGGAATTTATTTCTCATGGTTCTGAAGACTGGAAGTCCAAGACAAGGGTGCCACTATGGTCGGGTTGTGGTGAGAGCCTTTGTTCTGGTTCGTAGAGATGTCTTTTCACTGTGTCCTCATATGGTGAAGGGCAAAAGAATTCTCTGGGGTTTCTTTTGTAAGGCCACTGATCCCAATCATAAGGGCCCCACCCCTGTGACCTAACCACCTATCAAAGGCCCACCTCTAATACTATTATCTTGAGGGTTAAAATTTCAATATATGAATTTTGGGGGGACATAAACATTCAGACCATAGTACTTTCCATCTTAAGATTGAGCAAACCAGAGGAGGCAAAAAGATGTTTTTCATCCCCCTAGACATGTTAATGATCTTGGGAAAGATTATAGATTTAATAGTACTGTTAGTATAATAAGAGAGTGAAGTTATTCAAGTGACAACACTCTTCTAAGAAATGTGGATATTATCAAGGGATAAGACTTTTGCTTCAGAAGTATAAAGAGGGACAAATGCTTAATTATAGCAACACTGTCTTCTTGCCAGGTTGGATATTGTTTGTTTGTTTGTTTTTGTTTTTGTTTTAATATTTTATTTATTTGTCTATTTGACAGAGAGAGAGAGAGAGAGAGAGAGAGCACAAGCAGAGGGAGGGAGAGCCAGAGGGAGAGAGAGAAGCAGGCTCCCCACTGAGCAGGGAGCCCAACTCAGGGCTCAGTCCCAGGAGCCTGAGATCATGACCTGAGCCAAAGGCAGACGCTTAACAGACTGAGCCACCGAGGCACCCCCAGGTTGGATATTGTTAATTGGAAAGACTTTTGCTCTGCTGAGTACCTTGGTGTATTCGGATATGTAGGCTTTTGCATTCCATGGGCTTGAAATCAAGTATATGCCCAATCTTATATAGATCTGAAGGAGGAGAGAGGACCCAGCTTTATCCATGCAAGTTTTCAAGAAAACATGGGCATATCTTGGACTCTAGACCAGTCATGGATTTCTGTTCCTCACAAAACCTTTCACCTCAAGATCCAGGATGGAGCTCTCCATTGCAGGGTTCAAGTTGCTACTGCAAGTAACTCATTCAAACAAACAAACAAACAAACAAACAGGAAACAGAACAAAATCAAGCCCCCCGCCTCCACCCCTTGCCTCTGGGATACAGAGAGGAGCTCCTACCCAGGGAAGTCCCCCTTTAATGCAGAAGAGAATCTGAAGAGGGGTCAAGATAACAAAGAACACCATTGTATCTTTGCCGGACTTCTTGAAGTTGTCAGACCAGCCAAGAGTGTCTCTGGAGCACGAGTTGATTTCCTGTGACTCACGGGACCTGAGAAGTCCTCCTGAGCCATGGCCTCATCCGGCAGCTGGTATGGGCCTGTGTGGCGATGCAGAGAAGGGAGGACTGGTTGCTCAGGAGCCGCCGTCAGGTATTAAATATTGCATAGACGCCTAACCACAATTACTAGCTAGTCCTTCGTAACATTTATTACTTTGTGTACTCTCTATGTGATTATTCATATTTGCCCAGGAACTTAAAAGCCAGAAATGACTAAAAGGTGGCACATGAATCCACTATTTCAAAATCCATGAATGGGGTTGTTCCAGAAGCATTTCATCAGCTTCCTTTTTTTTTTTTTTCCTTTCCTTGTGTAATTCTGATAGGGTTAACAGTGGCAACATTTTGGAGGAGGCAAAGCTTGCTGCTAGTGTGTCCTACTTGGTATTGAGAAACTTCTATTATTTCCCCTTGAGCTTTATGTATGTAATTCTGGATTCCTAGCTGAGTTCACACTTCCTGGCAAAACTTTCTAGACTTTTCCAAAGTCCTTGTTCCTCACTCTCACACTTTTCTGAATATCCCATTTCTGTTTATTCTTGCAGCCTTCTCTCTGCTGCTGGATTGCTATCATATACCTTTCACTTGTGAAAGGATTTTTGTCAGTTTTCGATATTAATATGTTTCCTTATTGAAATTTCTCAGTGAAAAATAGCCTAATCACATTGTTGATTAGAAATTTAAAGGCAAGACCTAGTGAAATTTGGGAACAGAGAGGAGCTTGGGGATTGGGAAGGAAATTGAGCCCTTAGATGATATTCAATAATACAGAATCAGTGGACATTCATTCCATTAAAAGTTCATAAATAACAAATAATAATTTTAAAAATTAACACTATGTGCAGGAGGAATTTAAATCATCATAAGTATATCTGCATAAATTACTTTCTTCCAGTTTGGTCTGTGTAAGCACATAATACCAAGCAAATTTCCTTGCTGGTAGCAGATTTATACACATATACACAAAAATGAAATCAATTTTGTTTTCCAGGAGACCCAGAAGATACCTGACTTATATTTTCTAATACCTGACTGGCTCCTAAAAATATATCAGTGATAGATAGATAGATAGATAGATAGATAGATAGATAGATGAATCCTCCCTGACTACCCAGCTGGCCATTATAGAATTTTAGTACTTAGAGACTAGACATAAACAAGAATAATGTGAATTGCATTTCACCACAAATGTGATGGTCTCATTCTGGATCTGCTGCTGGGACACTGGGTCATAGGAAAATCATATATGAAAAAGTGTACAGACACATATAAATTAGGAATTGAAAGATGGGCTGCTTGTTTTCTCTAGCCTTTTTTTTTTTTCTTAATTTGATTATCTATAGGATCTGTGGGATTACTTCACTTCAAAGGAGAATCTTGTTGTTATTCTAACTCCAAAGGATACAATATCGCTAAAACATTAAGCTACATGGTTTCTCAGTTTCCAAGGCTCATCAGTTACCCATGAAGAACTGAGGATTCTTGAGGGCATCCATTCAGATAGACTGAAAAAGCAGGACATCCAGGCTCTTACTACATGATTGTCGGTGTCATCTTATTTCAACAATGGACTGTTTGATTTTGCTTGGAAGGTTGGGTCTATGAGGTTAAGAGGAGGCTAAACCACAAAACCGAGATCTGCAAACACTGGTAACTGTGAATTTAGGGCTGGCATTTTGTAGACCCTGCAGAGGCAATATAAGTCTTTATATTTGTGAAACAATGAATAGTTTATTAAATTTTTGAATTAAAAATAAAAGCGATATAAATTTAAAAAAAATTAAGCTACAATATTTTCTTTAAATCCTGTTATCATTAATGATGATCACTGTTTACTGTTTTTCAAAAATCTGAATTTGACTTTGAGTACACCTAATTTGCGTTCTTTTATACTCTGTATTTCCCCTTGGCCATCAGAGGGAAGGATTGGATCATTTACTCTCTAAATTTGGATGTGGAAATTATCTGGAAGAAAATATTTTTAAAACTCCAGGGATACCAGTTTATATCTGTAATCATAGATATTTTCCCTGAGTTTGAAATGAAGCAGTACAGATCTAAGTGTATATATGAAAATCCAAAAATTATTACTAGAAAAACCTATAATTTCTGTCTCCTCCTGTAGCAATTGGCTAAAAGTAAATATTTGTTTACTCAGTAATTTATTTAAAATCCACTAAAAAAAGGGACTTGGGTTTTAGAGCAAGTTTTTGGTTTATTAAGCAAACTCCCATCTGGCCGCCAAGTTCTTTGTACTGCTTAAGGACATTCCCAAAAAAGATGAAAAATCAGCTTTGTTTTTCAAGTCTACCCATTTAGGGAAATCTGGATGCAACCGAAACTAAAATGTTAAATTTTTAATTATGAAAAAGTGTTTGTGTTTTATAGCGGATCCTACCCCATGAAGTTTTTGGTCTTCTGAGGAACACTCTGTTGCGATCCATGCGAGGATCACAGATTGGGCGAGGATCACAGATGACACTTTATCAATCACTCTGCCAGCAAAATCTCACATTTATGCCTAAGAATACAGACTCTCAACCCCTGACCTCCATAGAGATCCTTAAACCAGCAAGAGAAAACGTTTTTTGTCTCTATGCTAAAATAATGAAGGTTTATGGACTGATAGATTTGATTCTCCATATCTTAGAGAGAAATAGGTGGTAGGTAGTATGGGAGGGAAGGAAGAGAGGAAGAGAGGAAAAAAGCCTCAGTACATCTGAATCATTTAAAAACACAATGAATATCTCATGCATAGGAAAAACTGGTCTGTAAATTTACATATAGGCACATAAATATATATATTTACATTTTTATAATTTTATATTATTTTAATTTATATGTGTACTTATATATTATATATTTATAATTTTATTTTTTATATATTATATATATTTCATATATATATTCCATATATATATAATATATTATATATATTTTGTTTGTTTGTTTCTCTTCAAAGAGGTAGATTTGACCACAGAAGCTTGGGCTGCCACCTAGGTTCTTAAGATCCTCAAGGAAGAAAGCTTTGTTCGGTGGCTTTCTTTAGAACGGTGTTTCTTAAGCCGTAATGTACATGTGGATGAGTTGAAAATCTCAGATTGCTGTAAGCAAGTTTGAATTGAGACCTGAGAATCCTGCATTTTTAAAAGCCTCCCGGGAGATCCTCCTGCAGCTGTGCCCTGATCTCACGTTAAGCAGCAAGGCTGAGAAAGACCCAAAGGACCTCAGTATAGGGAATATAAGGAAACACTGGCCTTCACCCAAAGTAGAGTTCCTCTCCCCTCATGGTGGATTTCTTCTTAGTCAAGCAGTTCATAGTGCCTGTCTTTAGTGAGGGCTTTACCTTGACCACTGCTCTGGATCCTAACAAGCAGAATAGAGAAAGCCACACCTCTCAGCTCCGTCTTCATCTTTGTGTCCTTCATGTTCTCCTGGCATCTGGCTTAGGATGTGATTGCAGCATCGTGAATTACCAGTTCACCTGTGCACAAAAGCAAACAAGGCAGGGGTGCACCTAGAGCTTCTTCATGGGCCTGGGTTTGAAAAGGACACTCAGTTAAGCACTCAGCTAAACACGGAAACCTTAGTTACACTTTTACTTCCGTTGTCATTAAACTACCTACTCACACAGACAACAAAATTTTAATGAAACAAACCGGCACCCTGGCCAAGCAATCGATGACTGTAGAGATTTCTCCACTTAAAACTACATGCCAAAAACTTGGGTTTCAGAAAGTGGAAACCTGTCTCAATTTGCCAGGAGATGAGCTTTTTGAGAAATTTCCATAATAGAATGTTGGAGAAGAACACTGAAGAAGGCCTTCCCTCATTCAAAAGCTCTGCTCTGTCCCCCTCTCCCAAGGGTTTGCAAACTGCCCCCGGAATTTGCTGTGTCTTCTGCCCCCAGGCATGAATTCTTACTACAGATGTTCGAAGCCAAGCTAGGTACCTGGTATCACCAGAGGTGTCTCTTCTCTCTAAGTGACCCAAGTTGTTAACCTCCTTGTCACTTGTCTTGTTCTAATGGTCCCCCTGGCACGCAGCTCCTCCGCAAACTTCTGCCACCTCTAAGTCAAGGTTTTCCGTCTTAACTTCTCAGAATACCAATATCCTCAGTGGTGGAACTGAGTCACCGGGCTGGTCAACATTATCCTCCCATGTTATCTGATGGCTACAAATGGCCGGTCAGGTATCTGTCTCTCACTGACCTGGCTCCATAGAAGTTGGAGGGAATTCTGTGGGAAGGTAGTGGAAGGAGCAGAAAGGCTGATTAAGCCATTGCTTACATTGATTTAGTATCCAGCAGTTTCAACTGATGCTTTATCAACTCTTAAGTTCAGACCCTGGCTGGAAACTGAGTCATTCATCAAGAAGGATTAGAAAATGCAAAGGGTCCATAAATTTAACAGACTGATTCTTGTTATCTCCAGAGATTTTCCTGTCACTTAAAAATGATGTCTGGGGTACAATTTGCATCTAAAATGGCCTTGGAAAGAGGCAAAAGGCCAGTCCTTCAAACTAATGAATCCTCAGGTTACAGAGAAATGCTCCCAGCCAAATAAAGCAAACCACATTCTGCCATATTCCAATCGGACCTACCCTGAATCAGCAGCAACCTTGCTAGTGGACTTTAGCTTCTTTCTTCCTGGAGAAATACTATTTTTCTCCCCAACAAAATTCACATTAAGTAGAAGTAAAGGTGCTATGGAAAACAGAAAAACAGGGTGATATACCAAGAAAGCTTGGGTTCTAATTTCAGCTAGGCCACCAAATGGCTCTGTGATTGTAGACGAGTCACATTTTCTCTTTGGGCTTTCCCCATTTATAAAGTTGAATATCCAACGTCCTTTCTGTACTATTATTGTACAAGGTCTTTTCTTACTGTTCCAAGGCTGTAACAGTCCATGATTTTACAAAAAAAAAAAATAATGGCTAGTGATTTTTCTAATGAATTCAAATGTTCCATCTCTCTTCCTATAGGGTAGGAAATTGACTATTCAGTGCTTTAAGAGTTCTTTAGAATTCGTTAGTTCTCTAGAGTGCTTCATGTCTTCCTCATCCCAACCACAGATGATCTGAAGGTTATCTCTAGTGTGACATCACATCCTATGATCACCCTTTCAATGTGTGTGTTTGTGTATGTTTGTGCATGTGTATATACACTTTTCCAGATAAAACTTCTCTAAGCCATACCTCTGAAAAAGGAAAGACATGGTCTACTCATGTGAATACATTATTTGGATACTATTGTTATGGGTTCGTGCTAGAGTGTGAACCCCAAAGTTGTGCCCACTGAAATGCATGTTTCTTTTGCTTGAGGATTGTGACCAGGGTTCATTTAGACATAAGAAATGCTGCTGCCTCAGTAGGGTTTTCAATATTTGAATAGATAAAATAATTGGATCAGGTCTGGCATGTGTAATAGCCTGGTATCTTTGAGGATACTTTTCTTAAGGGCAAAACTTTAAGAAATAGAAGGTTGCTTCTGGAAAGTAACATTTTATAAGTTACAATATCTCTGTGTTGATTCCAGTAACTTACTTTTCGTTCAGATTCATTCTCCTTAGGGAAGCTATGAAGATTCAAATCTTGTCTTATAAAAACACAAAGGACTACACAAAATGTTATGTAGTAGAGATTCTCTTCTGAGGTTATTTCTATGCAAGATGTGTTATTAGGCATTTTCAACTAACAAATAAGAGACACCCAGGATATGAGAGCATGTGTTTTGAAAAAGTCAAGAAAAAAGCAAAAAAGCTCGGGTATATTTTCTGCAACAAAATAGTGATTTGGGACAAATTATTGTCTTAGTCCCTCTGCATCCAGTAAGCGCCCCCCGTACCCCCACCAACTTACAATGCATGGCTCCCTTTTAGAGCCAGCATCTATGAGACCTTAAATGAAAGAACAGTTGACCCCTGAGCAATGTGGGGGTCAGGGGTGCTGACCCCCTGCGCTCTCACAATGCCAAGTATAACTTTTGACTGCCCAAAAACTTTACCAATAGCCTACTGTTGACTAGAAGCCTTATCAATAAAATAAACAGTCAATGAACATGTGTTTTGCATGTCATATGTATTATACACTGTATTCTTACAATACAATAAGCTAGAGATAAGAAAATGCTATTAATAACATCATAAGAAAAAAATACATTTACTGGACTGCCCCGTGTTGACTTAAAAATATCTGTGTAAAAGGAAACCCGCACAGTTCAAGCCTGGGTTGTTCAAGGATCAACTCGTAATGGATGATCATTTTGCAGTTTTCCAAAGTCATCAATTTTGACCTTTTTGCCTCACCTGATCAATTGTCTGCCCTCAGCAACTTTCACACAACGAAGTGTTTTTTTCCAAGTGGCAATTGTACATCATAAACTCACTGAGTTACTGCTATCACCAATTTGCTTTCTCATTGCAGTGTTACAGCACTGCCTGCTAAAATCAAGTTATACTCTCGGTATGTTTGTTCAGCAAGCAACACTTCATATGAGTGACCAGCCTGCGGTCAGAGCCTTGCTACACTCTCATGTTGAATTCTTGAGTGGTCCAGTTGCTTCTCCTCCAGCAAGAGGGTCACAATAACAATTCTTGTAAGCAAGCAATGTTTTCTCCACATTTTCTATTTTATATAATGTATAATGCCTTCTAAGTGTTTTGAATCAAGACCTTGACATGGTTCAATGAACTCAGCAAATTTGACGTCCCAATATCCTCTATCTACCTGTAAGCATTGGTAAAATACAGTGTGAGTGTAAACCATCTTTGAATGCAAATGATTCTCGACTTAAGCCTGGAGGAAGTTTTTAGTGATCTAGCCTGAAGCCGTTAGTCTAGAGAGGAGCTTGTCATTTTAGGGCTCAAGGCAGTGGAACTATCTTCTTATGAAACTATCTTAGGTATACGGTATGTTCAAAGGTTAGGAAAGGCAAATCTGAGAAAGTAGACTATGACATTGGGGCAAGGCCAGAGGAGACCCCAGACCTGTCTTGGATGTTGGAGTAGTGTGCCTGAGACCACGTTTTTGCTTTTACCAGAAGAAGGAATAATCCTAGTGGTGAAAGTATAGGCCAGATAAGTTAAAATTTCACGTGTTTTCTTAAATTTCAAAGTGTAAATAGTTTGTTTCACCTTCCTGTTATTCTAATATGTTATTCCAAGATAAGACAAACTAAGGGACAACTAACTGCAGTTTGAAGATTGAAAAATGTATGATTCCTAAACTCTTCTTATGCCCTTTAGTTGATGCTAGTTCATTTGGAAATAAAGGACTCCCAGCTCTGTAAAATGTAAGCTTCACACATTTTAGATCTCTATTTTAAAAGAACAGATGCCCAAAGGCTCATCCCAGATTCTGAATTTTCTTCCTCTGATGCTCCAAACTCAACACAGTTGAAATTTCACATCCTCTATATTTTCTTACTTGCTTCAGTTAAGGAGCATGACTAAGCTCCACTTCCATGGTTTCTTAGCACCGTGTGCAAATTTCTATTATATTTTTTATCACTTTTTGCACCGTAAGTATTAGTTTTATGTCTGCACTTTCAACAAGGAACCACATTGACACCAGGTCAGGAATCTCTATGTAAATACTCATTTGTTTGTTTATTCACCAATGATATTTTTCGGCCTTTGCATTTAGGTCTAGGAAATAAAGATAATCAAAACATTATCAACAGAGTAAAATAATAATTGTCAAATTGTAGTCATTTATCAACAGTTAAGTGAATGAAGAAAGGAAAATTGGCTGCTAACCCCTCCAGGGACAATAGAAAGCCTGGGACATGGTAGATAATTATAAATATTTCTTAAATGATGTTGAATAAATGAAGAATAAATTATTAAGGGACTTTCAAGTCAAAAGCCATATTCTCTTTAAATAAGCTTTCTTTCTTCCTTCTCTTCCTCTTTTTTCTTTCACATTGCACGCTTCATCTAGGTCATTTGCACTTTGCATCATACTCAATACTAGCCTCATACTATCAACAAACACTCACAGAGGACTACCAGTTTGTTCAATTAGGGTTTTTCAAATCAAATGTATTTATGTCATTGTCCCTGTTCTACTTTGATATGAAAAGGAAGTGTCTGGTTACCATTGTAAATTCCTCTGGGTATTTGATCCCTAACACATAACACTGAACATTTTCTCTCTGACCATTTCTCTGCTCCAAAGCAGATCATTAAATTGCTCCCAGGCAGAAAGAACACGGACCAGAACAGCAGGGCACTTTTGTAATAAGACCTTGTAAATTGAAAGCCTTGGATACCTTTCCCACTGTGAGAACCCATGGAGACTGGTTCCTTTTAACATTGCATTAATAGGCTCTTCAGACCCAGTTAATTAAAGACAGTATATCTAGGCGGGCTCTCACAGGCATGGCAACTCTTAAAAACCAGTTCTTATCTTTAGATATTTTCCCTCTATTCAAGCTTACAGTGGTTGTCAAGATTTGGTTGACCCAAATCTTCGAAACTCAGTCTCCCTCTTCCATATAGAGCCATGGACTTGAAATGGCCTGTATTAATCATTCAGTCATGTGCTTGAACTTTACACATGTTTTTCACAACAAAGTCAGATGTAAGGAGCATCTAGCTATGATTAACCAAGTCCATTTATTAAATCCCTGCTGGTTAAAGGAAAGGCTTATAATTGCAAATATCATGGCCCTACAGTTACAAACTGGGGGCCTGCTGAGAAACGCAGACCTTAATGAAGAGGTGTCATTAAAACCTCCAAGTCAGTTGAGGTAGTTAATCACTCAATTAGACTCTCATTATCATCTGCCCCAAATCAAAAAGGCTTCCCGCAGTCAAGGAGGGGTTGTAACCAGTCACTTTGACAGGTGATCCCCCTCCTCAAATACAATGGCTACAATAGGCCTTGGAGGAGGATATCAGCAGGACGGGGGCTTGTTATCTAAGCCGAAGCAGAGGCCCAGGGAGCTTAGACAGCCCTAGCTGAGGAGATCAAAAGGCCGGGGAAACAGCTGATCCCAGACTGGCTGGTGTCAGCCTGGTGTTTCCTCTGTCAAAGGCAGATGGAGAACCAACTTATTGATTGCTGGCCTCAATATTCTGCCCAGAATGAAAGGCCTGGCCTGGGGGAATATTCAGGAGGAATGTCTGGCTTTGGAGGCCAAGGAAGCACAGATATTAAGAATCCGCTAGCCCTCCCTTCAGAAAAGGACTGCTCGAGGAAATTGAGCGCAAATTTGTAATTTTTCCACCACGCGGTGGCATGCGGGGAAGTTAAAACCAGCCGTTGGTACAGTTTAAAGCATGGCTCTGTTCCATTTAAAGGTTTCTCAGATGCAGAGCTGGTCTTCCTGGGTGAGACTTTTCACTGGGGACCCCAATAACCAACTGAGGGTTCCATGGGCCAAGCAACACCATAGGCTAATATTGAACACGTAACCAGCAGCATTTCCAAAATATCTGAAGTGTAGTAAAATAGGGGGGCTTATACTGGCCTTACATAGCATTCTAACCTTTTCCCTAAAGAGTCAAATGCTCACCAAAGTTTGTAATTTAATGCATAGAGAATGGAAGATCTCCAAGCAAGAAGCGCAGACGGATTCCTGGATATTCAGAATAGAATTGACCAAGTGGGACTTTATTCGTTATTAAGTCTAGTAAGTCAAGTAAAAAAATCATGGACTGATACTGTCTTTAAAATAGTTTCTCTTAATAGCTATCAGTCCTTACCCATCCATTCAAAACTGGGCTCTCTCTGCATGTACCAAATATCAATTCTGCAGTAATTAAATCACATTACTTAGTTGTCAGTGAGGTTCATAATTTCACCCTTTAACAGGACACATGAAAACTTTTTTTTTTTCAATGCTTTTTAGCCCTGAGATCTTTCCCTTAGAATTTGAGGGCATCAAGACTGTCTTGGTAAACAGGCTCAGTTGGTTTTATTTATCCTGCCCTTCTTTAAAATGCTGATTTTTTTCCCAAGAGTTCCTTTAACATTTGTGAATTTTTGTCACGCTAAAAAGTCTTTAAAAATGTCTGTCAAATCAAGCACTCAAACGCTTCTTTTGTGTGTGTTTTTAGTTTTGCAAAATAACTTGCTTACGGTTTTATTGGCAATAAATTTGAGATATGTTAATCTGCTTTTACAATATCTTTAGCTTTACAGAAACATTGCAAAGATAGCACCAACTTCTCTTACATCTCACATCCCGTTTCTCTCTTACTAACATCTCCTGTAGTATAATGTATTTGTCACAATATGAACCAATATTGACAGATCATTATTAATTTAAGTCCATTCTTGACTGAGATTTCCTCACTTCTTACTAATGTCTTTTCTGTTTCAGGATTCCAACCAGTATACTGTTACATTTAGCTGTCACGACTCCTTAGGCTCTTCTTCGTTGAGTTTCTCAGACTTCCCTTGTTTTTTGTTTTTGTTTTTGTTTTTGTTTTGTTTTAAGATTTATTTATTTATTTTAGAGAGAGAGAGCACAAGCAGGAGGGCAGGGGAGAGAGAATCTCAAGCAGTCTCCGGCACTGAGAGCAGAGTCCAGTGTGGGGTTTAATCTCACAACCCTGAGATCACGACCTGAGTCAAAACCAAGAGTTGGAGGCTTAACCAACTGCGCCACCCAGGTGCCCCAGACTTTCCTTGTTTTAGATGGCCTTGATAGGCCAGCATTTTGTAGGATGCTCACCAATTGGCATTTCTCTAAAGTTCTTTTTTTTTTTCATTATTAAACTGAGGTTATTGGTTTTTTGGAGGATGTCTATAGATGTAAAGTGCCATTTATATACCATCATACCAAGGGTGCATTCTATCAACCTAACTTATTGCTATAGATATTAGTCTTGATTACCAGGGTGAAGTAGTGTTTGCCAGGATTCTCCACAGTTAAGTTATTCTTTTTTCTCCTTTCCACACTGTGCTCTTTGGAAGGAAGTCAGTAGGGATAGCCCACCCTTCAGGAGTGGGGGCGATGACTCACTTCCTTGAGGGCAGAATATGTATATAAATTATTTTAAATTCTTCTGCATGGGAGACATGATTATTCTGAAATTATTTATTAAGTAACTTATTTATATCAGTAAGCACTCATAGGTATTTCTTTTATACTTTGAGCTATTACCCAATACTATCAACTAGTATACAGGGCTTAGTGAATAGTCTTTTTTGCTTTAATCTTACAAATTTAACTCATTTCCAAAGCTACTTAAATCGGTACTTTTTTTTTTTTAAACTCCTTGAGTAAGGTTTGCTTCATACCTTTTTAACAAAGGTGGGTTACATCCTGGAGTCACGTACCCTTCTGACTGATTTTGTTAAAGATCACTCTTTGTGCTGGAACATTCTGTGAGTTTTGGCAAATGGTTAGTGTCATGCATTTTTATTTTACTATTGTGCAAAATAGTTGTACTGCCCTGAAAAAGTTCTCACGGCTTCACCACCCAATTCCACCTCTTGGCAAATACCGATCTGTATATTATCTCTATGGTTTTATCATTTCCAGAATGTCAATAAATGGAAGCATACACTGTGTAACCTTTACAGACTGGCTCTATTTCACTTAGCAAAATGCATTTAAAAATCATCTGTGTCTTCATGTGGCTTAATAGCCCATTCCATTTTATTACCAAATAGTATTCCCTTTATGGATAAAACACAGTTTATCTATATATTTATTGAAGGGTTGCTTCTACTTTTTGACAACTATGAAGAAATCTGCTGTAAACATGCATATTCTTGTTCTGGGTAGCTAGCTGTATGCTTTCAATCAGTTGGGTAATTACCTAGGAGCATGACTGCAGGACTGTAGGTTAAGGCTGTTTAGCTTTGTAAGAGACTGCCAAATTGTCTTCCAAAATGGTTGCACCCATTTGCATCCTGACCAGCAATCAATGATGAGAGTTTCTATTATTCTTCTTCCTCACCAGTATTGGTATCATCAGGATTTTTGGATTTTAGGCCCTTCTAACATGTGTGGAGTGGTCCTTTATTGGTTTTTTTATTTTGCATTTCTCTAATGACAAATGATGCTGAGTATATTTTCATATAATTATTTGCTATCTTTATATCTCTCTAGTAACATGTCTGTTGGATCTTTGGCCTATTAGATTGTTTGTTTTCTTATTGTTGAGGTGAAGAGAAATTATTTTTTTTAATATTTTATTTATTTGAGAGAGAGAGAGAGAGAGAGCACAAGCTGGGGGAGAGGCAGAGGGAGAGGGAGAAGTAGACTTCCCACTGAGCTGGGAGCCTGATGTGGGGCTTGATCCCAGGACCCTGGGATCATAACCTGAGCTGAAGGTAGACGCTTAACTGAATGAGCCACCCAGATGCCTTGAGAAGTTCTTTATATATTTTGGGTACATATCCTTTGTCAGATGTGTATTTTACAAATAAAAGTTTGTCTGTGGTTTATCTTTATTTTCTTAACCGTGTATTTCACAATGCAGAAGTTTTACATTTTAATGAAGTCCAAATTGTTATTTTTTTTTCTTTCATGGATCAATCTGTTTTAATTAAATGCTAAGAATTGTGAAGAATATGAATCTGCAAAGAGATTTCTCCCCCTCCCATAAACTTTAATTTTTAGTTGGAACAAAGAAGTAGACATACTCTATAGTTTCTATTTTAGTGACATTTGAATAGTTTGTCATTAAGTTGATTTATTTAAAATGTATACAAATGTCATTTCAACAATTCTATAGAAATTATTTCTAGTCACCCACTCCTTTTTAATTTATAGCTGTCCCTAATCATTCGGTCTTCCCCCTTTACTCCCCTTTCAAGTGCCTTCTTTGAAAACATCTTCAGTAAGCTTTTTATTTACTTCTCTACCCATTTATTCAAAACAAAAGGAAATAGAACAATATCTTGCAGGGTTGGAAGATCTCAATAATATAAGCAGAGCACCTAGTGTATACTGTAGAATCTAACAAGCAGTTGTTAAACGGTGTTATCATAAATTACAGTGACACTTAAATTATAAGGTGCCTGCATTGTGTCCATGTGTTTATCCGCCCTAGAAGGCAGGGGTCAATATAAGCCTACCTGAAGAACCATTAGGATCAGACGTTGAAGTATATGCATCAGGACACAATGGTTGAGGGCAAAAGTTCCAGCTCTGGGCTGCCTAGGTTTCTATGCTATCTCTTCTACTTATTTAGCTGGGCAACAGCGGGCAAATTCATCTTGCTATGCCTCCATTTTCCTCAGCTGTGAAATGGGTGCTGACAGTACCATATCCCTTATAGGATTGTGAGAGGATTAAGTTAGTTAGTGCCTGTAAACCCTTAGGAGAATGGCTGTCAATGAATGCATGCTACATAACTATATACTAGTGTTTTTCATTAGCGTGGCATCCCGAGAGCATAAAGCACCTTCCTATAATCATCATTTGCTAGTAGCTTATGGCATCAGAGGCATCAGAGTATATGAACCCTTTACCTTTAGAAGTCTTAAGATCGTCCAATAGACTTTGCTCCTAAAAACTATTTTTCTTCTCTTCTACTAAGAGGAGAAATGCGTGGTGAGTGTGGTGGTCGTGGGAGTGCAGTGGGAACATGGAGTTTGTTTGGAGCCAGGACTCCCTGCTGAAGAGTCCAGGAGAGGCCTGGATGGGGGGAGCTGTGGAGGCAGTGATGTATGACAAATGACTTGTTGCGGCAATGGATCATCAGAGCCTGGCTACACTGGTGACATGTCACAGTCATACATCATCAGAGCAGTGCCCGGCAGGAGCAGCAGCCTGGAAACCACCCTGCCCCATAAATTTTAATACAGCCAAATAAGAGAGCTGTAATTTTCTTTTCTTCTAAATTAAAGATTGACACTCGGGAAAGGAGGGACAGAGGAGTCTTTCATAGGATCCAGTTGCTTTTCAAAGACCCCCAAAGGCACTGGGGTCCTCTGCTGATATGCACTAACACCATTGCTCCACAGTGAGTGAAAAAAATTCCAAGTACCTTGGTTTGGACTTAACAGACTGCCCCACTCCCTGACCTGGCACAGTCTGCCCTATAATGTAGAGACAGGCTGCTTAACCTCCGGACAATTGTCTGAGATGGTGGATCACTTTGTTATTCTCCATTTGTCTATAATCAACTGATGGGAGTGCATTAAAGTTTTGGAATAAGTTTGTGGGGGGAAAATCAAGACTTCTGTTTTTTGGCCATGTTCTATTGTGATGGCAATTCAATATCCTAAATGGAGCTCCCAGATAGGCAGTCAGACATGTAATTCCTGAGCTCAGAAGACTGGTCTGGAGATGAAAATTGAAGACTCTTTAGGGTACAGATAGTATTTTAAACCATGAGAACAAATGAAATCTGAGAATTAGGGTAGAAACTGGAAAAGACAGGAAGGTTGTGGATGGGGCTCTAGGGCATTCTAATGTTTTGAGGTCCAGTAAGGGAGAAGGAACATTTCAGGAAGGGTGATAAGATAAGAAAAAGTAGAAAATAAAGACAGATGGGAATTAGTGTTGGGGAAAAAAATCTAGAAAACAAAGAGTTTCAAGAGGGAAGGATTGGTTCTCCTGTGTCTACTGATGCTAAATTGTGGTTTAAAATGAGCATCAGGAGTATCATCTTTCATGAGGTTAATGTTGTTAGTAACAGTGCGAGAAATATCTATGGAGTGATGGGACGAAGGTCCAAGTGGAATGATCTAAGGACAGAATGGTGGCTAAGGAATTAGGAACACAGACTATAAACAACTCTGATGAAATAGCATGTTACCAGCAAAGGAGATGGAAAATGGAACAGTAACTGAAGATGGACATGAGGTCTAGGGAAGTCCTTTTAAAGCTGGGTGATATTAAGGTACATTTGAGTAATAATGGGAATGAACCATTAGAACGATAGAAGTAGGTGACGCAGGATAGAAAGGAGGAAATTCCAGGAGTAGAGTCCTAAGAGGGTAGAGGGGAATAGACCCAGAGTATACACATGGCCGTGAATAAGAGCAAGGGAAGTTCCAATATATGGTGCATATGCAGGTGGGTTTGGTAGATATGGTTGCAGTCAGATAAGATTCTTATTGGATCTGTTTTCTTTTTGAAGTATGAATGAAGTCTTCAACTGAGAATGAGGAGTGAAGGTGTTGAAGAGTTCAGGAAAAAGACAGTGGGGGATATCATCTTTAACAGGGATAAATGACTATGTTAAAATGCTAAAATAGTCCAGAAATTTGGGGGCTTATTTGTGATCGTGAATTTTTCACCTTTCTTACTTCACGGATTGTGCAGATCCTAAGATCCAGGCATTGAGTAAGTGGTTAATGGGTAACTAGAGTTAGGTATTGCTGGGCATATTTAAGGGTATATGGAAAGGATCGGTTATAGTACTAGACCATGGGACATAGATTGCTTAAGAAGAGAAATGAACACTTGGATGTAAAGAGCTTTTGATGAATAATGAAAACATAGTGTTATAGACAGGTTGGAAGTACTGATGGGTAAGTTAATTGGGAGAACCAGCATAAGTGAACTGGAGGGTTAGTAGATGATACATGGTCAAAGACAGTGACGTTTGAAATTAAGATTTTAGAATTGGTATGGTCACGGGTGATCAAGTCTTGGGTATGCCATATAAGTGAAGGACCGACTGTGAAGTCAGATGAGTAAAGAAACACTGTAGTATCTAAAGAAGAGAAAACACTGGGAGGCTGTTGGAGGATCCTTTTATATGGACATCAAAGTTATTGAGAACGATAATAGACACAGAAGTGAAAGAAAGATATAAGCCAGGTGCACAAGATCCACTCGGCAGGCTATTTTTCTGGAATCAGTGTTCCCCACACCCTACGCCCAGGATGACTTCAGAAGGGTATCTCTTCAGCCCCACATTTGAATAAAGGACCAGAAAATGCCTCAAAGGAAGTAAACAGGGACTGGGTCTCAGGTATTACCCTGTGTGCGGTATCACATCTGGATGACCTTATAAACCATTCTAAAGTGTGGGGATCCTGAAGCTCAGGGACCAGGGCAAGGGTCTCAGTGTTCTGGGTCTCGGGGCAGTACTGACAGAATATAAAATGAGATTATGATATAGGGTTACTGATATTATTTCTTCCATGACTCATTTTTATACATGGTACATGATTTATAATTTTAAAATACAATGACTTGAACACTTGTGATTTTGTTCTGTGTTGCTTTTTCCCCTGGCTGACTGAACTAAATATATCTGAGAAACAACTCTTTCTTACTAAAGGAACATCTGCATGTTTTTCCTTCAGGAGAAGGAAAATATTTCTTAAGACATGCCTTATACCTCCTCATACTTTCCTCTATTGTAAATATTATGTTTTCCTAATTCATATTCACGTAAAAAATAAATAATAGACTCAGTGTTGTTAAATAATTTATCTGAATGATAACCATAAGGCAACATTAAGAGGAATGCTTTAAGACCCTGAAATGCGGGTGAGCCTAGTACTTGGTTTATAGGAATGTCTCCCTTCCAAATTATGCAGGAGACACTGATTGAAAATGAGGGACGGACGGATAGAGAGACAAAAATAAATATGTAGAGACCTTCAGAGAGAGACAAAGAGACAGAGATCAGGATACCATCTCATTAGAAAAATACGTCTAAATTTCTGTAAGAAATCCCTATGCTATGGATGCTATCCCAAACATCTCTTGGCTAATATGAAAAATGTGAATACATCCAGCTAACTGGCTGGAAAATGCTCTCCAGTGCCATGATTTTTTTTTTTTTTTTTTTTTTTTTCTGAGGCGGTACCTGTGTGGTTTCATTGAAAAGTTTCTTTAGCAGACGATGTTGGAAATTCAGGGAAGAGGCGCCAAGGGTTTCTTAGAAATGTATTTCATGGTACAGCATCAAGGGACAGCATGTATTTTGAATATGCTTCCACAGGGGGATTGAGATGCTGTGGGGTAATTTGTACCCCCCACCTCCATATAATGTTAATGGTCCTAAATTAATTACAAACCCCAAATTAGTCTGCTCCCAAAAGTGAAAAGGAAATGCCTTCATGTTTTCTTCTTCTTTTCAAAATTCTAGGGGACCCAGACCTGAACAAACCTCGCTCCCACCTATCAAAGGATCCAGTGTGTTAATTCTGTTACTCACCCACATGTGTGCTTTTTTCTTCTTTTTCTTTCCATTCTCTATTAGATCTCTCCTAAATAAACACTGCAAAAAGAAAACGAACTGGATTTTTAAATCTACAAAATAAATTAATCTGCAAAGAACGCTCTATTATTCAGAGAACCAAGCTAGTATTTGAGGGGAAAGGGAAGAAGTCTACCCACCTTGATCCCTCTCATGAGAAGAGAAATAAAATGTCCAAGTCCTCTGTTATGGGAGGTACCTTCCATCATAGAATAGGCAGTAGGAATGTCTTGCTTTTGTTACTATTCACTGCGCTTTGTTTGCCCTCATTCATGTTCCAAGGAGAGTGATGGTCTCTACCCAGTCCACACTTCACATTTCATACAGTCGCCCATCAGTTATTTGCATTAATGGGTAAAAAAGAGAAGGGGACACAAGATGCCATGGATAACTCTAGAGAGAGAATAATCCTGAAATTGTGCCCATTTTGTCTTTGGAGGGTTTTCTTTTAATATATTGGCAGTGATGTGATATGTAGAATTTCTCAGTTCTTAAGTTAATCTCATGATTCATGTAATGATGTTTAATGAGGCACAGTCACCTTTCTCATCTGCCTTCGTGCTTGGCTCTCCTCTCCTTATTTTCATAGAAGGACTTATTTATATCGCTTCTGAGACTGATTATTCCAAACCACCAACCTGAAGAAAAAGTAGTCCTCTGCAAATCTTGCCCCTTCACACCTACCCTAGGGCAAAAGATACTTATTTTGGCTTTTGAAAATTTTTCTGCTTGCTAGTCTAACCTTATGTAAATAGCCCGTTTCCACAAAGTGCATAATTAGTTGAACGAATGAAAATGTTAATATAAACTTAAAAGCAGAGTCCTCATGGATAATTTTTAATTCCAATAATTCAGTCCTGGATAATTAGGAATTTCTTCATAATTCTTAATTAAGGAATGGGTCATGTCCTCATACATAGTAGTCTTCAAAATAAGTCATAGCAATGTTTGCAAAGGCTAGGAAAAGTCCAGAAAAATAAGGTAAGAAATTGGGTAGTTTTTATGTACTTGGGAAGACATATGATTCAGTGTATTTAGTTTAGAAAGCAGGAGACTGGGGAGCAGTAACTGATTATTACTTTGAGAATGGTATATGAACAAGTAGAGATAAGAACTATTCTCTATCTTTGGACAGTTATTAGATGCACCCTCTTTGTTTGCACAGAGTAAGATGTTGAGTTATTTTATCTCCATAACCTTAGGGTCTAGCCCAGTGCAGTTCATCTCGAATAATTATTGGAGATTTGGACCAAAGTAAATGAATTAATTATTTAGTGGGCTTTATGATGACTTCAGGCACACTCTCAAAACTTGGGATTTGCCAACAGGCAGGAAGAAGCTCAGATAATCCATCCATATTTAGTATTTCTATGCATTTTACACTTAATCCTAATAATTACCATTTATTGAATATTTTATTCTACATTCAGCTCATTACACAGTTTATCCCACCAAATCCTTGTCAATTAAAGAAAAAAAAATAAGACCAAAGAAAAAAAAAAGAGAGAGAGAGAGAGAGAGAGAGAGAGGGAAGAAATGCATGCAGTCTCACATAGCAGCCATTTAAACCCAGGTCTGTCAACCTCCAAAGGCTGGACATTTTCCTTCATGTATCGTCACGTCTATACCAGGGCTTCTAATTATTTGACTGAAGATGCCTAGACCTGTTCTATATTCCACCAGGTTAATTTCAAATGGTCTTTGATAAGAAGCTTTAGTTTTGGTTATCTGCTGTAACCAGAATTCAGACTTTGCCAGTGTTCTCACTATTGTTATTGTTTTAATGTTCTATTCATAAATTATGCAAATTTAATCTACATGTGACAAAAATGGCAGTACACAATGTACAATGAGTAAATAACAGTTTATCAACAGAGAAGAGTTCCTTATTCTTTGCCAGAACAGGAAGGATGTTCCCCTCAATTCTGAGACTCCCAAATGTCAGTCCCACCTCAGACACAGAGATATTCACGGATTGTACCCTATCTTGTGTCTAGGATCTTCCAAAGTTTTTTCCAAAAGACATTTCCTCATTTTTGTCACATGTTCCACCTACAACAAGCATACTCTTTTTGCAGTGATGTTTTACACCGTGTTATTGTGAGCCCATTTGTGTCTGCTGCAATGAGAATAAATATGGCTAAGCTGTGTCTCAGTTTTAGAAACTGGAGAGTGGGAGAAGAGTGAGGGTAACTGGCTAGTCCTAAACCTTGGGGAGCTGTGTGCAATGGTGCTATTCCCACAGATCAGGTGAGGACCAGCCACAATAAAACTGATGATAGGTACAGGTTTCTTTTCACGTATTGATGCCTTACAAAGCATTTTAGAGTTTATTTTGCCCATGGTCTTAAAAAAGATAAAATAATACCAACATCTTAAAAAGAAGGTGACCTGCTTGTGTGGTAAAATGGGTAAAATAGTTCTGGAGTACAATTTTGCAGTATTCATCAAAGGTCTTATAGATATTCACTTGATTCTCTAATCCACATTCTAGATTATATTTTTTCCCGAGAAAATAACAGTAGTTCTGCATACAGGCATGTTCAGAAAAGCTACAAATCATGCTAAACAAAATTTTGAAATATCAAAAAGTATACCTGGTTAACTAAATTACATAATATTCATACTAAAATACACGTTATAGAAAAATATCTTTTATAAAAATATGCTTCTAACAGAATTAATTTAAAAGATATTTAGAAACAGAACACAGAGTAAGATCCATATTCAAGCAATAGCGAGAATCACGTTGACACTCGTTTGCATATGCATGTTTCCAAGCCCTGTTAGCATTGACCTTTGAAAATAGTTTAGGCAGTTGTCCCTCAAATTATATTTCAATCATATAATTCCTCTTTAATCAGAAAAAAAATTGATAAATGCTCTAGTGGGAGTGCTAATAACATTTAGTGACTCTCTTTGTGGAAATGAGAATCAGGCCGGGCAGTAGAAAATCATAATGAAGAATGAGATGAGATATCTTAGATTTGGGGGCTTGTGCTTATGTCATCACAGATATCCGAGAATGTTCCAAAGTTTGGTGACCATCAGAATAATAAACTACACCTTCACTACTTCAGTGCTCTGGCAGCCCCTATAACTTTATGACTTTATGACCCTATGACTTCATTTTCTAGTAAATTCCCAACACTCAGGACTGTGCTCCTGGGGATTCTACTATGGTCATCCCTTCCAAAATCTACAGGTACCCAGATGTGGTTCGGGTCACCACCGGACTGCCTGTCCCTTGAAGACTGGATATACACTGGCTGCTGACCCAACAGTGAGCCTTTCTTGCATTAGGAGCATCCAGTGAATATCATAAATCCTGCTTGTGAAATTATCTCACCTCAGAGAAGGCTCTTCTTCACCTGAGTAGTGTTGTGTCCCACTCATGAGGGCATCAGAGCCTTGTCACTACTGTCCTATTTCAGTGGGAGTATTACCACTTCACGTTCTCTGTTCTACAGCTGTAACGTGCAAAAATTGTACGACAGTTTCACGTCAACTGCAGTGATCAAAATATATGGGTGAAAAACAGAGGACGGAGTCAGGAGAATAGTTTATTTTTCTTTCTTTACATATATTCATGTTCTACTTTTTTAAGTTCTCGGTTCTTGATGCAGCCAGAAAGCACAGTTTGAACTGTGACAGTAAAAGCCCAATAGCATCCCTTTATGTTCATAGAAGTTGGTCCCTCGTGTTTTTAGGGGACCAAAAAACCCACAGCTATACACAACAACAGCCCATAAAGCAGCTTGAGCAACAAAACAACTGCTGACTGATAGTTTTTCCTATATTTACATGTCCTTGCAAGATACAGAAAGAAAAATAAATAGATAGATAAAAAAGTACCTTCTACGCCACCACATTTAGCCGTTCCTAACTGTGCCTTCAGGCTTTTCCTGCAATGAGAGAGTCCAGTAAATATAATAAATAAATAGCAGAAGGAACTGCCTTCCCCAGCTACCACTGCTACTCAGCTTACACCCTGCAGCAGAAGACTCAATTTCACTTTTATCATTATTTTAGCTGGCAATTGCTTAGACAATTATCCAGTTCTTCTTAAGAAGCTTAATTAAATTATTTATGAAGTTGACCTCCCACAACAGTGAACTCCTTAAAATTTCCTTATGTAAGAATGGAACGCTATTTTATTTTGTGAAGGAGAGAGGTAAGTTAACTGTAGAATCACATGTAGTTAGCATTTTCAACTGCACTTGGGACACAAAGAGATTCCAATAAATAATACTGTTGTCCAAGTTGGTTTCTCTTGCCTTGCGATGAAGAGGTCAACAGTAATTCAGCTTTATTGATTGACTTGGTTATGCCAAAATCAAAGGGAGAAGTGAAGAAGGTTGTTCTCATCCCATGTGGATGAAGTTCTTCCATTTCCTAATGGTTTAAAAAGAAAACAGGGCTTATTAGAAACCTGGGCCCTCCCTAAAATACCATGATAGCAAGTGACATAGAGGAACCATTTTGAAATATTGTTTTGTTGGTTTATCGCAGTAGTAATGACAGTAATTGAAAATATTAGAGAAGATCTCTCATAGTCTGCTCTGTAGCAGTTAGCTGAATTAGGGCACAGTTATTGGGCTTGTGCTGTCCCCATAAATATGCATAAGACTGTAATCAGCCATGTGCTCCTGTCAATCCATCTGTATTGGTTGTACTATGAGTATATGAAAACAATATTTTCCAATGTATGCTGTGCTGTATTCTATTCAGTGGCTGTAGTTTTCCTCCTGTTATATATTCAGGCTATCAAAATTTGCAGGCAAATAGTGCGAGCATCCTGAATGATAGAAACCTAACACATCTGCAAATGATACTGGGGAAAAAACAGTGTTCACCTAAAACACTGGCTTTTGTAATAATGGGAACAAATCAAATGAAGCTATTTATCTACTTCAAGGCAATATTGAAAGGTTGCTTATTTCTTATCTTGTCTTCATTCTCCTTGGTACCATGCCTATGACCAGTTGAGGTCAACGAGGCTCCATCCATGAGATCTATAGGCATTTGCTTTTAGAACTCAACTTTTTAGTAAATGATAAGAGAAGGTGGCCTGATCAGTGATTCTCAATATGGCCCATGGCTGGTTTTGTTTATTTATTTGGTTGGTTGCTTTCATATAGCTGGTTTTATAAGTAGTTGTTCTGGGTAGAATAAAGAGTTAAGTGTGCTAAATATTTAAAGGTAAATATTTAAAGGCATATTTAAAGATAATACCCATGGAATGTTTGTAATTATCTCTTTCATCCTTCTTCCTCATCCCTCTGTTATCTTCCTGAGAGTTCTATTTCAGGGCCCTCTCTGCAGATTAGGGAGCGTCAGGGAACCTCATGAGATATTCATACAAAGGCTCAGTTTTTCAATACATTGCTTTTCAGGCTTAAAGAAGTAGAGAAAACCCCATTGCAGGGTGTACCTATAGAATATATGTGCTGTAGTACACCCACAATACATCATAAGAGAAGACTGCCTGGAAATGATTAAACGTGAAAATAAAAGTGTGCCTGTATATTTGCAGTAGCTTCCTTCTTCCCTGGTCTCCCTGACTCCAGCCTCTTCCTGTTTCCAGCCTGTCCCACATTCTTCTGCCAGAATAAACTTCCTGGTGTAGTGGCGAACCCAACTTGAGCCTAAACGATGTCTGGGCATGTTGTTTAAACTGATGGGCAGTTATGACAAGACATTTATCTGTAGGTGGGCTCGGGGAGCCTTTGGGAGAAACTCATCTTGCAGGAAATAAAGAATTAAAAAGTAAAGCTTGATCAAGTAATAAAACCTGAGTTGTCAGAGATGACAGATGATTTTGAGTTCAGCCAGGAGTCTGTGATTAGTCTACTGGATTTAGAATCTTCATCCAGAGGAACACTGTGGAGCGAAAGCTAGAAGGTCTGGTTTACTAAAAATTCTTTATACCCTAAGAGCAAAATAATCACAACTTGGTATCCTGTGAACTGTGGGTAACACAAAAGGCTAAAGGTTACTTGCTTTCATTTCTCTGCGGTCCCTGATGGGCTTTTGGAACCAAAATGCGTTTCAGGGGTGCCTGGGTGGCTCAGTCCGTTGAGCATCCAACTCTTGATTTCAGCTCAGGTCATGATTTCAGGGTCGTGAGATCGAGTCCCACATTGGGCTCCGCACTCAGCACGGAGTCTGCTTGGGTTTCTTTTCCTCTGCCCCTCCCCCCAGCGCTCTCTCCCTCTCACTCTAAAATGAATAAATAAATCTTTTTAAAAAACGTGTTTCAATGTGTGGGTGGTAACACCTGTAGAGCTGGAAAGCCCTGCAGGATAGCTTTCCTCTAATGAAGTGCTGTCAGGGGCACCTGCGTGGCTTAGCTGGTTAAGCGTCTGACCCTTGGTTTCAGCTCTGGTCATGGTCTCAGGGTTGTGAGATCAAGCTCTGCGTTGAGCTCTGTGCTGGGCATGGAGCCTCCTTAAGATTCTCTTCCTCTCCCTCTGCCCATCCTACCTACTCCCCCTGCCAAAAATAAAATAAAAATAAAGATGTGCTGTCAGAGATAAGAAAGAGACATTGGTGCCCTGGACTGGCACTTGGTAAGGCACAGGGAGACTCAGGGAAGCAACCCTGGTCTCTCCTGGAAGGCCAGTGCTACACAAGGGACACCCCATGGTGACTGGCCATGTTTATTTATGACACGTGTGAGATGCTCCCTGAGACTCTCTGAAATATTTGAGGAAGCTTTATTTTTTTTTTTAAGATTTTATTTATTTATTTGAGAGAGAGAGAGACTGAGAGAACGAGTAGGGGAGGAGCTGGGGGAGAAGCAGACTCCCTGCAGAGCAGGGAGCCCAGTGTGGGGCTCGATCCCAGGACCCTGGGATCATGACCTGAGCCAAAGGCAGACACTTAACCTACTGAGCCACACAGGCTCCCTTGAGGAAGCTTTAGGGGGAGCTGAAGCATTGAATGAGTGTGTGGAGGAAAAGAGATATAGGAATTTGCCCTTGAGAAATTACAAAATATTTAATTCCTATGGAAAATTCAGAAAACACTGACATCCAAGTCCCTAGAGCCCACATAAAAGAGTTGTGACTATCTTGCCATATTTGCTTGAAATTTTATGCTTTTTCTATTAAATTTTAATATTAGTTATTTAATATTAATAAAATTATTAATTTCTATTAAAAAATAAAACATTATAGACATATTCATGTTCCCTTCTACTTTCTCACACGTACTTACCATCAGGGAGCTGAGACATGGGAATCCATAAAAAAATTCTTCATGTTTCCTTTTCACTTTTGAATGCTGATAATAGTAGTACATAAAAATACATATGTACATAAAAAGTACATAACTTTTTAAACTTTTACACTTATTTCAAAGAATACTTGATCTACTTCTTTTTTTAAACTATTGTATAGTCTGCCATCATTTGAATGAACTGTGATTGATTTATGCACTTGAGGCACTGACATGTGTGCTGTTGTTGATTTGAGCAAAGTTTTATACACATGCTTATGCTATACTTCTCATGTCCTCAATATTCCAGAAACTCCTACAATTATTTACGGAATAAAGCCCAAACCCATCCACGTGGCATTTGGGTTCGGCCACAAGGGACACGTTCAGACTTATCCATTGCTCCTCTCCTCCCAGGGACCATGCCCGTGTCACTCCAATGGCCATCCCATGAACTTTTCTCCTGCCCTCTCCCCAAAATCCTTCTTTCTGCCTAGAGTACTTACCTCTACTCTCCACCCCAGGCCAACGCCACTCTCCTTTTGCAGAATCACAATTCAATTTTTGAAGCCCAAACTGTTTCATACTTTTGTCCCCCCCAATTCCCAGCTGCATTTCATCTCCCCCGCCCCGATTCTGGATCTTCCTGTTTCATCTCTATTATAGAATTGGTTATACCTCTCCTTCAGTTAGGACACGTGTGTGCCTTCCCCGACTTTGATCTCTGGATCATCCTTAGCTCCTACCATAAAGTAAAAGTTAAATGAATAAATAAATGAACAAAGTAAAAAATAAATAAAGGCTCAATTAAATGGAAAGCAGAGGGTATTGCTAATCCGAAAGTAGTCTTAGTTTTCCTTAAAACCCAGAAGCTGGTCGTGACTGCATACCTCCTGGCATCAGCTGTCCTCTCTAAAATACAATTGTGAGAAATGACAAGCGAGAGGGCGGATGAAAACTGGCCCTGTCAAAACCACCAGCGGACATTGTTGACAGTAGGGACAAGGAGTAAGAGAAAACTCCTTTTCTATTCATCTCGGACCGTGCGTGTGCGCATGTGTGCGTGCCTGTGAGCGAGCGCGCATGCGCATTCCTCCACCAGAGGACTTGATTCACAGGTTGTTCTAGGCAGAGCTGCTTGAGGCCGAGTCAAACCTCTTTGGGGGGAGGGAAGTCCCGGATGGAGACACGTACAGACTCAGGCACTCATCCCTGGCTCTGCTCCAGGTTACAGGAATCTCTGGTAGGAGCCAGAGCCTGCTACACCATTAGAGAGAAAATCACTCGGCTCCCCCAGTCTTTTGCGTCCAATTTATGTCCAATTTGCAGACTTTCAACATTGCAACCTCACAGTTCATAAAATCAAACTCAGCCTGGGTAAGTCTCCAGGTAATGGATTTAGGATCACGGGAGGTGTTACCTGCAGTCCATGATGGGTAACTTTCTTGTTAACTAAAGTCCCTTTAGCTAAATGAGTTCCAGGTTTAAGTCTCCCTTTCTTTTTTTTGGCAGGGATTTGGGGGATGGGGGTAGGGTAGGCGTAGAACTTTATTAGGCTGCGCGTGGAGAGCTTTTCATTGCAAAAGGCAACAGAAAAAAAAAAATTGGGATAAGCCAGTCTTTGTATAAACGGAAGGTGGTGAAAGGAAGGCTGTGTATGGGGGCTAAGGGATCAACCCTCCGGCTCCACTCGGCTACGTAGGGACCCAGGGAGACGGCCTGGTGCTCCAGGCGGAGCCGGCCTGTTTCCGCAGGTAACTGTGGCTCTGCGGGGAAAGCCCAGGGCGGCCGAAACCGCAGCGGAGGGGCCTGGGGGAGGGGCCTGGGGGGCGGGGCACACAGGCCTCATCTCTCATCCCCTCCTGTGCCCTTGCGCTTAGCAGGAACGCACTTACATCCGCTTGCCCTGGGGGGGCGGGGGGGGCTCTCATCAGTAGTCCGTCGTCGTCGAAAGCAGGTCAATTTAATATTCTAGGTGTGTGTCTAACCATGAGTGTGAATATGCATTCCACACGGGAGCCTGTGTGTGTGCTCACGCTAACAATTACGGATCTATTCCAAAAACCTACAGGGAACTATCCCTGCTAAGATCAGTGGCCCTTTAAATGTCAGGTTCAGAAGTCAGGTTAATTGGATGTCTTATGTTTTTCAAACAAGTCATGTTTGAGTCACTTCACTTAAAAAGCTAATAAAATGCTATTTAATTTGGGCCTTCTGTTGTTCCTTACCCCAAGACTAGACACTTCTACATTTTATTCTTTGAAAAGTCGTTTCCATTTTAAAAATCGCATAGCTGTGTGTGTTTCATTGCTCACCTGGATGCACCCCGTCTCTTAAACCCTTCACCTTGCCTTCCTGCTCCCTGGACCTCCTGGTTCTCTCCTCTGTCTTCCTGGTTTTTGCCAAAACTACCGTTCTGTCTTTTCTGATCTCTCAGAGTACCATGATCTTTTCCAAAAAGAGCTCTGATGGCTGTATCTGAGAGAGAAAGAATGAGTATTTGACTTAATTTAGTGGTCAGATAATCTACTTTTACTAAAACAAGGGCAGTTCCTATTCTTAGAACTTTCATTTAAAGAGGTGAGTCCTTTTATTACTTTTTTGTTGTACCTACTGGAAATTGTCCTATTGTTTCACACATTGAGACATCTGGGCCAGTGTTGACATTTTATATATTATTGCAAGATTAATAAATAATAGACTGGCTATTATGGTATTGTTTTCCTTTACCAGAAGACTCTTTGATAATATATTATAGACATTTTATAAATAAGACATAAATATAGATTTATGTCTATAGGAGGTATGTAGTGCTGTGTTTCCATTTTCTCCATTTACATATCTGTAAGATGAGTTTGGGGTTTTGTTTTTTTGTCTTAATCAGGTTAGTGGATTGTCATAAATATTGGAATAATACATACACATGTCCTAATCCTATCACTAAATAGGTGCTTACAATGTAGTGGGCATTTTTTTTTTTTTTTAAGTGGGGAGAGGTTACCATGATATCATTCTTCCCCTGTGTCTCTCAATGAAGTTTAATGAGAGAAAAACAAATATTTTTTTTCTTTCTTTCAAAAACCCTACATAAACTCATTTAACCTTCTCGATGTTGTAGGAACACTTTATAAGAACAATTTGAGAAAGAGCTTCAAGGAAATATGCTAGAATGCAGAGCAAATGAGTAACACAGATTCTGGTATCTGAATCTAATGAATGGACACAAATTAATCACCTGGGAAAACCATTCGATAGAACAACCATGGAATGACTTTGATGACTTGTTGGAATCTTCTCTTGCTGATGTTATTTCTTTCATCTGGCTTGCCTCTGAGGGTCAATGTACTCCTTCTTTACACATGGGTACTGTTCTTTGCTCCGCCTGGCTCATAGGAGGGAAAGTGGAGACTGAGAATCAGTCTGTTGGCTCAATGCCTTGGGTCTTGTGAATAACCAAGTTTCATTGGGAAGGAGCTACCACTGTGCAGGGCCTTGATTTCGATATTGCAGTCTATGAATTTGAAGGGAAAAGAAGGTGAAGGACTTACTGGAAAATTTAAGTTACCTCTTAGTCATGTGCCCGTTGGAAATTAAACTGCCCTCTCAGAACTTGGACTCCAGACTTGTCCTTTGGTTTGTGTGAGGCATTTGGAGGGGAGCTGTGAGCCAAATGTGGTGTCCTGGGTGGGAAAGGTGGTTAACCTGATCCCAAACACCTTTCCCTGCCATATGCCCCTGAGTGTCTTAGAGTTTGCCTTTCCAAGCCAAGCACCAGAAAATGTCTACAAGATGAGGTTGGGACAATTACATGGTGGTGGCGGTATCTTATTTTTTAAGAAAAGATGGGGGAACCCTTAGGTGTTCAGGGTTTGGCAAACAGATACAGCAAAAGATTTTGTATTTAGAAATGGGGGGACACTCTCTCCCAAGGACATTAGTCTTTTATTTCTGTTAGCAACTCATAAAATATGAGTTAAAAATTGTATTGCTTTTAATTCATTAAAGTTCTATTTGTGCAGGAAATCGTTACAAAGACAAATATTAGAAATATAGAAGCAAGATATCAATAGTGGAATTAATATGATTGTCTTAAAAAAAGCAAGCAAACTGACAAAAATAATTATAAGTAACAAGTGTAAATTGTTGGTGGCTTGCTCTAAAAACAGTATAGAGTGATTAATTGCTTTCTTAAAAATCAAGATTAGCCTTGAACTAAATTTGCAATTAGTCCTGTACTAGCTGGGAGAAAATACTCAACTTTCCTGTGTCTATTTCTTTATCTGTAAAATAGAACTAATA
Organism: Zalophus californianus; assembly: GCF_009762305.2. Lineage (NCBI taxonomy): Eukaryota > Metazoa > Chordata > Mammalia > Carnivora > Otariidae > Zalophus > Zalophus californianus. The sequence continues at coordinate 53,048,659 of NC_045610.1, read as the reverse complement.
ATAGTTCTCGTCTCAAACAACTGTTATAAGAATAATTGAGATAGCACATATAAAGCATTCAGCATAGCTGAATAAACATAACATTTTAGTTATAATTAGTTGGAAAATGACATTAATATTATCTCATCCAAAATTGTCATTAAAATATACAAAAAAGTTCTTAGAAAAAATGTAGGACCTGTAAGAAGGAAAATATTAGATTTTACTATGAAATATAAGGTTTCCTTTCAGTAATGAAATAATATGCTATCTTTATAGATTAGGAGATTCAATATTATAGTGATGTCAGAATATATATAATCCATTGGGAATGTTTAGGGTGTACTATGTGTCAGCAACTGTATAATTATTAATATGTGTGTGTATACCCCAATTATTATTTATATCAACTCAGTGAAGAAGGAATTATTTTGTTCAACTCATAAAAGAGGATACTGGGGCATAAAGAAGAAAAAATACATGAGTCCATACGGCTGGTGATTGGAGGAATGTGAAATTGGATAGAAGTAAATTTATTTCTAATTTGAAAAAATGAATAGGACTTTGCAATTGCTTAAATGGTTCAAAATTAATCTGGAAAAGATAAATCCACTAGAGCAACCAAGGGTAAATTTTCAAACAAAAAATAGCATATGTATAATTATCTTAACAGGAATTAAAATATCTTATAAAGCCATGAAAGGACAAATTCATAGTATAGAATGGAGTCAAGAAAAAGAATCAAGAATAAAGGATACTTATCTTAGCTTGGGTTTGCTTTAAAATCAGTCTAAGACAAACATTTGCATCCAGATAGCATAAGGATAGGCGCTGGGAACTTGGAAGACTGGAACAAGGAAAGAGGCTAAGCCAATGTAAGGGATGCATTATTTGGCTGGTAAGTGGGCAACTGGGACTTGGGCCCACGGGGTCATTCTGAGGAGCTCTGTACAATACATCTCATCACTGAAGAAGACAGAAGAGCAGTGTATTCATCTGGTCTCCTGTCCACACACTGGTCAGAGGTTGTCCTTGGTCAAGAGTACTATTCACTTATACTTCCGGGTTTGTGTATGTGTCATAGTGGCTGAGTGGTTTCACCAAGCATCCTCTGCCACTGTGGCGGAGGAAGTCCCTTGGGCTGGAAAGGAGAGATTTCTGTTTTTGGAGGAGGCAAGTTGCCCTCAGATCTGAGGCCACTCCAGCAGTGGCCAGAGTATGAAATGGTCTGAAAAGATGGATGAAGTCAGAGAGGGATTAGATGCAGGGAAACAGTTTCTCGTAAAAGTGGCATTTCAAAAGCACTGTGGAAATAGCATTTTGAATATACAGTTAAGGAAAACTGGTTAAAATATGAATAAAACTTACATAAAGTTAAGTTCCTGGTGAAATAATAATTTAAATGGTAGAAAACAAAAATACTAAAGGATTAGAAGAAAATACAGGTGAGTAGTTTTTTTTGTTTAAATGTTTGGTTGGTTGCTTGCTTTGTTTTTTAACAGTCTTAGGGATGGAAAAGACTGTCATCATAATATTTAAGACTAAAAACCACATAGGAAAATACTACAACTAATTTTTTAAAAGTTAATCCAAAATAGCTTTTGCTCTTCAAAAGTTGCTTTCTTTCCCCAACTAAACAGTTTTATTAAATTAAATAAATATATCTGAAGTTTGACTAGTTAGTTGCCAAATACTCATATCCACTCTCTGTCCTAATATACTGTATTTACAGTACAGCACTTAGTAACTTAAGAGCCTATGATCAAAGAGAGATCTAGACCACCCTTAAATATATATCTAAAATCTAGATGATTTTTTTTAAGATCAAAGTCAGATTTATACTCAGAATTAGGGGTGTGGATCTATAAATGGAATATCAGAGCAATTTAAGAGTAAGTATTCCCCTCTTAATTTCACTGCTATTTGAATTTTTTTAAAGATCTTATTTATTTGAGAGAGAGAGCGAGTAAGAGAGGGAGAGAGAGAGAACATGAGCAGAAGGAGGGGCAAAAGGAGAAGCAGGCTCCTCACTGAGCAGGGAGCCCAAGGAGGGGCTGGGTCCCAAGACCTCAGGATCATGACCTGAGCCGAAGGCAGACGTTTAACCAACTGAGCCACCCAGGGGCCCCCAGTTTTTTTTTTTTAAATATAGTCATTTGAGACACATCTTTTTTTGTTACAGTTTGAGAAACTATGATTTAGTGGTGATGCCCACATTTGCAAAAATAAAATAATGTGGAGAATTTAGGTATTTCATCAAATACTTATTGTAACCACCACCCTCTTGCATCTGTGCCTAATCATGTATCATCAGAGAAGAAGACTTTTGGTCTAAATTGTAAACATATTTGATTATGTCTATACTTAGTTTTTATAATTTGATACAATATATATATTCAGAAAGTGGCTTGCTTCATGCAAGGTAGCATAGGTGAGTTATTAGGCACTTCCATGAATGAACCATTTTCAGTATCTCTCATTACTCTCAACTGAACAATGAATTTGAATTTTTTTTCTAATTCAGATTCAAATAATTTTTTCAACTTGTCTCTATTACAATCTCATTTTTTACAATTAATGGAAAATGGAAAAAATCCTCTCCAAGGTACTTTAAGTTGCAGACCGAGATCTAAACAAGCAAAACAACTTTAAAAACTGTGTCATTTGTCAGAAGAATGCTAGATAGAAGAGAAATGGTCCTCTTCATGGAAGCCTGAGATTGAGGAATACCTCCAAATAATATATACATGGTAGCCTGTTCCTTTCCTTAGTGTCTTTTATCATTCATCTAGTTTTTGTGACCATGTTTTTCTGAAATGAATTTCATACTAAATGAGACCAAATGTTTCCATTTGTGTTTTGTCACTGACTTACTTTTGATCTACTTTGAGGACTAGCAAACACATTTGATGAATTCCAAAACAACTGGGGAATTAGGTGAGGAAAAACATTGGCCACAAATTGATTATCTAGGGCAGCATAAACCCAAAGAAACTCACTTTTTGCATTTTCCAGGTTTTGGACATTAGGGAAACACAGTATTGGACAGAATTTGTGATGCTTTTCTCCATGGACCATGACGGGGAATATCTTTGGGAAATTATCAACAGTTAGAATTTGTACTGGCTTATGCTACTTTTTTCCTTTCAGCTTGTCATGTTCTTTATAATTTTTTTTTAGTTTAATAATATGCAAAGCCTTGAATGTGCAATGCTCTCATACTTTCCACTGAGCTTCAAAGAAAGAAAGCAGAATGAAGCTTGTTGTAAACTTTTATTTTCATCTTCTGCTTTATGTAACCTTACTTTAGTAGCTCCAGTAAAATGTAACCACATTAACCAACACTTAATTTGGACTCAATGACGAAAGAAAGCCAAAAATAGCTCAGAAACAAACAAATTTGGAAAGTGTATGTCTGCCCCTACATCAGATGCTATCAAGTCACAATTTTTTTTTTTTAAGCAGGAAAAAGAGCAAAGAAAAGATAGAAACTCATCGATAGAAGTATTTGGGCAACTGAGCTTAGTTATTCTTTTTTCCTTTCTGCTGTGATAGTCATTATGTAAAATTATGAAATAAAATGAAATGTGATTCTTTGTCTAATTCCAATTAGCTACATTATTACTAGTCACTTCTGTTTTCATGTGAAGTTAATTGTATGTTCAATTTATTAAAAGTCATGGGTTTTTACATAAATTAATGAAATTATAATAGTACACTCTATTGTCTGAACATATTATGAGAGTTTGATAATAAAGGTGATGGTGGGTTAAATTCAGTGTTCTTTAAACTATAATCAATACCTGTGTTTTCTTTGTACCCAGCTATCAATCTACCAGTGAATTGATTGTGAACCACTACAAAATACCTTATATTTGTTTAATGTTTCACAGCATCAAAATAACCTTATATCAGTTGTTTTATCTGATCCTAACAGTTGTCCATGGCATGTGATATTTCAAAGCGTGTTAGCCATAGAGCGGTGGATTGATAGTAGATCTGTGACTCCAGATCCAGAGCATTTCTAGAATATTCAAATATAGTAGATGTTTACACTATATAAAATATGCATTGTTGTCTATTACCTATTTAAATGTGTATAGTTGATAACTATATTTACTTAAAATAATATCCTGGAATTTTAGCAAATTAATGAAAAGCTAACATGCATCCAGGACCTAGTTATACTAGGATGCACATTTCTGCTCTAATAATGTATTGTTATGCATAGTTTTTAGTAGGATAAATTTAGTAGAAACTCAGTGGCTTCAAATAATACCCATTTTATTTATTTGACATGATTCTGCCATCCGGTCAGTGCTTTGCAATCAGAGCTCATGTGCTTCAATGGCATAGGTGCGGGTGGGGCTTGGGGGGGGGTGGTTTAAGGCTATAGTCCCAAGCAGGCTAACTCCCATGGCTGGAAGGTTGATGATGATTGTTTGCTGGAACGCAGATGTATGGGTTGGCCACTATCCTTGGTTCATACTTCTGCCTGGATTTCAAGCGTCTCTCCCCCCAAGCCTCTCCGTGTGGTTAGCTTGGGTTTCCTTATAGGACTGGCTTCTCAGGGTGGTTAACTTCCAAAGCTTCCTAAGGCTTAGGGTCAGAACTGGCCCAGTGTTACTTCTGCCACCTTCTACTGGTTAATATGATTCACTGGGCCAGCCCAGATTCAAGGGGAGAGGCTAACACAAGGGTGAGCATGTCAGGAAGTGTGTTTCACTGGAAGCCATCGATGTATCGTATAGAAACTTGTACATAAATGATCATAGCTTTATTCATAGCAGCCTTACTCAGGAAAGTACCCAGATGTCCTTCAGGGGATGAGTGGCTAAACAAACTGTGGTAAACCCACACTGTTGAATCCTACTGAGCAATAAAAAGGAGTAAGTGCAAGAACTTGTAGTAACTTTAAGGAAATAATTCTGAGCAAAAAAAAAAAAAAACAAAAAACCACTGATCTTAGGATACATGCATGTATGCAACATTTGTGAAATAACATGTTATAGAGATGAAGAATGGATTAGTTGTTGTGTGGGGTTAGGGATGGGGAGGGTAGGTGTGGCTATAAATGGGTCATCACACAGAGCTTTGCGGTGATGCTATAATTGAGTACCTCCATTGTGGTGGTAGCTAGAGAGACGACATGTGATAAACTTACACAGAGCTACACATACATACACATGAGTGGGTAAGTCTGAAATATGTTCCGTGGATTGTAGCAATGTCAGTTTCTTAGTTGTGATACTGAATTCTGTAACACAAGAGATAGATGTTGGTGGAGCTGGGTCAAAGGCACAGTAGAACTTCCTGTACATTTCTTTGTGACTTCTTGTAAAGCTTTAATTATTTTAAAATTGAAAGCAAAGAGGAAGAAGAAGATGACGCTTGGGTTTGGAAAGTGGTCAGGGGGCATTTATGCAGTCAAAGGTCTTTGGCTCAACCCTTGGCCCATGTTTTATAATGTGCCTAGGATTTTGTTCTTATTCAGGTATGGTGAGGCCAACAGATCAGGAGACCATTATCACTGAAAAGATAGTTTGTTACTCACACTTCCCCAGAAGAGGGAACGGGCACCATGCTACATAGACTGTCGGGGAGCAAGAATTTTCTGTCCCCTCAAGGTCCTTCTAGCCAGACCGAGAATGCCAATTAACATGAGACAGATTAACAGAAGAAAATCAAATTCAATAGCATACAGAGAATCCACACAGACATGGAGATTCCAAAGACAGACAGGATGAGGGACATATGTCATCCTGAACTAAGGAGGAGGGGGTAGGGGTCTGGGACTTCCAAAGGAAGGAATGCAATTTACAGGAAGATGAAAAAGAGTAATGTTTGGTACACAAATGTCTGCTGGGCCACTTGGAAACAATTGGACAAAGAGAGAACTTTGATCAAACAGGCCTTGCTAGTTTCCTCCCTATCTGCCCTACCTAGCTCACATCCTAATGTAGTTGTCTATGGTGATACCTCTGTTCCTGGAGCAGGTCTTTTGTGTAAATTCTTTTAGGCAGTGGAGGGGCAAGTTAAGTGATTTTCCTAAGTCTGCTGGCTTTTGATTGCTTTTTAAATCAAAATAATTTTCATGACAAAGTGGCCCATTTAGGGGCAGCCTGCCCTAGGCCCCTACAGGTCCACAGGGCAAGCACCAAGGTCAGTCGGGAGGCAGATCGGTGTAGGGAAAGCACAAACCAGAGCCTTGATTGTGGTTTTAGCCGGAAGGAAGGGGTGAGGCAGGGTAAGCAGCTGAACAGGTTTAGGATTGGATAGTTTGAAAACTTTCAGCAAGTGCTGGCCTATAGAGATGGTCTCAAGTTGTTCCAAACCTGGCCCTGGGGTGATTGAAAGCAGAAAGAACAATAGCTTGGTAAGTGAGAATTTGATAAAGAAGGTGATTGAACTCTGAACTGGTTGGTTTGCATATCAACGGTGTGCTCACAGGCAAGTTGATGGCTAGCTCCAGGAATTAGCTAACCCAGCACGTTGTCTCTTTCCTCCTGGGGTTCTGAGGTTCCAAGATGGGAAAGCATCATAAAATAGAGAAAATAAAAAAACATGGTTAGTACAGTATACCACTTCTTAGCAGTTGTAATAGCAGAGTGTTATTTGACCGTTCGAGCCTCAGTTTCTCCCTCTATAATTTGGATAATAATAATGCCAAACTCATAAAGTTACCATGAGAACAGACAATAGTCCACACAAAGCAATTGACAACAGTGCCTGGCATCTGTGAAGCACTCCATGAAATATGCTAATAATATGCAGGCTTGGACTCTTGACAAAGCACTATCTGGTGCAATGGTGGGTGGATTTGGAGGTTTCAATAAATCTTCACTCAAATAATAATTTAGGTAATGGCCAATGTCATATATAGAAACCTGTTCTCCTGAAGCAAAATTCTTCTATCCTGTCTCCATTTTACTGTTACTTATACTAAATTCCAAGAGAAACTCCAGAAGGGAATAAATTTTGGTAGCAAAGAAAATCTTAGCACTATTGTGAGCTATAACATGTATGTAAGACCGTTATTCCGCAGATGGAAACTGATCTGGAAATTATTTGCATGAAGCACAATAAAAATGGGTATTCTGACTTTTGAACACCAATGCCCTGTGGTTTCTTCTGTGGCAAACACTAGCTCTGATCCATTCTGTATATTTCTAAGAAATGGTTGATTTTCAAGGGCAATATACTCGGGTCGCACACAAAAACCCGGTTATATTCAAAGATTTAGCTCATTTTCTTTGCATGAAAATAAATCATGTTTTGTCAGTTAGAGAAGGTTAAAAGTCAATTGGTAAATGGATGGCTTCACCACTGATCTGTGGAACTTCACGGGGGCATCCAGCTAACTATGGCACCCCTCACCACTTCATAAATTAAAAACAATCCATAAATAACTTACTCCAAATTAGATGGGAGAATGACATTTCAGGAGGCGTAGGGATGGGAAAGACGGGGCATTTCCCTAAAAAAATGAAAGCGGCCCCTTGAAAGATCTCAGAAGCATTGCTTAATTTCAGTCAATGTGACAAGCTGAGCACAGGCCTGATAAAACCCCAAAACTGTATAAATTGTCTAAGAAAATTAAGATACAAGTGATCCACTTACATAAAAGTCTGAAGTCAGGTACCTTTACAACTGCACTATATTTTCTGCAATATGATATGCAATTAATTCTTCCTTAAATAAACAAACTGATTAAAATTTCATTATGCTGACATCTCACAATAAACCTGGATCCAGGGAAACCCTTTCTTTTTGCTTATGTAAGCCTTTATAATTAATTCTGGATTTATGTCATTTGCTGGTCAATGTTCCAGTCACCTTACTAACTAAGCAATTCGAAAGCTGTCGGAGCTCACAGGAGCCACTGAACCAGTGGGTGATGGCCCCCAGTTTTAATCTGATGCTTATTTGGTGAAGTTTTATTTTCCCGTGCTGTGGCATTTTCTTTTAGCCAAGCAATTAAACAGTAATGTCTTCACTTTTTGCCCCACGGTAATTCAAAGATTCAATTGTAGCTGGACAGATGTGGCAACGTAATTTGTCTAATTCGCAGCCTACTAACACTTTTTACCTTTTAATTATTTTTTTCCATTTCAGCCCCCAGAACTATTTGGTCCTAATTGATAAATTTAAACTCTTAGTTTATACAAAGATCCTAAGAATTTTCCACATCATCTGGCGACGCTCATTTGTGTTGTGACTTCTCCTCTCTGAGCAGTTGTTGACTGGGCTCAAGGAAGGCATGTCAGTGCCACACATGGAAGGGGCTAGTGGAGCATCTCCGAGAAAGCAGGAGACTCTTGAGGACCTGGTACAGTTTCCCACCAAGCTGGTAGTATGCAAAGAGCAGTCAAAGTCAAAGCCTCACTTTGCACCTGACACTTGGCCGTGAGCTGGTGTTCCCTTTCACATTTGAGCATGTAGAATTTTCACCAGCTTTTAAATTTGTTCATATACATAAATGGTTTAAGAGTGGCGTTTTGAGGGTAGATCTTAAATGGTATCATCTCAGAAAAGAAGGGTAATGATGGGAGTGTTCGCTAACAACAGGCTTATCATAACTTTTTTTTTTTTAAGATTTTATTTATTTGACAGAGAGAGAGAGAGCACAAGCAGGGGGAGCAGCAGAGGGAGGAGAAGCAGGCTCCCTGATGAGCAGGGAGCCTGATACGGGACTGGATCCCAGGACCCTGGGATCATGACCTGAGCCAAAGGCAGGTACTTAATTGACTGAGCCACCCAGGCGTCCCAGGGTTATAATCTTGCAACATATACGTGTATCAGATCAACACCTTGTACACCTTCAACTTACACGATGTTATATGTCAATTGTATCTCTCAGTGAAGCTGGAAAAAAAGAGTGGCCTTTCAGTAGAAACAAAACAAAATCAAATATATCATAAGCATGTAATTGGCACTTTTATCTCATACACATAGGGTGTGATTATGAAGTCTTATCTCACAAAGATTTTTTTTCTGGACTTCTCTCCAGTTCGTCCCTGTCAGCACAAGTTACATCCTGCTTTGAGGCGCAGACTAGTCTTCCAGGATTCCTAGGTCTCTCAGAGATACTCCATCTCTCTGAAGAATTTCATTGCCTCTGACATTGATGTTCCATTTTCTAGTTAGAGATATTTTTTTTGAGTATGACTATTCGTTCCACAAGCATATCACTTAATCCTAAAACAAGCTAGAAGGGCTTCCAGGGTGAGACCCGGGCATTTTCTGTTTTTTTTTTTTTTTTTTTTTTTTTTTTTCTTTAGTCTTTCAATGTACATAAATTATATAGGCTAGGAATTCATGATACAGCCAGAGGGAACCATGTTCTATTCATTATTTATTCTTATCTCACTTTGTTCTAAAAAGGTTTCAAGGTGGCGTCCAAGGCAGTGTATTTGAACCTGAATAATAAATTATTTTGTAATAAATGGCCTTGCACTGTACACTTACATGATGGTTTTATATCGTTTTCATTCTGTTTAACCTCATGTCAGTTCTGTGCACTAAGAGGCTATATGTCACTGCTCTACAGGTTAGAGAAAACCAGATCATGCTTGAAGCCATGAGTTTCCTCTCCTGTATTTCCTCCCCAGGATGCCTCTCCTCACTGAGGAAGAGTATTTTTCTTTTTCCCTGCACCAGTGCATTAATGACTCATCTTTGAGACAGTTTAATAGATACACTGAAACTGATTATTTGGGAAAGCAAACAGATTGAGATTGGTGTCATGGTCACGGAAAGGTAGGCAGGTAATGTGTCTTATCAAATGCTAACCCAAAAAATTCCCAATGAATTCCATTTTGATTTCCATATGATTGAGGGGAGATGAAATTTTTAGTGGGGAAAACAAATAGAAAATCAATTCCACAAGGATTGTTCAGCTGGTTTAAGTATGAACTGATGCTTCTCTGTTCTCACAGACTATACTTGGGATTATAGAGCAGGTTGATGACAACCAAGAACTTCCGAGCCCCCAGAAAGAGCCATAATGCAAAAATAGGTCTACCCAACATGGGGACTTAGAAAGGATTTATTAAGTAGCTTAACTTTGTTTGCATTGATAAATGAGCCTTTCTAAAAAAAGATTTTTTTTTTTAAACTCGGATTCTAAGTGAGCCAGCTGCAGATGCCGTTGTCATTATGAGAAACCGTCCATCTAGCTTTCTTTCAAAATCTCCCAAGCTCTATCCAGGTGTTGAGATTTAAGGATGTGCCATTCCTTCCATCAGCTGCACAGGATGGACTCACCCACACTGTCAGCACCTCGTGCATGAGAGAAGGCTCTCTTTGTATACTTCCTCAAGGCACCTCAGTGTAGCTGTCTCATTCTGTTTCAAATTAACATCAGTGGTCATTTCCGCTGGCAATGCTGTGTAAAAGGAACTCTATATCCTTCAACTGTTCTCCGTTTGCAGGGCACCATGGGAGGCTGTTAAGATATGCAAATTGTGTTGTCTCAATGTACTCTCCTGGGTAATTTTTTTCCCCCTTCCTTTTAGGAAATCTAAAAGAACATGTTAGAGCTTGGCTCCTAATACTGGAGGAAATAAAACAGTGAGTGTGGGTTCTCCCTATGAATCTTCTCTTGAGGACAGATTTTCTAATAAGGTTGAATGCCACACTTTGGGGCATATGGCAGGGACCAGTGAAATTGCCTGGTAAAATCACTAAAGCAATCTTTAAATACACTGAGAAACGGTCACTATCATATGAATGTTTGCTGATTTCTTTTCTAGAAATAAAATTTTGCCAGAGAATGAATTCTGCAGATACGATCTGTAAGTAGTTTTAAGTCACATGGTGAATAATCGAGTTTTATCTCTGTGACCCAATAGTTAAGAATATAGGAGGGACGAAACTGCCCAAGTTCAAATGCTCACCTCCATTGACTATGTGATGTGCGTTGTTTAAAATCTCTACATTTTGGCATCCTCATTTTTAAAATCAAGATTATAAATCCTAGCTCATGGTCTATCGCAAAATAGTGTTCCTGTCAAGTGGTCATCATTCATTCTAGGAAAGCTAATATTGTTATTGTTATTTAATTGCTTTGGTGAAAATAAGTAGTTGATTGAATATTGCTTATCCCGGGCATTATTTGAGAATTTTTAATGACCCATTTCTGCATCAGGGATCTGATCAATTGCAGCTGAATTCACCCCATCCACCTGTTATATATAATCGATAGATAATTTAATAATAACTTTCTTACAGTAATTCAGCCAGCACAATAATACTGTTTTTACCATAGTGGAAATAGAAAAACAAAAGTGATACAGACTCTAGCAAATGGCTTAGTGTAAAGGTATAGTTCTAATTTAAATACCCCATAATAGGTCACTAGTGCAGTGTGTGTGTGTCCCCCCAACCCCAGTCATTCCTCCTCTCCCCCTCTGACACATGACAATAGCTCCTAGCTCTTCCTCCTCACCCTTCATAATAAAATCCATATTGTCCAAACAATGGCTGCTAATTCATAGGCACAATTCCTCCTTCTAGAGCCATCTTTGACCAACTATTCCAGAAAATTGTCGCTGAAAAAGGCACCACCTGCTGAAGCCCTACAGAAGATTCTACCCTCCCTGCCCACCTTAGAATGCTCTCAGGCCTGACGTTTTGCAAGAAAGGCTTATTCACGGTGCCCTTGTTGATTTTCTCCCACAGTAGTGTGTATTTTCCTTTTTCCCAAGTTTAAGAAATATTTTTCACAAGTGGCAGAATATCTTACTTTACTTTTTATCACTTGTCACCATTTTGAAAATAATCATTTGAAAGAACAATAACAAATTATGATTACTGGTAAGAAAGCAAACTCTTTTAAAAGTCCATAAATTAGGGATGTTGTCCAGGACATGCTACCCCAGGATGTGGCATCTTGGCCTATTGAGTATTTCAAGTTGAAGGTGTTGGAAAAAATGGCAGAAGGAGGCAGGTTGCTCTGACCTCCTTGCCCACTTGCTTTTCTGTCCTGAAGCAGGTCCTAAAACTCTCATGAGAGAAGAGCCACCCTCTGTCCGCAGGAAAGGAGTATCCTTGTCTCTGAGAACAAAGGGATCTCAAAAAGAATCCTCACAAATGGGCCTCACTAAGTTTTCCCCAGTTTTACTACCATTGCCTCATGCTCCTTCACCTATCCTATTTCTGAAGAACTGTCCACTCATCACACCTGGCGTTTAAAATGCACGGGTCCTCAGGGCGCCTGGGTGGGCTCAGTCGGTGAAGCGACTGCCTTCGGCTCGGGTCATGGTCCTGGAGTCCCGGGATGGAGTCCCGCGACGGGCTCCCTGCTCGGCGGGGAGTCTGCCTCTCCCTCGGTCTCCCTCGGACCCTCCCCCCCATGTGCTTTCTCTCTCTCTCTCAAAAATAAATAAATAAAAAAATCTTTAAAAAAAATAAATAAAATGCACAGGTCTTACTGTTTTGGGGGGTCTTCATTTCCTTATGGAGGCTCCGGGTCACATAAAACTTACATGGAATAAATGTGTATGCTTTTCTACTATTAACCTGTCTTTGTCAGTTTAATTTTCACACCCAGTCAGGAAGCAACCCTAAGAGGGTTGAGGAAAACGTTTCCTCCTCCACATCAGCTTGGATTTAGACTCTGGGACATGACACATTTAGAATTAATGCTAGAAGCCCCTTACAACAAAATGTTCCTGTTGGTTAAATGCTTCCATTAAAATTCAAGTAACTCCTGGCACTCTTCTCAAATTTTATAAAAAAGTCCGATGTGGAAACAAAATAGGTAAAGTCATAGCTGCCCTCGGAGAGACTCAGAGATACTGCAAGTTAAAGGAGCTCTAGACCAGGGATCATCAAACTAAGGTCCGCATGCTAAATTCAGCTGGCCTTCTGTTTGTTTTTGCCTAGGAGTTAAGAGTAGTTTTTATATTTTTAAATGGCTGGGGAAAAGCATAAATAGAAGAATCATATTTTGTGACATGTACCTATTATGTGAAATTAAAAATTCTGTAACCATAAATAAAATTGTATTGGAAACACAGCCACATCCGATTGTTTGCCCTTAGTCATTCTGCTTCTGACTTGCAAGAGCCGAACTGAGTAGTTGGGGAAAAGACCACTGGCTCCCAACACCAAACATCTTGACTCTGACCGTTTATGAAAAAAGTCAGCTGACTCCCATTACAGACCATCGGAATTGTAGATGGCCATTAGAGCCCAATTTTCAAAGCTCATTTTCATGTGTTGGTTTAGGTGACATAAAAAATTGCTTATATTACAGAGTTAAGGAAATAAAAGCATGGTGGGAATTATATATAGTGTAATGTTGATTATATAAAATCAAAATGAGTAAATGACTTAATAAATATGCTTATATATTAACAGTATTTGACCTCAGATTGAAATTATACACATTCTGTCCCCTGCTTTTCTCTGTTCTTTTGGGATGTCTACAAACTAGAAAATCAGAAGAAAGTGATGAAAACAGTTTTAAATAGAGCTTATTTGTATGACAATCTGTGAAGGTGTTTCTACACTTTGGTTCTCGTACAACAAACAAGGGACATATTTTATAACTATATTCTGCTAGTTAAGGCTCCAAAGACCACATCTAGTTAACTTTATCTCGAAAAATCCATATAACACATATTTTTTTCCAAAATAACTCTTAAATTATTAAATACATTTAATGGAAATCAGAGTCTAATTCTGAGTAAGCTAAATGTTATGTTTCTATTATTTTGTTAAACTAGGAAAAATATTGCTAATGAATTAGCTACAAATTGTAAATTTTGAATGGGGAATGTAGTTGGAGTTAAAGAATACATTTTCAGTTTCAAATGATTTATTTGTTTAGTTATACATGGAGAAAATCCATTTATATAAATATTAATTTTGTGGTAAGCATTTTCCATTTTCAATGTTTTTTTTTTTAATGAAAGAGGATTTAAAAAAAAAACCAAAAACCCTAAACTCAAGCCCTTTGCTATAACTCAAGTACACTGAGAAGGATATAGTTCCAGCAGATGTTTACCTATTTGGAAATGAAATACGGAGATGTACATGAAGATTGATAAAGATGTGCATATATGTGCATATATTCAAGGCCAGGTAACTCTACAGATTTATGTATGATTAATTTCAGTTAAAAGAATTGTACCTTATAGATTTGTTTTTCTGGTCATGATTTGCATTGTCAGTAATTTTGTAAATGGCTATCCAGAGAGGACATTTGTTATTGGCTAGGCTGATGTATTGGGCCATTTTGATCATTCTTCATTTACCAAGCATTTGTTTGCTTCCATTTGCTTGTGGCAGATTGAAGCAAACAGAAACAGGCTTTCAAATCATTATAAAGCCAAGCATTTTTTGCAGCGAAATACGTGATGAACAGAACTTTAGGGAGCCAAGTAAGAAATAGATGCATCTAACAAAAGCTGGTCCTTCTTCCAAAATACAATCATCACTTCTTAATTATTGGTTTTTTTTTTTTAACATCTTCTTTACAATTTCTCTATTCCTTTTTGTGAAATGAAAGAACACAGTGGTTTTTTGGGGGGAAGAAAATATGTCAAGAATGAAACAAATTGTTGTCTGAATGTTCACTGCAAGTAACTCAAATACATAAACCTTATGAATGAAAGAGTATTAAGTTACATTAGGCCATGCACTTATGTTTTAAGGGAGATCATTAGCTTGTAAAAATAACTCATTAAAATGTTGATTTTGTTTTTCCTTCATCTTATTAGAACAGGCATGAAAATGCGTGGTACGTACGATAATGCCCTCTTCTGCACACAGGGTACTTTTTTCTCCAAACTTGAATAAAAACCTCAGAATTCTCAGTTGAAGTCAGCACATGAGATGGACCAGATCCATGCTTTGGAGGTGAGCTCTTCAAGGTCAAGGCCTCCTTGAGTTCATCCATTTACCGCTAGATAGAGTTGTATTCATAAGAGCCAACACTTAGGCAGTGCTATCTATGTCCCAGACACTTTCCTAAGTGCCCTCATTAGTTGCCTCAGGGACCCCTCTTGACAGCCAAATGCCCCTAGGGGCCATAATCCCCATTTCACAGATGAAAACACAGGCCCCACAAGGTTTGGTAAATGTGCCCAAGGCACACAGCTGTGAAGTGAGAGAACTGGAATTCAAGCCCAAATTCCAGCCCAGCTCAGGCACCTGGGCGGGCTATGCCTGCATAGCGCAGCTTCTTTAGAATGCAACAGTTGCTTCTTAAGTGTCGAAAAGAGCTATAAATGTGTGCTTCTGGTTGTGAAGGGAAGCACATAAACTCAGTAGATTTGCTCATAAAAGCACCTGTTCCTGGGGCGCCTGGATGGTATAGTCGGTTGAGTGACCAACTCTTGATGATCTCAGGGTTATGAGATTAAGCCCCTCAACCAGGGATCCACGCTGAGCATGGAGCCTGCTTGAGCTTTTCTCTCTCCCTCTCCCTCTGCTACTCTTCCCCTTCCCGCCCCTCCCACCTCAATCTCTCTCTGGCACTCTCTCTCTCTCTCTCAAAAAAAAAAAAAAAAAAAGGCACCTGTTCCTAAAATTCCCCATGCTTGTCTGCCTCAACCCAACCTCCATCGAATGCCTTTCTCCCCATCACTGTTCTCTGGAAGCAATGCCATAAAATTATGCACTAATTACTGTGAATCCTAATTTTGTTAATTTCCAGTGGTTATCTAACCTTTTAAAATATTTTCCATTTAAAGAATAAATTAAATGTTATCCCAGAGGAATCCGTTACTAATAACAGGAAAGACTTTGGGGGGCCAGAGGCCCCTCTGTAGCACTGCTCCTAAAATCCAGCCACCAAAAGGCCATTCATACTTAATGTGACCCATTGCTCATGGAGAGCATCGGGGACAAGGTACCAGGACCTCTAATAAGTTGAGGAGCTCACAAAAGTGTTTTAAATTACTTTAAAATTGAAAAAAACACACTGTACTTCAAGGTCAAATAAAAGCTTTAATATATAGTACTAACATTTATTTTCATACCAATGCAGTTTTATTTTTTATTTATTTTAAAGATTTTATTTACCTATTAGAGAGAGAGCGAGACAGAGATAGAGAGTGAGAGCATAGTGAAGAGGAGAGGGTGAAGCAGGCTCTCCGCTGAGCAGGGAGCCCGACGCAGGGCTCGATCCCAGGACCCTGGGACCATGACCTGAGCTGAAGGCAGACGCTTAACTGACTGAGCCACCCAGGCACCCACCAGTGCAGTTTTCAAAATATGATTTCTACTTCCTTCTCTTTCCATCTCTCCCCCTCCCTCCCCAGGCATTCCCTTCCTTCCTTTTTCTGCTTCTTTATTTAATGGAAGAAGGGAGCTATGAAGGCAAAAATGCTTAGGGTCATAATGTGGCTGGTTGCTGAAGAGAAAACTATTTACTTGCATGCTTCCACTTTCTTCTGACAAGTTAACTGAATCTAAGAGAAAAAAAAGAAATAAAAAACCCCCACAAAACAAACCCCTTTTTGATCATATAAATAACTGAATCTAAAAATGATTTTTTTCTTATAAAATGGTTTCCCTGGTTTCATAAAGAGAATGGTTATAGTCTCTCCCATTTCTATGCTCTGTTATTTCACAAGAAACTTGTGGATTTGGAGATCTGATCTTTCTCTTTGTGCCTTGGTTATTCTATTAAATAACTAAATAGGACTAACCAGGAGCAACAGAAGTAACATTTTATTTGTGTTCCAAAATATAACTTTCTGATTTTGTTCAGGGGAAAATGTTTTTATTTCTGTGCAAACTGTCATGTGATTATTTTAGGTAACTTTTATTGGTTTTTTTGAAGATTTTATTTATTTATTTTAGCGAGAGAAAGGAGCATGAGTGGGGGGGTGGGGGTCAGGGGTAGAGGGAGAAGGAGAGTGAATCTCAAGCCGACTTTGTGCCAAGTATAGAGCCTGAAGCAGGGCTCTATCTCATGACCCTGAGATCGTGAGCCAAAATCAAGAGTCAGATGCTCAGGGCGCCTGGGTGGCTCAGTTGGTTAAGCGACTGCCTTCGGCTCAGGTCATGATCCTGGAGTCCCGGGATCAAGTCCCGCATAGGGCTCCCTGCTCAGCAGGGAGTCTGCTTCTCCCTCTGACCTTCCCTCCTCACATGTGCTCTCTCTCTCTCATTCTCTTTCTCAAATAAATAAATAAAATCTTAAAAAAAAAAAAAAAGAGTCAGATGCTCAATCGACTGAGCCACCCAGGTGAGCCAAGTAACTTTCATTGTTAAAATAAGAACAGTTTTGATAACTTGTCACATATTGCTAAGTTAACAAAAATTTAATGCTAAAGTAATAACAGTGCCAAAAGATTTACCTACAAATTTCGAGGTACTAAGTCTTTAGCCTTTTCAGAAGTCATGCATTAAGAGAATGGGTTTGGGATATTTCAGACCAGGACTTCCAAATTTGTTCTATCCAGCACAGTCACCACTAGTCACATATGACTGTTTAAATTTAATTTAAATTAATCAAAATTAAAGAGTAGAGATTCATTTCCTCAGTCACACCAGCCGCATCTCAAAAGCTCAGTACTCTCATGTAGAGTGTGGCCACCATTTTGGAAACGGCAGATACAAAACATTTCCATCATTATAGAAGATTCTGTTGGACTTGGTCAGAGGTTAGCACATAAATAGTTTAGGCTTTGTAGGCTAAATGGTGTTTGTTGTAACTACTCAGCTCTGTCATTGTAGTGGAAAAGCAACCATAGACAATATATAAACCAATGGGTGCGGCTTTGTCCCAATAAAAGTTTATTTAAAAAAATGGGCAGTGGGCTAGATCTGGCTACAGAATATAGTTTGCCACCTCATGCAGGGCACTAAACACTGGTTAGACACATTATAAACATTCAATAAATAGTATTCTTTTCTTGAGTTTTTAAAAACAAGGAAAGTAACTAAAAGACAGGAAATAACTTAAAAGTCCAGTAGTTTTTATAAAGATAATTTGGTGTGTTCTGGGGATGTAATAGCTGTAATTACTTTAACGTAACACTGTAAACAAAACAAAACAAAAAACTAAAACCCCAAAACTGAAAAGTGTTTAGTGGGAAGAAAGATGCTTCTGATCCATCTTTATATTTGAAGGAAATTCTATAGGTTATAGGCCTATTTTTTCTTTTTTTTTTAGAGGACAGAAACACATACGAGTGGTTACACATCTCTGTGCAGTGACAGGTAAGTTTTAATTTCACTGTCTTTGCTTACCTGTGTTTTTCAAAATTTCCTACACATAATCTCTTTTATTTTTTATAATCAAAAGAAAGCAAGTACAAAACTAATAAAAGTAACTGGAGTCTTAATCTTCCTACAACACGTTCCTAATTTTGGTGAGGGAAATGCCCCAAATGTGCTCTCTTCTTACTGAAGCACACCATTGTCCCGTTCTATTTAGTCTGTTTCTGTATACATATTTTATAAACACCTTTGGTATGAGACAAAACAGTAATAGTGTGAAGGTGGTCAAGCATGGAAATCGTGAGTAACTGAGAGATACGGTTTAATGGACGGCTGGATCGTTTATGACTTCAAGATAATCATTTGGAACTTAGGAGACAATTTCATAGACAAAACCCCTCCTTTGCTCACCAATTTTGCCTTCTTGTTACCTAAATATAAAAACAGAAGTTTAAAATATTTTCCATATATGAACCGTGTTGCATCTTTATCAGCAGTGGGTACACACGTATTAGACGGGGATCAGTGCTGTACAAAACCAATAAAACCAGCCAACTGCATGTTCCCTGAGAATTTATAACATAAGAAAATGTCTACAACAAAGTATTAGGAATAAAAATGGATTCATACACTGCTTGGATTTGGGTTATAATATAGACAAAACATACAAATGTCAAACCAAATTTTTAAATTTACATCCTAGAGTTTTATTTAAAAAAACAGACAAATACACACATGTTATATAGATATGTTATATATATGCATATACACACACACAAAAGAGAAACAGAAAACTTTTGAATGTGTATTAAGCAAATGCACAAAGAGTGAATTTGAAACGTACCTTAAAGTTAAACAATTCAGTACAAATATTTGCTCCATCAGGAAACAGAGCATTATCACGATTTCTGGCAATATTTTTATTAGAGATCAAATGCAGCCTTCTTAAAAAAAATTGTCATTTTTCTGTGTTTGGAGCAACAGGAGACCAGGGAAGTTTAAGGGTGATTTAAAGATGTCTTCTACCTAAAATAGTCTGTTTTACTAAAGTTGGTTGCCTGATCCCTTTAGTTTGAATTATCATGAAATTGATCACAACTGGCAATTATGAAGTAGCTAAACATGCCTGTATTTTTATCTTCTTGATGGGCAAAAATTCGGTTATAGGATAGATTAGTGTACATAAGAAAAGGAAACCTGTTTCCCTTTTCAGCTGAGAAAACCTCATTTGGGTAATGGTGTGATTTTCCATCTGAGGTGGTTATGCAGGCGTTAGTCAAGGAGCCCTATAGGAAAGGACGAGATGTTAAATTTTACCTCAAGAAACATTTACAAGTCCTGTTTGGCAGCATTTTCTCTCAGAACAAGCTACGCTGTATATTTCAGAGAAATTGAAACCATATGTTGACACCTAAAAAACCTTGAGAAATACCACTGGAGTTTGCAAGAAAACATATAAATATAATCAAATCGTTGTAGAATATGTCTACTTGGACTACCTATAACACTTCGCTTGTTTTTCGAGGAGCTGTATTAGTGATCTTAATGCTATTAACTGTAATACACTGTGACCTAATTTAAACCAACTGATTGAGTTCATATTAAACTCTTCATCTTATATTTCCAAATTGAAATGAAAAGATTTAATCGTACCAGCTTCAATTTTAGGAATAATTATGTTTCCTTGCTGATCCTTGGCCTCTAGAGCTTTCCTGTCGAAAGACCGAGGTCTTGGAACATGACTTAGGCCAAAATGAAGCCTCAACAAGAAAACACAATTTGGGTCATATTTAGGCTGGCAGCTGTATGATGAACTATCAACAAACATTCCAATTTCTCCAGTACCCTGACCAGTCACTTCTGTCCACAAAGATTGAAAACAACCCTCCAAAGGCAATGACTTCAATCTTAATTTAAAGATGGACACCTGACAGGAGTTACCTGTTGCAATTAAATTGTAATTTAAAGCTAGATACAGGAAAGTTCTTCTGGAGCCCCAGAAATATACCTATTTAGAGGTAAATACGGTGATAAAATATCGAGTGATCTTTGCGTATGGAGGATTCTTCACTTGAATCAAAGCATTAATGGTATCGCTACCATGGTGTGATTTTAGAATTCTATCCACATGGAAAGCATGAAAGAAAAGCATGGTTATGATTTTTTCTGCATTGCATTGAGTTGGAGATTCTGTGATGGGGCCTCAGGAAGGGAAAATCCAATGTCATATCTAATTCTCGCTGTACCTACCGGGCGTTCCCATTCGTGCTGTCACCTGTGAGTCTCCTAATCTCCATTTGCTATGACTGCACAGCTGAGTGCTCTCCGTTGGCTGCTCCTCTCTGCGCATCTTTTTTATTGTTCTTGTTGTTAGTTTAATGGACTATTTGATACTGAAAATAAGGCAGTTTTGTTAATGTGGTTTTTCACATGTTTCTTCCATACACTTATTCTTTTTCTTCAAATTTTATTTCACAAACAGCATATTTCTACTTGCAGATCAGGTCCGTCTTGCCAATTTTCTGATTTTTAATTATGTAGGGCTTTATTTATTTATTTATTTTTGGTGCTGGTGGCAGAGTATTTATGTGGAACAATGTACTTCTAACTCAATTATTTGGGAAGGGAGAAGCCCTCACCCCAACACAAACACGTATCGCCACCACCACCATTGCTACCCAAGGCACAGAGAAACAGAGAAATAGCTCCATGTTTTTCCAGTGAAAATTCACAAATAATTTGCATTTCATGCAACTTTATATGATTCTTATTAATATCCTCATGAGGGAGAATGAAGTTCCCAATACATGTGGACACATGCACTATGGCACACTGAATTTTGGACTAACAGTAACTACCTTCATATATTGAGTACCTATAGTGTGTGCTAAAGAATTTTCTAGGTTTCGAATATATCTTATTTAAAACCTAACTAAAGGGGCGCCTGGGTGGCTCAGTCGTTAAGCGTCTGCCTTCGGCTCAGGTCATGATCCCAGGGTCCTGGGATCGAGCCCCGCATCGGGCTCCCTGCTCCATGGGAAGCCTGCTTCTCCCTCTCCCACTCCCCCTGCTTGTGTTCCCTCTCTTGCTATCTCTCTCTCTGTCAAATAAATAAATAAAATCTTTAAAAAAATAAAAAATAAAAAAATAAAACCTAACTAAAATCTATGAAGTTAATCTTCTCTTTATATATGGAGAAATGGAGTGTTGGGAATTTAAATAACTGCTCACATTCCCATAGCAAGAATATCAGAAAGATGAATTTTTTTAAAGATTTTATTTATTTATTTGAAAGAGAAAGCAGGGGGGAGGGGCAAAGGGAGAAAGAGAGAGTCTCAAGCAGACCCTGAGCTAAGTGTGGAGCTGGACCCAGGGCTCGATTTCATGATCCCGAGATCATGACCTGAGATGAAACCAAGAGTCAGATTCTTTACCGACTGAGTCACCCAGATGCCCCAGAAAGATAAATTTAAACGAGGTTTATCTGACAATGAAGGCTGTATTTTGAAGTGTGTTATGTATTGCCCACTTTTTACGTCTCTTCATGATCCATGATTGCCTTGAAACTACTGTGAACAAATAAAACCAACAAAAGCGCAAAATCATTTGAGACAAAAGGGTGTGTTAGTTCATTTTATGTGTCAACTTGACTAGATCAGAGAATGCCTAGGTATCTGATTATCATTAAAAATTATTTCTGGGTGTTTCTGTGAGGGTGTTTACAGATGAGATGAGCCTTTGAATCAGAGGACTCGGTAAAGCACATTGCCCTCCCCAGTGTGTTATCCAATCCAGTGAGGGCCTGAATAGCCTAAAAGGTAGAGGAAGGGAGAATTCATTCCTTTTTTCTTCCTGCCTGCTTTCTTGAGCTGGGACATCAGTCTTTTACATGCAGACGGGGACTTAGACTGTCTGCTCCTCTGGTTCTCAGGCCTTTGGATTCAGCCTGGAACTATACCCTGGCTTTCCTGGATATCCAGACTGCAGGCAGCAAATCATGGGACTTGCCAGCCTCCATAATCGTGTGGGCCAACTCCTTAGCATAATAAATTTCATGTATATGTATCCAGTTGGTTCTGTTTCTCTGAAGAACCCTGACTAATACAGAGTGAGAATTTGCAAGAAAGGAAATAGAGAAATACAGATTTTAAATTGCATTATTGTCAGGATTCTTTTTGAACATCTCAAATCAGTGGACAGAATTATGAAAAATATTTCAAGTATGTTTATGGACACTTTTGGAAAGAGATGGTCGATAGCTTTTATTATATTCTCTAAGTGGTTCATGATAGCTATCTCTCTCTTCCATAGTAAGGTTGTTTATTTACCAAATAGCAACAAACCCACTCATCTTCTTTAAATAACTAGTAATTGAGTCAGGATTAGATTGTTTCTAGGAGAATGTTCCCTGGAGTCAGTTAGACATGCATTCAAAATCAGGATTCTCTTTTACAAGTTGAACAACTTTGGGTAGGTGTCCAATTTTCTGATGCTCATTTTTCTGATCTACAAGATGGGAATAACAACAGTGCATGCCCCATAGAGTTGTTGTAGTTTTAAAATGAGAAAATATAGGCAACACTCACTACAGGGCCCATCATACCATAAATTTAGCCTATTTTTTTTTAGTATTACTATAATTGCTATTTGTTAAGCAAAAGAACCAAGAACCATAGAAATAATCAAAGAACCATCCAAAATCTGTTGAACCTAAGTAATTCAATTTTGGTGAGAGTCAAAAACAAAAGAAACAAAAACCAGGGATTGGCTTGGATAACCTAACAATAATAACTGAATGAGCTAATAAGTAATAATTCAAAACTTTATTTGTATACTTTTGTCTCTATAAATGTACATATATTTCTATAAATTATAACATATTACTGTAATTAAAAATGGATAAACATTTCTATAAATATATATGTATGTTGCTCCACCTTTGTATCATCTATCTATCTATCGTCTCTTTCTTTGAGCTAACCTGAGGAATCTCTTTGCATCTTATTCATTGTCATTCCAACTTACTTCTGGGTTGGAATCCCAAACCAAAGTGCTGACTTTAAAAACATGAAGGAAAATTACAGAACTCAGTGTTGATACTAGAGCATCATTTTCTGGCTCAAATTAAGAAATGAAGGAATGAATGATGTAAAAATGCACTCCCTTCTTGATGCTTGGTGTTTAGTGATCCCATACTATTCTACCTCACCCCACCTCAGCAGAAAGTTCATGATGCTTTCCATCCCAAGGTCATATACTAGCCCACTGCCTAACTTTCCTGAAGGAAGTTAAGTAATTTAGAGTCAGACTCTGAAGTAGTAATTAATGTGTTCTAGAATCTGTAGCTGTAGGCTCTGTTATCATATGATTGGTTTTCTGAGTGGCAGGATCCATACTTAGTAAAATGAGCTACTGTACAGCCCCTTTGAAGAAGCTCATAAAACAGTGGGTTTAATTTGTCTGGGAAAATAGAGACTAAAATATGGTGCAGGTCCCTGATGGAAAATGTGGCTCTGTAATGCAGTGTTCCCACCAAATATCTTGGAAAATGGGCAATGTTAACATTGCTCTCTGGAGTAGCGCCAGAAAGAAACAGTGGATGTTCTCTTGTAAAAACCCTGAAAGCAGCAAGCAACCCATAAACAGTATGCAGACTGAGTCTGAAAATGGACCATTTTATGTTCCCTAATGGAAGGATAGCTTATTTTTTCATGGATTTATAGCAACAATGTGATGTCATCAAGTGATTTACGGCCAGAAGCATAGCAAGTGTCAATATACAGTGGTGGGTGGAAACACCCTATTCTCACCAAGATGCTGATCCCCACAGGAGGTAGTCTTTGCCTTAGTGTGGGGCTGATTTAGGAAAATCCAAATTATTAGTGTTACTGGAAATGGAATGAGGGAGGTGAAGAATTACTGGAGCCATCCATCTTAGGAAAGAATTTGGGGAATATAAAATTAGTTTATTTAGAACCTAAAAATGATGATTGCAAACCAGATCATCTCTCTAATTCTTGATTCAGCCAATGACCAGTATTTGATCCTCTACAGGAAGGTGGGAATGTTAATTACAAAATCCAGCCATACATGTAGTATTAATAGAGAAAAAGATACTGACACCATGATGTGATAATAATGAAACATGACATTATTTTATTTTTAAAATGTATATACATTAAAATTTATTCTTTTGGTATGTAGTTCTACAAAAATTAACAAAAATTTAAAAATCATGTAATTGTCACCAAAAACAATAAATATGATGCCTCCGTGATATCAAAAAAGATTCCCTAATGCTACACCTTTGTAGTCAGCCCTTCTCTACTCAACCCCTTGCAACTATTGATATCTTCTCTGTTTAGTTTTGCTTTTCCCAGAAAAACATTTCAATGCAATCATATAATATGTAGCTTTTTAACACTATGTAATGTATGCATTTGAGATTCATCCATGCCATGCCACTTGACAATAGTTCATTCTTTTTCACTACTGAGTAATATTCCATTGTGTGGCTGTACCTCGGGTTGTTAATCCATTAATGTGTTGAAGGACATTCTGGTGGTTTCCAGTTTTTGGTGTTTCTGAGTAACGCTGTTAAAACTATCCATGTACAGGCTTTTGAATTATCATAAATTTTCATTTCTCTTGATTAAATACTTAGAAGCAGGATTACTGATTCCTATGGTAGGTATATGTTTAAGTTTATAAGAAACTGCTAAAATGTTTTGCCATATTATTTTGCACCCACACTAGCAATGCATAAGAATTCCAATTACTCTCTATCCTCATTGCACTTGGCAATGTCAGGTGTTTGTGTTTGTTTTTGTTTCTTGCCATTGTAATAGTTAGGTAGTCATAGCTCTTTGTGGCTTAATTTGACCTAATCCTTGAGATTGTCTATGTAGATGGTATGAGCTGTGAAAAGAGTTTTATTTCTTCCTTTTTCAATCTGTATTCTTTTTATTTCTTTTTCTTGTGTTATTTCATTGGCCAGGATTTCCAGTATGGTGATGAATAGGAGTAGAAAGCAAGTACATCCTTATCTTGTATCCAATTTTAGGGAGAAAGCATCCAGGTTTTCACAAGTGAGTATAATAGCTTATGTTCTTTGTCCCTGTGGATTCCCTTTTCCATGTTCAGGAAGTCCTTTTCTATCCCTAAGTTGCTGAGAGTTTTTATCATAGATGAATCTTTTAAGCCTTGTCAAATGCTTTTCCACATCTGTTAAGGTAATTAACTTTTTTTTTGTTTTACTTTTATTCTGCTAATACAGTGAATTACACTGATTGATTTTTGAATGTTGAACTGGCTTTGCATTCCTAAGATAAATTTTATTTGGTAGAGTGAATTATACAATTTATATATAGTGAATTAAATTTGTGGTCTTTTACTGAGATTATTTCATCTGCATTCATGACTATATTGATTTATGGTCTTTGTGCCTTTTAGTGTTTTTATCTAGTTTTGGTATCAAGGTAATGCTGGCATCATAAAATGTGTTGTACAGTGTTCCCTCCTTTCTCATTTACTTAAAGATATTGTGCAGTATTTGTGTTATTTCTTAATGTTTGGGAGAATTTGCCAGTGAAACCATCTCGACCTAGAGTTTTCTTTATTGGATGATTTTAGCTATGGATTCAATTTATTTAATAGCAATACTATTGTTTTTGTTCAGGCTGCTGTTAAAAAACAAACAAACAAACAAACAAAAAAACAACAGGCTGGGTGACTTCCAAACAACAAAATTAATTTCTCTCAATTTTGACCTTGGCCGGTAAGTCCAAGGTCAAGGTGTCAGCATGGTGATGACCTGGTGAGGACGCTATTCCTAGTTCACAACTGGAGCCTTCTTACTGTGTCCACACATGGTAGTAGGTGCAAAGAATTGCTCTGGCACCTCTTTTATAAGAATACTAATCCCATTAATGAGGTCTCCATCCTTATGACCTAACAACCTCCCGAATCCTTACCTACCAGTGCCATTACTTTTGGCAGTTAATATTCAACATGTGAATTCTGGGAAGACACAAACAGTCAGATGATAGGTATTATTAGGTAATCTATTTATTCTCCAATAAATTTTGATAGTTTGTGTCTTTCAAGTGACTTATTATTTTATAAGTCTTAAAGACTCTTGACGGTGGGACACAGTATAATATACTTGGGTAGGTGAAAGGCAGATCTCTCTGTTACTTACAGCTTCAAATTAAAGAAGCCTGCTGGGCAGTGCTACACAAAGACTTGCACCTGGGGTGATAAAGACAGGTGAATAGTAGTCGAGAGTGTGAGAACCTCATAAGGAGTTGATTGGAGCGTGGACTCCATTGGCTGCAGGAAAGGAAATTGACCAGCCTTTAGCCAAGGCCTCAAACTGGGTCAAGACAGCATTTTATTTTAAAATATATTATATCAGTCTATTTAATCTAAGCTATTGAATTTGTAGGCATAGTTGGCAGCATTCTTTTATTATCCTTTCAATATCTTCTATAGAGAAAAGTCTATATAGTATTATCCCATCTTTGATTCTTAGTTTTTAAATTTGTGTCTCTTTTCTTCTATTTCCTGATCATTCTGGCTAGAGTTTTATTAATTTTATTAATAGTTTTTAAAAATTCAGCTTTTCATTTCACTGATTTTTCTGTTATTTTTCTGTTTTAAAATGAAAAAAAAAAAAAACCCATCTATCTCTTCTTTATTATTTCCTTCTTTCTGCTTGTTTGGTTTTAATTTGCTCTTCTCTTTTCTAGTTTCTTAAGATGGCAACTTAGCTTTTTTATTTAAATATTTTTTTCCTAATGTAAATTAAGAAAAATATTCATGGATCCTCATTACTTTTTTTAAATATAAAATTATATTATCTAGGTAATTTTGAACAATATTTAGCTTCTACCCCATAAAGACAGAGGCTGCATTTAAATGATGCCTCATTTAACAGATACTTAAACAAGAGAGAATGAATGGGAAAAGCCAAATTCTAGCAACTAGGAGGGGATACCAAACGAAAAAAAGAATCCCATGTGCCAGGGCTGCAGCAGCCTTGGCTATCTGGAATCCTACAGCCCACACGAGGTAGAAGATACGGCTTTGGAACCACGGAGCAGAGTTGATTCTGAGACTCCTGCATAACCCGAAGGACTGGGAGGAATGTAACCCTTACAAAATGGAAACAGGCAAAAGTTCATCCACTAGCACACGTTAGGACAGGAAATTTGCTGTCTGTCTGGACCTGGGTAGGGAAAAATTCTCCCATGAGAAATTAAAATTATGCCTGTTAATAAAATAAAGATGCTTGCTCTAAAAAGTATAGACTATTAATAAAAAATAAATTTTTCCCAATATCATATGTCATTAGGGAATTGTAAATTAAAACAGAAATGAGATACCACTACTACACACCTATTAGAAAAGCTAAAATCTAAAAAACTAACAGCGCCCAATGCTGCAGATATGCAGAGCAAGAGCAATGCCCATTCTCTCCTGGTGAGAATGAAAAAGGTGCAGACACTTTGGGAGACAGTTTGATGGTGTCTTATAAAACCGAACATACTCACTGTATGATGCAGCAATCACACTCCTTGGTATTTACCCCAATGAGTTGAAAACTAATGACCACTAAAGCCTGCATACAAATGTTTATACAGCTTTATTCATAATTGCCCCACACTGGAAACAACCCTGTAGGTGAATGGATAATCAAACTGTGGTAAGCTATACAATGGAACGTTCTTTATCAATAAAAATAAATGAACAATTGAGCTACAAAAACACACGGAGGAACCTTAAGTGCATATTGCTAAGTGAAAGGAGCCACTCTGAGTAGCCTACACAATATAGGATCCCAACTACACAACATTTTGGAAAGGGCAAAACAATGGGAACAGTGAGAAGATCAGAGGTTGCCAGGGATTCTGGGGGAGAGAGGAAAGGGAGGAGTAAGTGAAACACAGATAAACCCATTTGGTATGAAAATGTAATGGTGTACACCTATCATTATGCATCTGTCAAAACCCATAGAACTGTACAAAACAAAGAGTGAAACTTGATGCAAACTATGAATTATAATAAATGACAATGTACGAATATTGGTTCACTAATTGTAACAAAAGTGTCACACTGGTGTAAAATTTTAAAAAATAGAATTGCATATAGGCCTAGGCGTGGGGTATATATGGAACTCTACATACAATCTGCTCAATTATTCTATAAATCTGAAACTGTACTAAAAATAAAGTCTATTAATTATGTTTAAACTTAAGAGTAGGCAATTAAGGATAACAATACAATGAGCACATTCAAAAGAATTAGGGAAGTAAAACGGGCTTATGTAGATAAAAGTCAAGAAAGAGAAAAAAAAGGTAAATAGAAATTGCATAATATGATGGTTTAAAGATCCACAAGTATATCAGCAAACATATTACCTGCAGACAAAATAGCTCTTCTGTGAAAGGACTGATTTTAAAACTGGAATAATAAAATGACCTATTGCTTGAAAGATTTTCTTTAAATACCCTGTCATAGCAAGGTAGAAAATAAAGATATGGAGAAAAATGTGACTGGGAAATAACAAGCAAAAGGAAGCTGATATATCACTATCAATATTGGAAACTAGATTTTGGGGTAAAAGGAGGGTCATGACTTAGTGATAAAGGAGCCATTTACTAGGACCACAAAACAACATTAAATCTGTATGTATCTAACAATACAGGCCCAAATGTATAAAGCAATCATTGACAGAAGACCAAGGAGAAATTTAATTTGCAATAATGCATGCCTTTTTTGTAAAAGTAATTAAATAAATCAGGCAAAAAATAGATGATGGGGTACCTGAGTGGCTCAGTCAGTTAAGCGTCTGCATTCAGCTCAGATCATGAGCCCAGGGTCCTGGGATTGAGCCCTGAGTCAGGCTCTATGCTCAGTAGGGAGTCTGTTTCTCCCTCTCCCTCTGCCTCTCCCCCCGACACATGCTCTCTCTCTTCTCTCTGTCCTCTCTCTCTCAAATAAATAAATAAAATCTTTAAAAAAAAGATGATAGAGTCCAGCATTATAAATGATTGGTTCGATTGCCTATACTATACTTGATCTTAGCCAAAAAGCCAAGAAGTAGTTTAATTGCCTGTAGAACAAAACACAATTTCAAGAACAAATGGAATGTTTATACAAATTGACTATATGCTATATTATAAATACCTACATGTCAGTTTCATTCAGATCAATTTTTTAATTGGAAAGCCCATGCAATAGGAGGAGAATGATAGATTTAAAAATAGATTTTAGAAACTAGAAGATATGTTTTTAAGTAATTCATGGTTCAGATATGAAATTATATTGATTATAATAAATACATTAGAGAATGTTTAAGAAATTAACAAGTATTGGTTAAGATGTTGGTGAGAAATTCTCCTACTGCTGATTGGGATGTAAACTGGTAGAGCACTTTGTGGAATGAATAGGCAATATATAATAAAGGTGAAAATACACATACCCTCTTAACCAACAAAACCACATTTAGGTTCATACACACAGAAAGTTTCATTCATGTGTAAGAGGACACACAGTTTTTAAGTGCTGTTTCCAATAGCAAAAACTACAAAACAATGAAATTTAGTTTATTAATTAACGAACACATAATCATGTACTTATAAAATGGAAAAGCTTCAATTGTCAAAATTAATGAGTTACCTAGATCACATTTACTTTTTTAGATCTTGCAGGCCAAGGTGTAAGTTGAGGCTATTATATAGGTACTTATATAGTATGAGAAAAGAAAACACACACACACCCATTTCCACATTTTTTTTGATGAAATTAAAAATATAGTAATAAACATTAAGTATTTTATTTTACTTTGTAATATAGATCTACTAATGAGAAAAATAGGGTTCCCTTTATGGGGCTAAAATTTCATCTAAATGAGGTTCAAAGATAATGTTTCCTATCATCAAATTGATTACAAATGTTCATTTTAAAAATAAAAACTTTAAGTTTGAAGGCTGTACAAAAACCAGATTTTGGCCCCTGGGCCATCGTTTGCCAACCTCTGAACTAGATCGATGCATCAGCATAATAGGGAGCATAAACACATCTTGGTACCATTTATGCAAGCTATTTTTTTAAAAATCAAAACATCATTATTATTATTTACGGACATGAATAAGTAGTAGAAGTATAAAAAAGCATGAACAGGAAGGGTATATACCAACTGTAGGACAGGGTCGGAATGCAATATTTCAGGTTAAACTAATGAATCCAACATTTCAGTACTAGAACGCCTTTCTGGGCTCCAGATGTACATCCAAAATCTGCCTGCTAGATAGACCTACTGGGGTTGGCCACAGGAATTTAGAATTGGATGTATCCAAAAATAAACGAATCATTTCCCTCTCCCCCCAACTCTTCCGTGACCTCCTGCCAAATTATTCTCTTCAAACCCAAAAGGTTTGTCTCAATAAATACCACCACCATCTCTCAGTCTTCTTCAATCTGTCCCTTTCTCCCCCAAATATTACTGTTATCTCCCCAGTTCAGGTCCTTCTCATCATCCTTCTCTCTGTGTGTGTCTCTTCCATCTCTTTCTCTACTCTCCTCTCTTGCTATTACTATAAAACCTTCATGACTTTTCTCCATAAGAGAAAGTTTTTGAAACCCAAATGGAATGGATCCAGCCATTCCATTTCTTCAAATTCTCTGATGCTTCACCATTCTGGATAAGAAAAAATTAAGTCTTTAAAGACTTTGTGAATTGATTTTCTTAACGTTTAAATGTTAAAATCTTCACTTTTAAATCTCTTAATGCTTAACTTTAACCAGTAGCCCACACCCACCTTACACACACAACTTTCCACAATTATGGTCCCCAAACTCCTAGGATGACACTGATCACTAGGAGGCAAAGGGAGGTTATTCAAGGAATAAGGAATGTGTTTTGTTTTGCAGACCCAGCATTTCCAGCCAAGGAGAAGCCCACCTAGGTGTCTCACCTGAGAGCCCCTTGCTAGGTGTGTCTCACCTGAGAGCCCCTTACATGAGCCAGTTTGAGCCAGATTGGAGCTGAGGACCTACTCTGCAGCCCCCTTGAGAGGGGACCTGAAGTTACCTTTAGCTTATTATAATATTAAGATCTCTGCCTGTGGGTGGAGTTTTCTGCCATTTTTTTTTTTTGAACTTATAAAAAAAGGTATGCTTTCTGTACTAACCCAGTGGGGAGACCGTGCTTTGAGAGCTGTCTCCCTGTCTCCTTACTTGTAACAAGTAATAA
This sequence comes from Zalophus californianus, assembly GCF_009762305.2. Classification (NCBI taxonomy): domain Eukaryota; kingdom Metazoa; phylum Chordata; class Mammalia; order Carnivora; family Otariidae; genus Zalophus; species Zalophus californianus. Next base: position 53,017,239 of record NC_045610.1, on the reverse strand, counting down.
GAAGTTACTTGCTTTCAACACTTCCTTGGGTTGCTTTCAGTTTGATGTACCCCAAGGGGGAAACCCCTTGAGTTTGGTTTCAATACCCTCACCAATTTTAGGATTATTCCCCAATACGTTTTTATTTATTTCAGATACAAGCATGTTAGTGTATTTGTTGACAAAAACAGTATTAAATACAATTGAAATAAATTTTTTAGGTATAAGAGTAATACAAATCTTTTAGTATTGACAGTATACATAAAAATCTTTTTGTTCTTACTAATATACAAATACTAGCTACACTCCAGATAATGTATTTGATAAGAGCAAGGTGATGCTGTCTATTGCCAGTCTGACCCGTTCTATTTGTGCTCCTATGCTCTGTGTCATTCCTGCTAATAAGAAGGGGATCAGTGCTTCCATGGAAGGGCAGCTTCTTCAATTTCCATCCTCTTCTCTTCTAAATCAAAACATAGTTCCAGCAGTTGTTTCTGTTCTTTCTTTCTTTCTTTTTTTTAAAGATTTGTTATTTATTTTAGAGAGAGGGAGCATGCTTGTGTGTGTGTGTGTGTGTGTGTGTGTGTGTGTGTGTGCGCGTATGTGTGTGTGTGTCTATGAGAACTGGAGGGGAGGGGCAATGGGAGAGAGAGAGAGAGAGAGAGAGAGAGAAAGAGAGAGAGAATCCTTATGTGGACTCTACTGAGCAGGGAGCCCCACGTGGGGCTCGATCCTAGGACCCTGAGATCATGACCTGAGCAGAAATCAAGGGTCTGACGCTTAATCAACTGAGCGCCCAGGCACCCGTTTCTGTTCTTTCTGAGCTGGTGTTTTCTTCCCCATACTTTTGTTGCATTGTTTCAAACAGCATACAAACATTCTGTAATGTTTTCTATCTGAAAACCAAAACAAAAGCATCTCAGGACTCCAATAGCTCACTATCTCTGTTCTGGGGAAAAGATTTTGCCACCCCAAAACAGGTCTCTTTGGCGTAACTTTTACCTTGAGCTCATTATTTTTAAAAAAAGAGCAGACAAAAGAGAAGCTCTAAAAAAACCACATAGAAGTTACCCTTTTGTAAGGACATTTGCATTTCTAAGGGAAATTACCATTTGTAAGAGTGTCTCTCTCTCTCTCTCTCTCTCTGTAGCTGGAGGGAAGAATGACTAAATCTCTCTAGAAACTTATCAATGGAGAAGACAAAGAAATTAAGTCTACACAACATCCTCAATATTGTTTCCCGTGCTTTACCTGATAACCTCCCATATTCCATCCTCCCTCCCACCCCACCTCCCACCTCTTTCTTTTGTCTTTAGCTGGAGATGGTATTTAAGGTAGTGTCTCTGGCCACTTTTTGAAAAATTACTCAGTTTTCCTGGGTATCTTCCATGTATACAAGGGATTTACATGCTATTAAACTTCTATTGTTTTTTCTCCTGTTAATCCATCTTTTATTACAAAAGGTCTCAGCCAAGAACCTGGAAGGGTAAAAGGAAACTTACTTTCCCTCCTCTATATCCCAGTTTATAGCAAAGTTCTTCCAAAATGTTTCCAATACACTGCCTTTAGTGCCTCCTTCACCTCAAGCACTGCCCCACTGAAATAGCTCTTTCCAAGGTCACCAGTGACCTTCACAGATGTAAATCCATTGGCTAATTCTTAAATACTTGACCATTCCCCCCTCCTTGGGTGGTCATTCCCTCCTCCTTGACACACCATCTTCACCTGACCTTTGGGAAACTCTCTCTCTCTTCCTTCCAAGCTTACCTTCTGACCCTGTGTTTACTTTGCTATTTCATTCTGTTCTCTCAAGACTTCAGAATGACAGTATACCATCCATCATCCAGTCAGGCTTCATATGCACATAGTTGATCTCATGCACCCTCATCGCTTTCCATTCAAATGCTGATGACTTATAAATTTCCATCTCAAGCCTGGTCCTCTCTACTGGACTCCGGATAGTTCTAGAAACACTGACACCCCTACCTCTCTGTGTGTATGAGGCATCTCAGATTAGCAGGTCCCAACCAAACTCCATATTCCTCTCCTTCACGGCTTCTCCCTCATTTGTCACCATATCTGTAAATGACAGCTGTAACCTTCCCTTTGTTCGGTCTTAGAGCCACAGAGACAACTTCTTTTTTACTTCACAAACCATATCCTATTCATCAATAACTCTTTTTTACTCTACCTTCAAAACATCCTATTTCTGAAACCTGAGCACTCCCCTCACCATCACTGCTGCCACTCTGGTCCTTGCCATCATCACCCCCTCCAAACACCCCCCTCCCCACATTATTTTACTGAAGTACCCTTCTAGGGATTGTCCCTATTGTCCCCACGGAGTCTATTGGTCACACAGTACTTAGAGTCATCTACTGTTACAAGGTAAATCAGACTATATGCCTTTCCTTTGCTCAAAATACTCCTTGCAGATCCTTGAACATACCAAGAACATTCCTTACCCTGCCCATTGTTTGGGGTGCTCTTTCCCCATAGTGTCTCCACGGGTAGCTCCTTCATTTCCTTCGTGTCTCTGCTCCTTGAGCTCCTACTGACAGTATGTACCTCTCTGCCCACAGCATTCCTTACTCCCCTTACTCTGCAAATCATCACCCCCTAACCACTGTAAGCACTTGTAAGTATATATTTTTTAAGTTATGTATTTGTTTACTGTTTATCCACCACCAGAATATAACCTCTCTGATTCAGGGACTAATGTATTTTGTTGTTGGTTGTGTCCTCAGAACATAGAATGACAGACCGGTTGATAGAAACAGCCTGGCAGATTATTTTCTTTTTGAAAGCGAATGAAGAGCAAATGAGTACATGACTGAATAGATTGGTTCTGATTAGCTTCTTATTGTTTTTGACTTGTAGTATGCCTGTGATGGCTAATTTTATGTGTCAACTTTGCCTGAACTGTGGTGTCCAGATGTTCAAACTCTATTCTAGATGTTACCATGAAGGTTTGTTTTTGTTTTTGTTTTTGTTTTTTTTTGATGTGGTTACTGTTTAAATCGGTAGACTTTGAGTAATGCAGCTTACCTTCCATAATGTGGGTAGACATCATTCAATCAGTTGAAGATGTTAAGACAAAAGACTGAGGTACCCCAAGGAAGAAAGCATACTACCTCCAGGCTACCTTTAGACCCAATAGTTGCAACATCAACTTTTTTCTGGGTCTCCAGCCTGCTGGTCTACCCTACAGATTTTAGACTTACCAGCCTCCACCATCATGTGAGCCAATTCCTTAAAAGCTCTCTCCTTGTGTCTACATATATGTATGTAGACACACACATACACACACACTAATATATCTATTGATTTTATTTCTCTGGAGAGCACTGATTAATACAATGCCTGATGGAAACCTTTTTCTCAGAGCAAAAGCAGTTATAGCTCTCTCATTTTTCTTCTGTTGATTCCTACCTTCATTAGTAAATATAATTTACCTGGAAGGGTAAAAGGAAACTTACTTACCAAAGCAATTGGCCTTACCTCATTCTATGTTCTAGGCACTAAGATATTTACATATGTTAACTCATTTAATGCCTTCTATGATCAGTGAGGAATGTGCCCTTATCTCATTTTGAATAAGAATACAGAGGCCCAGAGATGTAAACTGTCCAGGGCTCCAGTCACACAGTTAATAAGTGGCGAAGGTAGAGGAGGGATTCACAGCAAGATAGTCTATCTGTGGCTTCTTTGTAGAAACCACCTAGGCCGTGTGTCCGTTTTATGAGTGTTGGGGTAGTTAAAAGAGTCATTGCAACCTGTCGATCCATCTATTTAAATATATTTAAACTGCATATTTTCCCAATGCCTTGCAATTATATGAAATAAAGAGGATGATGACACTTTTGCCCTGTGGAACCCACACCCTTGTCTTAGGATACCTTTCGGACTGCACATGACACGTGACCATCTGCTACATACCCATACCAATCTATGTATTATAACCATAAGTGACACATGACATGGGGAGACACCCCTATACAGCTGTACATTAAGAACTAGCAAACATTAACTCCTCCATTTGCAAATAAAATGTGGGCATGAAGACAAGTTCTGTTTTCCTCCTATACTCAGTGGATTGTGCTGCTTACCGCCATGCCCCACTTTGAAGTTTCCTGCTGTGACCTTGGAGTTCCTTTTCTTCCTAACAGTGCACAGGGGATTGAAAGATAGAGCAAATGTAAAAATTAAAATTCTGCATGTGAGGATTCAGTTTGACAGACAGATTCAAACAATTAACAGAAATGTGAAACAGTTTCATGTCATAGAGCACCGATACTGTGGCCTTTTGCTGGATAAACAGTGGCCACAGAGTTCCTGAACCTCACCAGCAGGCACAGTCTACTAGGGAAGGAAGATTTCTACATGTTGCAACACCTATTTATTTATTTTCTATACTTCTCTTGCAAAAATGCATAATCTTGCAATCAGAATTAGATTTGAGACTGGGAATATGTCACTTTCCTCTAAAGCTTTTCAGTTTATTGTGGGTAAATAATAGTCATACTGGGTTATTTTTTACTATATACTACATCCCCTAAAATAAAATAAAATAAAATAAAAAAATAAAAGATAAAATAAAGTGAAATGAAATAAAACAAAAATGAGATTGTGAACATTTTACTAAATTTGCTCACTGCAGATCATTTTAAAGATTACTCCCAAATACATAATAAATAAATAAGTAAGTAAATAAATAAATAAACATACATATGTATACTCTAGCATAGTTTTTGGTAGTTTTAACATTGTATGAGTGACAATTTTGACATTTAAATGCTCAAACTAAACTAGACACTAATAACTCCCCCACCCCAAGCATTATGTATAAATACACTAACTAACTAGACACTAAGAAAAATAGTATGGAAATGTATTGTCGTCTTCACAGAGTCAAATACTTAAAGAAAATATGGACAAGAGGAGTATATGACAAGAGTCAAATACATCGCCAATACTCAAACATTAAAATTAAAGTAGTCGTATTTTTCTTTCTTACAACCACGACTCTGTTTGACACCTATTACCGTGACCACTTTTAAAAACTGCATGACTGGAATGGACTCACATTTCTCACACCTTTATCTACTTCATGGCAGGTGTGAAGGAAAGAGTCGAAGGCAAGTGTGTGGCTAAAACCAAACTCAATTTTGAATGTCAATTTTGAGAAGGGGAAGTAGTGCAAAAATGAAGCTGATTCATTAAAATGAAACCATTTTTTCCCTTCCAATTAAAAAGATCTCCTACCCTCAATCTCTTTCAAAAGTTACCTGCTGTTTTGCGTGGATATAGGATGTGGTTGCTAAGAGTTAAAGCAACATAGAATAAAGATTTAAGGTGAGAACTATACTGATTGAATAGGAATTTTAATGCTTTGTTGTCGGAAAATAACTACAGGATACTCAAATTAGATATCAAAAGGTTAATAAGCTTCCCCTTTCTCCTACTTTTAAAGATAGACAGAATCCACTGGGTATTATATAAGAGTCATGAATCACTGACCTCTACCTCTGAAACTAATAATATGTTAATTAATTAATGTTAATTAAATTTAGATAAAAATTTTAAAAAATAAAGATAGAATCTACCCATAAATCAATCACTGTTGAACACTTGGACAACACAGGTTTGAACTGCGCACGTCCACTTATAAGCAAGTTTTTTTTGAATAAATACAGGAGAGTACTATACATTTATTTTTTCTTCCTTATGATGTTCTTTTATCTTTTTTTTTTTTTTAAGAGAAGGAGAGAGAGGGGAAGGGCAGAGGGAAAGAGAGAATCTCAAGCAGGCTCCATACCTAGTGTGGAGCCCGATGTGGAACTCGATCTCAACAACCCTGAGATCATGATCTGAGCCAAAATCAAGAGTTGGACATTTAACCAACTGTGCCACCCAGGCACCCCTTCCTTACAATTTTCTTAATAACATTTTCTTTTCTCTAGCTTACTTTATGTAAGAATACAGTATGTCATACATGTAACATGCAAAATAAGTGTTAATGGATTATTTATTTATCAGTAAGGCTTCTGGTCAACAGTAGACAATTAGTAGTTAAGTTTTGGGGGAGTCAAAAACTATACATGGATTTTCAACTTTCTGGGGTGGGGAGAGTGTCAACATCCCTAATCCCTGCTTAGTTTAAGGGTCAACTGTATTTTCATTTTGTTTTCAGATTTCACAGAATCAGTGAAAGTACATATAAGAGCATGACTCATGTGAAATTGTGTGTTTAAGTTGCATAATTAAAGAAACCTTTTCTTCCTTCAACGATTCTACATATGATATTTAAACTAAGTTGCAAAGATACTAAATGCTGAAAAAATTCCTAAAAGCCAATATTGTACAAATAATAAACATAAAATATGTTTTTAAAATGTTGTTTGTGTTTAACATAAGATATATATTACTGGAAGCTTACAGTATGGGCTATCTCACCTCTTGAAATTTATTCTAAAATTCGCTGATTTCCTTATGAGCTAGGTCTTAAAATGATTTAATGACTTCTTTTATGTCCGAGAATCACATACGTCATTCTTGAGTTATCACAAATCAGTGCATTTCTGTTATAAAGAGGCTCTAGGACACATCATACTTGAGGTAGAAGCTTCCCTAAATGATACCAAAAGGACAGGTACAAAATTAACCATTCATAGGTGGTTTATATGATAAACCAGTCATTATGATATTTGAATATTTTTTTTTAAAGATTTTATTTATTTATTTGACAGAGAGAGAGACAGTGAGAGAAGGAACACAAGCAGGGGGAATGGGAGAAGGAGAAACAGGCTCCCTGTTGAGCAGAGAGCCCGACATGGGACTCAATCCCAGGACCACGGGATCATGACCTGAGCCGAAGGCAGCCGTTTAACTGACTGAGCCACGCAGGCGTCCCAGATATTTGAATATTTTTAAATTTTAATATACTCACAGGCAATTGAAAGTACTAAGTTATTTCAAAATTTTGTTATGTTGACACAATCAACACTTTAAATAATTGCATATCCTTATGCATTTTAATTATTTTCCCCCAGTACCAAAAGTAAAGTACATATGCATTACTCATTCTGTCTTCATGAGTGTGCAGGGCTCATGAACAAGCTCTGAAAGAAAGGATTAAAATCAGACTCATGTGGGGAGCTGATAGGGCCATGAGTATTTGGACAGGAGAAAGAGAAAGACAGTTATTTAAAAGGTTATTCAAGGAGGAAAAATAAACTACTTTGTGTTGTTTACAACTTTAAAAATAAGTAATGTCCCTATACCATGCCAAGGTAATGCTAGGCTTGTTAACAGGACACGTTGTGTGTGCATTTACCTGTGTGTGTGTGTGTGTGTGTGTAAAGAATTCAGTCTTTCATCTATCGAGCGTATAATCAGCCTTCAGATCATGGATATGGACCAATTTACCACTGAAATTTGTTCTTCTCCCCTTGTTCCAGAGTAGGTGTGATGTGGAAGTTTCTGGAAAATTTCCTTTGACAGAAGCCTGAGTATGACATATTCAGTGTTGGGCTGGCAATGTGGATTAAAATGCTCCTCGTGGTATAGTTCTGGCATTGGAATCTTAAGAGAGAGTCAACACCCTCACTCAGAACCAGGAATAAGTGAAAATTGTATAAAATTGTCACGTTCTATATTGCAATTTAATGTAAAAGCCTCTGAAACCTTATAAAACTCTCCCCCCCCCCCCCCGCCCATGCAGCAGCAGTTTACTTGTCGAAAGAGATGTTGGATATGTTCTAATACATTTTGAAAACTGCAAATCTGGGTGAATAATAGAAACCATGGCATGGTTGACCCCCGGGGGGATACGGCAGTGCTAGGGCTTAGTCGTCCTTATTTAAAGGAAAATGATACCTCGGCCTTTTAATTGTTTTATATCTTTTACTTTGATTTCCTGAGAAATAGGTGTATTGATATGGAAAGCAGCTAGATGAATGATTCAGTTGTCGCTTATTTCATCGGGACCAAAAGCAAATGCCAAAGACGACAGGACATTTTAAAAGGAGACTTTAGGTAGTTCCGAAGGTGCATTTCGCTTTCCGTCAGTTGGCTGATACCAACCCAGTGATAATAAGACGTCTTTACAGGAACATAAATGTCAGTTCTGCGCCTACTTGTAACCTGAGGAAATGGATGAAAAGGTAGCACACACATCCACACAATTTAAACTTGGTAAAGGAGCTTTGGACGGACTCCCTTGGTTTGTGGTTTTCAGGATCCAGTGTACCCGACCACTGAATGTTTCTTTGTGGGTGTTCAGACCTGCGGACGGTTTATCTGCAGACTTACATCCCCACCCTGTGGCTCTGCTGGACCCATGATGCTGGGTTAGAAAGAGTCTCTTACCGGTGACTTTTTGAGCCCTATTTCAACACGTGTCCCTTAAAGCAGCATGTTCAGTGGGTACCAGAAAAGGGGCTTTCTTATTTAACTTAAATTCTGTGACGAAAAATCCTATGTCTTAATAACGCAACATATTTTAAGAAAAAAGAAAAAGAAGAAGATAGCAGTAGAGGAAGAATGAAGGGGAGTAAGCCAGAGGGGGAGACGAACCAGGAGAGATGATGGACTCTGAAAAACAAACTGAGGGTTCTAGAGGGGAGGAGGGTAGGAGGATGGGTTAGCCTGGTGATGGGTATTAAAGAGGGCACATTCTGCATGGAGCACTGGGTGTTATGAACAAACAATGAATCATGGAACACTACACCAAAACAAATGATGTAATATATGGTGATTAACATAACAATAAAAATTAAAAAAAAATTCAAAAAAAATCCTATGTCTTTCTAAACCCAATAAGTCACCTAAATTATTCTTGAAACCATCCTGGAAATGTAAAAATAGGCTGTCCTACCCTAAACGGCCAAACCTCACTAATGTGCATCCAACAGTAAGAATTTGTCCAAATGAGAAGTAATTTCTTAATTTTGCAATGTTAACTTTTGCTTTCTCACTGAAGGGAACCGATGACGTGATAAAGCTAGAAACTGAAGCAAGTACCAAAGATGCATTAAAATAAGAGGGAAAGGAGAAAAATTTGATATATAGACTATTGCTATAAACCTTAAACTCAAGTTTGGCTCTTTATTTCAAATCTGCCTTTAATATCAGTCATTTATTCCAAACACATATAGTCGAACGTACGACTAATGTTTTAATCATCAGAGTTCAAATTAATAACATTTATTTCAGTTTGATGTTTCCTATTACTTTTCATTTAGAGGGAGGTCTTTTAGAGACTAACAAATTGCAGAGTGATTTAATTTTCAGAGCTCACTGATTTAATGCACCCCTTTCAGTGCCGCTTGGTTAGTCTACCTGTTGAACCCACATGTATCCCTTCGTTATTTATCATGGGAACTAGGAATGTCTCCTGCATTATCCTGACTTGGATCTGGAAGTAAGGAGCTTTGCAGTATATTTTCTGATCAAGTCTTAACTCCCTTAAAATGACGTCTTGCTCCACAAATCTCCTACAGCTCCCCAAGTCACAGTGATCCTTGTCTGATGACAGTCTTGAACAAGGTGATATTAGTAAAAACTGATACGGAGAGGAGTTGATGTGTTCAACAAGAATCTGTTAATACTCTGCACCATGAGAGCCACGTTCTTCTTCTTCTTCTTTTTTTTTTTTACAAATTGTATTTCAAATCCTTATGACTATAAGCAAAATGTAAATTCTAGATAAGCACTAAAACATACAGTATTTGACTTCTGCCCCCTTTATTTCCCTTCTTTCTTATGTTATCTCTTGGCCATTTCACTGCTCATTAGCACTGTTGACTGAAGCTTAACCAGAGGGAAGGGCAAGAGAGAAAACTCAACCAGGCTATTTCTGCTCCGGCTATTATAGCCTTAGGAGGGAAAATGTGGAGGGTAGATTGCTGTACCAAGGTGAAAAGAAGGTTCCAGAGCCTATAACAGAGGTAGTGTATCTTTGGAGTCCTTCCTACCAATATGTCTTCCTGAATAAGAAACAAGTTAGAGGCACCTGGGTGGCTCAGTCAGTTAAGCGTCTGACTTTGGCTCAGGTCATGATCTCAGGGTCTTATGATGCACCCCTTGTTCCGCTCCCAGCTCAGCAGGGAGCCTGCTTCTTCCTCTACCTCTCCCTGTGCCCTTCCACCCAAGTTGTGCTCTCTCTCAAGTAAATAAAATCTTTTTTTTTTTAAAGAAACAAGTTATACTCAGCACATGCACATGTGACTTTCATTCTGAGATAAATAGGAAGCTTTGTTGGTTTGTCAATTATGAATGGTCCATGGAAGACGCAATCTAGCATTTATTGAATGCCTACATGGAATTCCCATATATGTAATCAAATTTGCATAAACCTCTCCATTGCCCTAATCCTCATTACTATTCAATGGTAAGGGATACGCCACCATACTCCAGAGTTTTCTTTCTCACTTGCAAGTCATCCTTGAGACCTCTCTCCCTTCCATGTCCCTATCCCACTGTACTGAGTCCATAATCAAGACTTACTGGTTTTTACCTTCTAAATATCTGTCACAAGTATTTACTTCTTCTCAAATTCCTCACCCTGACCCTAGGCTAAAACTACAATCTGCCTTCTCAATAACCGGTAGACCTCCTAACTCTGTCCCACAATTGTGGACTTTGAAACCTTGAGGTTGGGACCATGTTTGTTTTTGCCCCTCAGGATCTAGTATAGGACCTGGTCTTTAGTAGGAGAAAGAAAGTGGCAGTTGCTACTGCTAATAAATTAAAAAATATAAGTAGAGAAGATAATTATGCTTTTAACACCTTAATTTCCTTATTTACTAACAACAACACACACAGCCCACGAACACTTAGTTTTCTATATACAGACTTTGTGGAATGTCACTGAAGGACCACAGTGGACAGATCCTGAGTCCACTGGTTCTAGATATAAGCATTACCTCTGGCCTAATAAAAAAAAAAGTCCCATTCATCTGATGAGCTTTGCACAAAACTATTAAACTGACCTAAAATGAACGGTTCCAGCAATAGGCCTCTATACTGTGTAGTGGATGATTGGCACCCATTGCTTGGGATCAGCCAGTTCTGGGAGCTAAGACCACTTCCACCATGGATAGTGTGCAATCTTAAGTCATTTCAGCTCGTTGAGATTTAGTTATTCTTTTGTCACGTTAGAATAAAGACATATAACTTCCAAGGATTTTGTGAGGGTTGAAGAAAATATTTATACAGTGCCAAGCATAGAAGAGATGCCCAATAAATTTTAGTTTGAATTTTTCAAATAACCATTGCTTTAAGCTATAAAATAATTTGTGATCTTCCTGGCCAAAAAAAAAAAAAAAAAAAGGTGCTGTTACGGCACATTTTTAGTGCTTTCAAAGGCCATTTGCAACTATTCAAGAATCTGCTTAGATACTACCAAGAAGTTGGCAGCTCAGCTGTTATTGGTCCCATTTTTTTAAAATAAAGAGCTAGAGATCCAGATAGTTGTATGACTTGTACAAGGTCATAGAGTGCGTTAGTAAGGAAACTTGGAAGAGGGCCTAGACTTGAGGATTTCCAATCTGTTTTCATCTGCCCCCCCTCCCCGCCCCTCCCCCCAACATAGTAAGCATTTAATTCATTTCAGAGAGGTTCAGTTTGTGGGTGTGAATTGTCCAATGTACCAAGGCTTTTTGGAACTGTCAATAATACTAATATTTTAAATTACGAGAACTATTCTACTATTTCACTACGTGGTTAGTCCAGCTATTCTGTTTGAGGCTCTGCTTGATCAACATGTTCATTTATTCCTTTACTCATTAAAAATTGTGAAGCCAAGATTATAGTAAGCATGATGAAGAGATGCAGAGATAGTGTGCCCTGGTGTCAGAGACTCTGCCTCCTTATGTTGTAGCCAAGAATAAACTTGCTAAGATGCCCAGCAGTGAAGGGGTGGGGGGAAGACCACCATTAGAGGTGCCCCCTCCCAATGGAATCCCATGATATTACCTACCTCCAAGAGATGGGAGGTAAGCCCAAGGGTTGTGATAAAATAATTTGCCTTATACCAACTGCCCAACCCTATTACCATAGAAGATCAAATGGAAAGAATCTCAAAACAAAACAAACCAAAGAAGAAAAGAAAAGAAAAAAAGGACACAAAAAAAGAACTAGATAGAAATGGGATCCAGAAAATATTTCTGGGTGGTAGCATGTTGAAGTCCAGATGGAAATTTAGCATTAATTTGGCTAATGCTATTTTAGTCACAGCACATTTTCAACTATTTATTTTTGTACTGAGCGTCTCCTAGTAAGGTGGGTATCGAATGGAAATTTTTTTTCTAAGGTGGCATTTCAAATAATAACAATAATAATAAAATCCTGGATCAGGAGCAATTTTTCCATTAGATACATAAAGAAGCACAGCAGGGACCTTGAATGGGCTTATATTTTTTGCTAATTTAATCTGTGCATATAAATGACATCTTTCCATGGCTTTTTTAAAGAAGGCTTGTTTTTCCATCATTTTAAATGATTGGCTCCAACTTCGAGATGCTTGTTTCTTTAGTGTTGATACCCAGCTACGAATGCAGTCCTTCTTATGTCTACCAGGGGAAAAGGAGAGCGGAGTATGAGAGAGGAGGATTTTACCCATGCCATGGTTCCATATATAGAAAATTGATTTTCCAACCATACCAAATGATAAAGTCCATCTTTGATATATTCCTGTCTCGCTGCTTTCCAGGTCTTAAGGCATCTGATCTCAGGTCAGCTCCCCTTGGAGCGTAATTCAGAACACAGTCCCTTCCCTTTGGAGATCCCATGCCACGGGGCATGGGTATGTTGTTTTTGGCTGGGACAGACCTTATGAAAGAAATTATTCTGCCGCCTCACTGACAGAGTTGGGCATGGGGTACTGAGAAATGGAGCCTCTCCCAGTGGCCCTTTGCCTGGAATTTGTCCTAAAAGCATGAAACTGAGCAGGATTTGTAGCAGACAGATGTGGATAATATATGCACCACCTTTCCATTCTGGTGTCTGTTTGCATGAAAATGAAAAACTGCAGGATTTTAAATGTGGCCTTAGGTGATGGTGGGAGCAGTGAGCTCTCACAGAGCCCAGGTGGCAGGTTCCATTGGGAAGGTTACTGTGGGTGGATCCCCCAGCCAAATCACAAAGAAATCCCCCCACCCCGAGGTGCCGTGTGGGCTGGCCCAAGCTTTCTGAAGGCTAATACCCTAAAGATTTTTAGTAGCCCATGAAAAGAAGATGTGATATAAACAGAGACAGCTGTCCCGTCCAGGAGCTGGCCCCCACAGTTGCTTGTCCTAAAACTGTACCTGAAAAGTGGGGATATTTAGCAGGCTACTGGCATGTATTCAAAACCCTCTCTCTGCCAGGTCGTTCTAAAATGAGGGAGAAATAACCGGGTCAGCATCTTCACCTCGAATTATTGAAGGGTCTAAGAGTTTGTTACTTTGGTTCTGTTTTTGTTGGGGGTGAGCTTCCAGGAACAATTACAGGAAAACATAATTGTGTAGTGAAAAGGGCCCCCTCTTGGGTCATATGAGTTCTAGTTTCACCTTGCACGGATTTTGAGCAAATTATTCTACTTCGGTGGGACAGAAGTTCCCTCCTCTAGAAAAAGAGAGGATTTAAGTGACTTCTAGCTTACGTTTTTCACTTTAAAACATTCTAACATCACTGACGAAGAGTTGGCCGTTGTAGTGGGCTGAAGGTAAAAGAATTGAAAATCAGCCATTTGTCCTTGGATTGCCCGAGGATGAGTGATTAGAAAGAAATATACATTACAGATTATATTTTTATAACATTTATTTAGTTTTTCTCCCTGGAATTTGAGCTGGAGGTAAAATCTGGGATTTGGGGTGACCTCCAGCTACTAGTACCCCTTCCTCTAAGCCAAGAACTGCCCTTCTGGTCTGGAGCATGGTTGTGAGGTTAGCTCTCTGCTTGGAGCTGGAGTCAGTAAACTATGCCCCCCAGGAGGAATCTGGCTCAGACAACCTGTTTTGTAGGACCAAAAGTTAAGAATGGTATCCTCTCTGGTTTTAAATAGTTGGGGGAAAAAAAAAAAAACTAACAACCATCCAAAGAAGAATATTTCAGAACATGTGAAAATTACATGAAATTAAGATTTCAGCATTCATAAATAGAGTTTTAGTGGAACACAGCCATGCCCGTTTGCCTACAATTACCCGTGACTGCTTTCATGCTGAAATGACAGAATTGAGTGCGCACAACGCAGACCAGAAATATTTACGAAGAACCCCAAAATATTTACTCTCTAGCTTATAACTGAAAACTATGCCGACCTGAGCTTACAGCAAGGGCGGGAATAGAGAAATATTAATCAAGATGTGCAAAGGAGAAAGAAAACCCAAGAAGAACATAAAAAGGAAAAGAGTCATGATCACTAAATTATAATTCCAATAGCGTTAGCAGTATCTTTTTAGGGATTATACTACTAACATTTTCAAAATATAGCACATCTATTATTTTATTTAACCAGGCCAAAAAAAAAATCATGAAGAAGTAATACACATAAGATATTCTCCATTTTACGAATGATAGCAAGACCCAAAAAGATGCAAGGACTCGTCCAGTCACCCAGCAGGTTAGCCATATGGGTAAGGATTAAAATTTAGGTTCCTTCTGACTAGTAGATCTAACTCATATTGCCTACGCTGAAGAAAGCTGATTGAAGGGGAAGGATCATTCTGGGAAAGTGAAATCAAAGCTTTTTTTTAAGACTGAATTGTAGTTCTTCCTAATAAATACATTTAAGACCCCGGGTTGGCCATATTATCTTATGTGTTTGTTCTACTAAAAGTAGCACATATAAATATATGTAAAATACTTATTTGACTTCAGGAGATTTGCATTTATCAAAAACATGAACACACAAACTGTTTAGTTTAGACAACACTGTATCCATTGCCCACAGAACTACTCAGTAATTTTATTAGAAATAATGTATTATATGCCTCATTACTATATATAGTGTTATTATAGTTATATATATATTTAATTTGTATATTAATATGGTAGGTATGGTTATACATACCTAGATCAACATAATGGAATATAGAATGCCATATTGTTATATAATGTAGTATGAAACAGAAAGTATAATCAAGTCTAGATCTCAAGGTTTTTATCCTTTTTTATCTTTTATCTTGACCAAAGACCAAATTAAAAGAACGAATGAAATAACATATATATATATATATATATATATATATATATATATATATATATATATAGTAAATTCCACAAATGCCCCAACCGGTACTCCCTGATCTGGATGTCTTGTGAGAAAGTAGCCACTGCCTCTCCCACCATCAAACCCAAATCCAGAGCAGCTGATACAATTTAGTGGCGCAGGAAGAGACAAACATGTGTGAAAGCCAACCCTGAAAGCCCATTGGATTACACAGTGGAGACTTTTGTGATAAAGGGGACTTAGTTTTACAGCCTAGCTGGGCGGGGAGGGGGGAGAAAAACGAAAGAAGAAAAATCACCCAGGGTCTCTTTGGTTAAGTTATTTTGCAGATTTATTGAATCGTGCACGTGGTCGAAAATGACTTCCAGAAGTCAGAATTTCAGCTAAGCCATACCGTGGCTGCTGGCTCTCATGTGCAAACATGGCCTCGCGCTCTGAGGTAACGTGAGGTAACAGTTTATAGGCAGGGAACACTTGACGATGTGCATTGCGGGATGCCTCAGGCCCGGGCTGGCAATGAGGCTCTTGGATCCTCCACTCTGATTAGAAATTTGTGAAATATAACACATCTTGCCGGGTCCATTCACATTTGGGTCAAGCCATTTCTACCAAGTAAAAAGAGGAAGAGAGATTTCATGGAAACATACACACACACACACACACACACACACACTCGCATACAACGCATGCACAAAGTGGGTCATAGGGCCAATGCTGCATCTACACAAGCTCGCCTGATTAGCTATTTTAACTGATCACGACACTGAAAACGATCAAGTTTGGTTATACTTGCTGCTGGCTCTTCATCAAATATGCTTTTTCTGTGGTTAGTGTTTGCCGAGGAACACAGCGCCGTGCTGACTGATAGCTGGGAACACTTTATTAAATACTAACGTACTGATGAGTTTAAGCAGTTTTGCTAATTCCTTGGCTTCCTAATATATAGCCCCACAGTCAACAAAGAGATATTAATATCCGAGCTATGCCTACAAGAATCCAAAAAAGCCCATGAATTTTGTTTAATCCACTTCACCACTTTGAATTCACAGGTGGTTTAGTGAGTCCGGGTAGAAATAGCCACAAATTTAATTCATAATAAAACAAAACAAATGTCAATTTAACCAATCCAGTGGGGGAAAATAGAGCCATGCCGTTGGTCGCTGTAAGGCTGAGCTAGAGGGAGGTAACTTTGTACAATTGGTGATGCTTTTCTGGTGCTCTGTGATGGTGCGAATGATGTCTTCCTCCACTGGAATTCCTTAGCATTTCGTATAATACTCTTTTGTGGGTCAGATATTCCCCAGATAGAAGCGTTCTGTGTTATTTTGCCTTCCCTATTAATTTGTAATTTTCTTGGAGTAAGGGACTCTGATGCATTTTTGTATCACATGCAGCAAAATGTCATCCACAGACTATTTGCTCTAGAAATATGGAATGAAAATAAATTTAAAAAATTAATGATTGAGAGGCGAAGTCTCTCACATTTCTTTGGGCTCTTCTGTTGTTAATTCATTCCACACATGCTCATAATAGATATATCCTGTGTTCCAGCGTGGTCCTTGTCACTGAGGCGCTACAAATATGAACAGGATACCCTCCCTGCCCACAAGTAATGTAGGGGGAACATAATACGAGAACAAATATTTTAGTACAATATGAAATATAGTATATCTTATTAGAGAGGTCCAAACAAAAGCCTATGGAGGAATCCGAGGAAGGGCTTCATGATTTTATTTATTAATCTCTTCATTTATTAAATGCATATTCCTTTTAGGCAGGCGCTGAGAACACAGTGTTATTGGTGATCAATAATACTATCACCTGTGTCGTGTTTGCTCTGTGCTATAAGGTATTTTCAGTACATTACAGTATTAATTCGGTAAGTCCTCACAAAAAAATCGATGTGGCAGGTATTACTACTCTCCCTATATGTCCAATGAGAAAACTGAGGACAGAGAAATTAAGTAACTTGCCCACTCTGTGCAGGAGCCATAGAGACACACTGATCAAATAGCTTCCTTTACTGGGGGAAAAATCCCAAGGTAAGATCCATGACTGTAGATAACTATATAACCGACCAGTGTAGTATGAACTGTACACTGATATTTTAGGCACTATTTTGAAATCAGCTTATCTCAAGCATATCCTAAACTGACCAGAATCTGCCAGGTCCAGGAAGTGGGTACGTAATTTAGGATTTGTAAATGTGACCATAATGATAGTGGAACCAGGCACAAAAGTACTTATATTAGAAAATAATTCAATATAAGACAAATCATGCTGGCCCTACCATATCCTCTATAATTATAATAAAATGTAACTGTTAGCATAATATCATCTATAATTACAAAATAAGATGTGGGGGGAAAAGCCTAATATTTGGGGTTGCAAGGTAAATTCTGTGGCATAAGTAAATTTCTCAGAAAACTATCAACATTTCATCTGGCTCTTTATAATACCAAAGAAGTTTGCAAATAAATTAATTTAGCTTATGAGAAGAGTGCTTTTCTTCCTTGATTGCCTTTTAGCATAGACTAACCTGAAGACCCATAGCATAAAGTTCAAAAATCCACAAAATTATATCTCTGCTGTAAAATGGAATAAGATAACCAAGCTGAATTAATTTTATTTGTAATATGTACTTTGAGCATGGTACATATTCCAAAAAAATAGAAACTTGAGACTAATTCTCGTTGAGTATGTGTTTTGAATCCTGTGTAATAAATACATAAAGAAAATTTCCATGAGTTGTGAAAATCATTTTCTTCATTTCAACCAGGAGATTTGTTCTTTAAAATGATAATGTGGTGTTAAAAGTTTGATTGCAAAATGGCCTTGCTCTGGGAGCAGCTCCTGTGCTGCCTTGTGGTTTCTGCTGATATAAATTTGATATTTTACAAATGCAGAATATGAAATATATTCCTAACATGTGTTTCATACACTTATAATACACCCAAATGAAAAACAGCATAGGCTTGGAACATTTCTTGGCTGTGTGCTTAATGCGCTGTATCTGGAACATGTTAAATGTTATTATAGAAATAATTGAAACATTTCACACAGTTTCATGTAGTGAATTTTGCATGTTAAACTCATACTCCTTCCTTCAGTTACAGAGGACATTACATGACTGATACATAAATGTTTCCCGTAGAATCGGGAACATGGATCTGGTGGGGTTTTTTGTTGTTGTTGTTTGTTTTTTAGGAACCCATGTTAGGTAAACTTTGGAAGTATTTCATATTCAATTTTGCCAACAACCTCCTACCCATGAAGAGATCCCTGAAGAGAGGTTTTTCTTAAAGTGAATTATTGAAAAAACATAGACAGGATTTCTACTTTCACAATCGAAAATGACATCTTTTATTCCACTTAACTTCATCCCTAATTTTTCCTCTTATTTCCTTGGTGAATTCTCTGTTTATCTTGGTATCTTAGCCTTATCGTTTCACTTATAAGCTCTGAATATCTAATCATCCAAATATAGCTCCCTTAATTCTGTGTGCTGAGTGTGGTCCATTTCTAATGAGATTCCCTCTTTCAATTTATACCAGTTGCAAGCTTTTCAGTTCCTATGGAGAATCCAGGAAAGAATGACCCTGAGAGTTCATCTTTTTCTTATTTTTAACCCAAAGTTACATCCAGTGCCTGAGTAGATTGCTGATAGCTACAAAAAGAAAGTCTGAAGTTATTTAATAATCATAGTAAATTGTTTTTGGATATTAATCTTTTAGTTTGTTCTGTGAACTGAATGTGACAATTATTTATAAATCTATTAGTAACTACTTAATATATATTTTATTCATTGATCTCACAACAAATTACACTATTTATTTACTGAATATTTGACTGCTATCACTAAAGTACATTATGGGCTTATGTGTATTCCATTAGTAGTGCCCACTCCATTGCAGTGGTTCTCAAAGTGGGGTCCCTAGAGTAGCACCAACAGCACATCTCTGCAACTTATCAGGAATGCAAATTCACAGGCTCCACCCTAGACCTATAGAAGCAGAAACAAGAGCCTGGGAGCCTGTGCTTTGACAAACCTTCCAGATGATTCTGAAGCATGATCAAGTTTGAGAACCATTGTTCTAGAAGGGTCCATACATTTTACTGTCTAAGATGATGAACATCCATATTTCGCCAGAATCTTTGCCTAATTACAGGGTCTTTTGCAGGTTGGAGAAGAAATACGTATATTAAAGTCAAATAAATCTACCAGAAATCTATCATTTATTAGGCAATAGATAACTGATCTTAAGATTATGGGTAAAATATTCTTCTTGCTTTCTCTCATTTTCCCCATTGCCCCATCTTTTCTCTACCAAAATATACTCACATCTGCATACACACACACACACACACACACACACACACACACACAAACACACACATACAGTCCCTAAAAAAACCAAATAAATATAACTTTTTTTTCACTTTTATTTCAGCAAAGAAATTAGTTAAGACCATCATAATCAAATTAATTTGTGTATGTATAGTTTAACTCATGGAAAAATGATTTATTTGATTTTGAGAGATCCTGGAGAATAAAGCATTACATAAGTTTACCTAAATTTGTCCGTACATCTATCTGACAATCGTCAACGGCAATAGAATGTAGAATTGCGAGTGGCTTAAGAAACCGAGTTCTGGATCTGAGTTTCACCAGTTGTTAGTTTTGTGACTTACAGCACGTGACATAAATTGCCTGATTTTCAGTTTTCCCCGTTGTAAAATGGCAAAAATAATACGACCTGCACCATAATATTGTTTGGAAAAAAATAACAAGCTAGTGTACGCATAAAGACGCATGTAGTACTTATTCAATAAACGTTAGGTATCATTAAGCTGGATTTTCATGGCATGTCTTTCTTAAGGTCACATCCTCAACCTTACTTTATTTTCTTGATTAATGTGCTAAAACATTACCTTTGGAAACATACAGTGTAAAGTTTCCTTTCCACTGGATTTTCAATAAATTATGAGCTTTCAATGTAATGATATGCATTTACCTTAATGCCCTCCCTTTAAAAAAACTCCCCTTAACATTTATATTAATGAGTCTTTTCAGTAGTTATGAGTCTGGACTATGCTCTTCCAGAGAAGTTTCCTCATAAATTAGCATTAATTGATGTCCAGTTTTTGGAAAATGTTAGCACACGTTATTTATGACACGTTCTGTTCGTGTGGTGCCTCTTAATGTGAAAAAAAAAAAAGTTTTCAAAAGAGGTTCAAATGCTGTTTCCTTTGCTTGCAAAATGGTGAAAGCCCCGGCCTTTGCGTGTTTGGCAAACCCTCAGCAATATTTCTAGTTAAAGAGCATGTAGGCGATCTGAAGTCAAGGGTAAATGTGCGATCCCTCTTGTACAGCAGTTCTTTCCACGTTGACTTTAAGCCTGCACGAGCTGCAGATCCTGTGCAACCAAGTGACAGAGGCACCTTCCTTAGACTTCAATAAAAATGCCTTCTATCTAAAATGCAACAAAATTTCGAAAAGGTTGCCATCCCTTTCTACATCTTATGTTGCGAGAATAACACACATGCTCACAGATATTAAAAATACTTAGTTTTATTATTCACTGTGCATTTGTGTGCACACACTTGTACTGTTTTTACTCTGATAAGTATCTAAATAGACCAGAAAAAAAAAAAAAAAAGCAAGAGTCCATTAAAAAAACAAGGTTACAGTTTGGATATGTGCTTGTAAATCTACAGGGAAAACATGATGTAAGATTGTAAGCAGAAATGTTCCTAAAAGTTGGGAAATTTTTTTCTTCACGTTAAACACCTTGAACTCATGTGTGCTGACTGACGGTTCACGCAGATGTGCTAGAAAGCTAATCCTTAGAGATACGTGAAATGGGTGGTTAGACTCTAGCACATAATAAATCTCAATCAATTGTGCCTAGTTGTTTAAACTTTTTTCTAGTCTTCAATAGTTGGTGATTTTTTTGTTTTGTCCTTTTGTTCAAATCTGCTGTGTGTTTGCTGATTTCGGGGTAACACAAGGCTTAAGTAGAGAAGACTCTCCCAATTAGAGACAAATCTGTTTTCAACTATAAGAAAATCTGGAATTAGTCACTTCCTTTAATATAATCAGTCATATAAATATAAATCGATACTGGCTTTTACTTAGGAGAGATCAAAGTCAACTGGGTATTTCCATAAAAATTCAGATCAACCAAAAATCATGGGATGCTTTTTGCATCAAATATAAGCCCTGATTGAATAAATAAGTCAAATCAAAGAATATCTTTTTAAGTTCAATTGTAAACCCCATTTTTGAGTAATAAGTGTGTCTACAGATATAACCTTTTCTCTAAGGAATTTATACTTTTTTTGAGGAGAGGTTATGTACTCTGGGCAACTAAGAGAACTAGAAACATCATATAAGAGACTCTGCAATTTGCTGCTTGGGTTGTATATGGGCAATTATAAGTATATAAATTCAGAAGATATAAATAATATTTTCTGCATTCTACAGTTCTTCAAGATTTGAGTCAGAAGAGGGCTGGTCCCAGGAATATAAGACCTCTCCCAGAGGGACATTTCACAAAAGATGGTCTCAAGGTCAAGGAGGAAAAGAAGTATTAACATATAGCAAATCAAGTATACTTAAGGTGCAGAAAGAAGACAGTTCCTGAGTTGAAAACAAAGTGATTGGTTAGAAGGAGATAAGCCAGACCCACAAAGTGTTGTTGGTAGAGAAGCCGCAAGAAAGACAATCTGAAAAAACGGGTGGCTGAAGTGAGGAGCAGGAGTAAGAATAGGCTCATGCCATAATTTTGTAGAAGCTTAACTAAACATGGCTGTTAGCACATCTGAGAGAATATGGGCAGGTTTTAGACATAGTATAAGGGGGTTATTAAAAAACACAGCTTAACTGGTGGAAAAGATACTGTTCGTGGGTCAGATTCTGTTAGCATCAAAGAATACTTGGGTGAAATAGAGACTTTGTAGGCACAAAGATTTAGATTGGTGTTGACCTCTGCTCAAATTTTCACCGGAAATGGGAAAGTCATGTAGTGTTCTTGAGCTCCTGTTTTCTCATCTATGGTATAGGATTAATAATACAAACTTCGTGGAATTCCTCTGAAAGTTAGCAATGGTAATATGCGTGGTTACCACGAGATCTAACACAAGCTATGTTTTCAGTAAATAATACCTGTGGTTCTTATTTAGCTCAATTTCCTACCCAGTGCTTCAGTAGTCCTGATAACATGCACATCAATTTGCATTATAACTAAGGGCTTGAAGAGTAATTAGTTAGACTCATCAGTTGTTTCTCTTTTTTTGTTTTAAACTAGAAGACTTCATTCCACCTATTAGAAAATCTTCCACTCTATTAAAATATTCTCAGCCTACAGTTTTTCTGCACTGGCTTCAGTTTAACCATGGAGAACCAATAAACCTAAAGTTTCTTTTGCACAATAGTGCGTCCAAACTCACCTATGCTATCAAGGTTTCACTACTTTGCTTCTGTAGGCTGAGTATCCCTGTTGTCTCATTACTCAAGGGAACTCAGTGGTTGCTCTCTCTCTCTCTCTCTGAGAATGTATTCCATCTGAGAGAGGGAGTTTTTTTTTTTTTTTAAGATTTTTATTTGTTTATTTGTCAGAGAGAGAGAGAGAGAGAGCACAAGCAGGGAGAGCAGTAGAGGGAGAGGGAGAAACACGCTCCTCACTGAGCAAGGAGCCCCATGCGGGGCTCGATCCCAGGACCCTGGGATCATGACCTGAGCCGTAGGCAGACACTTAACGACTGAGCCACCCAGGCGTCCCTGAGAGAGGCAGTTTTAAAGCAAGTATGGTGTGATTTGACCCACACACAGAATAGATCTGAAGAATTACCTCTCTTGCTCCCAGATAGTATCCTTCTAATAAAATATAGTCTAAGTCACCAGCTTTTGACAGCGACATCCCAGGATCTCTGACTGCAGATAGTCATCTGAAAGCTCTTTCTAGGGTATAATCTGTTAAGTCAATCCTCTGACTGACTGAGCCATTTGAGTTTACATTCATTTCACATACGCCCAGTGCGAAAAGGCACTTCTCTCGAATTTGCAGAGATTTGAGGAACCTCAGAGATTCCCTCTCACACCAGGTTCAGATAGTCCCAGATCCCTGAGAGTTGATCCGTGAACTCAAGCGGTTGTTTTTTGTTTGGTTGGTTTTTCCTTGGGCCCAACCAGGCAGATGACATTTCCATCACCTCAGCATCCTCCTGAAAGTCAAAGAGTAAAGAGTTCACTACTTATTAAGAGAATGTGGAGACAGGAAGGCTACTAGAATGTTGTTTATCTACTTGTGCTCTTTTAATTTATTTTCTCCATGTTCCCTCTGCCTTCTCATTCCAGTGTCTGTTTTCCCTTTCGCTTTCATGACTAGCCATGCAAAAGGAATTCAGTAATTTCAAATTTTAGTAAACTGCACTTCAACAGTAAACAAGCAAAAGTGACCACATCAGTGTCATGTTCCCAATAAATATTAGAGTCTGACGTAGATTGGGTTTTCCCCTGACTGCTCTGGGGACTCTTGAAGTTCCAGTAATCAGTCTTTCCTAGATTCTTTGACTTATTCACTAGATGTTCTGCACTCAACTTTGAGCATGGGGATTGTATTCACCATGAAATGACACGGCTGAAGGTTAAAGTAGAAATCTGTGACTGTAACCAGCCTAAAGAAAACAGAAATCTGTTCCAGTGAATTGTATTCTTTATTATCAAAAGTGAAAAATGTTGATAGAATGAAGAATACATAGTTGATTCCTCACAATTTGTTACACTTTACGCTTAAGGATAAATTTTCTGTTAAAAAAATAAGAAATAGAGTCACCTGGGTGACTCAGTTGGTTAAGCGTCTGACTCTTGATTTCAGCTCATGTCACGATCTCAGGGTCATGAGATCCAGCCCTGCATTGGGCTTCACGCTGGGCATGGAGCCTGCTTAAGATTTTCTCTTTCCCTCTGCCCCTTCCCCCTCTCTAAAAAAATAAAAAAAAAAATAAATAATAATAATAAACAACATATTGATTTACCCTGAAGAGTTTCAGAAAAGTTTAATATTAAAAAGGCATTGATCTGCTGGTAATGGAATTGTGTTGTTGTTGTTGTTTTTTCTGTAACTGTGATTATTCTTTCAAAAGCTAAAAGTAAATCACAGAAGAAAAAAACAAGTAGTTATGTCACCAAGGAGAAGATGCAGGTGCAGTTGAAAGTGATTTTATAGTTCCAATTCAAGATGTATATGATCCATTACAATTTTCAAGACTCAAATTTTTGACCCCTCTTCTTTTAAGAGATCTATTTCCCATGCTATTTAATATTCCTATTGCCTGGAGTCAAGTTCAAGCCATAATGTCCAATTTAACAAAAATAGTAATGCAAAAAAAAAAAAAAAACAAAAAAAAACAAACAACTGACATCTTCTAAGGGTTCACAGAAGACAGACTCAACCAGAAAAATATAATTACTCATCAGTCAGTGCTCCCTAAAGAGCTTGCTTCTAAAACTTCTGAAAGTCGTTTCCTTTGGATTTGATGATTTCAGAAAAAAAGAACTGAACCACAGATCAGATGGAACTCTGAATAGAAATTAGGTAGGAAACACTCAAGTAAGGAATAAATTAAAGAGGGGGAAGTAACTAGAAATCTCAATCATGAGGCATTTTCAAAATGGTGTTCTATTACTGTTAGGAGTGCTCAGTAATAGGAATAAGCGGCTGGTAGTGTTACCAAGTAAGAACACCAGCAGACAAGCTGGAAGAGATAAAACGTAGCTGTAAATAAAATGGTATATTAGCTATGCATTGGTAAAGCTGGTTTTAAGAATGCTGGAAAAGCGTCCTTTTTTAAATCATCTGAACTTTTTATTCCATTACATAGTATATCAATTTTTAAGATGACACAAGCCCCAACCCAATCCATTCTCATAATATTGAAATCCAAATGAGTGAAAAACGAAGCAGCTTTTCACCACATTTATATTTCTGTTCCAAAAAACGTCACCAAGAGCAGGACGCCATACATGAACATACGCGTTTTATTGATGGATGAGTAAATGAGAATAAGCCAAGTGCCATTTGGAGGGCTAGGTAACAGCATGAGCAAGAAGACTTGAGAGACATTCGGGCCGTGGACGTGTGAAGTGTAATTTAACATATGATTCCTCCTGCCTGTATCCTTCCCCCTCCAGCCGTTGATTGCTTCTTAGGTGGAATTCCTTCTTGCAGCATTTCTAACCCTACTGAACATCCATTAATCAAGGATGCTAAGGGTGGTAGTTAAATACATGGGTTTTCCAAATCCTGGTATGGCCATGCACAACTGTGTGACTGTGGGCAAGTTATCTTCTCTCTGCTTGCTTATAAATTGGGGCTAAAATGGTACTTCTTTTTCCCCCTCAGAGTTGTGCAGATCAAATGAGATAATGCATCGCAATGTTTAGAGCAATGTAGGACTTACATTAAGTCCCAAAGGACTTATTGTTTGCCCTAGGCATATAAGCTCGAGCAAGTACCCTAATTTTTTTTTTTTGTATTTATCTAGTGTTCACTATTTGCAGAGTACTGTGCCCTGCAATATGACAAATGCAGAATTTCACACAGAAATTTTCTGTAACTTAATTTGTTTATTTATTTTTTATATTTTTGTGAGAGAGAGAGAAAAAGAGAGCAAGAGTGGGGAGGGGCAGAAGGAGAAGGAGAGAGAGAAATCTCAAGCAGCTTCCACACTCAGCATGGAGCCTGATGCAGGGTTGGATCGCACAACCCTGAGATCATGACCTGATCCGAAATCAAGAGTCAGACACATAACTGACTGAGCCATGCTGGCACCCCAGAAATTTTCTATAATTCAAAGCAGTTTTCAATTTAGTAGAAAAGAGAAAATTTCTGAAAAAAACTGTAGAAAGTGACTATTGATTGAAACTGCCAGCCGAAGGTTCTGGTGCCACGTATGTATCATTTAAATCAAGGCCAGGCTCAGGTCATGGAATTCACTGGACACATCCCTGGTGTTCACTGAGCACCTTCCATCTGCCAGGCACTGTGCTGGGTGGTCAAGATATAATGTAAGTAAGAAACGGGTTTCATCTCAACTTACTCCCACTTAGCAAAGCAGACAGATCTATAAGCAAATGATTGTATCTCATTGACAGACAGACTAGAATCAGGATGTGTTCAAGGGAGGATGGAGTGAATTCTTCTAGGGGGCAGGGGGGAAGATCCCATTTCAGAGATGAAAACAGATGACCTGATCCAGAGGAATGAGTGGAAACAGTGTCAGGCCTACTAAGCAGGTGAGCCCTGCAGACAACAGAAGTCAGAGTGTGGTGTGTTTAGCACCTGTTGGTACCCCTGCATTGCTGAAAGAAGGGGAGCAGGTGCAGGGAGACAAGTCTGTAAGCAGAGAGCCATCCACAGTGATTATTCGTCACTCACATTCCAAATTGCAGCAGGTGTGAGAAACTGATGAAGAAAGACTAGTAGAGGAATTGTGTCTGTATGTCCAGTAGTGCCTAAGCCATGACCCCACATTCCCTGGGCGCCATCTTTTGACTCTGTCTTCTCTGAGGTTATTCAAACGGAGGCCTTCCTGCTTCTTCAAAAAACTTGTTGGAAAATAGAAATTGTTATAAATAAAATTCTTCAAAATTATTCTCTCTTTCAAAGGAAGACCTTTATGTGCTGTCCTTTTAAGCCACTTTATTTTTGGCAAGCCTTTTAGAAAAGCTCTCCTTTAAAAAAAAAATGTAAGTTTTTCTTCCTAGAGGCATAATACTCAGACATGAGGAAATATCAGTCAAGAAGACAAAATAAACATGTAATTCAGGAAAGCCTTGAGCCAACTGTAATATATTGAATACTGTGTGTGTGTGAGAGAGAGAGAGAGAGACAGAGAGAAAGAGAGAGAGAGAAAGAAGGAGGAAGAGAAGGAAGGAAGGAGGGTAGGAAGGAAGGATAGATGGGAGGTAGGGAGAGAGAAAATCTCCTTCAAGACTTCTGGTCTATGATGTGAAGTGCTGAGAATGATAACCCCATTCTCTCCCAGACTATAGCAAAACAGTGTTAGTCATCTGACAGTCCCACGAGGGATTGAGGGTTGGCGAATGATTGTTGCTTTAGGTTTTGCTTTGTGGTCTGACTCAAATTAAATCTATGCACTGTGCATGTCTCTAATTAGAATAGAATCCACCATGAGTGCTGTTTCCAAACTGAGCAAATAGCATCACTATATTGCCCAGAAATGGAAGAGCTGAGGTGGGGTGGGAAATTGAATACACAACTCTTTTTCCTCATTCCAGGCAACTCTGAGTCCAATGTGAGCATTTCTATTAAACTTTATAGCAGTCTTGTGTGCCTGGGTGGCTTGGTTGGTTAAGTGTCTGCCTTCGGCTCAGGTCATGGTCCTAGGGTCCTGGGATCGAGCCCCGCATCAGGCTCCCTGCTCAGCGAGGGACCTGCTTCTCCCTCTCCCTCTCCCTCTGCCTCTCCCCCTGCTTGTGCTCTCTCTCTCTATCTCTCTGTCAAATAAATAAATTTAAAAAAATCTTTAAAAAAAACTTTATAACAGTCTAATCTGTAAGGTAACTATGCGCTTGAAAGACGTTTTGGGGGTCTTTGGTGTAATGTGGGTAACAAAAACCTTAAAATCTACGGAATAGGCCACTGTCTGCCTTCGCTAATCTCTTTAGAGGATTGTTCATTTTCCTCAGAGAAAATCATCTATGTGGGGACACAGAGGGCATCTTGAACCTGAACAGATCCCTGTCCTTGGTCAGAAGGGGAAGGAAGATTAATGTCAGTGAACGCCAACACATCCCACGATTAGAGGATCATGTGTTTCTGCAGTGGGCTAACGACATCAGTTCTGTTTTGGGAAGAACAGCACTTTAAAATACAAATAGAATACAGGAAGCAGCAGAGCTTAATGAAGAGAGAACAGACTTTAGAATCAATGAAATGCAGGTTTACTTTTCAGTTCTGTGTGGGGGCAGCCACCTAATCACAAAGGCATATGTTAAAAATTAGGCAAAACTTATGTCAGGTGTCTGTTGGATCACCTGACACATGGCAGGCCCCAAGTGCTAGCTGTTCTTCACACAAATAATGAAAAAATCATGATGCAGGATAAACCAAAATCCAATGCATAATTCCTTGTTTGTAGTGGAAAGTCAAGGACAGATGGATTACGGGGAGTGTAGGAATCAATGCAAAGGAGAGAGAATGATATTAATGCGAAAGGCAAGTTTCAGGAAATCCCAAGAAACTAGCAAAGACAAGGCCAGAGATGGTAGATAACCTGTAAGAACTGCCCAACTTCCACTCCCCTGCCCTGCACAAGAATCTGCAGTTACTTAAAGGAGCTTCACTCCTGCATGTGAAATGTCTTTCCTTCCAGTTTTATTTCAGTGGCAAGTGGGGTGACCTTGAGTGACCCCTTGGCTATGTCAGGAGAGTGCTGGTAGTGTCTCTGACACGCAGAGTGAGCAGTCCCTAAATCTGGAGGCTCCTAGCATGAAGTTGGCCATTCATTAGATGTATGGGTTGCAAAATGTGATGACGATTTAATTTTTCAAGCCCTCACATTTTTATCTGTCAAGTAAGGAGAATAAATCCTGTGATCTAAACTCCCAGTGAGTGCTAAGAAAAGATGACAGTGTTTTTAAGGATTGGGAGGGAAAAGGATGAAGCAGGTGGGATAGGAGTCTGTGTACAGCAGAATTGACAATGAGGCAGCTGCCAATCAAATCTAGCAGGCTACTAACTCCCCATCCACCTGTTGTACTCACTGATAATCTTATGGTGGGAAGCCCATCTTGCCATGTACACGGTATATGCACGTACAAGTACATATCATATATTATGTGGCCCAGAGTGCTATCTGAAGGTATAGAATGTGTTCAGTTGGCAGGAAAAAAAGAAAAAAGAAAATATTCCAATGTGTTTTGTTTAAAAGAGTTAGCTTTTTCTCTTATTTATTTATTTTAATTCAAGAGAAAACCAGCAAATTCAGCCAGACGGTAGCTGTGTCTTTTGGCTATGGAAATATTCTAATAAAAGCATTGCCTTTCAAAAGGGAAGGTAGGGGGAGGAGGGGAAGAAAGAAAACCCATCTCAGACATCGGTAACGTCATTTCAGCCCCAAATATATTTCACTCCAGGTTTGTATTTTTTGGACTCGCTCAGCTTACAATGGTTTTTACCCCAAGTTCATGCCACCAAAGTTGGAATTCATAACACAAACACTGAGACCAGGCAATGATTGACAATCCTGACTCTGTTAATACCCCGTAGTAGGTCTACCATGGTCAGAAGTTAAGATTTATTTTGACAAGTTTTCTCCTGGTTTTGTAGACTAGGAGTTGTATAATTAGGGTTATCCCATGACTATATATATGGTGTAGATTATCTGGATCCGTAGCAAAATGGCCGACAGCCCCCTCCCTTGTGTACCAGAACCCACAAAGTATAGAATTAGGTTTTCAGTAAGTCATTACCCTCTTTAATGGGTAAGACGTAGATCTTGTTTTTTGGGGTGGAATCAGACAAGAAGTGATCATGAATGTAAGCTCCTCAATTAAGGAAGTCTCCTTGCAGGGGAATTAAAAAAAAGAAAAAGAAAACTTAAATTTTTTCTGTGGTCAAAGTCAATTATTTACTTTCGAAAGCACATCCTGGCACCGAAAGCACATTCAAAAAGAGGGTTTTAGATAGACTTTGGACTAAGGCTGCTGAGATTTTTTAAGAATGTGATGTTTCTCAAAGTGATGATTGAAGGGCCTTCATTAGTACCATACCTGGGTTTTTAGAACAGATTTTAATGTATAGCTGGATGGAGAAAAGGGACCATATCATGATTCTTATAGTCAGAATACTCATTCATTTCTTTTTAACATATGGGTTCCAGTCTTTAAACGTGTTTTCATCAAAAATGCAGTAAAGCTCTGCACGTGTGTATGTATGTGTGTGTTTGACTTAGTCATGACCTTATTGTCATTAGGTGAAATAATCAGTCTTTACCCTTTATTTCTCAGACATGTGTAACAGTCTGCCATGGAAGTATCCAGGGTCTGCTGAAGGCTGAGCCTAATGGTGGCCTAAGGAAAGTGTTGCTGGGGCTCATTCTGCAATTGTTGGGTATTTATCACAAAATGGACTGGCATGCTATGCTCATGAGACCAAGGATGTGTTCTTTAAAAAAAAAAGGAATTATAAATGTGTTTAGACAAGATAATCTTTATTATTTCAACCAATCCTGAGATGCAGGAGTCTAAAAACTCAGTAAAAGAGATTCAAGAACATTTCATAGTTTTTATCAGCATATCAGTAATTAGAATCAGTTTCTTATTCATACAGAATCAAACTAATAATCATTCAACTGTTCTTTAAAATATTTGTATTGGCCATCCATTTATTTGTAGGCTCTGTGTCAACTCCTGGGTGTATATCCCAAACATGTGGAATTTACAGTTAATGTGGGGACACCAAACATTATTAGCAACAAGTAAGAACTACAGACTGTGGAAAGAACTATAAATGACTCAAATAAAGTGATATAATAGAGAGTAAATGAGGGAGGCTAACGGAAGACCGAATAGTTAAGAGAAGGCTTTTCTAGGGAGGGTAAAAATGAGCCAACTGTGAGAAGATCTCAGAGTCTAGCATCCAAAGAGAAGCAGCAGCAAAGTGAGTTTCTGAGAAAGAAAATGTGGGGCCAATTTAAGTAAGAGAGCCATGAGACTAAAACAGAGCTTGCTGGCAGGGGAGTGGTGGGAAAGTGTGGTTCAGGATGGAGTGGCAGGCTGGACTCAAGTCATTCAAAGCTTTTTAGGCTGATGTAAGATTTTTAAAGAATATAATTTTAGTATCATAAGAGGCCTTTGAAGATCTTTGAATGAGGGAATGATAGAATTTGATTCTCAGTTTTAAAAGTCACCCTGGATACAGTGTTTAGAAGGCACCAGAGTAAGACTTGGGGAGTAAGGAGATTCATAGGAGACCCTTATCTCTATTCACTTTCAAATGATGGTGGCTTATTCTAAAATGCTAGCAGTGCAAATGAAAATAAAAAGCAGATTTAGTACATATCAAAGAGAGAATCGATAGACTTTTTTTTTACAGCAATAAATCTTTATTGGAATTTTTTTAACAAAATAATTTTTAAAAACAAAAGCCCCTGCGTGTAAAGTAAATAAGAAAGTAAAGTAAATAAAGAAAGTAAATAAAGTTAGTTGGCATCATTATGTACATCCAAAAATCAAAACCAGTTCTGGGTTAACATTCCATAATCCAGTAAAATGTTTTGACCCATCAGTGGTCAGGGAAACTATTTAATACTATCAATAATGCAACCTGATCTTTGAACATCATGCAATGATTTATGATTATAAACGATATAGTTGGAACTTTTCATTCTTCCCACCAATCCGTATGCCACATGTAGACTAGTCCTAAAATGGATTTACTTTGTCAGTATTAGACCAAAATGTCCATCCTCATAAATTGACCAGGTTACACCTATCTGATCTACTCTACAGTTTTTTATGGGGGGATGGACTAGAACCCATATATTACAACATAACTTTTTAAAACTAACCTAATCCTAAATTCTACCTCTAACTAATCTGTCATTTCATTTTTTCTCACTTCCTATACATACATTAAATACCATAGCAACTTCACCTTAAAAAATACTGCTAATACATTAATACACATTTAGGCAGTAATTTCTGACAAAGTTGTAGTTTATTTACCAAGAAAAAAATGCTATTTTTTATTTTAAAAATTTAGGTCAAGTATTGTCATAGTAGTGTAAATTAAGAAGGATGGTTTCCATTTAGAGGGTTCAATAAACACATTAATGAAGATCAAAATTAAACAGAGATTAAATTATATCTCATATGGGGAAAATTTTCTCAGTTCTTGGAAGAAAGACTAAAATAGTTTTATTACTATAAAATGTTATTAATTCAGTGTCCGTTTTTGCTAATTACATTCAATTCACTTTTATAAGCTTTACAAAAGAGAGCCGGGATAATTTCTCTAAGAGGCCTTAATTTTGGTTTAAAATGTAAGTATTTTCTGTCAGTTAAAATAATTTAAAGATGTGAACAATATGTTTGTGCTGTTTAAGGCAGGTGCCAAGCACATTTTGAAAAGTAATAAACTTACCAACTAGAATGTTCTCCCAAAGGAAAAAAAGAAAAGAAAAGGTCATGACAGTTTTTAAGACAGATGTTTAAATAGCACTCTTCTTTGGATCATTTAAAAATAATTTGGCAGCTGAACCACCTATGGTCCTACCACATATCGCTAAAAAAGGATAAGCAACAGATACAGAAATAATGATATATTTTTAGTATTTTTACAAGTCTCTTTAGTTGGTGTCTAGCGGCATTTAACAACATTTTTGTATTCAGTGTAAAAAGATAGAACATAAATACTAAGTAATGAATATAATTTCTCTATGTCATCCAGGAAAGAGGTCAAACGTTTTACATATCATCACTCCTAAATAGTTCTAATTAAAATCCAAACTGTTCCCATTTTTGCATCCTTGCCCTTCTTTGGTAAAAGATTCAAAATAGTCATGGGTTAGGAAATAACTGTTTGCTCGTGGTCTTCATTTTTTTTAAATTTTTTATTGTTATGTTAATCACCATACATTACAACATTAGCTTTGGATGTAGTGTTCCATGATTCATTGTTTGTGCATAACACCCAGTGCTCCACGCAGAATGTGCCCTCTTTAATACCCATCACCAGGCTAACCCATCCCCCCACCCCCCTCCCCTATAGAACCCTCAGTTTGTTTTTCAGAGTCCATCGTCTCTCATGGTTCGTCTCCCCCTCCGACTTATTCCCCTTCATTCTTCCCCTCCTGCTATCTTCTTCTTTTTTTTTTTTCATAACATATATTGCATTATTTGTTTCAGAGGTACAGATCTGTGATTCAACAGTCTTGCCCAATTCACAGCACTCACCATAGCACATACCCTCCCCAATGTCTATCACCCAGCCACCCCCTCCCTCCCATCCCCCCACCACTCCAGCAACCCTCAGTTTGTTTCCTGAGATTAAGAATTCCTCATATCAGTGAGGGCATATGATACATGTCTTTCTCTGATTGACTTATTTCACTCAGCATAACACCCTCCAGTTCCATCCACGTCGTTGCAAATGGCAAGATCTCATTTGTCTGATGGCTGCATAATATTCCATTGTGTATATATACCACTTCTTCTTTATCCATTCATCTGTCGATGGACATCTTGGCTCTTTCCACAGTTTCGCTATTGTGGACATTGCTGCTATAAACATTGGGGTGCACATACCCCTTCGGATCCCTACATTTGTATCTTTGGGGTAAATACCCAGTAGTGCAATTGCTGGATCATATGGTAGCTCTATTTTCAACTGTTTGAGGAACCGCCATACTGTTTTCCAGAGTGGATGCACCAGCTTGCATCCCCACCAACAGTGTAGGAGGGTTCCCCTTTCTCCACATCACCGCCAACATCTATCATTTCCTGGCTTGTTAATTTTAGCCATTCTGACTGGTGTGAGGTGGTATCTCATTGAGGTTTTGATTTGGATTTCCCTGATGCCGAGAGATGTTGAGCACTTTTTCATGTGTCTGTTGGCCATTTGGATGTCTTCTTTGGAAAAATGTCTGTTCATGTCTTCTGCCCGTTTCTTGATTGGATTATTTGTTCTTTGGGTGTTGAGTTTGATAAGTTCTTTATAGATTTTGGATACTAGCCCCTTAACTGATATGTCATTTACAAATATTTTCTCCCATTCTGTCGGTTTTCTTTTGGTTTTGTGGACTGTTTCTTTTGCTGTGCAAAAGCTTTTTATCTTGATGAAATCCTAATAGTTCATTTTTGCCCTTGCTTCCCTGGCCTTTGGCGATGTTTCTAGGAAGAAGTTGCTGCGGCTGAGGTCGAAGAGGTTGCTACCTGTGTTCTCCTTTAGGATTTTGATGGACTCCTGTCTCACGTTTAGGTCTTTCAACACTTTGGAGTCTATTTTTGTGTGTGGTGTAAGGAAATGGTCCAGTTTCATTCTTCTGCATGTGGCTGTCCAATTTTCCCAACACGATTTGTTGAAGAGACTGTCTTTTTTCCATTGGACATTCTTTCCTGCTTTGTCAAAGATGAGTTGACCATAGAGTTGAGGGTCCATTTCTAGGCTCTCGGTTCTGTTCCATTGATCTATGTGTCTGTTTTTGTGCCAGTACCATACTGTCTTGATGATGACAGCTTTGTAAAAGAGCTGGAAGTCCGGAATTGTGATGCCACCAGCTTTGCTTTTCTTTTTCAGTATTCCTCTGGCTATTCGGGGTCTCTTCTGGTTCCATACAAATGTTAGGATTATTTGTTCCATTTCTTTGAAAAAAGTGGATGGTATTTTGATGGGGATTGCATTGAATGTGTAGATTGCTCTAGGCAGCACTGACATCTTCACAATGTTTGTTCTTCCAATCCATGAGCATGGAACATTTTTCCATTTCTTTGTCTCCTTCAATTTCTTTCATGAGTATTTTATAGTTTTCTGAGTACAGATCCTTTGGCTCTTTGGTTAAATTTATTCCTAGGTATCTTATGGTTTTGGGTGCAATTGTAAATGGGATCGACTCCTTGATTAGTCTCTCTTCTGTCTTGTTGGTGTATAGGAATGCCACTGATTTCTGTGCATTGATTTTATATCCTGCTACTTTACTGAATTCCTGTATGAGTTCTAGCAGTTGTGGGGTGGAGTCTTTTGGGTTTTCCACATACAGTATCATATCATCTGCAAAGAGTGAGAGTTTGACTTCCTCTTTGCCGATTTGGATGCCTTTGATTTCTTTTGGTTGTCTGATTGCTGTGGCTAGGACTTCTAATAATAATTTGAATAGCAGTGGTGATAGTGGACATCCCTGCCGCGTTCCTGACCTTAGGGGAAAAGCTCTCAGCTCTTCCCCATTGAGAATGATATTCGCTGTAGGTTTTTCATAGATGGCTTTTAGGATATTGAGGTATGTGCCCTCTATCCCTATACTCTGAAGAGTTTTGATCAAGAAAGGATGCTGTACTTTGTCAAATGCTTTTTCTGCATCTATTGAGAGGATCATATGATTCTTGTTCTTTCCTTTGTTAATGTATTGTATCACATTGATGGATTTGCAGATGTTGAACCAACCTTGCAGCCCAGGGATAAATCCCACTTGGTCGTGGTGAATAATCCTTTTAATATACTGTTGGATCCTATTGGCTAGTATTTTGGTGAGAATTTTTGCATCCATGTTCTTCAAGGATATTGGTCTGTAATTCTCCTTTTTGATGGGGTCTTTGTCTGGTTTTTGGATCAAGGTAATGGTGGCCACATAAAATGAGTTTGGAAGTTTTCCTTCCATTTCTATTTTTTGGAACAGTTTCAGGAGAATAGGTATTAATTCTTCTTTAAATGTTTGGTAGAATTCCCCTGGGAAGCCATCTGGCCCCGGGCTTTTGTTTCTTGGGAGATTTTTGATGACTGCTTCAATTTCCTTAGTGGCTATAGGTCTGTTCAGGTTTTCTATTTCTTCCTGGTTCAATTTTGGTAGTTGATACATCTCTAGGAATGCACCCATTTCTTCCAGGTTATCTAATTTGCTGTCATAGAGTTGCTCATAATATGTTCTTATAATTGTTTGTATTTCTTTGGTGTTGGTTGTGATCTCTCCTCTTTCATTCATGATTTTGTCGATTTGGGTCATTTCTCATTTCTTTTTGATCAGTCTGGCCAGGGGTTTATCAATCTTGTTAATTCTTTCAAAGGACCAGCTCCTAGTTTTGTTGATCTGTTCTCTTGTTCTTTTGGTTTCTATTTCATTGATTTTTGCTCTGATCTTTCTTATTTCTCTTCTTCTGCTGGGTTTAGGCTTTATTTGCTGTTGGTTCTCTAGCTCCTTTAGGTGTAGGGTTAGGTTGTGTATTTGAGACCTTTCTTGTTTCTTGAGAAAGGCTTGTATTGCTATATACTTTCCTCTCAGGACTGCCTTTGCTGTATCCCAAAGATTTTGAACAGTTATGTTTTCATTTTCATTGGTTTCCATGAATTTTTATTTCTTCTTTAATATCCTGGTTGACCCATTCATTCTTTAGTAGGATGCTCTTTAGCCTCCATGTATTTGAGTTCTTTCCGACTTTCCTCTTGTGATTGAGTTCTAGTTTCAAAGCATTGTGGTCTGAAAATATGCAGGGAATAATCCCAATCTTTTGGTACTGGTTGAGACCTGATTTGTGACCTAGGATGTGATCAATTCTGGAGAATGTTCCATGGGCACTAGAGAAGAATGTGTATTCCGTTGCTTTGGGATGGAATGTTCTGAATATGTCTGTGAAGACCATTTGGTCCAGTGTGTTGTTTAAAGTCTTTATTTCCTTGTTGATCTTTTGCTTAGATGATCTGTCCATTTCAGTCAGGGGGGTGTTAAAGTCCCCCACTATTATTGTATTGTTGTCAATGTGTTTCTTTGCTTTTGTTATTAATTTCCTTATAAAATTTGCTGCTCCCCTGTTAGAGGCATAGATATTTACAATTGTTAGATCTTCTTGTTGGATAGACCCTTTAAGTAGGATATAGTGTCCTTCCTCATCTCTTATTACAGTCTTTGTTTTAAAATCTAATTTGTCTGATAGAAGGATTGCCACCCCAGCTTTCTTTTGGTGTCCATTAGCATGGTAAATGGTTTTCCACCCCCTCACTTTCAATCTGGGGGTGTCTTTGGGTCTAAAATGAGTCTCTTGCAGACAGCATATTGATGGGTCTTGTTTTTTAATCCAATATGATAGCCTGTGTCTTTTGATTAGGGCATTTAGCCCATTTACATTCAGGGTAACTATTGAAAGGTATGAATTTAGTGCCATTGTATTGCCTGTAAGGTGACTGTTACTGTATATTGTCTGTGTTCCTTTCTGATCCATGCTGCTTTTAGGCTCTCTCTTTGCTTAGAGGACCCCTTTCAATATTTCTTGTAGGGCTGTTTTCGTGTTTGCAAATTCCTTTAGTTTTTGTTTGTCCTGGAAGCTTTTTATCTCTCCTTCAATTTTCAATGAGAACCTCACTGTATATAGTATTCTGGGCCTCATATTTTTCTCGTTTAGTGCTCTGAAGATATCATGCCAGTTCTTTCTGGCCTGCCAGGTCTCTGTGGATAGGTTTGTTGCCAATCTAATATTTCTACCATTGTAGGTTACATATCTCTTCTCCCGAGCTGCTTTCAGGATTTTCTCTTTGTCTCTGAGACTCGTAATTTTACCATTAGATGTCGGGGTGTTGACCTATTATTATTGATTTTGAGAGGGGTTCTCTGTGCCTCCTGGATTTTGATGCCTGTTTCCCTCCCCACATTAGGGAAGTTCTCTGGTATAATTTGCTCCAATATACCTTCTCCCACTCTCTCTCTTTCTTCTTCTTCTGGGATCCCAATTATTCTAATGTTGTTTCGTCTTATCATATCGCTTATCTCTCAAATTCTGCCCTCGTGATCCTGTAGTTGTTTATCTCTCTTTTCCTCAGCCTCTTTATTTTTCATCATTTGGTCTTCTATATCACTGATTCTCTCTTCTGCCTCATTTATCCTAGCAGTTAATGCCCCCATTTTTGATTGCACCTCATTAATAGCCTTTTTGATTTCGATTTGGTTAGATTTTAGTTCTTTTATTTCTCCAGAAAGGGTTTCTCTAATAACTTCCATGCTTTTTTCAAGCCCAGCTAGTATCTTTAAAGTCATGATTCTGAACTCTAGGTCTGACATCGTACTAATATCCGTATTGAGTAGGTCCCTGGCAGACGGTACTACCTCTTGTTCTTTTTGCTGAGGTGATTTTTTTTGTCTTGTCATTTTGTCCAGAGGAGAATAGATGAATGAGAGAACAAAATGCTAACAGGTTAACAACGTCCCCAGCAAATATACTGTATACAAATCAGAAAAGACCTGAAACCAGGGGAAAAGAAAGGGAAAGAAAGAAAAAGAAAGAGGAAAAAGAAAAAGAAAAAGTAAAAGATAAAAACAAACAAAAACAGAACAAAACAAAGAAAAGAATATGATCAAATATGATCAGGCTAGTGCATAGATCAGTGCCACACACTAGATTTTGAACGTATTTTGGTCTGTTAGAAGAAAGTGCCTCCTAAAATTTTAAAGGAAGAGAGACTTATATATGTACAAAATAAGGGTTGATACAATGAAGGGATGGAAGATGATTGTAAAGATGAAAATTATAAAAGATTTTATAAAAGGAATTGATAAGATAAGAAGTTGTTTGAATAAAGAAAGAAGATTTAAAAAAAAAGAAAAAGAATAAGGGAAAGAATGTGATCAGGCAGGAGACTAGAACAAAGCCATACACTAGTAATTTAAGGTATATTTTGATTTGTTAGAAGAAACTGTATCTCAAAATTTTAAAGAGAGAACAACATATATATATATATGCAAAAATAAGGGTAACTACTATGAAGGGATAAAATATGACTCTAAAAATGAAAAATAAAAATTGTTTTTTTAAAAAAAGGGATTGACAAGGTGTTGGTTGAAAAAGGGAAAAGGAAAAATTCAAAAAAAAAAGTTAAAAAAATTAACTTTGAAAAACTAATGAATCATGGTAAAAAAGCCATGAATTCTATGTGCAGTATTCCCCTAGCGCTGGAGTTCTCCCGTTCTCCTTGATCGGTAAACTTGTTCTTGGCTTGCTGGCTGTTCGTGCTGATCTTCTGGGGGAGGGGCCTGTTTTCGTGGTTCCCAAATGTCTTTGCCGGAGGCTGAATTGCCCCGCCCTTGTCATCCGGGCTAAGCAATCTGCTCGGGTTTCCTGTCGGGAGCTTTTGTTCCGTGCCAGCTCTCGGTACATCTCTGGAGGACCAGGGTGAAAATGGTGGCCTCCCAATCTCCACCCGGAGAAGCTGAGAACTCAGGGCCCTGCTCCTCAGTGCGCCCCCAGAGAAAAGCAGTCACTCCCCTCTCCCCGGTCTCCGGCCGCACTCCGTGCTCACCCGGCCTGTGACCGAGCGTTTTTATGTCTGGCACCCGACCCCGTGTGGAGTCTCCAAACACAGCAGATCCCTGCGGTGCACTCCCGCGCCGCTCCTCCCGGGGGAGGAAGGGGAGTCTCCCCGGCTCTGCCGCTTGTTGGGTCCCTGCTGGAGGAGGAGTGGCCTGACTGGGCCGCAGATCATAGTTTATGGCAACTCCAAGCTGAGAGCCCACACCTCGGCTCCGTCTCTGCAGCCAGCTTCCCTGCTCCGATACCTGGGAGCTCTGGCACACTCAGGCACCCCCGGTCTTTCTGTGACCCCAAGGGTCCTGAGACCACACTGTCCCACGAGGGTTCCACCCCCCGCTTAGCCACTGGAGCGACGTCTCTCAGCGGAGCTGACTTCTAAAAGTTCCAATTTTGTGCTCCGCGGCTCTAGCACTTGCCAGAAGTGGCCGACGGAGGCCTCCTCCCCTGCCGTCTATCTTCCCGAATATCACCTCGGATTCACTTCTCTGCACATCCTACCGTCCAGTAAGTGGTCGCTTCTCTGTTCAGAGAGTTGTTGCTACTCTCTTCTTCAGTCTCCTGTTGAGTTCGTAGGTGTTCAGAATGGTTTGATCCCTATTCAGCTGAATTCCTGAAACCAGACGAAATCCAGGTCTCCTACTCCTCCGCCATCTTGCTCCACCCCCTCATGGTCTTCATTTTTGTAAAAGGGATCTGCACTGTGCCTGGTTTATACTAAATAATTATAAGTAAGCAAAATATTATGGTTTTTCTGACTAATCTACTCCTAAACCTTTGAGTTGCCATTCAATCTCTTCATCGGAGATTGTAGCCTTTGAAGTAGAGGCAGATGGTAAGCTTCGGGCAGCTGATGGAGCTTTGGCCATCTTTCCAGAGATTTCAATTCCGATTTCATCAAGAACTTGATTCACAATATCTTGGCTTTCTTCTTCATCATCAGAGCCATCAAAGATATCATCAAGTGTGTCATTGATCATTTCTTTAGTCATTTCCATTTTCATGTTTTCCTCCTGGAAATTCTGCAGTTTGTAATGTATTTTGTGGATCCATCTTGTTAACTGCTTGCATTGTTTTTGCTGTAGTAGACATTGCTCCCACCATCTTCATCTGGGAATTCATCACTTTTGTTTGTGTCGACATAGAAGTGAATTTTGAACTTACAGCAAAAGTTCTTGTTTTCTGTTTCCATAGATGTACAAGCTTTTTGCCTAAAACTCTGCAAGCTTCTTTATTACCAATCTTAGCCATTTTCTTAATTTCTAATTCCAGCTGTTTTCTTGTTTCTCTAAAGCTGCTCGGTCTCTGATTATAGCTGTCTGTGTACCTCGTAATTCTCGATTCTGTTCCTTTATTACATCTCATTCCACTTTGTCTTAACATAGTGTTACAGGATTTGTTTTCCTTCTTCCTTCTTCCTTCGGCGCCCATGGTTCCTGGTCACACCACTTCGAAGAATGAAGAAGTAGACCAGACAGAGTGGTGGGCAGCAAAGCAAGGTTTACTGAGTGATAGTAAAACAAAGTTTATTGAGTGATAATACAAAACTCCCGAAGAGGGAGGGGACCCAATAAATTGCCTGAATCAATAGACTTTTGATTAGATGTAAGGTAGAGATTATAATTTAAATTCATGCTAATTGGGCACCTGGCCGGCTCCATTCTCCATAGAGCATGGGACTCTTATTTTTTTTGTAAAGACTTTATTTATTTATTCATGAGAGACAGAGAGAGAGAGAGAGGCAGAGGGAGAACCAGGCTCCCAAGGAGCAGGGAGCCTGATGCGGGACTTGATCCCAGGACCCTGGGATCATCATTAACCATCTGAGCCACCCAGGCGCCTGAGCATGGGACTCTTAATCTCAGGGTTGTGAGTTCAAGCCCCACGTTGGGCATGAAGCTTACTTGAAAAAAAAGAAAAACCAAAATAACAACAATATCAGCTGCTTAGCCTCCTAATGCAAGAGAAGTTTGACACTGGCTCATGTAAAGTCCAATCAGCAGTAGAGAGGGGTAGGGCTAGGTTTGAGGAGCTGTTCTTTCCCCAGCCTTTCAAGGAAATGAATTGAGAGGCTCCACCATTTTCAAAAGATAGCTTACAAAATTACTATGGGCTTCAATGTATAGCTAAGAACAGGGAAAGGGAATGGAGAGAATGCATGCCCACTTCTTCCCAACTTCATCCCCCAAGTGACATACACCATTTTTTGAAATTTTAAAATTTTTAATTTATTATTTGTTATTTATTTATTTATTTTTGGCTGTTTTTTTGGTCTTTATTTTTATTTTTTTATTAACATATAATGTATTATTTGTTTAAGGGGTACAGGTCTGTGATTCATCAGTCTTAACACAATTCACAGTGCTCACCATAGCACATACCCTCCCCAATGTCCATCACCCAGCCACCCCATCCCTCCCACCCCCCCACCACTCCAGTAGCACTCAGTTTGTTCCTGAGATTAAGAGTCTCTTATGATTTGTCTCCCTCTCTGGTTTTGTCTTGTTTCATTTTTCTCTCCCTTCCCCTATGATCCTCTGCCTTGTTTCTCAAATTCCACATATCAGTGAGATCATATGATAATTGTCTTTCCCTGATTGACTTATTTCACTCAGCATAATACCCTCTAGTTCCATCCACATTGTTGTAAATGGCAAGATTTCATTTTTTGATGGCTGCATAATATTCCAGTGTGTGTGTGTGTGTGTGTGTGTGTGTGTGTGTGTGTGTGTGTGTGTGTGTGTGTGTGTATACCACATCTTCTTTAGCCATTCATCTGTTGATGGCCATCCAAGCTCTTTCCATAGTTTGGCTATTGTGGACCTTGCTGCTATAAACATTGGGGTGCACATGCCCCTTTGGATCACTACATTTGTATCTTTGAGGTAAATACCCAGTAGTGCAATTGCTGGGTCTTAGGGTAGCTCTATTTTCAACTTTTGGAGGAACTTCCATACTGGTTTCCAGAGTGGCTGCACTAGCTTTCATTCCCACTAACAGTGTAGGAGGGTTCCCCTTTCTTGGCATTCTCGCCAACATCTGTCGTTTCCTGACTTGTTAATTTTAGCCATTCTGACCGGTGTGAGGTGCTATCTCATTGAGGTTTTGATTTGTATTTCCCTCATGCCGAGTGATGTTGAGCACTTTTTCAGATGTCCGTTGGCCATGTGGTTGTCTTCTTTGCAGAAATGGCATACACCATTTTTGCCATTTCTTGGGTAGAAAATAGCCAGTTGACTTTACCTAGATGCAAGAGTGGCTGAAAAATACAATTCTTGGCTGCACAGTTGCTCCCACTAACAACTCTGCACTCTAAATTGGGGTCATGAGCCATTTCTGCCACAATGAATAAAGAGATACCAATCATCATTTTCTGAGTTGTGTGTATTTAAAAAAAAAGTTAGGCAGAGAAGCTTTGATTTAAATTCAGTTATGCCCGTATTATAAAGTTGTATAATTTTCAAATCAGAGAAGTTGTCTGTGTTAAAGAAGCAAATTCTGAACACTTAGCTTCAAAAGGGCTTCAAAATAATAATCCCTGATGCTGAGAACGTCTAGGTGTGTGCTACCATAGAGCTATAATCCTTAAACAAGCTAATTTGCCCATTTATTACCACAATTGTTTTAAATTGTAATCTATTGCATAAGTCTTAAGCCATCATCGTTGTTCAATGAGAAATTTCCCACCATTTTAGTAGGCAAAGTAGACTTCACCTCTCACCACCAGGATACAGGTAGTTACCCAGAATATTTCAATGCTCAATGTAATTTGTCCATTGTCCCCTCTCTCCATTGTCTGCTTAGATTACTTTGAAAATAAACAGTGTAAGTTCATCTGATTATAACCAGCTAGCTGCTGACAAACAAATTCTCCTTTGTTATTTCATTCATCATTTTATTTAAACATTGTTTCATGTGTGAGTAGCCAATAAGCAATAAAAATACTGCAGTCCTCAAAAGGATAACTGGAGGTTTATTCCTTACATTACCAATCTTAATAAAGACATGATGCTTTTCAGTAATTTTTCCGTTGTCTCTGGCTAGAGGTTTCACATGTGCTAAGATTACTGTGATAAGATATCCATTGCATAAAAACTTAAATACACCTGGTGGGTTTTTTTTTTGTATTGCTTTTGTCACCATAGTCAGATTTTCCTATCAGTTCCCAAAACATCTGAATTGAGATATATATATGTATTTATAATGTAAATATATAGTATATTTACTGATTCTAAGAAATGAGAAAAAAATTCCCAAGTTTTCAGAGAAAAACACATCAATTTATTGTATTTTAAATATAAGCGTTTTCAAAAGTTTTTTTTTAAATTGTAAAATACACATAACATAAAATTTACCATCCTCACCATTTTTATATGTCCAGTTCAGTGCCATTAAGTACATGAACATTCTTTTTTTTAAAAGATTTTATTTATTTATTTATTTATTTATTTATTTATTTATTTATTTGAGAGGGGAGGGGCAGAGGGGGAGGGACGAGGAGACTCTGTGCTAAGCACAGAGCCCAATGAGGGACTTGATCCTACAACCCTGAGATCATGACCTGAGCTGATACCAAGACACTTAACCAACTGGGGGCCCCCCGGGTGCCGCAAGTATACGAATATTGTTGTGGTACCATCACCACAACCCACAGAACTGTTTTCATCTTGCAATACTGAAACTTCATGCCCATTTAACAATAACTCCCCATCCTCCCTTCCCCCATCCCGGGGCAAACACTACTCTACTTTCTGTCTCTATGAATTTGACTACTCTAGGTAC
Organism: Zalophus californianus; assembly: GCF_009762305.2. Classification (NCBI taxonomy): domain Eukaryota; kingdom Metazoa; phylum Chordata; class Mammalia; order Carnivora; family Otariidae; genus Zalophus; species Zalophus californianus. Next base: position 52,973,233 of record NC_045610.1, on the reverse strand, counting down.
CTCGTATAAGTGGAATAAAATAATATTCATCCTTTTGTGACTGGCTTATTTCATTTAGTATAATGTCTCCAAGTTTTATTCATGTTGTAGCAGATGTCAGAATTAACTTCCTTTTTAAGGCTGAATAATGTTCCATTGTATGTAGACACCACTTTTTGTTTATCTATTCATCCATTGATTGACCCTTGAATTGTTTCCACCTTTTGGCTGTTGGAAATAATGCTACCATGAACATGGGTATCCAATCATCTAGCCAAGTCCCTGCTTCCAATTCTTTTGTGTATCTCCCCTAAAGTTGAATTGCTAGATCAGATAGTAATTCTATTTTTTTAAATTCTTTTGAGGAACTGCCATGCTGTTTTCTACGGTAACCACATCATTGTATATCACCACCAAAGGCACACAAGGTTCCAACTTCTCTGCATCCTCTCCAACACTAATTATTTTCCATTTGATTTTATAATAACCATCCTAATAGGTGTGAGGTGATATCTCATGGTTTTGATTCACATTTCACTAGTGATTAGTAATGCAGAGTATCTTTTTTCATGTGCTTTTTGGTCATTTGCCTATCTTCTTTGGAGAAATGTCTGTTCAAGCCCTTTGCCCATTTTTTAATTGTTTTTTTTTGTTCATTTTTGTTACTAAGTGATAGAAATTCTTTTATATAATCTAGATGTTAAACCCTTATCAGATATTTGATTTGTAAATATTTTCTACCCATTCTATGGTCTCTTAACTCTGTTGATTGTGTCCTTTAACACATAAAAGTTTACAGTTTTGATGTAATCCAATTTACCTACTTTTTCTTTTCTTGCTTGTGCTTTTGGTGTTATAGTTAAGAAATCACTGCTAATCTAATGTCATAAAGCTTTTCCAACATTTAGCTTACATTTAAGTCTTTGATTTATTTTGACTTAATTTTTATATGTGACATAAGGTCAAAACTTTTAAATCATTAACTTGGATTGGCATCTAAGATCATGTAATTCACAAATGGATTGAATTTAAATATCATTTGATTTAATGCCTGAATTAACAAATTCTTTCTAAAATAGTCATAGAATATTTTTTTCAACTTAGGCTATCTTCTACTTTTCCTTCAAAATTCAACTGAAATGTTATCTATTCTGGAAGTATTCCAGAACACCTCCCTCCTCAACATACGCTTATCTTGAATGGATTTAAGTGACTCATTTCTGAGCTCGTCCCAAAGTACCCACCATAATATACTACACTTTTAATTCTCCTTGCCTTTCAAGAATATGTTAATCCTTAAGGCAGAAATTATATCTTAGTTTTCCTTGTATTTCCAAAGTGTATTTGTCCAAAAAATTGAATCTGGAGGGTAATTTCCCAGCTTCCTTGCCTTATAAGAAGAACTGTTCATTTTTGGTTGAGTTAAATTACAGCGACATATTTTTCTCCACTGCAGTTAATATATTGGTCCTAGTTCGGCCTTAGATCAAGTAAAGTTCATCTTTTATATGAGAGTCTTCTAATTATTTTGACACAACCATCATGGCCTTCCCCAATGTGAAATCATCTGTTCCAAAACAAACTTCTTCAGATCCTTTCCTGACCCTTAATCCCCCTCCTCATTCAGCAATGACTTTGTATGTTGAGAGTTGGGGTTGGGGGGTGATAAAGTCATTTTTCTTTGGGAGATTTTCATAGCAAAAATACAGGAACCAATATAAAACTCTCATAAAATGACACAAACTATTTGGAATCACTTTAGAAAATTAGTTCTGAATCAGGAGACGAGAAACTATACACAGAAGATCCATGTACATTATTCTTAGTTTGAAAATGGAGCCAATTCATATTTTGCAGTTTGTGAATCTTTCCCCTGGGAATGTGTAGAGTAAATCTTGACTGTCCATATCTCTCTGGTCACTACTATTTTCTATAGGTGTATGAGTTTCTTTAGAATTGGACTTCCTTTTCCCAAGAAATGAGTTCATTTTCCTGATAGAAGTTGAAATAAGATTTTGAAAACACACATATGGAGAATCCTAGCCTTCTTGATTGCCTAAGTTAAGGGGTATCATAATACCAGATACTTGTTTTTCATTTCCTCTTCTCATAGTCTTTTCATGTTCCCTCTGTGTGTGTGTGTGTGTGTGTGTGTGTGTGTGTGTTTCTCTGTCTCTCTCTTCTTGATCCTTGAACAACACAAGTTTGAACTGTGTAGGTGCCCTTACACGTGGATTTTTTACAGTACAGCACTGCAAATGCATTTTCCTTATGATTTTTCTTCCTAACTCTTTCCTCAAGCTTACTCTGTTGTAAGAGTGCAGTATATAAAATACATATACAAAATAGGTGTTAATCCACTGTTTATGTTATCAGTAAGTCTTCCAGTCAACAGTAGGCTATTAGTTAAGTTTTGGGGGAGTCAAAAGTTATACATAGATTTTGGACTGTGTGGGGGTTGGACCCCGCATTACTCAAGCATCAACTGTATACATATTCTCTGTGCTCTCTGCAAATAAGATGTGTAAGTTAAGGAGTTCCAACTGAACTAAACCCAGCACTCATATTTCATTCACAGTTTCCATCCTACTGCTTTGGGAGTAAAAAATACCAACTGAGTTCTAAGTTTGCAATGACAAATGTAGAATTCATCTCGAATTCATGCATGGGTGACATTTGCATGTTGATTTCTTTGCCGTCCTAATGGTTAAATTTCAAAGCACATCTTTCCTTTTATCTTCAGCTGAATGAGACATCAGAATAAGGGCCAGATAAAGGCGGAAGTCCTTTGTCTGAAACTTCCCAGGCCTGGCCAGCTGTGATGAAAACTGTCTGAAGTTTCACAGGCTTCTTGTCTGGCCTCAAGCTGCTGTTTGCTTCTTTTATTTTGGAGATTTTAAAGGAATATTGCATTCTAGCATACAATGTCATAAGGGACCATGGGAGTCCTATTCATGGTGGCGTCTGAATATATGTTAGATTAAATCATTTATTAGATAATAAACCACTAATTACACAAGGGATGTGTGCTGGCTCTTATTGTAATCATGTTAATTTCTAAGGCCAATCTAGTATTTATGTTATATCACAATCTGAGCCCCAAGGAGATTGTTCATCCCTCTTACTGATAAATCTAACCTTGTGAGGATGTTTAATTTTCTGATATCCCAATATAGATGATAAGATCATGTGTTTTGCTTTAGCTTGTTTATTTTTAAATATAAAATCTGTCAGTAGAACCATCAACAAACAAGATACTATCTGATGATAGAGGAGAAGGGTGAATAGACTCATTATATCAAATCACATTTAGTCGATTTTGAATAAGAAATAATGGTGATTTGATCTAAGCAGCAAGTAAATTTAGACAACTAGATTTTAAAAAATCAGACAATTATGTCAGAGAATGGTATTGGTATAAAGACTCTAAAGCATTCCTTTAGTTTTTTCTTACTTCCTGTAAATATATGTCTAATTTGGGATACCTATACGTTATGCCTAGGAATAAAAAATATCCTCTGGTTGTCTGAGCCTGCAGCCTTATTTATGTTGTTTAACATTGTTTTAGGGAAAAAAAAATATTATTTCAGAATAGTTTGTTCTCCAAAATAGTATAAGGGCAAGTACACATAACACATCATACAATATCTTGAATCCAAACAGGTCAGGAAAATTTGGTAATTATACATAGAGGGTCCTGAGCTATTTTTGGATCTAGCTCCTTTCATTAAATCAGGTTGACTCACTTCCTCATACCCTTCTGTTTTTTTCATGCCTGACGGCCCAATCTACTTAACCTGACCTCAAGCCTTGGCAGTCCGCCTCCAATCGAAGTTCCGGCTCCTTCAAGCCTGCATCTTGTCCTGCACATCATACACCTGTCAACCTGGACTATTCACTTGTCCCAGAACCTCCTCTGTGCTTTTTCACCTCTGTGCCTTTGTTCAGGATGTCCCCACAGCTGGAATGCTCATCAGCGCCATCTTTGTTACAGTCCTTACTGGTCTGTGAGTCCAGTTCAATTGCCTGGTTCTTCGTGAAGTTTCCCATAAGCCCTCTTTCCTTTTCTTTATGTCATCATAGACTTGTCTGTGATTCTTCCATAGCAATGATTTTATGCTGCATTTTAGCTAGATCTTCTTGATAACATAATAAATATCTTGTCTATAAAGACAGTGTTTTCTTAACAGAAGAATCTGCAGTACACCTAATCCAGTGCCTTATAAATGTCAGAGGACATCGGATGACTGTAGGGACTTGAGTCCAAAGATAATGCCAAATAGTTTAGGTTTTTGTAATGACAGCAACCCACTCCTAGTTTTTATTTCAGTAATCTGTTGCAGTTTAACAGACCTGCTCAAAACTCAGTGGCTTTGAACAGTATTTATTGTATTTTGTGATTCTGTGCTTTGGCAACATGAGGAGTTCTTCTGCTGATCTTTCCTGGGATCACTCATGTGACTACAGTCGTTCATGGTTAGGCTAAGGCTGGGAGTTCCAAGATGGCAGCACTCACAGATCTTGCTACTTTGACTGGCTATAAGCTGGGCATCCTTGGTTTTCCTCCAGTTGACTTCTCATTATCCATTAGACTTGACCTCTTCATCTTGTCGTGGTTTCAGGTTTCCACACAGAAAAGTCTCAAGCCGTGCACTCTGTGAAGACCAGGGCTTTGGAATTCACACAACTTTACTTCTGCCACATTATAATGGGCAAAACTACTCACAAAACAAATTAAGGGGATGGTAAGATAAGTTCTACTTCTTGACACAGAGAGCTGCTGTGTTCTCAAATTAGCTTCTTATTCTTGAATCCCTTCCACCTTTTCTCCTTGACTCTTGTTGCCAAAATTTTTAAGAGTTAATATTCTGTTGCTCCAAGAGTTTCTCTCCTGCTAGCACATCCAATTCTGCAACCACTACTGCCACCACCAGTAATAACAAGAAGCCTTTGCCCCTTGCCTGTTATACTCCAGTTCCTTCACATACATCATCTGCATTCAACAACTCCATTAAATACATATGATCACTAAACTAAAAAATATGAGATTTAGACTCTTGAGGGAGCTAGGGTATACATCTGGGCTTATCTATACAAATCTGTATTCTCTCCACTCCCTCTAGGGTTCTACAGAAGGATCTGGTCAAAAAATAAATATTTACCGAGCACCTGCAAGCATTAGGCAGAGGGTATACAAAGCTTTCATAGAATGTCCAGTCAGGCCCAGCCTTCCCACTCATTCCTTGCCTTCTCTTGGCTCCTCTGTATGTCAAAAATACAAACTCTTCCCTATAGTATCACATATAGCTGTCAAAGAATGTTTTATTTCTCACCTTTAAGCCAGAAAACTCAGAGTTTAATATCTGTATGTTATTTTATTTTTTTTATTTCTTGTTTATTTATTTATTTATTTTTATTATTATTTTTATTTTATTCCTCTTCATCTTTTTTTTTACTTAATTTTATTTTTTGACCATTTAATTTATTTTTATTTATTTATTTTTTAATTTTTTTTATTGTGACCATTTAATGTATTTAAATTTAGGGTTGGTATTTACATTTAGGACTGATGGCTATGACAAATGTAAGTAATATAGTTCAGTCTTCTGGGCCTTCATTTTGTTGTTTTCTTACTGTTGTTTTGTCTTCAGGATCTAGGCTATTACTTCCTGGATCAGCAGTAAGATCTGCTTCTGTGAATGGAAATGCGGAAAAGAACAGACGACCTATGCAAAGGGCCAGTGGCAAGTTAATGCACATAAGTAACAAAAGATGAAAGAAGAAAGGGGATAAACTGTCAAGGGGGCATTTTTCTTCTCCTTCACCTCTCTCCTTTTTAGTCAAGAAATGAAGAAATCATTTAGTTTTGGTATCAGCACCTCAATCTTTTTTGATCTGCTGTTATGTTCACTTGGATTTAGGAAAGTCTCACATATCATTTTTTCAAAAGGCACAGAAGAGGAAATGTGGTAAAATGACAACCCTTCCAAGAAAACCACCTTAGACTCAAAATTTAAGATAAAGCAAAGACACACACACACAGTTTTCCAGTGGACTTTGATTTGAATGCGAAAGCTCTTCGGAACTGTATTTTTTCAATAGTTAATTTGAGCATACGAAAAAGGAGAAGGGGAATGGTTTCCAAAATCTTTTGACACCTTACACCACTGCAGAAAAGACTCATGCAAAATGTAGTAGGAAATACCATGAATTCCATCTCTACCTCCATCTCCATCCAGTGGGTCCTGCTGTGGAGGTCTTAACTCTACTTGATGGGAGGAATACTCCAGAACACTAGGAGAAACAGAATAGGATCTGAACAGCAGGAACCACTGGAAGGAGGTGGAGATGAAATTCCTGTTATTTCGCAATGTTTTTTGTGTAACAGAAGGCTGATTTTTCTCAGTAAGTATATCAATCCCCCCATTTTATCTTCATGTGTAACACACTCAACATCACAAAAATTGAAAAGGAAAAGACTAAGTTTAAATTTTCTCCTGAAAGCCTATATTTTGTATTGTCTTTCATAAGACACAACTAGATAAAGGAGAGCTACCTGATAAAAAACTGGAAAAGCTAAAAACCTTTTGTACCTTACTATAGTTCTATATGGTTGTGGCTAAAAATTGGTGTTGTCCTCTTTCAATAAATAAAAGTATTCCATCCTATGGAAATGGCCATTCCATCCTATTGAAAACCATGGAAATATTTAGAAAGGAGGAGATGTCTTGAAGAACGGGCAGGCTACCCTCATAGGCATGCAAAAAGGAAACATATTTCATAATGGAAAAAAGGAAACAAGGATATAAACATCTCGTGGGCTCCAAGGAAAGGACGTGCAACATAAATAATATTCCCTATTTCTCTGGGGACTTACTTGCTTTTTTCACTACTTCATTTTTGGTATTGATTTTATTTTTATCCTCAGAATGGCTTCCTCTCAGATGCTGATTAGAGTATTTGAAAGCTAATTTTAAATTCTCATAAAAGCGTGTCTCATGGGGCCAACATGAGCTAGATTTCTACTCTGGGTCGAAAGTATTTATGGATGCCTAATGCCCCTTCAAAAGAGCTTATGACGGCAGATGGTCAGAAAAAAAGTTTGGGACATATTTTTTTCTAAAGGGAGCGTAGAAAAGGAAAGAAATAATTGGTAGAGAGTGTAATTGATATTTCTGGTACATTCTACCTTTATATTTTCCCAGGTACATGTTTAGAGTCCATAGTGTATAGCTGTTGTTAAGTGATAAACTAATCAAATGCATATAGCCTAAAACAGAAATAATGTATTTCTTGTGTGTGCATGAGTCAGGTGGGCAGTTCTGCTGCTCTGGGCCAGGCTTGGCTGATCTCACCTGGGCTCATTCACACGGCTGCTGTCAGCTGGCAAGTTGGCTGGGAGCTTGCTGGTCTAGGATGGGCTCACCCCTCACCTCCCCATGTAGCCCCTCATCATCCTCCAGCAGAGTACTTAAGCTTATGCTCAGGGCAGATTGAATGGTCTAACAGCGAGAAAAAGCACACGAAACCTCTTGAGGTCTAGTTTCAGAACTAGCATGATACTGCTTCTGAACCTTCTATTGGTCAAAGCATGTCTCAAGGCCAACCCCATTTCTTGGCTAAGGAAATAGACTCCACCTCTTGGAAGAACTTCACAGTCACATTGCAAAGGGAGGGGCTACAGGGAGGCCCTGAATCGGTGTCACCAATGCAAGCATTTGACATATTTATATCTTTATTTATCTCACCCACTTATCATTTAACCCAACCAACTCTCTCTTTTGACCTTTCTATTCCTTTTTCAGAAAGGCCATGTCTTCTTGGACCCTTAAACATTTTCTAGTTATCTTTCTATTATCATGGTTCCTTTAATAGATTATTTTCAGACACATGGTCTTCCTAAAATCTTCAGGGTGATATTTCTCTTATTTCATCCTATAGCATTCATACTTAGGCTTTATTTTTTTTAATATTTTTTACATTTTTATTTGTTTAAAATCATGGTTAAGACCAGAGACTTTATAGCTAGACTGCCTGTGTTTAAATCATAGCTTCACTATTTACCACCATATAATTGAACAAATTGCTTCAAAGTGAACTCTCTTTGCCTCAGTCTCCTCATCAGAAGAATGGGGATATTTGTACTTACCTCATAGAGTTTTATTTTTTATTTATTTTTTTAAATTTTATTTACTTTTGAGAGAGAGAGAGAGAATGACAGAGAGAATGAGAGGGGGGAGGGGCAGAGGGAGAAGCAGACTCCCCACTGAGCAGGGAGCCCAATGCGGGACTCGATCCCGGGACTCCAGGATCATGACCTGCGCCGAAGGCAGTGGCCCAACCAACTGAGCCACCCAGGCGCCCCTTACCTCATAGAGTTTTAAAGGGATTAGTGATTAAATATTTCTAAGTGGGAGGGATAGTACCTGGTCACATGGTAACTTTTTAGTAACTTTTATTATTATCATTAATTTTATCAACCATCAAATGAACAAGACTATATCCAGACTCAGCATTTTGACTGAATAGGTTGACCCTTCGCTTGTCATTTGTTTGCCGAGCAAAACTTAACCTCAGGGCTGTAGCCTGAGATGATGTGAAGAACTAGATGGTGTGCAGAACTCCTAACATCTCTATGGACAATTATGATCCACCTTGTGCTGTGTCTTCTCCTGAGCTTTATTTGTGGGTTTCACTGCCAACGGGTTTAACCTTTCACTGCCAGCCCATGCTCCCCTTGCTCCTCTCTCTCTTATTATACAGGCATTGGAGTTTCTGTTCCTAGAAGAACATACAAGATGAGTGGGCCGAGGAGGGAGGGAAGAGAGAAGAGCATCAGCTACAATCATTCTTGGTCAGTGTAGGCCCTGCTTCTCTGCCTGAGCCTGGGGGTGTGTGGGTCAGTTTCACTATCTCTCCGGAATCTCTTATTCTGTCAAGGCTGCTCTATTTCATGAGTTGACACATGCAAGGGCACCAATTGGTTAATACACTCAACTCTGTCTGACTTCCAATTATTGAAAATTCCTTCCAGATCCAAGCCTTAGGTTTTCTGTCAATCTTAGTTTATAAGGTCATAAATTTGCATCTTTTCTGTCTTTACATCGTTCTTTTAGTAGGAGTTTGGGAGAAGCTTTGTACAGGACTTCTAGACAGAGGCCATTTTTAAACCAGAACCTTTGTTCATCTAATTGCCAAGTTTATTTGGCTCTTGTTTTCATTCAACCTAAAAATTTCGATGTGAACATTATCCAAGAATAACTCCTCCTTAAGTAAATATAGTATGTTATTGAATAAGAAGCACATCGAGTTTTAAACTAAGAATTCTAAGGTTTCCAGAAAACAGGTTACCCTCTCATGGGAGTTTCTTTTTGGGGGGGGATAGTAAGTGACTTGTGACCCTCAAATGAAAACAAATTCTAAGATCTCAATGGTGATAGTTGGGTATTATTTTTGTTTAAGAAGTTTGAATATTGTAGATATAAGACTCTTATAACAAGGAATATTATTAAATATTTGCATGTCTCCAGATTATGTTTTTCTCTTTCCTTTTTTTTTTTTTTTGGAGCTAGAGTTTGAGTCAATAAGGATGGAAAGATATTTCTTCCTGGATGAAAATAAAATTCAAAAATAGGTATTTTGAACTTGTGCAGTTTTTATTTCCTAAATCTGTCACTAACCAGGGAATCATTTTGTGTGTGTGTGTGTGTGTGTATGTGTGTGTGTGTGTGTGTGTGTGGTTGGCTGTTATTTATGAATAAGTTATATTTTATGAAATTTTAATTTTGCAAAATATTATTTGACATATTTCTTTGGAATGCTGTTTATGCTGATCCCGTACTTATCAAACTACCCATGAAGGGACAACTTTTATGTACACACAAAAAAACACTTTTGTAAAACATGTTCATAAGTTGTTTAAAAGAAAAGCTAACCCCCTAATAATTCCAACCTGTTCATCTAAATAAGTGATAGAGTGTGGATTCCTGCCTGTTGAGCAGGCTACTTGGTGGTCCTGGTTACCAGTATTTCCCCAGTGACAAATGAATCACCTGGGAAAATAGATGTTTTGAGAGGTACATATTTGTTAAACCCAACTCAGAAATGTGACCATTTGTAAGGAAGCAAACAAATGCTAACGAATTGATGAGTCCAGTCAATTCAGTGAGTAATTTAGATATATTTTAAAAAGCAATGACATATAACGTTGACTAAAAACAAAACAAAAACATAACAACCACCCTTGCAATTTGACTGATTGGAAAATCAACTCCAACTTTTTAGTGACTTGGTTCAGTTTTATGAAGAACCCCTTCGTTATACTTATTGTGACATAGTGCACGTTTATAGAACTCCCATCTCTGAAACTGAATTGGACAGTATCTAACAGATTTATTTCTGAAAGGGTATAATTGTGTTTGTTTACTGGTAATAAAAGTGATTGAAACAGTTTTGGAGTTTTGAGAAGTCCATTAATGTGTTTCCCCATTTCATTAAGTTTCTGTGTGAGTGCCAAGCTCATTACACCATTTTGTGAGAGCATCTTCACCAGATCCCTCTTAGGTAGGGTTAATACACTAATCTGCTCTCTCAAGCAAAAAATTTGCTGATCCATCTCTCTGTACCTTTGCACTTTTGATTCTCACTTGGAATTGTATTTATCTGTCCCTTTGGTAATAATTATATTTAAAGTTTGTCTCCTATATGAACTTTTACTCTCGTTAATCACCTTGTTTACATTGCTACTTTAATTCTCATTCTTTGGTGTTATTCTGGGAATTATCCTAATTTCCATGAGATAGAACACAGCTTTGAAAGTGTTTTTAGATAGTACTTTGGTATGCAAACTTTTTTTTACACAATGGTCATACTTTCTAAGCCAATAAAAAAAGCATTTATATACTTGGGCAACTATAAGTGTATTTCTCAGAACAATAAGGGAGGATATCTGAAATTGGAATGTGTTGGGAAATCTATACTGTGTACTCACCATAATTACAAGGTTTGGTCACAGAGAACAAAGCGATTGACTGACCAACAGGCTTGTAAACCATCATATTATTTGCATTAGTTTCTGCTTGGAATCTGTTGATAGAGGCTATAGCTCCTGGAAGAAATAATCTTTAATGTGGATTCAATGTTAGAACAAAAAGTATTTTTTTATAAATAATTTTCAAGGTGTAGAACTACTTCAGAATCTTGTTCTTCCTTTTGTTTCTTTCAATTCATCAAATCACATAGCTATCACACACCTACCATGTTCTGTGCAATTTGCTAAGTACTGGAGATTTGGCGATGGATGAAACAGAAAGCACTAACTTCCCTGTGTCATTTTAAGTGTCTTAGAAAGTCTTAGTGGAAAAATGGATCAAAAATAATCTCTGAATTCCATACTTACCATGAAATTTGGTCTAAAAATGCATTTTTTAAAGATGATTTATTGGAGAGTGAGAGTTAAATTATAGAAGGCAATAATTGGGATGTAATAATTTATATCAGAAATGATACATATGTTAAAGAGTAGCATTTTGACAGATGTAAAATTGTATCAGAAATTTAATAATAATACTAATACACTAAGAATTATATAAAACAAAGGAAAATGCTGAATCAAATTTTTCTTGGACAAGAGACTAGGTCAGCCATTGGTCATTCCTTGGTCTCCCTTCTCTAGCAATAGAAATCATTCTCCATTCTGTTGAAATTTGTAAGGATGACTTGAAACATTATAGACTAATGAAGTGTACTGCTAGTGTTCTCCACGCTTCCTCTTTTCCTTTCCCTTAGATTTTCGTATTTGGCCCCAAACAAGTGGTTTGTCATTGACGCTTTCCTTGTATTCACTGTCATTGAAATAGTGGTATTAGGGATAATATTTCTTAAATGATATCATACCTTTATTACCCTTGTTCTTTTCTTCAAGCAACTCTAGAAATCATTAGTTACATGATGGAAGAGCTGAACACCATCCCTATGGAAAAAGTTATTCCAAAGTCTTGGCTCCACCAGCTGCTGCCTATACACAGAATTTCTGACCACAATACACATGAAGAAATAAGAATATTAACATATTTGGGGCCCCATGGTGGCTCAGTTGGTTAAGCATCTGCCTTTGGCTTGGTGATCTCAGGATCCTGGGATTGAGCCCTGTGTCAGGCTCCCTGCTCAGTAGGGAGTCTGCTTCTCCCTTTCCTTGTCCCTTCTGCCCTTCTCCCCAACCTTGCTCATGCTCGCTCACTTTCTCTCTCTGAAATAAATAAACTCTTTAAAAAAAAGAATATTAGCATGTTTAATCAAAGGCATGTGCTTTTCAACCTAAAATACTCAATGCAAGATAGCTTGGAAAGAATAACATTTTTACACACACACAACACACACACACACACACACACACACACACACACACACACACACTGCAAAAACCAACTGTGACCCCTATCTTGGGACCTTAGAGACTGTCATTTATGTCAGTATAATTAAATCTTCAAATCATGGGGGAGTGGTGTCATTATGGTAGGCACTGGCTGTGTGAAGCTAAGCTTCTTTAAGTTACAGAAAAACAAAGTAGAAGTGATTCGTAATAGGACCATGGAATGATGATTTTTGTCTCATGCTGGTCTGGCAAATAAAGTGGTTTCTCTTGGAAAATAGTCGGGACAAAAAATCTAATTCCGATGTGGACCATAATATTTTAGATGTATTGTTCTACAGAAAAGCAATACTAGTTAGATAAATTAGCATAGTGATATGATTTGAGTCTCTCCCTGTTTTCATTTGGGCTTCTGGAATGGGGATGGCTCCATCTGATATTTTTGTTATGAGGGGATATTAGCTTTTTCTCTTCATGCCTCTTTTATAGTCCTGGGGAGGAGGACATTTCACTTCCCTAAGCACCAAGTTTCAAGTGAGTACTGCAAAGTATACACTATAAAATATGCAATGACTTAATTGATTAGTGAGGTGGTCTCTTCTATTCCTTTGCCAAAGTAAACTCAGAATAATAAATCTTATGTAACATAATGCATCAACAGCTCTATCCCATAATAACAAACCCAAACCTTTGTAACTTAGAAAGATGGTGTGAGAGAGTGTTTGTCTCTTACATTTTATCATCAATCTTTTCATCTTTATTAGAGCTGATGCTGCAGAGTACATAGTTAAGTGGAAAGTACAGATTATCCATGGATCTCACTGAAGTTAATGAGTTTAATCTACTTTCTGTCAAGCTTGACTCAAGTTGTTAATTAGGAGGCAAATTGGCCAATTTAATTTCCCCGTTCTTACCCGCCCCCCCCCATTTTCTGCTCTCTGGAATATAAATAATCATGGATTAGGCAAAAGGTCAAGAAGAAAAATAAGGAAAGGGGCTTGAATATTTTAGAGACTATAATCTAAGATGTTGAATGAGCAAATAATAAGTGATCTACCTAATTTTTTCAGTGACTAGCAAATTTCTCATAAAGACAAGCCCTCTTAAAAGGGAAACACCAAAATCAAAGCTCAAAATCAGGGGAGTTTAGCTCTAATTTTCCAAAAATTAATTTTCATTTTTTTTCATCTTCCATATGGTGACATATTAGATGCTTTACTTTTAGGTTAAATATATTTTTGTAATTTCCCACTTAATCTGTTCCGAATAGTTACAATGTGTAGGTCTGGGTAGCTAATTGCTTTTCTTGATTCCCTTTCAGATTTTCAAACAATGTTTACAATTAATCACATTTTTTTTTTTTTTGCTGTCACTTCTTTGTTCTACTTTGCTTTTAATGCCCCTTCCTTAGATGTCTCAGCCAAGAGCTGCATCATATTGACACCAACTTAACTCTCATGAATGCAAGTTGGTTTTCCAACCCATTAGTGCCCTCCGCCAGTCAAGTGTTGGACCGCTAGAAATGAAGAAGCAGAACTTTGGTTTACATATGTTGACATGAACAACTCAGTTGCACCCGTTATGAGAGTAACTGCTTAGCTCATGATGAGTGAATAGGTCATCCAACAAGAAACAGAAAACACAGAAATGGGCCCTCCATGGGAGCAGGGTAGCAAGGTGCTGACAGCTTAATGAATGACTTGTCTGTTATGACAGTGGGACACCTTGCAATGCCAAGTGCAAATATTTGAAAGAATATGCAATGCAGGAAATGTATATATGTTCTATATATAGGACACTTAGATTGCCTGTATCACTAACAGATGGGCAGAGTTTGAGAAATCTTATTTTATAATGTGCAACATCACCCTTGTCAGATGCACTTTGAGATCTAAGGATAAATGGAGCATGGCACTCAGAGTAAAATGGGAATTCCACTGTATGCGCTTTGGGACCGGGGGCCTTAGGGATAGATGAGATCAACATAGAATAGTGCTCATATTTTTTACAGCCCCAACTCTGATCTCATTTATAATTTAATTGTACACAGCTCTAGGCACCATGTGAGATGAAATGGGTAAGGAGATCATTTTGAGAGAAGCCTTTAAATAAAATTGAATAGTGAAAGCATGACTAAGGAGCCAACTGATCAGAGTAATAAGAGGTTCACCTCCTCTTTCTGATTAGGAGATTGCCTACATCAATGCTGAAGAGCAATAAAATATCTGAGCTCTGAAAAAATGGCATTATTTTTCAATGGACTCATATGAGTTATAACTCAGATAATTTTTAATTAAATCAGCATAGGTAGATGACTGACTGATAGGTCTTCAAATAGATCCTGAGACACTCATCCACACTTGCATGCATTCTTATAAATACATTTGTTGCCCATAATAAATAATCACGGAGACAAGGAATTAGACTCACCAACTGCAGAGATTAATGGTCATTTTAGAATCTGACGGGTTGAAAGTGTACGCATGGTAGACTGGTGCGTGTGGTGTTTTCTGTTGAAGAAGTAGAGCAGGGGATGGGCAGCACCTGAAACCTGTAGATATCCACACTGGTGAATTTCATTAATGCTAACTCATTAGCCAGATTAAGCCATAGCAAAGTCTCCCTCTTGGCTCATCATTACGTACATTCCCATTGATTATTCATCAGTTTTACTGGCAAATGGCTCAGTACCAGGTGCTCTGCTGAATGTTCTAGTTAATAGCATACCGCCTTCAGAAATGTACTGTATCAAAGCCCTACAAGCAAATCTATGGATTGCTGTTCTTAGCTTTACATTCATTCTCTGGCAACTCTCCCAGCAGCTCTGGATTCTCAGAGCCTTGCTAAGACAGCGTTTCTTCCTAGGCAGGAAACAATTCTGTAGGAATAAAGGGCCCAAGCCAATAAGAACTCACATGAAGCTGACAAAATATAGGTCCTTTACAGCTGGTTAGACTGCTTTGTCTGTGTAGCCAGGTCTCAATATCTGGTGTAACCTACTTGGCTGAGGCAACAGAGTAATATATCTGGCTTTCAAATCATCAGAGCACCATCATTTGGCCTACTGAATTGATCCAATTAGATAAGGGATCTCAATGCTCTTGGAACATAGCTATTATAACTTGCTGCAAAATAATATGGGTCCCGTTAGTGCAGGCTAAGTGGTCTGCTAAATGTTTATTTCTCTTAGTCCATTCTACAATATTTTTCAATATACGACTCAGCTGTTTATAAAAATGAATATATAATTAGGCACATAAAAATTGTATGTGAAAAATTTGCCTCTGCGCTTTCTCACTATCTGTGATCCTCCTCTTTCCACAGAAACAGCTCTACCGCTGCACCACTTATGCTCTCCCCATTGGAGCCATTCTGGAGGCTTCCCTCCTCTGTCTATTCTGGTGGGTTTACCTGATCAGCCTCTGAACACTGTCGGTTATGTAGAACTATTGCCCCCTCAAATTCACCCTTCCTTTCCAGTCTATCCGCTTTCATTCCAAGTCAGGTCTTCATAACCAGCGAGTTATCAACATTATATACGGTAGCTTCACGAACCATGTCTTGAAACCCTAGTTGGAGAAGAATGTGTTAGAAGTCTCTTTCCTTTTGCAATTAAGCCAGATGAGGACGTAAGCCATATAAATGTAAACTCTATGACAGGTGAGCAGGATGGTGGCTCTTCCCTGATGGAAGTCTGTTGACTCTCAAAATATGGCAGCAGCTGTGTCCTAGAAAATGGAGGTGAGCTGTGGAGATATGTTAGAGACACCCAGAAACAGATCCCCCCACTCAGTGTCCTCATCTAGTAATAGAGGCTTGTCTTTGAAAACTCTAGAAAAACTTGCTAAATGCTTCAGCCCAAAAGGAAAAAAATAAAAAGTATACAAACAAGGTCAAGTGACGGGCAATGCATTTTGTAACACATATGACAGGGAAAGAGCTAATTTTCTTAGCATAAAATACTCCACCAAGTCAGTCAGGGAAACCAAACATTCCAGTGGAAATATTGTCAAGGGCTAGGAACAGATAGCTCCTAGAGGTTTAAAGAGAAATTAAATTTAAATATGAAATGTTCAAATTTAAAAATAAAACTGTATATGTTTAAACAAATTAGGTTCATAAAGACCAGAAAGTGTAAGATCAAAGGGGATGTGGACAACTGTACTCACATACATATATGGAGGGAATAGAGACCCTTACCTAGTACAATTTGCCCAAAGTTATCAAATTCTACAGAAGCATATTCTGATAAAGAATTCCATTCTTAGAGTCTTGGTTATAGATTAGATGTGTGCAGATATGTAGGTGCAAGAAGGCAGCTATGTCATCGTTCATGAAGGTAAAGGACCCAGAAACAATGTTTAAGTGCAGTAAGAGGGGGTTAGTGAACAAATACTGATAGTTCCATCCAACAGAGTAATAGGGAGCTACGGCTGTCAGAAAGGAATGAGGAAGGTCCGTATGCTTCCATATGGACCAACTTCTAAGACAAAGTGAAAATGCAGAGTGAAAGAGAATGTGTACAAAATCCAAGTTGTGTGAAAAAGGAAGGTTATACACATGTTGGCATATACCCATATTATCTGTAGATTTTTACATAAAACCTTTGTAGTAGTGATTGTGTCTGAGGTGGGGAAATAGGAGACCGAGAATCATTGGCAGACAGAAAACATGATTTGCACTGAATACTTACTTATTCCCTTAGGGTTTTTCAATTTTGCATAAATTAATCTTTTAAAAATAAAAATATGTATGTTATGTATATATATATAGGTGATATATTTTGTATAATATACACTTATTATATATAATATATAAGTATACATATCACATAAATAAAGTATCTACATCATACACACACACACATACACACAACTATCTAGAATAATTCGTCTACGGATTAGGAAGAAAAAAAATCTGATGAGAAAAATGTACCACAAGATGGTGATGACTAACATTTGGTTAATTTTCTACTCCCTCAAATCCAGTCAGTTGGAAATTTTCATTTAAAAACAAAACAGTCTCTAATTAATAGAAATTTAAGCCAGAGGAGATGATGGGTTTCCTTGGTTGGAGGGGAACTTCTGTGCTTGATATATTCTGCCTTGTCTCTGAAAACGCCGAGGTGAACAGGTAAGTGAGGTTTTAATTCTTTACTTTTATTTTTTGTTACTGATTTTGATGCGTTTCTTCCCTTCAGCTCTTTTCCTATTCCCAAGGAAGATTTGTCCACTAATCAACTTCTCTTCTGTTGGCTTCCTGCTTTGATTCAGTGAGCATTCCAATATTGCTTCATTATAAAAAGGGATCAGATGGAATTGCAGAAGGATAGGGGCCAACCTTCATACATACTACTGTCATTTCATGGTGGCTGTGCTCATCAGATGGCTAGCCTGAGTCAATTCAGCAAGTTGCTCCTAGAACATGGATTCCGAATTTGTACAAAACCACACTCTTCAGGGTGTACTTTTCCCACCTTACAGCCTAAAGTGCTGTCCCAGAAAGCAATTAGTTGTCTTTGGTCTCTCTCTCTCTCTCCCTCCCTCCCTCTTTTTCGAAACTAGTTTGTACCAAATGCACCTGAATCAGAATCTCCACAGTATCTGGATATTCAACCAAATGACTTTCACGGCTCTTGTTATAAGTTTTGGACCCAATGTGCTCTGCCTTCATTTATCTCATCCCTCCTTTATTCAGTTCCTTATTCAGATATGCATAATTCCTTCCATCAGGCTCATTTTTACCTCACCCACCATAATTCATCTTCTTTCCAGTGAACTGCACACTTTAGAGGCCCCATGCCATCAATCACAATTGACCTGCATTTTCAAGCTTTCAGAGAAACCAGAGTAAACCAAAGCCTGGCAAGATGGCTTCGCCCTTAGGCTCATCCTCTTCCAGACCTGGGAAGCACTGTAGCAAATGTCCTAGTCCTCATTACCTGCTTCAGTATTTCTTCAGGTCGTTATATCTGCAATTAGCCCTCTCTCTCATCCTCCATACCTCCAGTCCCCTACACCTTCATCCCTTTCCCCAAGCCAGCTCTACTTACCTCCTCACTTGATATCTTGCTCTTTGCTCACTAATTTCTTCAGCTTCCTGCCCTCTGCCCACCCAGTGAATTGCATCTGTGCCCCTTCTTCTCTTTCTCGGAAGGACTGGATCCCCTTCTACCCACCAGACTTACCCGCACACCTTTGCTTTCCACCCCATTTCTTTCTGAGTTCGAGAAGACCTCAGGCACTTGGTTCCATTACTAGAGTGTCTCATTCGCAATGCCTCCTCTTCTGTGGCCCCTTTGCTTCTATTTTTTAAACAAACAAATGAACAAACCAAACCAAAACAACAATAAAGCACATGGGGGAAAAAAACTCCTTTAACTTTTTGGTCTCCCAATTATTTGAGCCAGAAATCAAGCCTTCTCACTGTTTCTCTGCTTGTTTATGTACACCACCAATTCCTTTTCCATTTCTATAAGCCAGTACTTCTCAATGTTGAAAGTGTTCCTAGGGATCCGGACTGGGCAGATCTGAGGTGTGGCCAGGGTGTCTGCATTTCTAAGAAGCTCCTGCTTCTGCTATTCTCCAGATCACGCATGGTGTGGAAGACTAGAGATGCTTCCAACACACTTGGTGAGATTTCAGGAGCAAATTTCAAAAGAAGGCACACGATTATTTTCCATAGCTTTTATCCAATGGCTTGGAGAGAGCAATTTAATCCTAACATTGATAATGCAATCACCATCATTTCATTGATGTAGGTACTATATTAGGTTTATTTACCTACATTATGTCATTGATCTTTATAATACTCGGCATAGAGATGAGGAAACTGGAGTTTAAAGAGGTTGGATGACTTGCTTGTGTGTCAAACTGACAAAAAAGAAAAATGGTTCCAATCACCATTGTTAAAATAATTAGTGTCCATGCCTTTTAAAATATTTTGAATTTATACTCCAATTTCCCTTTTATTTATTACCTTACTTTCTTATCCGATTTTTTAAAAGATTTATTTATTTATTTTAGGGGTGGAGGGGCAGGGGGAGAGGGAGAGAAAGAATCCCAAGCAGCCTCCACACGGAGCACAGAGCCCGAAGCAAGGCTCAGTCCTAAACCGTGAGATCATGACCTGAGCCAGAGGCTGAGTCATCCAGGCACCCCTTTTCTTGTCCTATTTCGTCCCTCTTCACTAACATGACTGGGTTTTAGGAAGTAACTTTTGTCTTTAGAGAAAAAAAAAATTCTATTTCTCTACAGAATAGAAACACAGGGAATAGAGCATTTAACTCGACAATCCCCTTATAAATAACGGTAAAATTTCATTCTGCGATCAGACTGATGAGGTTTAAAACATGGCTTTGCCTCCCAATTTGTGACCAAATTATGTAACTTCTCTGTACCTCAATTTTCTTGAAAAGACGGAAATACTAAAATTTTTCTCATAGGTTGTGACAAAGATGAAATGAAATAAAGCCTCTTACAAAATAAGCTAGCACCTGGCAAATGATTAATGCATGTCAGGAGTTACTATTTGTATTACCATTACTGTTATTATTGCTATTATTATTATGGATTTAAAAAAATTTATTCCTGAGATGATGACGGTGATTATCCTACTGAGACTGAAAGATATAATTCAGCCAAATGATCTATCATTTTGGTTTGCTAGTTCTGTCCACAGACTGAGTCTGCAGAACTCCCCTGATGCTTGAAATTCTGCAGACCAATTTCTCCTCCATCTCTTAATCCTCTCCACGAAGATAGAGCAGTTAATGAATTAGCTTGATCTATCTCCTTAAGCTTTACTGTCATCAGCAAATTACCCTAAAGAATATTATAAATGGACTTTACAAATTAGAAATCACGACCTTAAATTACTTCCTTCCTCCCTCTCTTCCCTCATTTCAAAAATTTGCAAATCTACTACCCATCAATTTAACTCTGTCAGACAAAATTTAATCAGGCATTTCTTATACAGAATTGTATACAAAAACTCTTTAGTAGGACTTGTAGTTTTGTTTGCTGGGATTATCCAATGACTTCAACTGTAACAATTATTTAAAGAAAAAAAAAACAACCTTGATCATCCTGCCATCAAAGGATTATTATAGGATTAGAGTAACTGATATTTTGAATCTCTGTGATTCTTGTTGATTTCATTTGGTAAATTGCCTGAACTGATATAACTGATGGACTAACATTTATTTTTCCACCTAACTGTACAAAGAGGATTTATATATGTCCCAGAAATACTTTTAATGCTTATATAGATAAAATGTTCAGCAATGGTTCTATTAGCAAAGCAGAAAGGTGCTTTCTTTATAGTGACACAGTGAAATAAGTTCATATTTTCTTTTAACAGATGATAAATTTATAAAGCTGGGTTTGACCTTGAAGGTAATGAAATAAAAGACTAATTTTTTTTTTCCATTCAGTGAGCTTAAGAAAGTTAAGTGTCTTGCCCACTATCATGGAGGGACAGTTAGGATAAAAATAGCAGATCAATTTCTTTTTCACTGGAGGAACAACACTTCTGAACGAATGCCAACATTTAATTTGACTTCATATTAGCTATTATCTACAATTTGGGATAAAATTAACTTAGCAAAGGAATGCATAATTACCATATGTCATTTGATTTTAATAAAAATGTGGTTTATATTGTTGTTTTGCCAGGGTGTGTTTTGTTCACAGCCTTCTTTGTTCACTTAAGACTCCCTATACAAATAGTTGCACAAGAAATACTACTTCTACTCTGTCATGACCTAGTCTGCCCTCTGGCTCAGATTTCAAATGCTTCTGCCTATGTAAGTTTCCTCTGCATGAACACCATGAAGAGTGGAGGCTGCGTCTGGTTAAAGATGGAAGGAAGATCACATGCATACACTATCCTGCCCTCCAGATGCCTCAGTCTAATAATTTCAGGGAATAAAGGAGAGAAAAGCAAACCCCACAAGAATAAAGAGAAAGTGTTAAGACAACGATGTTAGAATGATAGCCATGTTCCTGCAGTTGACTGTTGCAGGTGCATTCCCTGGAGCGAGTAAACCAAATGGGATCTGGCCTGGGAGACATCATTTGACAATGAGGACTTCTTGTGGAAAACAGACGTTGATTACGAGTTTACACTGTAAATGTTTAGACTCCCAGCTTTCCACCTCACCAGCTCCCAGGATGCTGGCAGCAAGTTTGTATTAACTCAATCCTGCTGCATAACAGGATAAAAACAAAACAAAACAAAGCAAACAATGTTAGCGTTTCAATTAAAATATAGATTGAGATCAATAAAATTTTTCTGTAAGCGGTCTGGTAGTAAATATGATGGAGTTTGTGAGTCATGTATCATCTGTTGCATATTCTTCTTTGGCGGTTGCTGACTTTTACAATCCTTTACAAACTTGAAAAGCTATTCTTAGCTAACTGGCTGTACAAAAATAGGCTGCAGGCCAGATGTGGCCCAGATTTGAACTGTAGTTTGCCAACTCTTGGTATAGAGGATCACACGTGCCATTTATCCTGCATCTATAACAAATACTGCAAAAATATGAACAAGGGGTATATTCTACCTGTGAAATACAGGTAAAAATAAACTCCAGACATCTAACTGTGAACACACAGCATATGAAGGAACTAAGTCCCACAGGAAGCTCACTTCTTGGGTGAGCAATGATCAAAAGCTGCTTCTTCCCTCAGGCCCTTGTCCATAACTGGGCACCTGCTGGTAGAGCATCGTGTCTGGGCAGAGGGTATCTGCTAGAGTAAAGGGAAATCTATAGACATGTTAGCAGCCACGTAAACTGGCAAGACCTATTTGAATCTAGAGAAGTCCTAAAATCAAAACTGATCCTCTACCCATTGGATCACAACCACAAGATTCTTCTCAGTGGGAGTGACAGGTATGGCTTGTGTTTGGCTAGAAAGGCATAGAGAAACCTCTAGTACATAATATAAAACCATGGGGAAAGAGAAAAAAAGCAGAGAAGAGAAGTCACCCTGCACTGACTAAGATATTGCAATCAGCTAGCGAGACTTTGAAATAACTAGTATAAGCGTATTAAAGAAGAGAGAAAAGTATGTACACAATGAAGGAAAAGGCGGATGGAAAATTTCAATAGAGAAAAGGAACTGGTTAAAAAAGCATTAAATGGAAACTCTAGAGTCGAAAAAAAAATCCTTATTTTAAGAGCTGATAAACTTAACAACAAAGTCGACACTGCATTAGAAAGGATCAGTGAACTGAAACACAGATGAGTAGAAATAATCCAAACTGAAGAGCAGGGAGAAAAATGTGTTAACAACAACAACAAAGAAAACCAAAACCCAAAAAAACAGAACCGATGTGAGAGACATAGGATAATAATAAACAGTGTGATAGATACGTAGTTGAAGATATAAAGGAACAAGAGAGAAAGCAAGAGCTATTTTAAAGTTGACTGGTATACCATATGATTTCACTCATATGTGGAATCTAAAACAAAACAAAGCAAAACAAATGAATAAACAAACAAAAAGCAGAATCAGACCTATAGCAGAGAACAAACTCATGGTTGCCAGAGGGGATGGGTGGGGGGATGGGCAAAATGGTCAAGGGGAGTGGGAGACACAGGCTTCCAGTTATGAAATGAATAAGTCATGGGAATAAAAGGCAGAGCATATGGACTCTAGTCAGAGATGTTGTAAGAGTGTTGTACAGTGACAGATGGTAGCTACACTTGTGGTGAGCACAGCATAAGGCATGGAATTGTCAAATCACTATGTTGTACACCTGAA
Organism: Zalophus californianus; assembly: GCF_009762305.2. NCBI lineage: Eukaryota > Metazoa > Chordata > Mammalia > Carnivora > Otariidae > Zalophus > Zalophus californianus. The sequence continues at coordinate 52,950,115 of NC_045610.1, read as the reverse complement.
ACTAATGTAATATTGTGTGTCCACCATATTCAAATAAAAAAAAAGAAAACTAAAATAAACATAATAAATAAAATAAACAGACTTTGGTAAAGAATTTTCCAAAATGAATCAAGTTCTTGAAATCAAATATCCAAGAAGCTTGCTGAACTCCAAGAATACAAAACAAGATAAAAGCACCTAGATACATCACTGTAAAATGGCTGAAAATAAGTCTTGAAAGAAAGAAGAGTACGAACACCTAGCTGGTTCAGTTGGTTGAATGTGTGTCTCTTGATCTCGGGGTTGTGAGTTCAAGCCCCAGGTTGGGTATAGAGATGACTTAAAAAAATAAAATCTTTAAAAAAAAGAAGAAAAGAAAAAAGAAAGAACAGTAAAACAAGCACAATGCACTCAAGGAAATAACCATATATTGACCTGTAGCTCCTCAAAAACAAAACAAAACAAAACAAAAATATCACCCTCAAAATGATGGTGAAATGAGGACTTTTTCAGAAAATAGAAACTAAAAGAGACAGAAGTATTCCAAACATGATGCTGCTTTTCTTTTAGAATAGCTCATCCTTCCTTAAAGTTTCTAAATTGATGGCAGTAAAAATATTTGTTTGGGGTTGCCAGGCTGGCTCAGTCAGTAGAGCATGAGACTCATGATCACAGGGTTGTAAGTTCCAGACCCAAGTTGGGTGTAGAGATTACTTAAAAATAAAATCTGAGGAAAATAAAATCTAAAAGGTGGTCTTAAATGAAGAATAAGCTTGCTAGGAGGGGTAAATCTAATATAATGTAATAAAATGGGAAAATCTGAAAAAAATGGAGTGATAGCAAAGATTTAGAAGTAGCCACTTTTAGCAGGCCGAATGTTTATTCTTGTCAAAAACTGCACATTTAATCCATTATGCTAAATGAGGTTTATAATAGAGTATTTCATTTGGTTGTGACTCCCACTGTGTAACTCTCTTCTTCCGATTTACATACTGAATGCAAAGAACCAAAGAACTATTGGGCGCCTGGGTGGCTCAGATGGTTAAGCGTCTGCCTTCGGCTCAGGTCATGATCCCAGGGTACTGGGATCGAGTTCCGCATCGGGCTCCCTGCTCCTTGGGAGCCTGCTTCTCCCTCTGCCTCTCTCTCTCTCTCTCTCTCTCTGTCTGTCTCTCATGAATAAATAAATGGAATCTTTAAAAAAAAAAAAGAACCAAAGAACTATTTTGACTAGTTTGTATTCTAATTGACCCCATGCATCTAAAACACCTGGGTTATTTGGGAGAACTTGTGTTCCATGGGTAGAATTAACCAGGTAATTGCCAATTAACCAGGTAATTGCCTGGTAAAAAAACCAGACAAGTTTAAATCTGGCCTCGGTCTTTACACATCCTTTCCTAGTGGTTTCTTTCCAAACTATCACTCACTACATGGACTGTTTTAAGACACCTAAATGTTTTCCATTCCTTAACATCTCTACTCACCACATCCAGGAGAAGCCATGTAATGGCAGCCCAGTGAGAGACCTGAAAGACGGGACGATATGAGATTTTTGAGTACTTTTGAGCTTTAGAGGCAGCTCAGGAGACCAGTTACTGGAGTCATTTCTTCTTTTACTGTGGTGGGTTTTCTGGTGGAAGAGACACTGGTTGCATCTCCTCCAGCAGAAGGCGAACATCTGGAGTTGATCTTTCACAGTTTAGGAAAGAATTGTTGTCAGCAGTTTGTGACCACTTGTAAAAGTTTTATGGAAGATGAGCATTACCTTGAAAGTCTGACTAAAGCTCCTCATACCAACCTGAAAATGGGCTGTTCCTCCCTAATGAGAACTCATTGACTGTTAGATACACTGGCCTGGCTTTTGATGCAGTTAATATGAATTCTTATGAAGAACCGAAGCCTGGAGGTCATTCCCTGCTTGCAGTACATGAAAGAGTGGCTGGTTTTGCAGGAGATGACCCAGGAGCTATGTACCTCCACATACTGCCATTCATGTTCTCATCAAACTTCACCTTTGATGTGACGACACAGATATCATCTACCAAAGATCTACCAGAGATCATCTCCTATTCCCCAGGAGAGAAGAACTGCACTCTATTGGGCATCCTCAGCCACAAGCTTGTCTAATCTTCACACACACCATCTTGACCCTGTGGGACAAAGACTATCAACAGTGCTGGGCACTGGTAAAGCCAGCATCCCCTCTCGAGCTGATAAAGAGGAGACACATGAATTAGCCTTTTCAACCAACCTCATGGTGTCCAGCCAGAGCTTATCTTCAGTTTTAAGGAAGGAAAAGCTGAAGTTGGCTAAAAGCTTTTCTTTATTCTCTTTTCCCTTGATAGCCTATAAGTCACCAGGGGAGCTGAATATTGCAAAATCCTGTCATGGAACAGCAGGCTGATAAACTGAAAAATAAAAACAGATGTGGAGCAGAGAAGGCTTCTGGACATTTGTTTCTTGCTTTGGACTGGTTCAAGTACTGAGACTCTTTAACCCTACTCCTACTCAGAAAAATCTAGTATTTCCTCTGCCTCTGACTATCACAACCCTTGGATAATTCACATCTTTGGTTAATCACCTCTCCCACATTGAAGTCCAAATAAAGTAATGGGAAAATGCAAAATAAAAATGCTAAGTGACATTTATTGCATGGGTATGTGCCAAACAGTCGGCAGGCGATAGTGTGTTTAAAGAGCTCACACTCTAGAGCCCGACGACCTGGAGTCAAATCCTCACTCTAGCTCTTAAGAGCTGAGTGGTCTGGAGCAAGTTGTTCAGCTGGTTTGTGTCTCAATTTTCTCACCAGTGCAAGGGGAATAATAATACATGGATCTCCCTCATTAAGAGTTAACACTTGCATAGTGCTTGGAACAGCATCTGGCATGTTGCAAAACCTCAGGACGTGTGACCTATCAATCTTATTATAATGCAGTGAAATAGGTAGTCTTATCCATCCTCATATGTCATGTGAAGAACTGAATCTCAGTGAGATTAAGCCACATGTGGAATATGCAACATCCACACCAAGCAGAGCCCTTGCCTGTAGGACTCTGTACCCAAAGTAGTGAACCAGAATGCCATGTAGTGCAAGTTTCAAGGCAAAACCAAAATGGAGACCCCCACCCACCTAGGAACATCACGGTGATTTAGACATATGTGTGGGCAACAAATAGAATTCAGGCTCCACTCTCCGCTGTTTTCCATTCATAAATTTGGATACTAATTCTACGGATTTCTTCAACTTCCGACTTGCTTCATGAAGGTACATCTGGTGTTATCGTTTTAGGATCCGAGGGATAGAAAGAACATCAGCTTTGCAAAGGGACTGATCTCTACCCTAGAATGAAAAAACACACATTAGCTCATTACATGGATGGACTAACTGGAGAGGGTAGATATGTATCTTTACCCTCTTTCACCTGAGATTTATCACCTAGGAATTTATTGGCTGCAAGTGACAGATGACCCAATTCATAATTAAGTATAAAGTACTTATTATCTCACATGACAAGAATCCCCAAGAGAGGGTGTGTTTCCAGGTTAGGGTAATTCGCTAACTCAAGGATGTTAATTTACTAACTCAAGGATTTCCATCCTTTTACCTAATCACCTTAGCATATTCCCTTTCGGTCCCCATCTTGCCCTCATGTGATGGCATGGTGGCTGTGGCATCAGCCTGATTTGTAACTGGGCCTATGACCTAAGCCAGCTTAGATATGTGACTCATTTCTGAATGGTATATGAAAGTGACACATGCAACTTTCCAAAGCAGCCTTTCTTTCTATCTCCTCCATCCTTCTTATACCCATTAGGGATGATAGAATGGAAATCTGGAAATAGCCTGGATTCAACATCAAAGGCTCTCCCATGTCAACACTAAATTGCCTCCTATTACATACAAGAAAATGACATTGTTCTCTCATTTAAGCAACTGCTACCTTGATTCTCTTCTTCTTGTGTCCCAGTCAAAATCCTAATGATAGTGTCCCTGGTAGTTTCCCCAGTAACTTACACTCGACAGTGAAACTGGAATGATGGCTTAAGAATTAAATCAGTCAATTTCACTACCCAGTAGCTGCCACTGTTTTCACTGCCCTGATGCATTATCTAGTCCCTGCTTACTTTTGATCCATATCATACACTTCTGCTCTATACAAATTGAATCCCAGCAATCTTGACCTTCTTTTTGTCCCCAAAGGGAGAAAACAGAACAACAAAAATCTTATCCTCACTCTAGGTCCTTATGCTTTCTATTATTTTTCTCTGTCCTGTCTTCCCAAGGAGCTTTATGTGGTCACCTTCTCACTCTGGACTGACCTCAGCTACCATCTCCTGAATGAGGTCTTTCATGAGCATCCTTTCTAAAGGACTCTACATCACCCCTCATAACACTGCTTTATTTGCTCACAGTTCTTAATAGTACCTGAAATTTTCTTTTCTAATCATATAGTTACTTATTGGTGTACTATGCCTTCTACCATTAAAATGTAACCTCCTGGAAAGCTAAGACCTCATATACTTAGACATATCAGTTTTATAAAAGCACAGCACAATGTAATTTGTATCAACCACTTTTAGCTTAATTTTCTGGATCCATTTTCATGCTATTCCATAAGTATTCAGATTGCTTGAGGGTACCTGTTAGCTGGAGCCTCATTCCATAGACGATTTTGTGTTCTCCCTCTGCATGTGATGAAGGTTTCCAATAGACCACATTTAAGTCCCTCTGGTAATCAGAAACTAAGAGATTTTTAAAATAAAATCATAAAGAAACTTAGAAGGATTAGGCAAAAAGCAGCTAATTGGGAGAATAAACATCCAAAATGATGTCTAATTTGGTTGAAAATGACCAGGATCTACCGCCTGACCCTGGGAAAGATTGCTGAAGTGCTTGACTTCTGGCTTAATTTGCAATCCAACTACTAAGGAAGATTGTTAAAATCCTCTAAGTTGGATGGATACTCTCTAATAAATGCATTGCGAATCTCAAGGTACAACAATTCCAAGTCAAAGTTGGGGAACTTTAATGTGTGTTTCCCATTATCTTTAAAAATTAAAAACAGCTCTGCCTGTGGCACTCTTGTCTTGGCGAACAGAAGCACTCCCAGCAAGTGCTTGTGTGAAGGCAAAACAATAGTTTGGAAAGGGAGAATGAAAAATCAACTTTGTCTTTATCTGCATAATGACAATCCATCGATTGTACTGATTTTCAAAAATTGATTTTATGATTAACACAAATTTTAAAATAGCATATCTTTAAATGTTGTCTTTCATTATTCGTCCATGTGACAATTGTCTTTTGCAGGCTATGCGACTGGCAACATGGAGCTAAAGCTTCGATATTTGGATGATGAACAGATGAAGGGATGTTCAATGTCGAATGAGATGTTTTTCCTTTAAAATTTTACATACCTGCACTGAGTCACATAATTCTATAGAAGTTCTCTGCCAGCTTTCTAATGTTTCAAGCCTGTTTTCACTCTATTATTTTTCTCTAAGCAGACTTAAACTTAGAAACCAAATAATGACATCCTTCCTAGAAGAAAAAAAAAGTTTCCTCAAATTACTTGAGCGGACTTCCGTCGATGTTTTATTTTCAATAAACCTTGAGGCAAATAGCCACTTTTGAACCTTGCACTTTGCCCCCTGAGTTTCACAACCTGGCGAAAGATCAATACCAGAGTCAAAAGTGTCAGCAAAAATGAAAATGATATGCACAAATTGTTATTTATACAAGTCCCCTGATTTTGTTTACTGAGTTTAATATAAACTCTGTCTTTTGATTAAAAGCAAATGTTCACATTCTCTGTAGGGACCTGCTGTTCTAGATGATTATATCTTAAAAAAAAAAAAAGCAAACAACTGCAAAGGGCAAGAATTAACTGAAAAAGGCAGATCCCTAGCAGGAATTCCTTTGGTATTAAATAGCAGAAGATAATGACTAGGCCATGTGGGTATGTGGGCCAGAAAAAGGAAGAGAAGATCACAAAAGACATAATTCTTTACTTATGAAGGTCTTCTGAAATATATATCATTCAAAACAATTGGTGTAATATACCAAAATTAATAAAGATTGTCCTTTTGAATTAGCTTTTCTACTTCTTGAAATGTACCAAAATAAAATAATCAAGGAAGCATGCCCATACTGTACTTGGTGATTGTGGCACTTTGTTCCTTATAGAAATACCAAAATTAAAAGTAAAAAAAAAATTAATAGGGCAAGAAAGAAATGGCTATATTCATTTATGAGATAAATAAATCTATTTGAAATACTTTATAGAATATTTAATTCAATGAAAAAATGTATTCGTGTATATAAAAAAAGCAAGATACTGAAACTACACATACAATGTGATTCACCATGTGTAAAATCTACAAATTATATAGACATTAATGTATACAATTAATTGGCCTATTTCTCTGGTGTTGGATCTACAGCCAGTTTTCCTTTTCCTTATTAAATGTTTTGATTTAAAATGTTTTCAAAGAATATATATTACTTTTATAACTAAGCAGTGATGGTTAAAATGGGTGCTATGCTGTTTAAAATACTATCTAGACACAAAAGGAAAACCTATTGAATTTGTCAAGACCCTTATGTTTTACAGAGCCTAAGGAAGCAGGTGGCTATGAATTCTAAACTCATTTGTTTCTTGCTCCTTTTTGTTGTTTCCCACTACCAAGAGAGTAAATCTCAACTCTTCAATCCAAAGACTTAATAAACACCTGTGACAGATTCTATCCTGGTTCTAGACATTGCTAAAAATTTCAGTAGTCTATAATTCTTGTCCTCAAGGAGTTTACAATCTCGCTTGGGAAAACAGACTTACTATTTGAAGTATTTACAGAATAATTAATGGACAATTTGTGTGGTCCTTGCCAATTGTGAGGTCAGTTTCTGAGTTTATTCCTCTTCTCATATGATGTTAAAACGTAAGAGAGTGGCAGGGATCTTGTGAATTATTTAACAAGAACAAATACAGTAAAGCCACAATTAAATTTTTTACATCGTATTCAGTGCAGCTCAAATTAAATCATTTAAAACATGGAAGTGAAATACGTACGTACATCTTCTATTTGATTTCAGTTGTTAGGGAATTAAAATTAAAACATCCAGATCGTATCACTTAGCACACGCTTAGGTAGTCCAGTGAAGACAAAATATTAAATCAAATAAGGATTCAATCTCAGACTAGACACAATTTAAGCACAACCCACTGTCAAATGTTTGGTGATTTATTTGTATCCATGACAGCAATGTTGTGAGCTGGTGAAAATAATGTCTTTTATAAGTAACTCTTCTGAATCCTGCCCTCAATCCTATTGGTTATATATCATCTTCACACGAGTTCTAACTTAAAAACAAAACAACACAAAACAAACTGCATAATGAAAAAAATGGAGATAAAATAAAAATTAGTGGGAAAAAAAGGTCAATATCTGTAAGTAATTAAATATCACATTGGCTCCTTGGAATTTAGCAGGCAAGAGATCATGTTTCGCTCCATTAATTTGTTCTTTTTACTGCCCACTATAGGAAACAAAGAATGGAAACCAGTCCCCAGATTTCCATCTTAAACTCATAGCATCCTTCCCAGTAAGATAGCCTTCCATTATCAACTTTTCGATCAAAGATTGTAACAGCTCTGGTAATGATGTTAAGAAGCAATGTTTCAAAATATAACCACAGTAAAATTTAACTTGCACCTGGAATAGAAGCAACTGTGGGTTGACCAGCTGTATAGCTTGAGTATAACACAAAAGGATTGCCTAAGGACAATTTCAGAATAAGATATCCCACATATTACTCTGCATAAGATTTCATAGGGAATGATAATACATGTATTTAGCAACCTGTTGTAAGTACATGAGTGCCTTTATTTGCTTAGTTGCCATATTTTCTTTCAGTGTACATATATGTAGGGAAGATTTACTGCCCCAATAACTTAATAGTTTAATATTTTTCTTTTTTTAAATATTTTTATTTTTCTATGTGAAAAGTAGTAAGTGTAATTATAAACATGCACTGAAGTCCATAACACTCATTTCTCAGAACTTTTAATTTACCTTTGCTTAAACAGAAATCACTTCCTATACTAAACAATAACTCAGTTGCTCCACTAAATGTATGGCTGAAAATTCATTTCATTTATTTTAAATGAAATGGCCAACTGGATATTCCTAAGAGTGGCATTAATGGACCACAAGCATGAGGTGGCTGGGCTGTCCAGAGAAAAGCTTTTCAACTTCCTTTGTGAATGCCTTGCTTTTATAAACCAGAATCCAGTGCTCCTTTTCTTACAGAACCAGGCCAAAGGATCTGCCATAGTCTAAAAAGGCTTCCATATTTTATTTCATTCCACTTATCATTTGACCAATGTCAGAATGGGCTTTAGAGTAAGAGGGAAAAAAATGGAGTGCTAGAGATTAACATTATGCAAATAAGCTGGAAGAGAGGACCATGTCATACGCTTTGCAAGTACCTATGAGTATCTAATTTTTCAGTATTGCTTTGCCTTTTACTGGTAAGAAAGTTGCTTGTAAAATAAACCACACACACTGTCGGAACTCACAATTGGAACATTTAAATGATTATTTGCTTCTCTTTCTACCAGCTTGTAAAACATTATTTTCTTATTCTTCTTTAAATAGCCTGTGCTAATTACATACCATGACCCTTGCCCTCGAAGTGCCTTCATTTATGGCAGCACATTCCTTTCCAGGGCAACACATTGGCTAGGTTTATAGGATGCTGCTACCAGGCCTTCCACCCTTGACTTCTGCTTCCCTAGGTCATAAGTCTAACTTACCACATACAACTCAGCAAAAGAATTCATTTCTTCGTGAGAAGCACATAACTCACCTGACTCCCAAGGAATACATGCAAAATAATGTGGCCGATATCACCCTTTGGAATGCGAAGCATATCAATTGAGACACACTTTTGTGATTTGTTGCTTCCCTCAAAAAGAGAGAGAAAAATAATATTTTAACTTAGGAACATGTAGCTGAATTACCAATGTGGAGCCATTTCAAGGGGGATGATATAAACAACTCTTGAGTTGACTTCCTTAACAGGCTGCAGGTTGGAAGTTTAGAAACTGTCTTGAAACCTCCAATCTCAGTCTGGTATTATGCTAAGCAGGCAACCAGGAGAGAAGATGGGAGTTAGATCCCATGTCAATCTAAATGTATCCAAGTAAAATGTTTTTAAGTTGATGCTGTACTTAATTTTCATTTTCTTCATATCTAATACAAATTTGGAGCTCTTTTACTTTTTATACATTTGGCCAATTATTGAATTCAGCACCCTCAATTTACAGTAAATATCTAAATAGTAGGATCGATTTAGACAAATAGCGATTATTATTAAAACAACTGTACAATTGAATTATTTAGGGACAAACTCAACATTTCTATGCAGAGGGCATGTCATATTTATTTATTTATTTTAAAAAGATTTACTTATTTATTTACTTTAGAGAGAGAGAAAGAGAGAGCTGGGGCAGAGGGAGAGGGAGAATGAGAATCCACAAGCAGACTCCCAGCTGAGCAGCTGAGCATGGATCCTGAGCATGGAGCCTGAGAGGGGGCTCCATCCCAGGACCCTGAGATCACGACCTGATCCAAAACCAAGAGTTGTTTGCTCAGCCGACTGAGCCACCCAGACTCCCCCAGAGGGGCATATAATTTAAACCATTATTTCTATCACTCAAATTCCGAAAAATATATCCTAACTAGTGGTTTATTTCAGATGAAGCTGTCTAAGGAAGTTGAACATTCAGATAATTACTTATAGCCCTTAATACATTTCCAGAGCTGGATATATTTATAGCATAAGCTGAGCAGGGAGCCTGATGTGGGGCTCAATCCCAGGGCCCTGAGATCATGACCTGAGCCAAAGGCAGATGCTTAACTGACTGAGCCACCTAGGCAACATTGACTCTTTTCATGCAACTATGACTGAGAAAGAAAGATATAACAAAATTGGAGAGAGTTTTGGCATCCTGTTGTATTGATATGTGCTAATATATAAAAATATATAATGTTTGTCATTTTAATAAAGTCTCTATTACAGCTAATACCTCTATTTAAAAAAAACAAGGATGTGAGAATTTACTTAAATTTAATTAATGAAGCTGTTTTGTACAAAAATAATACAATTCATATAAAAGTATTTTCATTTAAGTATGTTAAAATCCACATTTACACAAATGATAAATAAGTACTAGGTAGTAATTCATTTACAAAAGGATCTCTGGGGGTGCACCTGAGTGGCTTAGTCAGTTAGGCATCCAGTTCTTGATTTCAACTCAGGGCATGATCTCAGGGTCATGAGATTGAGCCCTGTAGGGCTCCGTGCTCGGTGGGGAGTCTGTTTGAGATTCTCTCCCTCTCCCTGTACAACCCGCCCCCCCCACCCCCACCCCCACCCCCACCCCCACCCCCGCTCAAAGAGGCACTCCTCTCTCTCAAATAAATAAATAAATAAATAAATAAATAAATAAATAAATCTTAAAAAAAAAGATCTCTGGGTAATTTTACTAAATAGTTAATGTTTAATATATGTTTATATATTATGCTTATGTATATATCTTTAAGTATATATAACAATGGAATATTACACAATCTTAAAAAAGAGTAAGATTGAGCCATTTGCAACAGCATGGATGGACCTAGAGCATATTATGTCAATTGAAATAAGTGAGACTGGAAAGACAAATACCACGTGATTTCACTCCTATGTGGCATCTAAAAGAAAACAGAACAAATGAATGAACAAACAAAAAGCATAATCAGACCTATAAATACAGAGAACAAACTCATGTTTGCCAGAGGGGAGCAGGTGGGGGGATGGGAAAAATGGGCAAAGCGGAGTGGGAGATACAGGCTTCCAGTTATGGAATGAATAAGTCATGGAAATAAAAGGCCCAGCATAAGGAATATACTCGATGATATTGTAATGGCGTTGTATGGTGACAGATGGTGGCTACACTTGTGAGCACAGCATAAAGCACAGGCAAGTTGCATCACTAGGTTGTATACCTGAAACTAAAGTAACATTGTGTGTCAACTATATTCAAACAAAAAAATAATTTTAAGCAGTATATATACATATATGCGTGTATGTATTCTTATAGACAATTCAATTTAGAAGTAAATTTTCCACAAGGGACACTACGTACATGTTAAATATCTTCCTTATGGTATTTGACTCTGCCCTAAAATCTGTTTTCACAGATAACATTGTAACATGTGATGACATCCTTGTATAGACAGAGGCATCTTTGCTCGCCATCTCCTTGAGTATAGTAAGAAGGACAAATGTTAAAATTCTGGGATGCTGTTCCCTTATGATGGCTTGTGGTCCTTCTCCCCACCCATGTACCAGCAATGTGAGCTCTCAGAAAAAAGACCATTTACTTGCCCTGTTGTCAGTGCATCTGGAAGCCCTGTCAAAACAATATAATTTTACTTTGTAACTTTTTGACATTGGTATTTATTGCACCTGTCTTTGGGCATGATTTATGACCTGTCTGGTGAATATTTCTCCTCAAGTTGGAGTTTACAATATGAGATAAGTGAACCATTTAAAGGTCTGCATATGCTTCAAAATGGCAAATGGACATTTTGCATGCATCCCTCACCTTCTCTCCCCTCTCTCAACTTCATCATCACCACCTAAATGGCCACTGAGATACACCATTCGCTCAGTTCTTCGGAGAAAGAAAGAAGACAAAGATTATGTAAGGCTACATTTTTTCACCATCTCTTTTGCAGGGGAATTATGTGTTAATAAATTCTAATGAGTGGCAAGAAAATTCACTATAGGGAAGGCATCCAATGGAAAACATGTGCTTGTCCGTGACCTTTTGTCTTTGTAACGGTATCCTGGCTGGGACTCATCAATGTTTCTATCTATCACCAGAAAACACACTTCCCATTGGCAAAAGTGCACATATTTTAAAAGCAGCCATTCTAATTAAATTGCTTAACTAGGCTGCAATCAAGAAAACTTTCTTTCCTTGACTATTCCCTCTGGGTCTTGGTATTAATTGACGATTGTTTAGCAAGTCTCCTTAATCTCATAAGGACACACTCTAGATGTGTGTTTTTGGTCTACGTTTTCATAATAAAACATTTTAAACCTTTCAATTTTTATTCTCCAAAGTTCATATGAACATGATTTATTTTGGGGAAATTTCTATAATTACTAATAAAACCTAACATTTTTCAAAAAAGTTTGAAATAGGTAAATAGAATCTGTTTGTTTGTTTGTTTCCTCAGACCTGCAAACTTCATCTTCATAGAAACTCATGGAAAACACCATCATCTTAAAATAACATTAAATGGGATTCATGTCCTTGTACGAGTGTGAACTTTTTTGCATTTAAAGGTTAAGGAAAAATTAAAAATGTAAAGCCTTTATGTGATAACCTAGAGAGTTTTCTCTTTATACATATACAATGTTCATATAAAACGTATATGTCTAATTTTAAATTAGTAATGCTTTTGTACACTTCTGAGATGTACGTAAAAACTCATAATTGTTTACAGTGTTATTGTATTTTTTCAGACCAGTGATGGTTGGCATCAGCTTCTGCAAGTTCCCCTTACTTTAATAATCAGGTAGCAAATATACACTTGAATGTATCTAATCTATTAATTAAATGTACTTCAAAAATGCATTACAGAAACACTAAATCATAAATAAGCTGAACTTCATTCACTCAAATAATTGATTTGATAACTGAGAACTCTGACACCATTTTGTTTTTGTTTTTGTTTTTGTTTTTTAAGTAGGCTTCATGGAGCCTAACATAGGGCTTGAACTCACAACCCTGAGATCAAGACCTGAGCTGAGATCAAGAGTCGATGCTTAACCCACTAAGCCACCCACGTGCTCCTCTGACACAGTTTTAAGTAGACAATCAATACAATTATTTATACACCGATAATTCGGACAAAAATGCTACCTTAATAAAAGGCATTAATATTTCTTTTCTATGCTAAGTCCTTACAGCTGCAGCTTTTTTTTTTTTTTTTTGTATATAGGCAATAGTTTCTTCAGCAAAGAATCCTGTATGTCTGAGCATCTCATGGTCCTTTACTGCTCATCTCTCCAATAGTGTCCCAAGTATTTTAACATTTTAACCCAGAAAAAATAATCTAACCCTTTAATCATTTTTGTTGTACTCCTTTGAATCCTCTCAAACTTCTCCATAATATTTATTTGTCATTTCTGTTGTTGTGGGACCCCAAATAAGGATAACTCTCTCATGGTTGAGTATAGATGGATGATTGTTATGGTTCCTGCATTCAACACTTAGCTATAAACCAAACTTTGTAGTTCATAGATTGTTCAACTGTCTTGCAGTCTCATTCAGTTCGACTTCCAGATTTTCCTCTGGACAGCTAAGCAAAGACTACTCCTTACCATCCTCTTTTGGTGTAGTTCTGTTTTACTCCTATGAAAACTTCTGCAACATCTTGCTTTTCAGAAGACGAGGGACTTTGTTTCTTGACAAATGCAAATGAGACAGGGACACATTTGTGAACTATAGTCCTTCTATCACTATAGTGGAGGATATACCAGTCATTCCATTGTCAACCCTTGCTGTTTCTCGTTAGCCCACCTCCAATCCGGAAAAAAATGAGAAGTCCCTCTCCACTCAGTGATACAATTTCCTTCTTGAACCTACTCATCCTTAACAAATTGGAGTCTGCCAATGTGTTGCCAAGCCAGTGACATCAGCACTGGCAGGACATTAAATCGAGATTAGAAATGGCCCCATGACATCATCCTCTTGTTCCTATCGAACAGATGGTTTCTGTATATTGTGCAATTTTAGATCATTATTCATGGTTTGGGTCAGTATAATTCAGGAAGCCAAAAAACTGCCAAGAAAAATTGACCTGGAACCAGTTCAAAGACTCAAAATTATTTTATTGATTAGACGCCTGAGTTTTCATTTTCCAGAAGGACATCATGAATCATCAATACATGATAATACCTGAGTCATTTTAGCATTTGTGATGTTTAGAACTTCAAAACAAGATAATCTTTGAAGGGTTAACCTTAAAGAAGCATGATAATGAGATATCTAAGGAACTTTGTTGGGTACAACTGAACTGGGGCCAGAAACTATTGACTGAGGCAAGTGGTTTGTTTGAACTGGATGGTTATTTATTTTCACCTTATACTTGTTGACTTCATATCCTCCCTTAAGCTCAGCCCAGAGACAGTGAAGAGGTATGTTTTAAACAAGCCAGACAGGAAGCTATTTTGAAAGGCCTTGTTCAGGCATTATACCAAAGCAAGAAGATAAAGCACAGATTTGGCGGGCTGAGAACTTGGAGAATAAAATCATGTTCAAAACAAAACAAAACCTAAATGTGTTCGCAGTAAGCTTTATAAGAGACCACAAACTCATATATTCTTTCCCTAAGAATCTGGAAGGAATTTCAGTAATCACGTGCTTTCTTTAGAATAAGTATTAGCTATTTTTGGAAGATATATCCCATTATGTTATCACTGCTGCAGGGCAAATCTCTTGCATGGGTCATTACAGCTTTGTTCCCCCCAAAAATCAGTGCTATGCCCAAACCTCTATCGATTTGAGCTTCCATCAACCATACTTCCTGCTGTTCCGCAGTTTCTGATTATGTTACAAGTATCTTACTTAAAATTATTAAGGCTCTCATTGCCATCCATTTATTTGAGTATGAATTTTACATTAAGAAAATAAGATCTTTGACCCTTTCTGTGTGGGCTATTTATCTTCTTCCAATTTCCCTCAAATAAATCTCATGGTCTTTATGAAGGTGTTCAATTCTCATGATTCTATTTACTTTATGTTCATTGGTATTTTTGTAACCAAGCCGTGTAATGTGCTACCCATTTTACAGATGGCTATGGTAAGATAACAATGAACTAGAAAGGAAGACAAGAATTCTATGCAATTATAATTTAATCATCCCACGGCAAAACTTTGAGTCTTTCTCTCTTGCTGTTTTTTAAATTTCACTTCCAGGTCCTGTTGGATAGAAAGGCCGGTGGTTATAGAAATCCCTGAAGGTAAGAATACATTTTCTTATAGGAATGTAAAATGTATTCTATGCATTTATGTGAACAAAGCTTTAATCATAGATGATAATCAGCAATGTCTAATTTTTGTTGCAGCATGATACATCACCTTGCTTTATAAGGTACTCCAATCAAAATATGCTGGCAACTTTCCTTTGTCAAAGAAACGAACAATTTAATCATTTTTGTAGTTCATCACCCACACACCTGCCTGCCGCCCCCCCGCCCCAATGTCATGCCCAATGATATAAGCAATAACAGCATTACATTGAATTCACTTTAAATTCCAGCTGAATAAGTCTGAAAAAAAAGCAAGTTTTTTAAAATGGTAGTGGCGATCGGGGAGGAGGAGTGTAGGAATTCTAGCAGCTTCTTTAGGTGCTCTTTTTCCAAAGGCTTCTGTAGCTCTGATGGGAATTGAGCATATGCTAATGAATAAATTTTCTTTTGTTCTTTTCTTTTTTTCATTTGTGGCAGAAAGGACACAGTCTGGGTTGGCCTTATCTCTCAGCTCTTACCCTCTCAACACCACAGCTCTTGGAGTTATTGCTAGAAACGATACCAAGATTTTTTTTCCCCCTGGGATGTTCTGTTTGTCTCTACGGAATATAGAGGACTTGTGTATTCATGCATGTCCTTCCCAAACCTCTAAAGGACTACATTTGGATTGTATTTAGGTCAATATGGGCATATTGTTCCTTCTACATGATTCTGGAGGAGCTGGTCCTCCACAAAGCTACCTGCTTTGTGACTACAGATAGTCCCTGACTTAACGGTGGTTTGCATGATGCAAACGCGATACTCATTCAGTAGAAACCATACTTCGAATTTTGAACTTGGATCTGTTTCTGGTGCTTGCTTTGGCAGCACATATACTAAAATTGGACCTGTGGGTCTCCATGGCCCCTGTGTGTGGATCTGTTTCTGGGCTATCGAAGTGTGGTCCAAACCTGTCTCCTGATGCTGGGTCTCGCCTGCCACACACAGTCAGCCCAGTGATCACAGGGTAAACAGTGAGCATGCCCACTACCATTCTGTCTGTTGCTTGCAATCTAGCACTCAATTACATGAGATCCTCAACATTTTGTTATGAAATGGGTTTGGGGTTAGATGATTTTGCCCAACTGTAGGCTAATGCAAGTGTTCAGAGCATGTTTAAGGTAGAGGAGATTCTGATGTTCAGTAGGTTAGGTGTATTAAGTGTATTTTTGACTCATGACACTTTCAGCGTACAATGGGTTTATTGGGACTTAATCCCATTGTAAGTCGGTGAAGGTGTGCATTTATAAACTCGCTAGCTGCTGTTTCCTAATTTCTTTGTCTTCCACTCACATGACATGTGTGTTTCAGTCTTCAAAACATAAGGGCCACTGCACAGACACAGATCTTTCTTCTTCATTTCTGCAGAAGTCAAATCACAAAGAATGTTGTAGTAGCCCGGGAGAAGTGAAACATATTCTTTAGGTGGTAAGGTACATGTTTTGACATAGAAACAGATGTGAAACAAAGAGAAACACACTGAAGAGTTGTACCTGTGAAGGACTTCTTCAGGATGCTTTGCTAGAGATGCTCTAAGGATGTAAAATTCTAAGTTCGAGGGAGGGTAGCTGTGTACACACGCCATTTTCACCCCGAGTCCTAACTGATAAGCTCTTGTAGAGCTTACTGTCAAACTTCACATTTTGAGGCTTAAAAAAGAAAAGGTTAATAGAGGAGTGTTTTATGTCACTTCTCCCATAGATCATTGAATAAATAAATATAACTCTAATACTTTCCTTCCAGGAGCCATAGAAAGGCCCTGGTATTTTGGGAAAGCCTTGTTCACAGTCACGTGTCCGTGGAGATTGAAGTATTCCTTTGAACGGTCAAAGTAGATAAATATTTCATTACAGGAGGAAGCTTCTCAAAGATACCCTACGTTCTATCCTATTATCCAACCCATGCTCAACATATAAAGAGATCTGCCCCCCTAGAAAAAGAAAAGAAAAGAAAACCAAAAAACC
Organism: Zalophus californianus; assembly: GCF_009762305.2. NCBI lineage: Eukaryota > Metazoa > Chordata > Mammalia > Carnivora > Otariidae > Zalophus > Zalophus californianus. Next base: position 52,933,042 of record NC_045610.1, on the reverse strand, counting down.
CCAAACCCAAGCACCACCCCAAACCCACTTCTCCCCCTTCATCATGACCAACTGCAGCCAAAACATGTCTGCACTGAGGAACGTATCTGCAGCCTCTAGGAGCTTTGATACAATCAAGGCTGGTGAGATGTGCCAGACCCTTTCCCTTTTTCCCAGATTGTGGAGTTTGCTACTTTCACATTTGGCTTTTAATGGACAAGCAAGGAAGCCTGCCAGGAAAGCAGCGGAGCAAGCTAAGAAAACAAACAAACAAAAGCAATCACGCCCTTGACGCGGAGGCCAATGACAGGTATGATTGATCAGGTGTCCAGCTGGAAGCTGTCACCACCGAGTTGAGAGAAACAGGCAGAGCTTGGCGTGTTTCACGGGCCAAAGATTATCATGGGGTATTAGGTAGGTAGCATTCTTCAGCAAACAAAGAAATGGAAAGGATGGAGTTTGCTTTGCCTGTGCCACACGCCTCGCAGAGATGCTTACCACACGACTCTCCTTGTGTAAGGGATACTTGAAACTGAACGTATTATATTTCCTCTTGGAAACCCTCGTTAGAGAAAACCATACTGCACACCACGGTATTCTTTTGTCTGTGTGTTTGTTTTCCAACGAAATACTTTTTCAGGTTAAAATAAATGTACATTTTGACATAGGATCACTTTAGCCATGTACGATCCATCCAGAAGTATGCTTGAATCCAAAGACTTACGTTCTAATTATGGCATAATGTCCTTGTTGCTTAAATGAGGAAAATAGAAATCCTGCCGACTCCACAGTATTGTCTTTAGAATCAGCTACAATAATAGCATATTTCCTTGATTTTAACATGCCTTGGATGATAATAAGGCTTTCGAATAAAGAACACCATTTAGCATATTAAGTAAGCATATTGATTTTAAGAGTCATCCAATTATTTGTGAAATATTAAAATGTAAACAGAAGATGCACATTGCAATCAAGAAAATGAGATATATATGAAAACATCTTATAAGCGACACAGTGCTGGAAATATGTATTACTAACAATTAGGTCATAATGAAAACATGTTAATAATATGGCATTATTAATATCCTGCTTGTTATAGTGGTAGTAACTTTGAAGAACAGAAAGTCTTCACACACTCAAATTGAACTTGAATCCGCATATACCAACAGAGAAAATAATGGAAAAGAAATCCCTGACGAATTTTATTTCATCTGAACATAAGAAAAGAGTTTAACAGATACTTCCAAAAATTTTCAATCTGATTTGTTTCACCAAAACATACACACACATCTTGTGAGTAAATTATAGAACTTATGCTATCATATTCATTCCTTGCTTCTGGCAAGCACACAGTTTATATTTACGAGTGCAGTATTTATTTTCAAATACTCAGTATCAGAAGGTAATTCATTGACACCATGTGATTGACTGTGATGTTGGTTATTCTCTTGACAGAATTGTCTGGTTTTTGCTTTTTAGCTGTAGATTAAACAAATTGTCTCCCCAAATTTGTATGACCTAGGATTCATACAAATGATGTAAATTCTGTAACAAAACTCAGAGACAGTTGTTAAAGTTTTGTACTGTTAGCTGTTTTTCCAGGAATCAAAAAATGACATTGATATTGGACGACTGTTCATTTTAACTGCTACTTCATAGCTTTAAAAATAAAATGGCTTCCTTATCAGTAGCTTGAGAATCAGGACAGGCTTTCTGTAATATTTAACATACCCTAGCAAGTAGACAGCCTGGGTTTGGAGGAGGAAACCCTAGATAAGTATTTCCTTAACTATCTCTCTAGGGCATGAGGCAGCCTGAAAAATGCTTGTTTCATCAAGTTTTGTCTCTGTCATTTTATGGGATATAAGGAAATTATTGGAAGTGAAAGATGAAGAAACAGTTTATCGATATCTTTTCCGTGTGACCAAACTCTGGTCTCTTGCCAAAATATTTTGGTCAAATATTGGTAAATCGGAGGCCATGGGTATATAAGAAAACTTTTCCATAGATCAGTGGTTTCCAAACTTGGCTCCTCCCCAGAATCACCTGAGACCGAGGAAATCTATCCAGAGTTTCTGGTCTACCCTGGGAGATTCTGAGCAGTAGGTCTGGGAGGGTCCCAGGAAAATGTGTTTTTAAAGTTTCTCAGGTGATTCTAATTAGAACTGGAGACTGCCACCATACAATTCAAATGAACTTTCTAGACTCATTAATAATGTAACAATATGGAAAAGTGTTATTTCTTTAGCAGGAGAATTTTTTTTTACTCTTTTATGTTACAAGAATATTTGATAAACCACTTGGTAGTAGTGGAATAAATGCTCAAGGGAAATGTTTAAGGAACAAAAGATGGCCCTTGGCTACCTTCCAAGCTTTCGTCTTGCCAAATGGGGTACATAAGGGTATGAGATGAATTATTATGGAGGAAAAAGGAGAATTTTTAAAGTTTTTATACAGGAGGAAAATAGTGGTAAAGGCCAAGGGTTCTTAGTTAAGCTAATTCAGCATCTGGTACCTAAATATTTACTAAACTTAGTAACTATTGGAGGCATTACTATTATTTCCTCTAATATCGTATATGGATAACCCAAGTCAGTAATATATTAGCATCTAAAGATCTAGTTTGGAAGTTATTATTGGTGTTTACATTAATTAAAGCTATAGTCTTCAAGAGGATCAAACCTAATGATGAGCAAAACCCAATGACCCTCAAACCCAGTGGCCATTGAACCTGCAAATATGAGGCGAAGAGAGAATAAAAGAGAAGCATTCCCTCTAGGTAATTTGTTGGAACAGTCAGATGTCTTTCTCAATTCAAAGTTGAATCATAACTACCCAAGGCACCCCAAAACAATAATGAATCTTTGAAAATGGCAGAAGACATTTTACAAGGAGTGATTTCATACTTAATTGTCTTCAGGAAGCTAGAGTGAATGGTAGTTTAATAATAGTTACTTAAATGTCAAAGGATAGAACAACTGACCCTCTTCTGATATTGCTAATTTCCTTTCTTTTCCTTTTCCCCAAGTGAAATGTACTTCATTTTTAACCATTTAATCATATTTGGAAAATACGTTCTATACAGATTTTAAACCTCCAAATAATAAACTGCTAACTAGATTTTAGGTTCTAAAAACTATAAACTAGTATATTGAAAATACAATCCTCATAAAGTGAAGAATAATAAAGATTTTCACACTGTTACTGACCATTAATCAGGGCTAAGAAGTTCTTTTAAGGGAAAAGGATGCTACCAAAATGTATTATTTTGTGACTCTTGTCATTCACATGCTTCAGACTCCTGGAAATATGATTATGGTGTTATATACACACCGTGTGAGTGAACAGAACCCTTGTTTTTAAGACAAATCAGGGAGCAAAAATATTGTCAAAATAGTGTTTTCCAAGGTGTATTTATTTTTATTTTTAATGGAACAAAATTATTCCCAGCTGTGCAATGTTCTCACTATGCCCATTACTTTTTAATGAATCTTACAATAAGATGATTAATTCTATACACTCAGAGGCTTTCGGTGAATGTTGTCGATTAAGCAATTATGTTAATCCACTTCTGCTTATTTTTTTGGAAGCCCAGTGATGAAGGTAATTTTTCCCCCTTTGGAATAATCTCTCTAGAATCATTAGGCACGTGTGAAAGGAGTTTTACACACATTTCCAAGGACTACATTTGTTTTGATTAACCAATTTTAATCTGCAAACCACAATCAACCTGTTTCATTCCAACTGATAAAGTTCATGACATCACTTGGTTTCATTTGTCAGCCTAAGCATTGACATCATTCATTGGCATTAAAACATTATCATAGTATTTGGTTCTGGAATAAATGAAATAAAAACACAATAGGAAATGAGCAACAATTTGACTTAGACAGCAGAGCATGCACAGTTTTTGTTTCCAAAAATGATGAAGGGTTTGTGGAAAATAATACAAATAAAGGTTCCCGAGTGTACAGTAGAAAATGTTAGAAGAAGGAGTATGGTTTAGAGTGAGGAAGTCTGTTTGGGTGTTGGTTGGTTGCCTGTGTGGGTTTACAGAACAGTCAAGATGTTCTGACAGGAAACAGTATGGAGGTTCCTCAAAAAGTTAAAGATAGAAATACCATATGACCCAGTAATTCCACCTCTGGGTATTTACCTGAAGAAAACAAAAACACTAATTCAAAAAGACATATGCACCCTTACATTTATTGCAACTTTTTTTTTTTTACAAAATCCAAGATATGGAAGCAACCTATGTGTCCATGGATAGGTGAATGGATAAATATGTGGTATATATATATATATATATATATATATATATATATATATTAGCTGTAAAATATATATATTGTAAAATATATATATGTATATACTGTAAAATATATATATTACATATATATGTGTGTATATATATTATATCTATAGAAAAGAATGAAATCTTGCAACAACATGGATGGGTCTAAAGGGTATAATGCTAAGAGAAATAAATAGGAGGAAAAGACAAATACCACATTATTTTACTTATATGTGGAATCTAAAAACAAAACAATCAAACAAAACCAGAAAGACTTATTAATGAAGAGAACAAACTGGTGGTTGCCAGATAAGGGGGGGGGTGGAGGGATGGGGAAAATAGGTGAAGGGTATAAGAGGTACATACTTCCCATTACAAAATCAATAAGTCATAGGAAAATACAGCATAGCGAATATAATCAATAACATGGCAATAACTTTGTATGGTGACAGATGGTAACCATACCTCTCATGGTGAGCAGGATGTAATGTATGTAATTTTTGAATCACTATGTTGTACATCTGAAACTAATATTTCAGTTTAAAAAAAAGATGTTCTTATAGGATAGGCAAAAAGAGAGGTCTCTGCCTTAAATGGAGAGTCACTGGAACACTTGGGTGATAGGAAATCATTTAATAATGGAGATAAATAGCCTCCCCATTTCTGGAGAAGCCCAGATGATGCACTTGCAACAACAGAGAACTGTAGAGTGATAGATTTAAGACAGGGGATTGGATTGTTTGATGCTGATTTTACCCATTATTTTTCTCCTCTTACTGCAGAAGACAAAGGTGTGAACAGTTGATTTCTTTATGTACCTTGTTGTACTGGGCTGAATCATATGAAAGAGCCAATATTTGATCATTTTAGACCAACTGAGATGGCAATTTGTATGGTTTAAAATAGTAAGTATACAAAGTGAGCCTCTAAGGTGGGCTCAGTGTCTTCTTACTTGATTCTTCATGTTTCATTGTCACTGTTATTATTACAGGAAAAAATGTATTCACCTTTGAGACTTCCTAGATTTTCCTTTCTCCTTCTGAAGACAGAGAACTGTCTAGGCCCCTGTTTCTTCTTCTTCTTCTTTTTCTTCTTTTTCTTCTTCTTCTTCTTCTTCTTCTTCTTCTTCTTCTTCTTCTTCTTCTTCTTCTTCTTCTTCTTCTTCTTCTTCTTCTTCTTCTTCTTTTCTTCTTCAAGATTTTATTTATTTGACAGAGAGAGACACAGTGAGAGAGGGAACACAAGCAGGGGGAGTGGGAGAGGGAAAAGCAGGCTTCCCGCTGAGCAGGGAGCCCATTGCGGGGCCTGACCCCAGGACCCTGGGATCATGACCTGAGCTGAAGGCAGATGCTTAACAACTGAGGCACCCAGGAGCCCCGACCACTGTTTCTTCTTGAGAAGGTTCTGGACTTCCAGTGATAGAGAGCCAGGAGGGAAGTGAAAAGCTGATAACAGCAAAGCACTCCATGTGTAAAGTTAGAAGTTTTATTTCAGTGGAGTGAAAGAAAAAAGTTGGATCACACCCATAGTGTAGAAGGGAATTGGGCTATTGAAGCAAGGATACATTTGATGCTAGGCAGTTCTACTGAGGATGATATACCCATTTCCTCAGCTTAAAAAACAGAGGTGAGGGATTCGAATTATACTGGCTTCAAAGAACGTACTTATTAAATTTAAAAGGAGTTAAACTATATTTGCATGGAATTATTTCCTCCCTTCTGTCATATATTTGAAATAATGTAAAATTAAATATTCATTGTCTTATTTATATTATATGCCTATGCCACTGTAGAAATCATACATTCAAAAAATGCATATTATAATGTAGGGCTTAAAACTCAAATAATGTATGGTCCTAATTATGGGTGATTTAGGGGACTGTCATGAAAAATTTATATATTTTGAAATTACTTTTGGTTGCTTAGACTGAGTCCTTTTAACTGTGACACTGCTTTGGGACAAAGCTCCATGGGGTATGCATGGCTTTACAAACGTTGTATTTTCCCTACCAGAAAATATTAAGCTTATTAGTCATGATGTTCTTCACATAATATCTTCTTAATTGTTCTACATCTATTAGGGCTTTAAAATCCACCTTGCTCAATCCTAATCCTATTAGAATTAATGTAGCCATAGTGATTCCTTTAGATGTTATTCATATATGTTTTTCTTTATTCTTCAATATGGCTTTTTAAATTTATTTATCTTTCTGTCTATCTATCTATTATCTATCTATCCATCCATCCATCTAAGTATCTATCTATCTGTCTATCTATCTCTACTTAAGAAACTGTGATGCTATGTTTGTAGGCAATAATAGCATGCTTGTATATGGGAAGGAAAAGGGAGCTAATTTTAACTTGAAACTTAGTAGACCAAACAATGGTGATACAACTGGGCTCCAGCCATGAGCCTTCCATACCTTTGGCTGATTTCATGAATGATAGGCACTAAATATATTTGAACTTTGTTTTTTAACACACAATGGTGCAGCCAAACCCAAAGCAAAATAACCAACAATTCAAATCTGCACTGTGTTGCCTCATTCTCCAGATCATATTTGGGCATATCAATGTGTAAGTACATATGTGTGTGTGACATAAATAATAATACAATATATACTTCACTTCCTAAAGGCTTTGGGTTTTTTATTTCACATTTAATCCCCAAGTTTGTTTTGCACTTGCAATTTTAATATTGTCTCCTTAAAGTGAACATTTATGTTCTCTAATTTGAGAATAACAAAAATATTAATGTAAGAAACAAATGGTGGTCATCAGTTACAAAGATGCTGTGGAAGTGGGTTGTCATGGGCCTGGCTGACGTCAAATCACCATGTATTTGGATGTTTAAGGCCTCTTATATAGCAGATGCTCTCTCGTGGGTGTTAACATGAAATACAAAATGTTTAAACATTTTGCTTTCTCCCATTGGTATTTCCAAATGTCTTTTCCCCAGATTTTCTTGTCCCCAAGTATATTAGTTTCTTAGGGCTACCGTAACAAGTCACCACAAACTGGCGGGGGCGAGGCTTAAAACTACAGAAATTTTTTCTCACACAGCTCCAGAGGCCAGAGGTCTGAAATCGAGGTGTTGGCAGAACTGGCTTCTTTGGAAGGCTGTGCGGGAGGAACTGTTCCAGGCCTTTCTCCTGGCTTCTGGTAGCTGCTGTCAATGCTTGGTGTTCCTTGGCTTTTTGCATTGTCCTAGTCTCTGGCTTTCTCTGTGTCATCTCATAGGCTTAACCTCTCTATCTCTGTGTGTGCTCTCCTCTTCTTATAAGGACCTTAGTCATTGGAAAAGGACCTGCCCTAATCCAGAATGACCTCATCTTAGCTAATTATATCTGCAAAGAACCTATTTCTAAACAAAGTCACGTCTGAGGGTGTGGGCGGACATGAATTTAGAGGGGATCCTGTACGTTAATTATTTACTACTTCTCCTTCCAAACTCATGATTAACCAGCTACAGTGAACAACCAACTCTGTGTTAGGTAACTTTTTCTTTCCCTCACGAAGTGGATGACCAAGTTCATTGCCTGAAGTTCCACCAGTGTGTTTCCTATCATCACTGTCTTGTGGGGCCATTCTTCAGGAGGGCTGTGGTGCAGCCACTACCTCTTTGTGTCTTATGCCTTCGTCCTGAGCTGATGTGTTTGTGAACAAAGTGCAGCCTTTGTTCATCTGGTCCAGTGAACATTCCAATCCTTACACATCAGCTCTAATCAATATGATGCCGTTGAGTGGATGATACAATTCTAAAAGAAGACCGGATAATTCAGTTCTCTTCAAACTGTGTTCTAAAACAGGTCAAGAGAGTTAATGCAGCTGTGAAGCAAGACAGAGGTGCTTACTGTTCCCCATTCTATGTGCATTTGTCCAGTGTTTTTAGATCTCTTTTGGTCATTAAGGGTAGTGCCAATATCTTTCTTCTTCCTCCTTGAGATGCAGAATTGTGTTGGACTTACCATCTTGGCCAAACTTGCCACTTGGCTCCCTTCACGGTAATAAATCTTACTGCACATGTCCCGAAACCAATGTAGATAATTTGTCAAATACCAAGTATGCCCATTTAATTATACCTTTGGGAGCTGTGGCCTGTTATTGGGTGGGTCCATGGATATTTTGGGCTCACTGTGAGGTGGACCTCTGTGAGAATTCCGTGGGAGGCTGTGATGAAGCTTCACGTTACTGGGCGTTAATGTCATCTTAGACCCTTCATCCAAAAATCTTTGAAATCCTTGAAATATCTGATAATACAATTGGCATAGTGTTTTAGTGTCCTGATGAGGGCCCAGATTCTTCTTCTGTCAATGGCTTCTGGATCTACAAAGTGACTCAAATCTAAAAACTGGGCAAAATATTTACCTACCAGGTTCCTGGTCATCCATTCATCCTTTATTTTTTATTGTGAAGTCTGAACAATACCTTTTTGGTTCTCCATCTTCATATTCTTATTGGAGATAGTGATCCCCCATCTGCACAACCCTCTGTAGAACAAAGTTCCCTAGATATCACTTTCACTTTGCTCCCATTATAATAATTCTACCCCTCTTGCCTCTGGTAATTTAAGAACCTCCCACCCCCTATTATTTTGACATTTGACCAGTCCCATTGAATTCTGTAACAATATCTCTTTTTTTTCAGAGGACAGCCACTTCTCTACAAAGGACAGTCACCACTAAGTTTCTCAAATAATGTTGGTGCTCCTATGTCTATGGAAAACTCAATGTGTTTCCTCTACTCTCACACTACAACTTGCTTCTGACACCAGATGCATAGGGTTTCCACCCACTGAACACTTCTCTAACACTAATCAGGTGTATTACATTCAATCCAACTCTGACTCTATCTCCCTGGAGTTACTGTTAGATCCCACAAGTTAAGGGCTCAGTCCTACAAGACTGCCCACCTCCCCACATCAGATTACTATCAGAATTGGGATTGTTTTTATCTGCTATTAATTTCTGTTTTCTCCGCATTTATATGGTGGGACACCAAAGACTTTTAGGGTAGTGTTTTACCTCCATAAGTCAATATTGGTTGATGATCTGCTTCCCCACTCTTGTTTTATTATTGCTAACTGGATTTTGTAAATGTAGGGTTTTGTTTGTTTGTTTGTTTGCTTTTTAGCTCCATAATGATTATTTTACTTAATTCACTGGTAGTAATATTTTCGCCTTTTGTCTGTATTCTTAGGAAGGAACAGTGAATGCCTAGGAGAATTAGAAAGAGAATAGTATTCCCTTCCTGAACACAATTCAAAGGCTTGCTGAATCATTGAAGTAATATTAGAACTTGTGAAAACCCCACTGGACATCAGAAGGTGTTGAAGGGATAGGAAAGGAGTAATGGATTTGAAAGCTTTCCTCCCATCTGGAGATTCCCCCAATGACCAACCTAAAAGAGGACCAAGAAGAGAGAGGGCTCCTGTAATATTATGAGAGTAGTGTTTTCCACCTATGTTCAGGAAACCATTGAGACAAAAGGCACACATCAGCAGTCACATGGCTGGCAGGCTTTTAAAAACATGCTACTTCCTCTTGTTTCCTTACAATATTAGTGCCCATCTCTCAATTTATTTTTGTAAGGAAATAATTAAGATACAGATTTAAAAAATATTGACCTGTCACTTTTTTAAAATCTAGCTTAAAACTCTTTTCTAATGGAATTATTTCTATTCTCTGTATCTTTCCTGAAACAAAAATATCAGTCGGGACCATAAAGAGGAGATTGGTTTACACCCTTTTACAGGGAACTATTGAAGGAAGTTTTGCCAGTTTATACATTATTAAGAGATTTTTATATCATGTGGTTATGAGGCTCAAGGTCACTTTAAGTCAAACTATTCTTTCCTATACCAATTTTGATCTTTCTTTTTTTTAAAGTGAGTTCCATACTTTGTTTCATATCTCTGATAATTTTTCCCCCTTCTTTTTGTTAACTGTTAATTTTTGTTACCTGGTAACACAGTAAATGCTGAGATTATTGAAAAACAATAAAATTTGCATCACTCGTTTATTTATTAGGCGCTCTCATTCTTGAGGTTTCAGGGTGGCTCAGTCAGTTAAGTGTCCGGCTCTTGATTTCAGCTCAGGTTATGAGATCGAGCCGCATCAGGTCCATGCTCAGCATGGAGTCTGCTTGGAATTCTCTCTTCCTCTGCCTCTGTCCCTACCCTTGATCACATGCACATGCTCTCTATCATTCTGGAAAAGAATCAAAAAAAGATAGGATCTCTCCTTCTTTCTGTGATTTAGCAAATCTCTATAAACATGTATTTCTTGGGCGCCTGGGTGGCTCAGATGGTTGAGCATCTGCCTTCGGCTCAGGTCATGATCCTGGAGTCCTGGGATCGAGTCCCTCATCGGGCTTCCTGCTCCTTGGGAGCCTGCTTCTCCCTCTGCCTCTCTTTCTCTCTCTCTCTGTCTCTCATGAATAAATAAATAAGATCTTTAAAAAAACAAAAACAAAACATGTATTTCTTGGTTGGACACTGTTATAGAATACAATTACATAGGAAAGTGTCTCTCTTCAATAAAGTCACCACATTTAAGGTAAAACCCCATTAAAGGTCTGGTGGTCATTGAGAATATCACTATTATGTGCAATAACAATTCATTCAGTTTTAGACAGGAAAAATATGTCTACACATTTCACTCAGAGATAAGATTTTACATTAAGTTAAAAAAAATAAAAATTTCACATTATCTATGCTTCTTTCCATCTGAGTGTTGATCTCAAAGAACACTGAAAACTTCACGTTTCCTATCACAGAGGGGATTTTTCTTTCGTTACTTTACTCCTCAAAGAAAACAAAACAAAACAAAACAAAAAAGTAGCTTTCATCACCAGAATGTATTTTGATCTATCGTTTTAGGAAATATTCATAAAATAAATTTTCTCTAGTTTTTTGTATGTTTATTTTTGTCTTCTGGTGAGAATATCTAGAGTCTTTCAAATGGTTGCTTCCTTACATGAATTTTTCATTTATTTTTTCCTTCCTGCTGTTACATTTTTTTCCTGGCTTCTAGTTTTTAGCAGTTTGGTTGTGATGTGTCTGGGAGTGGATTTTTTTTCTTTTTCTTTTATTTTAGTTCATCCTATTTGGTATTCACTGAGCCTTGATACTGAAAATTTACATATTTTACCAAGTTTGCAAAGTTTCCAGCCATTATTTCTTCAACTATTTTTTTCTACCACCCTCTTTTGTCTTTCTTTCTGGAACTCTGATGGCAGGAATATTAGACTTTGAGAATTGTCTTGTAGGTAACTGAAGATCTCTGTTCATTATTTTTTCAATTTTTTTTTCAGAATGAGTAATTTCTACTGATCTATTTTCATTGACTCCACTGTCATCCCCATTTTGCTATTGATTTTTTTTAAAGATTTTATTTATTTATTTGACAGACAGAGACACAGTGAGAGAGGGAACACAAGCAGGGGGAGTGGGAGAGGGAGAAGCAGGCTTCCCGCAGAGCAGGGACCCTGATGTGGGGCTCGATCCCAGGACCTTGGGATCATGACCTGAGCCGAAGGCAGATGCTTAACGACTGAGCCACCCAGGTGCCCCTTGTTATTGATTTTTTTAAAAAAAATATTTATTCTTTTAAAAATAGTAATTTTATTTTTAGGTTCTAAATGTTTCATTTGGTTCTTTTTCATATATACTATCTATCTGCTGAGACTTTCATTCATTTCAAGAGCATTTTATCTTACTTCCTGGAGCCTAATTATGATAGTTACTTTAAATTAGTTTGATAATTCCAACATTAGTATTATGTACTTATTCCCCTGCACATTGTTGAGATTTTCTTGATTCTTCATAATTGTGGGTTGCATCGTTAAAATTTTAATATTACTGTTGAGATTCTGGGTCTTTTTTTAAATTCTATGGATTGTTTCAGCAATCAACTCAGTTTGGCTCATAACACAAGTAATAACCTATCTTTTCATATCCATTCAGTTCTGAAAACCTGTATAGTACTTTTCAGATGTTTTCCATGTGTGTACCAAACAGGGGGAAATCTGACTTTTTTTTTTTTTTTTTTTTGGTATTGTCCTACAGCTTCCTTCATTAATGCTTTTTAATTTCTCTTTCTTTTTTTCTTTTTTCATATTAGATAATATCTACAGGCTTGTCTTCAGGTTCATGGTCTATTTACTCTGTCATCTTTGTTCTGCTATTGAGCCCATAGAGTGAATATTTTATTTTGATTATTTTATTTGACCTGTAGCACCAAATAGTTCGGATGCCTTAAAATAAAACTATCAGAGAATGGAAAAGAAAAAGCACTCCATTTTAGAGACTCACATCCTCAGTGATGTTTGGGAGTCCAAATGCCTGAGTATGTCAAGATTTCCCATTGAAAGCAAAAGAAAAACAGCTAAAATGTTACCACCTACAACACAAAAAGAGGTATAATACATGGTGGATCATTTCGGAATGGGGACGGGGTGGGGTAGGTGTGTGTGTGCAATATACACAACACCTGAGTAGGCTCCTGCAACCTCTTCACCTAATCAGCCCCCAAATACTATCTTTGACCTGCTTGCTGGGATCACTCAGCACCTAGATAAGAGGCAGGGATCACATGAGTTCCTTAAACAGGAGGAAATAAAGAACTGAAAACTAGATATTGAGGAACTAGGAGGACACAAAGAGAGCCCTAAGAAGTCACAGATATGTGAACAGTGACAGCTTCCCATGACTAGCGAACATTGGAAGTAATCACACTGCTAAGCTTGGGGAACGTGCTCCGCAGACTTCTGAGGAGGGGTTGCTCCTCAGCTGGAACTGATGTTTCTGAGCTCAGATCTACGAGCGAGTGGCACTGGGCACTAGACCTTTGGGGAGGAGGAGCCGGATGGCTAGTGACGGGTAGCACACTGAGGCTGGTCCGCAAGCGCAGGGAAGCAGGACTGGATTCAACAGCTGCTATCAGAATAAAGCGCCACTGCAGGCTGCAGGGGCAAAGCTAGCAAGATGACAGGAAAACTGACAGGAAGCTCATAGGACCGAGCCAGTCACTCCTTCGCCCTCCCGTACCCCAGCTCACCCTACCTGTCACTGCCAACAGGGTGCTGGAAGAGCAAGCATGTGGATGGTAGACTCCTGGCCCCACCTCATGCAATCAATCAGAAAAGAGCAGATTTGAAGCTGAAAGACAATAGTTTCATAAGTGGCACACTCTATAATGACTGTTTGGTGGCTTCTGGTTTATGGGCGAACACTCGACTTCATTTGGGAATATTACGTGTACCCTGCTGGTGACACAATTTTAAAATGAATACACTTTAAGTATATAAAGACACAATAAATCAGAAAAAAGTTAGTGAGTTTGGGCCATTTTTAATGCTATTCACCTCTTACTGTATTAGGTTGTTGAATTCAGTATAATGGCATGCTTGGAACTCATTTTGAGCTGAGTGCCATTTTAACTTTCTAGTTAAGGACATGCTCCCAGGGAGATGGACCACATTTGTCCCGGGGCATCATGTATTTCCTCGCATGGTACCACAAGCCACAAGGATGTACAAGCAAGGCCTTAATGTGCTGAACATGAGTTTTAAAGTGAAGGTGGCACAAACTGAATATTTGTGTCCCCCTAAAATTCATATATTGAAATGAATCCCCAATGTGATGGTATCTGGGGGTGGGGCCTTAGGGAGGTGGTTAAATCATGAATCTCATGAATGAGATTGGTGCCCTTATGAAAGAGATTCCAGAGAAATCCCTTCCACCATATGAGGACCCAGTGAAATAGAGGTCGTCCATGAACCAGGAAGCAGGCCCTCGCCAGACAGGGAATCTGCCAGCACCTTGATCTTGGACTTCCAGCCTCCAGAAGGGTAGGAAATAAATTTCTGTTGTTGATAAGCCACACAGTTTATGGCAATTTATTATAGCAGCCCAGACAGACTAGACTAGAAGTCTTGCCTGCTCATGAGATAAAGGATGCTTTGTTTTACTCCAGTATCAACAAACAAACATTAAGAAAGAGGGGAGGAAATATGACCTCATTCTGGACCTTACTTGGAGAGCACCTGTTAGCAAAAGGCCACCTCACTGGTAAGACACTTAAGAATATGGAAGCTGTGAATACTTTCATTTATCCATTCATTTTCCCAATCATGGACTCATTTAATTGTCGTCCACATATCTTCAAACTTGACTGTCGGAATGTGACCGGCTTTATCATCCAATGACGTCTCTTTTACCTCATTCCTAAATTATTATCCTTGTCTTTGCATGTATTTTTCTGTATGTATAACAGGTCCTGTTTTCAAGAGTCCCAAATCCCCCACATTTCCATAACGCTCTGGGGGTAAATATCTATCTAAACTGGTCACGGTTATTATTTCTAAAAGTATAGTGTGCAAAGTTAGAACATGGTTGCTGTGCCTCTAGGTCAGACCTTGTGCCTTTTGTCCTCTCAACACAGGATGGAGGTTCCATCTCTGAGAGATGGTCTCTGATCGGAGGTCACTTTTTATGAATGATCTTTCAGAACTCCGTAAGGTCGCCACCTCCGGTTATTTTTGATTTTATCATCACCTCATTTTCTTCGTCTTAACTATGACATTAAGAAAGAATCCTGATCATTGGTCACTTGTTTACTTTTGGTCTTCTCTCACGAGAATACAAGCTCTGTGAACACAACAACCTGGCTTGTGTTTGTTCACCACTGTAGCCTTGCAAAATAAAGTTGGACTCATGGGAGGCACCCCATACCTGTTTCCTGGGTGAAATTTAGTATGACATACTTTGCAGTGGAAAGCATCTCTCTTTGCTCAGTGAAGGTGTTTGTTAGGCAGAAATCCTCACTGATTCTTACTCTCCTCAGACTTCTCTGTAACCACGTTGTTCCTGAAGGTCGGTAACTGACAGCAACACACCTTGTTCTTAATTCTGGTTGTTGTTCTGTGTTGGGGGTGAGGATGAGAGGTGGGCAGGCAGAGTATAGAGTGAAGTTTTGCTGGGATCTTTTCTGGGTTGTTTCTTTGTGGGTGAAGAGTTATACCCATTGCAGAAATCCCTTGAGGTGTCCACTGTGGGTGTGGTCCTCTCTCCTGGCTTAGCACCCTGGGTGTTCAATTGTTGCTTGCAAAATTCAAGTGAACAGAAATCCACAATTCATACTTAAAAGTCGCTCTGGAACTTTGCAGTAACACCTGCTTGCTGAATGCCTTTTAGAGGAAGTTTTTCATAATATTCGATGTCAACATAAACATATCAAACTAATTTTTAGCACTAAATCTTGATCTATGTGTTCTTTCAGGATGAAGTATCAGAAAGAATCAGGGTGATAATTAAATCTCTGATTCTACTTTTTAAAATCTGTAGATGCAAAGAAATTGGTTGATTAATCTGTTCAGATTTTAAGTTGTGTGGGCATATATTTTTGGGGGGGGGCAACGTGGTGGTGGGTTATGAAACCAACTAGTAAAATAGTAGCTGTTCTTTTCTTTCTCTTCCTTGACTACTCTCAAATCTGAAACAAATTAACAACTTCTCGTTGTTCAGAAACGATTTATTTGTCAGCATTTCAGTTTTAGACAATAATCTATATATGCTTATAAATAGTATATAGTATACTTATTCGTGTGATCCATGCCCCTGAATTAGTACTGTACCACTTGTCCATGAAAATGAAAACAGTCTGTATTAAAGTATAAGAACACGACTATGCGCGTGCTCACACACACAGACAGACATAGCTCTTATTACTAAGATGAAGTTAGTTCTTAGGTAAATCTATATTTAACTTTTCCAGCAGGCCTCCACTATAATAAAATTGTCAAGCCATTTTTCCTTAACAATTACTGACTCCAGCCATAAATCCCTAAACTGGTCAATAACCTATAACCCAGCACCTCTCGAAATGGAATGTGGGATATTTATGTTCCCCCTGAGAACAGCTTGCATATAAAGTCCCAAACAGCAGTGTGCGCTGACCAGGACCACCTTTCTTGAGCAATAACACGAGCACAATGGTACTGGCTTCTTCCCTTCTGTCCTCCCCTCCCCCATCTGTACTGTCAGAGACCACTTTTCTTTGGAAGGCTTGAATCACGCCCAACTTAACATATTAGGTGCTAGCTTAGCACACACAGCACTAAACCACACGACAGCTCATTAACCTTTAGACTATAAAAAAGAAAAAAAAACTTGCAAAAATGTCAGCTTAACTTTCCATTTCAATAACAGGGTCTAGGGCTAACAAAGAAGAAAAATAGAAAACCTCAGATTGTGTGGTCATTATTAGGGATCGTTCATTTCATAATTATTTGTTTTAAGTCATAAAGGAAAACACACTAAGAAAATTAGCTTCTCATGGTATATTTTATTTCAAATTCATTATGTCGTGTTTTTCAGAGATATTATTAGACAGACATATAGAGTGTGTGAAGGTAAGTAATTCTTTTACAACATACTGAAATTTTTTCCCAAAGAAATTAAGTTCTCTTAAGACCTTTTTCTATTGTACTCCTGGAACTTAACACATGTTTAGGAAGCACTTATTATGTCTTAGGCACAGCTCAGGAACACTGGAGATATGGCAGAGAGTAGAACAAATTCAGGATGTAGTTCTCATGGACCTTTTTGGCATTTCAGTATTTCCCATTGCTCTCTGCTCTACCCTAATATGTGCATGCTTCTTTTCTTCCAGGATCAAGGTAAATCTCACAATAGCCAAAATCCCAGAATGAGCGATTCCCATTGTGGTGTGTTTGACATACACCTCTTCTAAAATAAAATCAAGGTTTTGTATATTACAAGTTAGGGACGCCTGGGTGGCTCAGTTCGTTAAGTGTCTGCCTTCGGATCCGGTCATGATCCCGGGGTCCTGGGATCAGGGTCCCTCATCGGGCTCCTTGCTCAGTGGGGAGCTTGCTTCTCTCTCTGCCCGCTCTGCCGGCCACTCCCCCTGCTTGTGCTTTCTCTCTCTCTCTCTCTCTCCAATAAATAAATAAATAAAAATCTAAAAAAAAATGAAACAAAGAAACAAGTTGAAGTATTTATATTATCCAAGAAACACAAAGATAAGCAGTTACAATTCAAGAATCCAAATACTTCTTCTTACTTGTTCTCTCCTGTGCCATCACAGACTGGAGGGGACACATCTTCCAACAGAATGAGTGTGTCAGTTCCTCAGCTCCAAAAAGTTATCAGGAAAGATGGCATATCACACTGACTGAGACTGTGTGTGTCTGTGCGTGTGTGTGTGTTACATTATGTATATTTGGAGAGAGAGAGAGAGAGAGAGAGAGCACTTACTGTATATCAGGCATTGTATCGGTTTTTATCTTTACAAAAAAAAACAAACAAAAACAGGTGCCTCAAGTAATTGTTAGTCAGTTGGGCAAGTGGTAATCAGAGAGATAGGGTTCTGCATGTATTGACAGACTCCAACACCTAATAGGTAAGGGAATTCTTTCAAGAAAATAGGGGGCTTGGTTGGAATCTTTTTAAAGGATTCAGCTTGTCATTTTTTTCTCCTTATCACCTACCGTGCGTCAGGCTCCAGGCTAAAGGTTGGGCAGTTGGTGAAAAACAAGATAAGCACGGTCCCTGTCTAAACCTAGCGAGCCCAAAACCTAGTGAGGAAGTAAGATACTATCAGTTATGGAAATTTATATATGGAGTTCACTGTGCTGAGAGCAGGCTTTAACCAAGTGAAGCATGGGCCAGGGGGTCATCCTGGCAGAGGGGACAACTTGAACAAAGCACTGGAAAAGGCTAGACTCGGCCAGTTGGACAGATTATGTATACCTACTTTGGTGCTGATGTGTAAATGCAAAGCAAGGGACGCAGAGATTTCCTGTATTTTTGAGAATATTCTGTTACACAGGGGAAAAGAACCAGAGTGGGTGTCTGAAGACCCGAGTTCGTGTTCCAGCGGAAGGATCTTGAGAAAGTCAGTGCAGCCTTAGGCACGAAAGGATGGTATTGGAAGAGATTCACCCTTTTTAAAGCGGGACGGCACATATATGGCTCCAAGACCATCCCTGCCCTGCGGTCCTGCCCCTGCCGGAGCTTCTTCACCTCCCCGGATGTGATGAGGAGACAGCCACTCTGAGATGCTGCTCAGACATGGTCCAGTATGCAACCTGCTCACACCCAGAGTCTGGACATTCAGAGAAGGACCCGAGTTTAGGATTCCCGTCCCAAGTTCCTGATCTGCTTTTCCTGGGGCACCTTTTAAAACAACCAATTAGAGTTGAGCCCATGAAAAGTTAGTGGCCTCTGGCTAACCTCCTTGTAAGTAACAGTGCTGCCACTCTGCTCTTGGTCTGGTCTCCTGCTTGCTTGTGGCCTGGCATGGAGGACCCTGGCTCATGGCCCCCTTCCCTGCCTCCCCACCCCATTTAGGGAGTCTGTAAGTAATAAATCTTGTACTTGACTTCATTTGCATGGGTGTATTGAAACTGTTCCCTCAATCAAAATGACCCTGGGGTTTTCATTTCCTCAAACTGGAGCTTGGATGCTGAGGAAGCAGCCTGCCCACCCATGTAAGTGGCTTGTGCCTCCCATTCAGCATGCATAATCTGAATTTTTTTTTATTTTTAAAGATTTTATTTATTTATTTGACAGTGAGAGAGAAAGAGAGAGAGAGCACAAGCAGGGGGAGCGGGAGAGGAAGTAGGCTCCCCACTGAGCAGAGAACCCGATGTGGGGCTCGATCCCCGGACCGTGAGATCATGACCTGAGCAGAAAGCAGATGCTTAACCGACTGAGCCCCCCAGACGCCCCAGGGTGAATATTCTTAATTTGATACATCAGCTATGCCTCTCATCCCAACACACCTGATCCCACAAAAATGATGAAAATAGTTTTCATTGCCAACTTCAGATGGTTGCAAAAATAAATGAGATAATGTGAAAATTATTCAAATACTCACCAATGACACATTTGTCAGGAAATGATAGAGCAAAAGATCAAGATTTCTACCGAGAATTTTAAGTCTGGTTTGTGGAGAAGGCTAAAATAAGACTAACTCCCAAAACTCCAAAACACATCCTTATTTGTTGTGTCCTTCCTTGACCATGCAAAGTCTGTAAGCATAAAGATGTACTTACGAGTTTTCTTCCAGCATAAAGAAAAGAGCATGTCCGTCAGGAAATTTATTACACTTCGGGGATTTTTTTTTTTTTTTTTTGGTAATTGAGAGACAAAAAAATAAAACTTGTATATATAAAATATCCTTGGAAGGGAAGATAAAATAGGATAATTGTGTCAGTTCTCCTGATAAGTTGTGTATTAGGTGCAATGTTATTTGAAACTCAATGGAGTTCTTTTTTTTTTTAAGATTTTATTTATTTACTTGACAGAGAGACAGTGAGAGAAGGAACAAAGCAGGGGGAGTGTGAGAGGGAGAAGCAGGCCTCCTGTGGAGCAGGGAGCCTTATGCAGGGCTCAAGCCCAGGACCCTGGGATCATGACCTGAGCCCAAGGCAGACGCTTAATGACTGAGCCACCCAGGCGCCCCATGAAACTCAATGGAGTTCTTATAACTTTATACATTTTTACTAAATTGCATGTGGAAAAATAAGTAATTTGAAATATCAAAGTTGTTTCTAAAAGGATAAATGATAAATGCATGTTCACATACATAAGAAATAGAAAAATGACCATTTGCCAAGTATTTATTAATAGCTCTCTAAGCTTTCAGACTGTATTTAAAATAAATATATTCAAAAGGGACTATGTTGTTTTAGAAATAACTTAAAACTTTGGTAAGAAAATATTAAAATCTTGGGGGGAAAATCAAACAAGAGATAAAAAAGATATAAATAGCAAATTTTGTCTCACTTACCAATAATGGTAAATGGCATTAGTAATGATGTGAAACTCTACCCTCATTAAAGTGTTAAATTAAAAAAGTAAATTCCAACCAAGCAAGGTTACACTTGTATGGTATGTTCCTATATTTTTCGAAGAGTGTAACCTGGTATAGCCTTTTGGAAAGTAATTTGCCAGTATGCACTATGGGTAACAATAAAGATCACTGTGATGTGAACATTCTGGGAGTGTTTCCTGATGAAATAATCTAAAAGACAAAAAAGTCATACACATGAAGGCATTAATTACAACATCCCTTGGAAACAAATGAGAACTGAGTTTGCAAAGGTAGGGTGACTCTAAGGTAAGGTAAAGTAATTAAAATACAGTGCAGTGCTTTTTACTCAATGAATTTTTCTGTGAGCACTAATAGAATAATAATTAAAAGCTTTAGTCACATGGAAATGAGTGCATAATTTAAGTGAAAAAGCAGAATGAAAACTATCCATACACTGTGAATTAAGCAATATATGCAGGTGCATGGGGCTCTGGGTGTGGGCCTATCTGTTGTCCCCTCCCTCACACCCACACCCACCGCACTACATACACACTGTGATTGATGTAACATTGTATATAATTGCGGGGCATATATTCTCACATGTACATGAGGACAAGACATAATACATTTTTAAATATAGCAACTATATTAGGGTTGCTAGTTCAATTTCTACTTTCTTCCTTCAAACAATCATTTTGTTTCACATTCCACATACTCATGTGCTGTTTGGAAACATGTTCGCATCCCAGCTCAAGCACACAGATCCTGATCATTCTAAGAATTCATGATAATCGGCATGATACTTTCAATACTTCCTGCATTTAATTGGATTGGGTGTGGGCATGTGCCCCAGTCCTGGCCAAAAAAAAAAAAAAAGCCTTCAGGGTTTTAGGAGGTTATTTTAGGCTACTTCTGTGGTAAGCTTTCTTAATTTAAAAATGACACCTATATAGAGAGGATCTGTGTATTGGTGACGAATGTACCTAGACAGACTACATGGCTATAAAAGCAAAACAAAACAAAAAACAACAAATAAATCTCAAAAGACTTAGAAACATAGCACTGTATTTCTTTCCCATAACGTGGCTTATGTTCACATCCCATTGCCCAGAACCTGGTCACTTAGTCATCTTCAGTTGCAAAGAAGACTAGGAAATGAAGTTGCTAGGTAGAGTCTATCACCTTCTGTTACTATCTAAGAAGATGATGCGCATACTAGGGGTAAAACCAGCAGGCTCCTCCACAAGCTCCCTTAACTTCTGGAAGTTGTCACGTCAGCTGTAATGCGGAGTGGTTGGGATTATCTAGCAACTCTCCTAAGCCTAACGGAGCTAGTTTTAGGTTGAAGCCAGAAACCGGAAGACGGAGCAGTTAAAGAACGTGAGTCCTTGGTGATATTCCTGGGCTTCCGAAGCCTGGAATACTGGGGGATTGACTTCTCCACTTTTATTTTAGTTATGGAAGATGCTTCCTATTTTTTAAAAGTGAGGTTAAGTTGGAGTCTCTGATTCAAACATAGATTTTTTTCTTCTTTTTTTTTTTACAGAAAAAGTGATGTAACTTTGTAAAATTTGTTCTCAATGTTGTCTAAAGTTCTTTGGACCGCATAATAGATCGTTTGGTTAATTGTTCACCTTATTCTGCATGTATCACTCCAGTACGCTTTTTGGCTATTGAACTCCACCCCCCCCAAAAAAAATGGCTGTTTTGTCTATCTACGAACTCCACTACTAAGCAAGCAGCCTGTGGGAGAACATTTACTTTTTTGTTGTTTTAATATTTAGCATGACAACATAAAGATTTCCATTTTCGGGGGGGTAAAAAAAACAGAAGATGTAATGCATTTGGATAGAATACCACTAAAAGGTTGTACCTATTGTCTCAGGGAAAATCTGCCTCCATGGAGAAATGTTTGACCCAAGGTCTGAGAAGGAAATAATTTAAAGATAAGCTTTAAAACAAAACAAAACAAAAATTTGCCTTAACAGAAATCAAGGATGCTACACAAAAGTACTGGGGTTTTGGGAAATGGACTCAGAAGTCAAGTTGAAGAGGCCCCCGCAAACATAGATGGGACACTTTCATTTTTAATAACATCATAACTGCAAGTGAGAGAAACATTTCAGATATGTTTATATCCATGAGTTTACAGGGATGCTAAAAACATAAGTTGTCTTTGGGAAAAAGCTAGAGAAATAAAAACATTGCTTGATGTCTCAAGCATTTGTCCTGACATTTCTATACGAACAGTACTTGGGGTAATAGTGGACAACTTTTTATATAGAAGTAATCCGGCTAACTAAAACAATGAAACCAGGAAATCACATCAGTCACTTGCTCTGCATTCAAGAACTCTGAGATTGATATTAGTTAAATTTGAGATCCATACTGCTTTCAGTTGCAAGAAATAGAACCTACAGTGGCTTTCTTTTTTCTTTTTTAAATTTAAATTCAATTAGCCAACATATAATACATCATTAATTTCAGATGTAGTGTTCAATGCTTCATCAGTTGCATATAACACCCAGCGCTCATTACATCACATGCCCTCCTTAATGCCCATCACCCAGTTACCCCAGCACCCCCACCGCCGCTCCAGCAACCCTCAGTTTGTTTCCCAGAGTCAAGAGTCTCTCATGGTTTGTCTCCCTCTCTGATTTCTTCCCATTCAGTTTTTCCCTCCCTTCCCCTATGATCCTCTGTGGTGTTTCTTATATTCCACATATGAGTGAAACCATATGATAATTGTCTTTCTCTGATTGACTTATTTCACTCAGCATAATACCCTCCAGTTCCAACCACGTTGATGTAAATGGTGGGTATTCATCCTTTCTGATGGCTGAGTAATGTTCCATTGTATATATGGACCACATCTTCTTTATCCATTCATCTGTTGAAGGACATCTTGGCTCCTTCCACAGTTTGGCTGTTGTGGACATCACTGTTATGAACACTGGGGTGCAGGTGCCCCTTTGGATCACTACATCTGTATCTTTGGGGTAAATACCCCTTAAGCAAAGAGAAATCAAGTAGATCAGAGGCTGACACAATTGATATGAGCAGGCTAGGAAACTATACCAGACAGAGGCAGCTGAGAAGCAGGAGGCCGTTTTGTAAGAGAGACATTTGGGCCACAATGTTGTGGCTACAAGACCTTGTTCCTGATACTTCTGCAAATGAATTGTAACCTGTTCTTCTTCTTTGTCTTACGTGCTCAGGATCCAGATCCTGACGAGTATCTGATTGGTTAAACCTTGAGGTCACATGCCCATATGTTGCTCCTGGGGGCTGGGGGAGAAAGCAGAAGGAGGCTCTGGTCCCTCCTGATTCTCTGGAATGCGGAAGGAAATTCCTTATGCCAGGACCGAAACGTCAATGTGTATACTGTGCAATTTAGTAACGGAACATCTATATATGTTTATATCGATAATATATAATATTAATATGTTATTTATTTATAAATTAAAAAGCAATACATGGTATAATAGGAGACAACAGAAAAGGTAGAAGGACCTGTACATGTGCTATGGGCAAAGTCTGTCATGTGCTTCACATCTCTTAACTCTTCAAGGAAGACATTTTTAATACCTTTCAGATAGCCTCATAATTTGGGAGAATAAGTGAGGTCAGTAGCCTATATTAGTAGGGCCAGTGTTTAAGCTAACTCTTCATGACCACAAAATTCAGGTACCATGAGAATCCAGGAAGAAGAAATCATGTGCAATCAATAGATCAGCAAAACAGATGACATTTGCTTTAGACCTTGAACGCTGGGTATGTTTTGACATCTACTGTTGATGTCAAAGAGAAACCCCGAGAGAGGGAGTGGCAGTAAGCAATATTAGAGAAAGGAGTGCAGTTTGGCAATAATGGGAAAAGATATTGGACAGGCATTAAGGTGAAGCAAATGAAATCTTGGAATGCTTTGAAGGTCAGTCTAGGAAAGAAATTCCGTCTTTAGTCTTGGGAGTATTATATATATATATATATATATATATATATATATTACCAGAATGAGTACTATTGCCACAACTGTACTTCAGGAATATTAATTTGATGAAATTTCATTCAATTATGAGTTCATATATACTATTCTTATCAAAAGAATGTGGTCATGCTTTCCATTCTTTATTCAAGGACACAAAACAGTGTCCTTCATTATTTTGGTATTAATCCTTGGATAAAATTATTCCTATAGATGATTTTAATACAGACAGCCACCTTTAAATTTGTATTAAGGTTAAAATATCACACGTATGGCAAAATTTGCTTTTTTTTAACAGCTAATATTTTAGGTAAATTAACATTGATACTTTGAACATATAAAAATCTCAAAAAGGTGCTTTGTGTTTAATGTACATCCCAGTATTCACTGAGAGAGTAAAAAATGAAACCAAGGCAGAACAAATAACTTTAACAATATCAAATTATGAATTTGTGTCAAAGCTAATAAAAGTCGAATTTAGCTCTCCTGACTCTGAATCCAACTCTGCCTTCCACATTCCACCGCATAATTGCTGTCTTCTCTCTTGGCTGTTCTAGGACAAAACAGTCTCATAGAAACTTCTGCAGGTAACTGAGACTTCTGTGCTTAGGAAACATCTACAATTTTTAAGAGGTCCTTTAGATTTATCTGGCATTCTTGTAAAAATTGACAAGGCCACCATCTCGAAAACATCAAAGTTGATTTCCCTCCAAAAGCCGTATCTTGAGACGTGATTTCTAGGATGTAAAATTATCAACAGATCAGCAGTTGATCATTTAGATATGTCATTCCAAGGAGAGATGGGAAAAAAAATCATATGAGATGACATGATTTTTTATCTTCCTAATTAGAAAGAGCAAAGGGAGATTTATTTTTGGACCACTAGTTTCTTAAAACACACAGTCACACAACTCAAAGTAAGTGTTAAGAGAGCATTTTAGGGCTTTTAACATAAATTATCAGTAAGATGAGTCATCACAACTGACTACGCTGCTTCTCTTTTATTTTTCTTTAAAAACAAAAGGAGAAATCTAATCAGGCTTATTTTTCTTTACTTCGCTAAATGCATTGCATAGCTTTCTGAAAGGGTTAAATCATTTCCTCCTCTTTTGCACATTTTTTTTTCTTTTTGTGTGTGAGGTTCCCCACTAACCATAGCTCTGTCCAAAAGGAAATTAAAATGAAATACATCAGGCATGCTGGGACTTCACACTTTAGAGACTTACAAAGCAATATGGCCTGTTTAAATTGATTGTCACTTTAACTACCCACAGCTACTCTTCAGGAAGGGGGCTTACGGTTTTACTGTTCTTAACGGGACCATATCCCTTTTCCAATGGCTTAATTTAGGTTGTGCTGAAATTCCTATTAAAATCAGAGTCATTAATATTTCATTAAAAATACCCATGATGTCAGAAGCTGCCATTCCAGCCCTGCCAAGTTACAAAGAAAACTACCCTTTCCCCCTAGGGTTGTGCTAACATCCTGATATCCAAACCTACATTTACATTTTTCCATCAACCTGAACAAAAAACAAAAATGAGAGAGGGGATATATCAAGTGACAGCCGTCGTCTGGTGCCTTCGATGTTTTGAAGTCTTCAGATGGTGAGATCATAAAACCTGACTTCAAGGATGTAAAATTATCAACAGATCAGCAGGCTGACCATGTAGATACCTGTTTGGCACCAGACAGTAGAGCGTTTGACAAACGGATATTGGGTCTCCCTGTGTCAAGTGCACTGAAAAGATTTTATTTTAACAAAAGTACTGTAGCCGGGGCCACCCTATAAAGAGCTGCCAACAGAATGCGTCTATAATATTTCGGTCATAACGAAAACTCATTGTCATGTGCTCAGTCCTTTAGAGAAAAGTTCTTGTTAGAGTCTGGTTTGAAGCGTTGATTTTTAGTATTTGCTCGGAGAGAGAAAACGAGAGCCAAAGTAGGCAGATGAAATGGGACGGATCTCTCACTCAACTGTTGGAGTGAGATTAATTTGAGGATTTCCTACGTATGACACATTTTCCTAGCCTTCCAGTGTAGCTTCCCTCTATCTTTTTCCTAGCAAATACCATAGATTTATCCTCAGAGCACTCATGCATGCCTTTCCCCCTGGTTTTTAAACTTCATCAAACCTTCAGAAATTGGAAAGCAAAAATTTTGCCTGTCACTGCACATCAATATATAAAAAAAAAGTTCATTTAACTTATCAAAACCTGTTTATTGCCAAACTAGGCTTTGCTGTGGTAATTTTGTTATATTTACTGGGACAGCAAGTCCTGGCAATATATTCTTTTATGTTAAATTATGATCTTCATATTAATATTAAAATTTGGCAAAGTGTCTTTTTCCCCCAAAATTTAATGTATTATTCTTCAACATTTTTTTGTCAGCTAACACTTTTGGGAGTTCTTTTATTAAAAAATAATTTTAAAAAATGCAAAAACTGTTGGATTATGTCTTTTAGAAATCTCCCCCCTTTGTATTGAGCTGCAAATAGAGTTTCTTTCTCTAAACCGTTCACAGGTAGGACTGAGAAGGTAAGTAAAAGTTCTGAGACAGTACAGAAGGAAAGCAACTTTAAATTTTTTTTAAAGATTTTACTTATTTATTCATCATAGAGAGAGCAAGCACAAGCAGGGGGAGTGTCAAGCAGAGGGAGAAGCAGGCTCCCTGCTGAGCAAGGAGCCCAATGTGGGACTCCATCCCAGGACCCTGGGATCATGACCTGAGCCAAAGGCAGATGCTCAACCAACTGAGCCACCCAGACATCCCGGAAAGTAACTTTTTTTAAAGAAAGATTTATTTATTTATTATTTGAGAGAGAGAGAGAAAGAGAGAGAGCTGGGGGAGGGGCAAGGAGAGAGAAAAGGAGAGAAGCAGACTCTGCCATGGAGCTCCATCTCACAACCCTTAGATAATGACCTGAGCCAAAATCAAGAGTCAGATGCTTAACCAACTGAGTCAGCGAGGCGCTGCTCCCCCCATTTTTTTAAAGATTTTATTTATTTATTTGAGAGAGAGAAAGAGAATGAGAGATAGAGAGCACAAGAGGGAAGAGGGTCAGAGGGAGAAGCAGACTCCCTGCTGAGCAGGGAGCCCGATGTGGGACTCGATCCCAGGACTCCAGGATCATGACCTGAGCCGAAGGCAGTCGCTTAACCAACTGAGCCACCCAGGCGCCCCTCTCCCCCCATTTTTAAAATATTTTATTTATTTATTTGAGAGAGAGAATGAGCGGGTGGGGGGGAGGAAAGGCAGAAGGAGCAGAGGGGGCAGAGGAAGAGGGAGAGTGACAAGCAGACTCCCCGCTGAGTGTGGAGCCTGATGCAATGCGGGGCTTAATGGTTGGGGGACTCCCCTGGGGGCTGGATCCCAGGACCCTTGAACCATGACCTGAGCTGAAGTCAGATGTTTAACCAACTGAGCCACCGAGGTGCCCCAGGAAAGCAACTTTTATGCATAACTTCTGAAAAGAACAAAGGAAAAAGAAAAAAGAGAAAGAGAAAGAGAAAGAAACCCCTTGACTTCCATGTACTCATTTCAAGATATTCTGATCCTAGATTTGAGGTTCTGGATCCCAGGTTTGGAATTCCAATGTCAATGTAAACAGAACTGGCACACACACACACACACACACACACATTAAGATGAATGTAGTTACTATTCCTCTTTATGGTCACTACCATCCCTTTCTACCTGTCATTCTTTGTGTGAATTTATTTAAAAGAAAAAAAAAAAACCCTTTTTGTAACAATTGTTTGCAGTTCAAAAATCAATAAACCATTCTTTCCAAGAAACAAACAAAAAACTATCCTAATCTCTACTTGACTTCTAAATATAACATTTTTCAACATGATCTTTCTCTATAAAATTCTGTACAAGCAATTTCATGTTCTACAATACAATCCCTCCACCACCTTCAATGATCTCATAGCATATTGTGTTTCCCCCATAATAGCCTGTGATTGCTGTCGGAACACTGGGATGTCTCCAGCTTGTCTGCCACCATATCTTTAGCACTTCCCATGGTACTCAGCACACACTAGGTCCTCATTCTAGTTGGTTGTCTAAGTAAACCTAATATAAGAGATTCAGAAAATGAAAGGCATGGATGTCTTCCTATACTGAGAAATGAACAGAAACAGGTATATTTCCAGGTAAAGGCTACAGAGTAGCCAGAAATTTGCTACAAACAGAAATGCACAAAGCATATTTACACCTGGGATGACTTTACAGAATTGAAGCAGTGACAGATTAGGAAGAAATCTAAGTAAGGATTGAGCTTGAATTCATATAAAATATAAACAAATTACCTCTTTTTCCCAGCTCCCCACTCATTGTCTTAATTGGTTTAAATTTGGTTTGTAACTTCATCATTCCCTTGAAATTCCTTTCTCAAAGGTCAAGAACAATTGATAGGAGACAAAATTATGTATCACCACTTCAAATTAGAGCACTATGAGCAGAAATCATTCATACTTTTAACTATGGAATACTGCCCAAATTT